>NC_138293.1:69047500-69705000 GCF_965601325.2 Salmo salar | reverse complement strand
CCATACTGCTCAACCCTAAAGTCTCTCCAGGTGCAGTGACTTGAGGCAGCAGCAGATTCCCTTGTCAAAGGGGAAGTTATGTGCGATCAGCTGAGTCGCTCCATTGAGGAAGTCACACGTGTCATCATCATCATTAACTGAAGGAGGCGAGGCAGGCAGGATGAGTCATGATGGGGAAAGAGAGAGAGAGAGATGGTGTATAACACTCTACAGAGAGGAAGGGGAGAGAGTGACAGACAGACCCGGATGTTCCGTGGTTGATAGATTAGGTGATAGAGGTATAGAAAGATAGAAAGTGATGGAGGGAAGCTGATTGATGAGAGAAACCCAGGCAATGTTCTGTGACTTGTTCTTCAGTGCTCTCTCTCTCTCACTCTCTCTACACACACGCACACACAAGCCAACTGAAGGTCAATATTGATTATAATTGTTTAGTTTGGCATATCAACAGGCTTATTACACTCTCCATTCTTGATACAATGAAATAGAAATGATCAATTTAATCAATTCTGTACCTACGTGTAAAATGCAGAGAGTGAGAAGGAAATTGGAAGAGTATCATTATAGGCAGTGTGCAAGGAAGTTGTCTCCAGAACATGACTAGCAATTACATTTACCCTTGGAAAAGCATGCGCACGTAATCAGGCTATGTTTAAACTCCTATCCAGTGGAGGCACGAGGTTAATTAGTGTACATGGCTGAATCAGCCATGCAGGAAGCTCAGGAATCATGTTTGTTCAGATGCATGACAGTGTAGTGTCCACGGATAATGTTCACATTAAGTATTTCTACATTTACACCGCCACCCTTTACACTGCAGTGATAAACAGAGTACACTCGCTACACCTCTACTCACCACCCGCCTTTCTCTCTCCCTCTATTGTTTTCTATATGTCTTTCTCTTTCACCATCCCCTCTCTCTCCCTCCCCTTCTCAAGCACAAGCACGAGGTACACACTTCCCTCCTCTCACTCGCGCATTATCTTTCCCGGAAATTGCATTTCCAGCACAGCTAGGGCCCATTATAAAGAGGGAGCAACATGCTGTAACCTTTTTAAAAAGCTATTAGTGATGCACCTGCCCCTCCCCCTTCCCAGCATCCCTCTCTACCCGTTTCTCCCATCAGCCCACTCTGACACCCCTCCCCTCCCCCTTTCCCAGCATCCCTCCCTAACCCTTCCTCCCATCAACCCACTCTGACCCCCCCCCCCCCTCCTCCCTTCCTTACAGTGTCAGTAATGTTATTAGCCTGTTTCTAAACCCATTACCCTGATCTAACCAAACCCCTGGCCTGCAGCTGCATAGGGAGCAGGGTACTGGGTGTACTGATAAAGTGGTTTTGGTGGAAAAGATGGGTAGAGAGAGAGTGAGAGAGAGAGGCTCCCTGGCAATCAATGAATGTAAACAATGAACTGTCTATCTCTCCATCCCCCCCAACCCATTCCTAGCTATCTAAACACAAACAGCCAGTGTAACACCAGAGCACGCATCAAACATCACACAAAGGCTCCTACAGGCAGCAGCAGGCGGACCGCGGCTCAGTACACAGCATCAGCACAAGTACATACGGATCTCTGCTGTTGTTTTTGCACAGTCATGTTGTAACAGACTGCAATGGACCACTGGCCAATTACGAGAGAGATAAAAGGCAGGGCAGGGGGGAATGGAGAGCCATAGTGAGTGAAGAGGATGTTGAGACAAGCCAGACGCACCGACGGACAGAGACCAAATCCAATTGCATGGGCTGGTTCCAAGAAGTGGGAACAGAGAGTGGGATTGAAACTGCGAAGCGAGGAAGAGGAGGGAAGGATAGTTTTGTGTAGCAGGTCGGCGCTACAGTCAAGAGCCCAGCAGCCCTTAGAGACACAGTGTCACTGTTCTGTCCCACACCACCCTGGAGGGCATGATGCTGCACTCACTTCACCCCACTCACTGTCTGTGTGATGGAAACACAACAGTTTTACAGTTAACATATTGACCCACCCATGGATGAGAATGAGCAGTAGCTGGAAATAATGTGTGGATTCATCCTCCTCACATTTCCCCAGTGTTTCTGGAAGTTGGCTAAAAGGCTTGAGTCACTCTCAGCCAGTGAGGCACTCTGCTGTCCCTACCCCCCACACCTCCATCTCTCCCTCCCTCCTCTATCCCAGCCAGCGCCGCTGACACCCAACCCCACAACAGACGCCCTGCTGATCTATACCATGACATCATCAGCGTGAGCCACCATCAGAGCCTGTGGGAGAGACGGTGACCTGAGGGAATGAGATGCCTCTCTCTGCCTGCTGTTAATCTGACTGATGGCAGGATCAGGACCTCATCACTTACACACACACACACACACACACACACACACACACACACACACACACACACACACACACACACAGACACACACACACACACACACACACACACACACACACACACACACACACACACACACACACACACACACACACACACACACACACACACACACACACACACACACACAGAGAGAGAGAGAGACAGAGGGAGAGGGAGAACACAGTGAGGTAATGGCCCATGAGCACATGCTGTCAGAGGAATCTTCTGGGTGTGATTAGTTATGTCCTACAACTGAAAATGCATCCACTAAGGACTAGAGTTTGTTAAGGTGAAAGCCCACCACATTGGTACTATCAATGCAATACTGTTACAGAACAGGAAAGAGAAAAGGGTACAGGGTACTGCCTTTGTCTTATGTATTTGGTGAAAAGCAAAAGTGTTTGATGGGATGACAGGTGGGAACAAAGGTGCTCTTGTGACTGCCACACTGATAACAAACAGTGTCTGTTGTCTGAACTCTGAATGCAGGAGGAAGCATCAACCAACCAACCACAGACCCAGCTGGGGCTCTGCATAGGAACGTCCCTTGTTAGGCTACCAGCCAGTCAGGAAGTGAACTCAGGACAGAGGCCTGAGTTCCTTCCCTCCCTTACTCTCTTCCTTGAAGTCATCTCTGATCCAATACAGTTGGACCGGTGTAAACATGGATTGGTTTATATTTCCATGTCAAGAGACAGCAAGTGACTTGCAATGTGAGTCCATACCTCATGCAGTACCTCTAGCCAATCACGGACCAGACAGACTGTCAGGGTCTCTACGGGATCCACTTCCCATCTAGAGTCTGGGCATCTGGAACCAAGTAGTGGTGCTGGAAGCCTGGCCTACAGTGGGTGTGGAGTGGGTCTGTCTCCCCAGGGTCTGGAGCTCAAGTCTGGCTGGGAGTAGTGAGGAGGCTCCTGTGGGAAGCCTGCTCCACAGTTGTAGTCAGAGCCAATGAGAGGAAGAGAGGAGGAGGTGAGCAGCAGCAAGCATCACACCTCATTCTCAACTGAATATTACATGTCTTTGCCCCTGTGTGTGTGCATGTCTTTCAATTCAATTTCTTCTGTCATTTCAGCTGGGGGTAAATGTCAAGAAATACTCTAAGTAAGATGTTCCTGTAGGGGCCCTCTGAAGACATTTCAGGGGAATGCTAGACGGCCAATAGGCTGCCTTATCCCTCTTCAATCTAACCATCCTACATTTGACTATGTGATAGAGCAAACTGAAGTGTTGCTTTGAGTTCAGTCCTTTCTGCTGATTGTGTTCAGAGTGAATGGGCTTGACTTTGAGTTCCCCCCAGAGCAGGTGGCGCCACTGGCAATGAGGCAAAAGGGGCTTTGATTTCTAAGCCAGTGGCTCAGTGCATATTCAAACTAGCCCTTTTGTTTGTGTTGCTCCCAGCCCTGAGTCAGACAGACATGCAAGGAATACAAATCAGACCTTTGACAGGAGCAGTTAACCTGGCTCTAAATATAGCTTCCCTGGCCGGTTCTGGGAGAGACGGAGCACAGGGAAGAGAGGAGGAGAGGAGTGGAGAGGAGGAGACAGAGAGCAGCGTGGAGCTCTCTGTGGGGCTGCTGCTCGTTGCTCTCTTTCGCTTTCTCTCTTTCTTTGTCTCTATCTCTCTTTCTCTCTCTTCTCTCCCTGAACTAGAATATGGAGGAAAGTGTAAGAGCAGAAACTACATGGAGCAATGACTGATGTGCTGTACTGATGTATCCAGCTCTGTGTGTGTGCAGGGATGTGCGCGTGCGTGAGTGAAAGAGAAAAATAGAGTGAAGGAGAGAGGAGGGAATGGAAAGCAGATTGACAAATGAAAGATAGGGAGAGTCTGTTTAATAAAGCAGCAATCTGGAGGGAGCGAGGGAGCGGGAGAGAAGGATAGAAGGAATGAGAAATGTGCTCATTCCAACAGGGATCTGAGGAGACTGCAAAAGAGGAAAGAGAGGGGAGAGGGGAGAGGGGGAGAGTCAGACAGAACAGAACACAACAGGACGGGCGGGCAGTTAGAGGCATACAGGACTCCTGTTCAGTACTCAGCTGTCCTCGTCCGGCCATTTGGAACTGCACACACCACAATGCCATTGCCTATGCATATTTAGTCTCTTGGGTAGCAGATAAGAAAAGTGGAAATTCTCTTCACTAAAAAGGTAAAATATATGTTTTTAGGCATAGATTTGAAATGAAACGTTTACTTTTTGCCTTCCATTGTGTAGGCAGATTTATTTGAGCCTCTGACAGTTTCACTTCAGAAATATTCATTTGTATCTCTAATAAATTGTGACAAAATACACAATATCAACTGATTGACAGACAAAATCCATTGCTATATTTTTTAATGGCAGATCTACAGGCCAATGGGGAGCTGTGAATTAGCCAGATGCATAGAGAGCAGGCTATCCATGGTGCAGGCCTGTGTTATCCCCCAGAGGATGAGGATGGTTTGGGGAGATTTGGTAAGCAGAGATCATAGAATTGAAGCTGTCTGTGTATAAATGCCACACCTGGAAATCCCGTGAGATTAAATTAGAGTGGATGCAACCCATCTCTGAGATGTCACTGTCACTCACCACATAGCCTACCGTGTTCCTCAGGCAACATGGAGTGACCACTGCATAGGACTCTGCATGCACTAGCAAGACATATGCACTCATTGCAATGATATATCCATCATAGTCTCATATGTTCTGTATGTTATCCTTTATTAAAAAATGATTGGGAGTCCCATAGGGCAGTGCACAACTGGCCCAGCGTCTTCTGGGTTTGGCCGGGGTAGGCTGTCATTGTAAATAAGAATTTGTTCCTAACTGGCTCGCCTATTTAAATAAAGGTTAAATACAAATGTTATAAATTAGGTCTTTATTAAGATATATTTAAATATTCTTTATTAGTCCTATGATTTATGTATATGTTTTAAAGTACAGTATACCCAGCATCTGGGTAACAATTTTCTGGCAGCCTTCATTTTATTTTGCCCCCATGTTTTCTGAGCAAAAAGACAATCTTTATTTTAATTGTTTACAAATACTGTAAAATCACCAGGAAATCAGCTCAAAATGATTTTAATTTAGGAAGTCTGTTCCCAAGTATTCCCACGTATAAATAGAAAGGCATTTGTGATCGTATCCCACCCAAGGTAATCAAGTTTTTGAAATAATATTTTTTTTGTCAAATACTGTTTTATGTGTTTTGGATTCTTGCGGTCAAATTCCAGTGTAGAAATGATTTATAACTATGTTCAGGCTCCATACGCTCAAGGAAACATGGATGATCCCTGTTTTATAACCATGTTGTAGTGCAAGGGCGAGGTGTGGCATGAAATTATAACTGAAATGTGGATCAGTCTGCCCTGAATCTAAATTCAGGACCATCTGTAATTTTAAGTTACAGGTAATTATCGCACACCACGGTCATGTTTAGGGCAAAACGGCTCAAAGAGGGAGGTCTCTTAGCAACATGGCACTGGTGTAATTAGTGTCCCTGGTGTGCAGTTTTATAATTCGACCACTTTTCTGAAGGTTACATTTGAATAACTGTCCTGCATTTTTAGCACCATTATTTAATGTGGTTATTAATACAATGAAGGCAGTTGATTGATTACAATAAAATGGTAGGCATTAGACTTCACTGGATTATTATTATTATTATTATTAGGCTATTATGACACAATCACAGTCACCACCAGCTCTTTTTGGTACTTATAACTCTCATTATCTTGATCCGTAGGCTATGCATCATGATGATGTGTGAGCGTGAATGTGTTTCTCTCCCAATCTCGAGTCGCCTCCGCCTCGCCCCTTTGACCACGTTTGAATCTCAACAATGGGAGGTTAGAAGCGAGATAGAATCAGAGAGAGAGAGAGAGACAGGCACAGAGAGAGAGAGACAGGCATAGAGAAAGAGAGACAGAGTGAGCGAGAGAGAAATGTAAGAGATAACGAAGGAAAAAGGGTGTACGCGTGTGGCTTCTGCCTTTCGGATCTTTATTTTTTCTAAAAGGGAGAGGCATTGGGATGGAGTATCTAGAGAGCGGGAGAGAGAGTTGGAGTGGGCGTTTCTCCTGGCTATGATTATCAGATATTTCCAATACATTTTCAACATCGAGTCGTCTACTTGAGTAGAGGAAACTGACAGGACTAAAAACAATTGGTGAGTATATGACATCTGTATGTAATATTTGGTCATGCTTTATATTTTCTCCTCTTGCCGACAAAATACCCCAGTGGCTTACAATTACGAAACCCACGAGGATTTAGATTGGTTGAAATGATCATATTTTTAACCAAACATTTGTGATCAATTGATCTTCATTGATACAGTAAGGAACGGTACTCTTAACTGGTTGCTATGTAGGCTACACGTGATGGCAAATACTTGTTTGGCCATGGTAAAGGATAGCCCTCCATCATCAAGTGGAAAAAGCGCTCAGTGTTTGAAACGCATCACAAAGCCAACAGTGCTATGACTTCTCAAGCTGTGTTATTCCATTTTACTTATCTCAAATGTAATTGTTTGACCTCAAATTCCCTTATAACAGGACCGACTGTTTTTGTAAAGGCTAGTCTATGCATTCAGAGATAGACCTACGTGATTTGGTAGACTACCTTGTACTAAATTCGTATTCCTCAATAGACAGCTCGAGCTGTCACGAGCGACTTTATGAATGCATGTTGAGAGTGAGGCCTAGTGTATTGCCAATGATGTACTTATACCATGTCTGTTTGTTTTTACAGTAGATTCAAGTTATTGTTTGTGAATAGAAGTTGATATAAATACAACACTCAATAACCTAAACCTTTGGAAAAGTTAGCCAACTAAAATTAGATGTGAAACTAGTTTGATCAATAAGCCTACAGTTTAAAGTGTTGCTTGTTTGTGATTTTTCTCTATTTGGCCCCTTTGTTTCTTAAAGGCTTGTCATTTGGTTTAAAATAATGCCACAAATGAAACAGGACTATCCATATTGAATATGTGTAGCAGGTGGCAATCCAATGCACAATGCAACACACAGTTGAATGATATTCATTCACCTAAAACGTAACACTATATTTAGTCTTAAAGCTAGAATCCTTAATTGCTCATCAATTTTTTATATTTTAAATGAATGATATATACCCATTGCACAGGAGGCTGCTGAGGGGATGATGGCTCATAATAATGGCCGGAACAGAGCGAATGGAATGGCATCAGACACATGGAAAACACTCATTCTGCTTCAGCCATTACCAAAAGTCTGTCCTCCCCAATTAAGGTGCCACCAACCTCCTCTCGAAGAATGTAACTCATAAATGTCTCCTGAGCTTCAACTGTAGTAGGGCCTACCCATCAGAAACCAAAATATAAGCTTGTTTTACTCCATGGAAACAAACACCGTATAGCAACAAAAACACAAAACATGGTTAAAACTATCATTTTGATATCATGGATGGTCAGCCATTGCATCCATAGCTCTGACTATGAATTTGAGAGGGGTAACATTTCCCCAGGTCCATCCCTCAATATTTTACCAAAACGGAGGTGGGGTGGCTACTTTGTTATTGTTTCAATTAGGTATTCAAGCTTTTAAAGAAAGACATATAATTTTTGTCGCTACATGGTTAACATCATTTCTTTAAAAAGAAAGGGATTGATGTCAGTCATATTCTTCCACAATCTAATTTAGAGTTGAATGATAATCTTTATAAACACTGTAACTATTTGCATTTGTCCTGCATACATTTTTGGGGTTGTGAATTGTCTATATCTCTTGATCACTATTTGTAAGTATTTTGCATTTCAGTCTCTATGTTGTATATTTAAATGAACATCTTTGAGGCAGGCAAGGTATTTTGTTTCAGTCAATCAATCAATTTTAGCCCATCAATAAAACGTCCAAGGTTTATCCTATAGGTTTACCGGCTAGTGAGATACACAATTCAATAATGTGTGAATTATTACTCGAATGTCAGTCATATGAGCTTGGGACACATACTGCCTATAGACTGAATTGGATTGAATTAGTAGCATTTGCAGGGAACATTGTGAGTGTGTGTGTGAGCGTGAAAGTGTGCGTGTTTGCGCATGTGTGTATATGCATATGCGTGTGGAGTGTGTGAGCGTGAGTGTGTGTGTCAGTCTCAGTGTGCAGTCAGATTGCCCATAGGAACACTGGCCAGCATGAACTCCCTGAACTCAACCCTTGTCCATTAAATTTATATTGATCAAGGAGTAGAGAGAGACATAGAGCTCCATCACATCTGTTTTTGGACTGAGCTTGAAGCTGTGAGTGTACCTCCTCTTAGGAAGGAGATGAGAACAGAGAGGAATAAAAGAAACCAAGGGAAAATAGAAAAGGAGAGGGAAATTGACAAGTGTGTGTGTTTCTCTAAAAGCCAAACAAGCGAGACATCCATTTAGTAAACCAGCACAGATCTCTCCACTGGGAGCTGTCCTTGGTTCTGATCTGTGCTCCAACCCTCTTCCATCACTTCCACCTTCCCCAACCTCCCTGCAACATCTCCCATTCCCCCTCCCCCTTTCCCACCCTGCTAATTGACAATCTCAGCCTCTCCATTTGGCAAGCAGTGTGTGTGTGGGGTGGACGGGGGGGCTAGGGATATCCTCAGAGGGCCCTGAACATACCATGTTGGGAAAAGGCGAGAGAGGGGAGGATCAAATCAAATTTTATTGGTTGCATACACAGATTTGCTGATGTTATTGCAGGTGCGGCGAAATGCTTGTGTTTCTAGCTCCAACAATTCAGTAATACCTAGTAATAAATAAATAAAAACAATAATCCAGAAAACATTATTAAGAAATTAAGAAATATCAGAACAAGCAATGTCAGAGACAGGAATATATACATATTGTGTGTGTGTGTGTGTGTGTGTGTGTGTGTGTGTGTGTGTGTGTGTGTGTGTGTGTGTGTGTGTGTGTGTGTGTGTTTGCGTGCGTGCGTGCGTATATATATATATATATAACTGAACAAAAATGTAACGCAACATGAAACAATTTCAAAGGTTTTACTGAGTTAGAGTTCATATAAGGAAATCAGTCAATTAAAATACATTCATTAGGCCCTAATCTATGGATTTCACATGACTGGGCAGGGGTGCAGCCATGGGTGGGCCTGGGAGGGCATAGTCTCCCCCACTTGGGAGTTAGGCCCACCCACAGGGGAGTCAAGCCCAGCCAATCAGAATGGGGTTTTCCCCACAAAAGGGCTTTATTACAGACAGAAATACTCCTCAGTTTCATCACCTGTCCGGGTGGCAGGTCTCAGATGATCCCACAGGGGAAGAAGCCGGATGTGGAGGTCCTGGGCTGGCATGGTTACATGTGGTCTGCGGTTTTGAGGCCGGTTGGATGTACTGCTAAATTCTCAAAAAGGACGTTGGAAGCGGTTTAGGGTAGAGAAATGAACATTACATTCTCTGGCAACAGCTCTGTTGGACATTCCTGCAGTAAACATTATTAAAGTCACTACAGATATCACTAGCATCGAATAGTCCCCGCGATATGCAACTTTTCAGGGAAGTCAGGAACCAATACACACAGTCAGTTAGGAAAGCAAAGGCTAGCTTTTTCAAACAGAAATTTGCATCTTGTAGCTCTAACTCCAAAAAGTTCTGGGACTCTGTAAAGTCCATGGAGAATAAGAGCACCTCCTCCCAGCTGCCCACTGCACTGAGGCTAGGAAACACTGTCACCACCGATAAATCCACGTTAATCAAGAATTTCAATAAGCATTTCTCTACGGCTGGCCATGCTTTCCACCTGGCTACGCCATCCCAGGCCAACAGCTCTGCACCCCCCGCAGCTACTTGCCCAAGCCTCTCCAGCTTCTCCTTCACCCAAATCCAGATAGCAGATGTTCTGAAAGAGCTGCAAAACATGGACCCGTACAAATCAGCTGGGCTAGACAATCTGGACCCTCTCTTTCAAAAATTATCCGCCGCCATTGTTGCTACCCTTATTACTAGTCTGTTCAACCTCTCTTTCGTATCGTCCGAGATTCCTAAAGATTGGAAATCTGCCGCGGTCATCCCCCTCTTCAAAGGGGGTGACACTCTAGACCCAAACTGTTAGACCTATATCCATCCTGCCCTGCCTTTCTAAAGTCTTCGTCCCACCCAAGTCAACAGCCAGTGGAATCGCGTTGCGCGAAATACAAAACCTCATAAATGCTATAACTTCAATTTCTCAAACATATGACTATTTTACACCATTTTATAGATACACCTCTCCTGAATCCAACCACGTTGTCCGATTTCAAAAAGGCTTTACAGCAAAAGCAAAACATTAGATTATGTTAGGAGAGTACCCTGCCAAAAAAAAATCACACTGCCATTTTCAAAGCAACTAGATGCATCACAAATACCCAAAACACAGCTAAATGCAGCACTAACCTTTGACAATCTTCATCAGATGACACTCCTAGGACATCATGTTACACAATACATGCATTTTTTGTTTGATAAAGTTCATATTTATATATAAAAACAGCATTTTACATCGGCGCGTGACGTTCAGAAAATATTTTCCCTCAAATGCTTCCGGTGAATCAGCGCTACAATTTACAAAATTACTATTCGAAAACATTGTTAAAATTTAATATTGTCATTCAAAGAATTATAGATTAACATCTCGTGAATGCAACCGCATTGCCAGATTTAAAAATAACTTTACTGGGAAATCACACTTTGCAATAAACGACGTGGTATGCTCAGAAAAATAGGCTAGGCGATACATGTTAGCGCCATCTTGGAACCATCTAAAATCAAATATACTATTGTAAATATTCCCTTACCTTTGATTATCTTCATCAGAAGGCACTTCCAGAAATCCCAGGTCCACAACAAATGTAGTTTTGTTCGAAAAAGTTAATAATTTATGTCCCAATAGTTCCTTCTTGTTAGCGCGTTCCGAAGGCTACTCATAATGTACTGAAGCGCGCGGGACTTGTCGTCACGAATGTGCAAAAAATATATATTTACGTTCGTTCAAACATGTCAAACGTTGTATAACATAAATCTTTAGGGCCTTTTTCAACCAGAGCTTCAATAATATTCAAGGCGGACCATTGCATTGTCTTACTAAACGTTTCGGAACAAAAGGGTTCCCATGGGCGCCCGCGTCATAGTAGTAATGGCCCTCCCCCTGTGACCAACTTCCCAAGCCTCTCTTTGGGTCAGTTTCTACCATAGAAGACTCAAACCACTTTGTAAAGACTGTTGACATCTAGTGGAAGCCTTAGGAAGTGCTAAATGATTAATAAGTCCCTGTGTGTTTCAATGGCAAAGGCTTGAAGTGATTCCACACATCAGATTTCCACTTCCTGTTAGGATTTCTCTCAGGGTTTTGACTGCCATATGAGTTCTGTTATACTCACAGACACCATTCAAACAGTTTTAGAAACTTTAGAGTGTTTTCTATCCAAATCTACTAATTATATGCATATTCTAGTTACTGGGCAGGAGTAGTAACCAGATTAAATCGGGTACGTTTTTTTATCCGGCCGTGCAAATACTGCCCCCTATCCCCAACAGGTTAACAAACAGATCACTGACCATTTCGAATCCCACCGTACCTTCTCCGCTGTGCAATCCGGTTTCTGAGCTGGTCACGGGTGCACCTCAGCCACGCTCAAGGTACTAAACGATATCATAACCGCCATCGATAAAAGACAGTACTGTGCAGCCGTCTTCATCGACCTGGCCAAGGCTTTCGACACTGTCAATCACCGTATTCTTATCGGCAGACTCAACAGCCTTGGCTTCTCAAATGACTGCCTCGCCTGGTCCACCAACTACTTCTCTGATAGAGTTCAGTGTGTCAAATCGGAGGGCCTGTTGTCCGGACCTCTGGCAGTCTCTATGGGGGTACCACAGGGTTCAATTCTCGGGCCGACTCTTTTCTCTGAATATATCAACGATGTCGCTCTTGCTGCGGGTGATTCCTTGATCCACCTCTACGCAGACAACACCATTCTGTATACATCTGGCCCTTCTTTGGACACTGTATTAACAAACCTCTAAACGAGCTTCAATGCCATACAACACTCCTTCCGTGGCCTCCAACTGCTCTTAACCTCTTACATCTAGACGTTCCGCTAGCAGAACACCTGCTCCAATATCCAATGATAGGCGTGGCGTGAATTACAAATTCCTCAAAAATACAAAAACTTCAATTTTTCAAACATATGACTATTTCACAGCATTTTAAAGACAAGACTCTCCTTTATCTAACCACACTGTCCGATTTCAAAAAGGCTTTACAGCGAAAGCACAACATTAGATTATGTCAGCAGAGTACCCAGCCAGAAATAATCAGACACCCATTTTTCAAGCTAGCATATAATGTCACAAAAAACAAAACCACAGCTAAATGCAGCACTAACCTTTGATGATCTTCATCAGATGACACACCTAGGACATTATGTTATACAATACATGCATGTTTTGTTCAATCAAGTTCATATTTATATAAAAAAACAGCTTTTTACATTAGCATGTGACGTTCAGAACTAGCATACCCCCCGCAAACCTCCGGTGAATTTACTAAATTACTCACGATAAACGTTCACAAAAAACATAACAATTATTTTAAGAATTATAGATACAGAACTCCTTTGTGCAATCGAGGTGTCCGATTTTAAAATAGCTTTTCGGTGAAAGCACATTTTGCAATATTCTGAGTAGATAGCCCAGCCATCATGGGTAGCTATTTAGACACCCACCAAGTTTAGCCCTGACCAAAGTCAGATTTACTATTACAAAAGTTTGATTACCTTTGGTGTTCTTCGTCAGAACGCACTCCCAGGACTGCTACTTCAATAACAAATGTTGGTTTGGTCCAAAATAATCCATCGTTATATACAAATAGCGGCGTTTTGTTCGTGCGTTCAAGACACTATCCGAAGTGTAAATAAGGGTCACGAGCATGGCGCATTTCGTGACAAACGATTTCTAAATATTCCATTACTGTACTTCGAAGCATGTCAACCGCTGTTTAAAATCAATTTTTATGCAATTTTTCTCGTAAAAAAAGCGATAATATTCCGACCGGGAATCTGCGTTTCGGTAAACAGACGAAAGAAAACAAAGCATGGGGTCGACTCGGGCACGCGCCTGAGTCTCACAGTACTGTGACCAGCCACTATCCAAACGCGCTACTTTTTTTCAGCCAGAGCCTGCAAAGCCACGATTCAGCTTTTTGCCGCCTTCTGAGAGCCCATGGGAGCCGTAGGAAGTGTCACGTAACAGCAGAGATCCCCTGTAATGGATAGAGATAATCAAGAAGGGCAAGAAATTGTCAGACAGGGCACTTCCTGCATGGAATCTTCTCAGGTTTTGGCCTGCCAAATGAGTTCTGTTATACTCACAGACACCATTCAAACAGTTTTAGAAACTTTGGAGTGTTTTCTATCCAAAGCTAATAATTATATGCATATTCTAGTTTCTGGGCAGGAGTAATAATCAGATTAAATCGGGTACGTTTTTTATCCGGCTGTGAAAATACTGCCCCCTAGCCATAACAGGTTAAACGCTAGTAAAACTAAATGCATGCTTTTCAACCGATCGCTGCCCGCACCCGCCCGCCCGACTAGCATCATATATATATATATATATATATATATATATATATATATATATATATATTTTAAAGTGACCAGTGTTCAATGACTACAAACATAGGGCAGCAGTCTCTAAGGTGCAAGGTAGAACAGTGACTAAGGTTAGTGGTGACTATTTACTAACAGTCTGATGGCCTGGAGATAGAAACTGTTTTTCTGTCTCTCGGTCACAGCTTAATTTAGTATTTTTCTTTGGTACTTTTTACCCCTTTTTCTCCCCAATTGGTAGTTTCAGTTTCATCCCATAGCTGCAACACCCGTACGGACTCTGGAGAGGCGAAGGTCGAGAGCCACGCCGCAATGCTTCTTGACACACTGCTCACTTAACCCAGAAGCCAGCCGCACCAACGTGCCGGAGGAAACACCATCAAAGTGGTGACCGTGTCAGCATGCATGCACCCGGCTAGAGCACGATGGGACAAGGACATCCCGGCCAGCCAAACCCTCTCCTAACCCGGACGACGCTGGGCCAATTGTGCGCCGCCTCATGGGTCTCACAGTCGTGGCCAGCTGGGACACAGCCCGGGATCGAACCCGGATCTGTAGTGATGCCTCTAGCACTGCGATGCGCTGCCTTAGACCGCTGTGCCACTTGGGAGGCTGTCTTGGTCCCAGCTTTGATGCAGCTGTACTGTCTCAGTCTTCCAGATAGTCGCTGGGTAAACAAGCCGTGGCTCGGATGGCTGAGGTCCTTGATGATCTTCTTGGCCTTACTGTGACACCGGGTGCTGTAGATGTCCTGGAGGGCAGGCAGTGTGCCCCCGGTGATGCGTTGCGCTGACCGCCCCACCCTCTGGAGAGCCTGTGGTTATGGACGGTGCAATTGCCGTACCAGGCAGTGATACAGCCTGACAGGATGCTCTCAATGGTGCATCTGTAGACGTTTGTGAGGGTCTTAGGGGCCAAATTTCTTCAGCCTCCTGAGGTTCAAGAGGCGCTGTTGCGCCTTCTTCACCACGCTGTCTGTGTGAAGGGAACAATTCAGGTTGTCAGTGACGTGCACGCAGATGAACTTCAAGCTTTTAACCCTCTCCACTGTGGCCCTTTCGATGTGGATGTCCATGATCAGCTCCTTCGTTTTGTTGAAGTTGAGGGAGAGATTATTTCCTGGCACCACTCTGCCAGGGCTTTCACCTTCTCCCTGTAGGCTGTCTCATCTTTTTTGGCCACGCAGTCATGGTTGAACAGGGAGCATAGGAGGGAGCTGAGCACGCAACCCTGTGTTGAGGGTCAGCGTGGTGGAGGTGTTGCTGCCTACCTTCACCACTTGGCGTAGCCCCGTTAGGAAGTCCAGGACCCAGTGCCCTCCATGCTTAGTGATGAGCTTGGAGGGCACTATGGTGTTGAAGGCTGAGCTGTAGTCAATGAACAGCATTCTTGCATAGGTATTTCTCTTGTCCAGTTGGGATAGGGCAGTGTGCAGTGCAATGGCAGTTGGATCTGTTGGAGCGATATGCTAATTGTAGTGGGTCTAGGGTGTCAGGTAAGGTAGAGGTGATATGGTTCTTTCCTTAACTAGCCTCTCAAAGCACTTCATGATGACAGAACTGAGTGCTACAGGGTGATAGTCATTTAATTCAGTTACCTTCACTTTCAAAGGTACAGAAACAATGGTGGACATCTTGAAGAAAGTGGGGACAACAGACTAGGATATAGAGAGATTGAATGTCCGTAAACACTTCAGCCAGCTGGTCTGCACATGCTCTGAGGATGCGACTTGGGATGTCGTCTGGGCTGGCAGCCTTGCGATAGTTAACATGCTTAAATTACTTACGTTGTCAACTGAGAACGAGAGCACACAGTCCTCGCAAGCGCCAGGGGCCCATGTCGGCGACTCTATTTTGTTTGCCTTGAAGCGAGCAAAGAAGGTGTCTGCGATGTGGCTGGGTTTCCCTTTATAATCTGTGATTGTCTGGAGTCCCTGCCACATATGTCTCGTGTCACGAGCCATTGAATTGGAGACTCCACATTGTCCTTGTACTGTCATTTTGCCTCTTTGATTGCCTTACGGAGGTCGTAGCTGGTCTGCTGGTACAAATCCGTGTTCCCAGTCACCTTGCCATGGTTAAATGCAGTGGTTTGCACTTTCAGTTTTGCGGGAATGCTGCCATTTATCCACGGTTTTTGTTCTGGATAAGTTCTAATCGTCAGTGGGAATAACATCCTCTATGCACTTCCTGAAGAACCCCATCAGCGAGTCAGTGTACACGTCGATACTATTCTCAGAGGCGACCCGGAACATTTCCTAGTCTGCGTGATAAAAACAGCATAGAATCCGATTGGTCTGACCAATGTTGAACAGTCCTTACCACAGGAGCTTCCTGTTTAAGTTTCTGCCTATAGGTGGGGAGGAGCAGAATGGAGGCGTGATCTGATTTGCCGAAGCGAGGGCGGGGGAAGGGCCTTGCCGCCATCCTGAAAGGGATAGTAACAATGATCCAGGGTCTGTGTTGCGCGTGAAGCACAAGATTTCCTTTATTAACCTGTTAGGGCTAGGGGGCAGTATTGACACGGCTGGATAAAAAAACGTACCCGATTTAATCTGGTTACTACTCCTACCCAGTAACTAGAATATGCATATAATTATTGGCTTTGGATAGAAAACACCCTAAAGTTTCTAAAACTGTTTGAATGGTGTCTATGAGTATAACAGAACTCATATGGCAGGCAAAACCCTGAGAAGATTTCATGCAGGAAGTGGCCTGTCTGACAAGGTGTCGTTCTTCTTGTCTCTGTTTATTGAAGAGTGAGGATCTTAGCTGTAACGTGACACTTCCTACGGCTCCAATAGGCTCTCAGAGCCCAGGAAAAAACTGAATCGTGGCTTTGCAGGCTCTGGTTGAAAAAAAGTAGCGCGTTTGGATAGTGGCTGGTTACAGTACTGTGAGACTCAGGCGCGTGCCCGCGTCGACCGAATGCTTTGTTTTCTTTCCTCTGTTTACCTAAACGCAAATTCCCGGTCGGAATATTATCGCTTTTTTACGACTTTGGTCAGGGCTAAACTTGGTGGGTGTCTAAATAGCTAGCCGTGATGGCTGGGCTATCTACTGAGAATATTGCAAAATGTGCTTTCACCGAAAAGCTATTTTAAAATCAGACACCTCGATTGCACAAAGGAGTTCTGTATCTATAATTCTTAAAATAATTGTTATGTTTTTTTGTGAACGTTTATCGTGAGTAATTTAGTAAATTCACCGGAGGTTTGCGGGGGGTATGCTAGTTCTGAACGTCACATGCTAATGTAAAAAGCTGTTTTTTGATATAAATATGAACTTGATTGAACAAAACATGCATGTATTGTATAACATAATGTCCTAGGGTTGTCATCTGATGAAGATCATCAAAGGTTAGTGCTGCATTTAGCTGTCTTCTGGGTTTATGTGACATTATATGCTAGCTTGAAAAATGGGTGTCTGATTATTTCTGGCTGGGTACTCTGCTGACATAATCTAATGTTTTGCTTTCGTTGTAAAGCCTTTTTGAAATCGGACAGTGTGGTTAGATTAACGAGAGTCTTGTCTTTAAAATGCTTTAAAATAGTCATATGTTTGAGAAATTGAAGTAATAGCATTTCTAAGGTATTTGAATAACGCGCCACAGGATTCAACTGGCTGTTGAGTAGGTGGGACGAATTCGTCCCGCCTAGCCCAGAGAGGTTAAAGTCCCCAGCTAATCTAAATGCGCCCTCATGATATATGGTTTGCACAGTCCAGTGTTGTTCGTTGAGAGCCGTCTCGGAGGGGGGGTATACACGACAGTTATTTCGGGAGGTAATGCGGTCGGCATTTGATGGTTAGGTATTCCAGATCGGGAGAACGAATCCCTGATGTCTCTCTGGAAGGAGATCCTCGCCCTGAGCTTGTCTATCTTTTATTGTCCAGTTTATTGTCCAACAAGTAATATACTCGGAAGCAGTGGATGGAATGCACGCCATCTGAGTCCGACTAGGGCCCCACTCCTGACTAGGGGCCCATTCTTCTTTGGCGTCAACATTTTGGTGCAGCCCCCAGGATGAATTGCGCCTGTCTCAGGAAGTTCAAACAAAGGATCCAGGTTTCTGCTCAAATTTCTGGTGAGTGACTGCCGATCTAATATCCAAAAGTTATTTCTGGCTGTAGGTAATAATAAAATAAACGTTCTGAGCAAATAATGTAAGGAAAAAATATTGCAAAGTTGTCTAGGAGCTAGAAACAGGGCTACCGTATCTGTCGACACCACCTTGTCATGTGAAAATAAAACATCTGTGTGGTATTTGGGCTCCCCTTAGTATTGTAAAACATACATTGACATCTGTTTGATAATTGGCTTCCCTGGCTCCTCGACTTGGGTCATGCTAAATGCCAGTTTGGTAGAGAGGAAAACAAAGGTGTGTTATTGTGCGTTTAAACTGATGGGGGAAGGGGCGCTAGGTTGACAAATAATTTTTGTGTTGGTAAAGGCGCCACAGGTTTCATATTTGCATACATACAGCACTATACTATTCATTGGTCACATTGGTCACATTGGTCAACAGTTATTCTACTTCTTTACAAAGAAAAAAATCACTGTTGGTAGTCATATAACAGACTACCCACTGGGCACACACTGGTTGAATCAATGTTGTTTCCACATCATTTCAATGTAATTATGTTGAACCAACGTGGAATTGATGTTAAATTGACATCTGTGGCCAGTGGGTATTGAATACTATCATACTGCCAAGCTAGCTTGTTACAACCTTTCCACCATAGCCTCTGAGCATTCTGTATGTTGTGTGGTGATTAGAGACAGAGACCCAGAAGCCATATTAGCAGCTTCCGCAATTTGTTAGGAGCTTTAGAGGGGAGCGGCCGTTAAATTGCATAGATAAATATGGTGAATAATTGATGTGATGCGTAGTGGGGAGCTGGTTTGGAGTGGCACTGATGCTCCTGGAATCCCACAGACTGTCAGTGGTAGATAGGTGTATAGCTGTAGGTCTGTATCTCCTCTTCTACTTTAGGTGTCCATACCCAGGATGTAGTCCTGTTAGACAGTTCTGACCAGCTAGACAGCCCTGTCATGTTCACAGTATAGACATTATATTGTGTATATACCTCTATACAGTATAGACATATAGGCATAAATAGAACAGTAGCCTAGAGTATATGTCATAAAGGCCCATCTGTATACCTCATACAGTATGTTCCATGATCATGTACATTTTATAGATGACATCTTTGGTTCAGGGCTACAGTACTAGCTACATCTCATTGGGGTTTGGGATATGGGACAAAGCCCCTCTCCATCCTTCCCTTTAATTCACTCTCCTGTGTGAGAGCCTAAGGCAGTTTTAAAGAGGGAGTGGAGCTAAAAAGACAGCTTTGGATTTCAGGCCTTGGAACCACAAGGATGCTATCAGACTCCTACCACAATCCTCCCATTTAAACCCTTTCAGGGCTTTCTGTCTTCCTTCTTTCACTCCTCTTCCAAACGTGTGGTATGTCACATGCAGAGGTGTTTAGAATAATAGAGCTGGATTCATTCCTTTCATGTGCTCGCCTTTTAGCAGAGACGTGCAGAGCAGTGTTTTCTGGGTTTGATTCCAACCCCTTGAGGAAGCAAGGGCATGAGGATGTGAAGTCTCCTTATCTCCACTGACAGCCAATCACAGCTCATAACGCCAGTCCAAAGCCAGGCGATAGCAGGCCCTTTAAGTTTACAGTCTGCCTGTCCCAATAAACATATCTCTCACTCACTCCCTGCTCCCTCCTTTACGCTCTCTCTCTTTTTCTCTCTCTCTCCGTTTCTCTCATGTGTTCAGCGTGGGGGCCTGGGCTCCCAGCGCTGCGGGGGCAGCACACTCCTTCAGATGTGTGTGTGACTGTGGCTCTCACTGATAAACGCAGGGACAGGGATGGCAAGCCTCACAGCTTACACTCAGTCAGGGGCCGGGAATTCAAAAACTGCCAACTTTATTGTACACTGGTGTGGTGTGACAAGGTGACAGCACACGTGAGCTTGCAGTTACATCACGTTCAGCTGGCCTTTCAGTCAACCCACACTGTGGGATATGGACTAGATGTCAGATATGGACTAGATGTCAGATATGGGAGACTTACTGTATTTTAATACTATTACAGGCATAGATACAGGAGATATAGACATATAGAAGACATAGATACAGGTGATATAGACATATAGAAGACATAGATACAGGGGACTTATTCATTCATTGACTGTTAATTCCATATTACTACTCCAAACTGAAAGACAATTCTTCCTTTGCAAGTTGTTTTTCTTTTTTTCTCTAGGACCTGGACAATGTTAGCGGTAAATGAACCCCCGCCCACCCCTCCATCTCTCTTCCACTGTAATGAAGCATGGATGCGGAGAGGAAAGAGAGGAGAGAAGATGGAGGGGAGGAAGTGGCCGGAACGTTTGCTCCCGTCTCGACCACGGGTATTCTTGGGTTGATAATACAGATGTCGATGTTATTGCTTGAGAATACGCGTAGCTGAGTGGAAGCCATTTTCCTCAACCAACCTTTCCTTCTGGAGTTATATAGACATACAGGAGCAACACCCTCCTCCAAAGATCAATCTTCACTTTTGTACTATCATTTGTTTTAAATGTTCTACATTATATGGACTCTCAGGGTTGATCCAAGCAGGCTCAACGCTGCCCAACACTCTCTCTCTCGGAGCTGTGTTGTGACCGGTACCTTGAGCCCCAACCAGACATCCTCTTCAGAAGGTAAGCGCCTCCCAGCCATATATCACATCCTTTTTTTGCTTTGATTATTCCTCCGCTTGACAGATGCCCTTATCAGAGGCCGTGCGTGGTGAATGGGGAATCCAATAAGAGTTTGTGAGGAAGTGGGCCTGGGCGACACCACACCACACATCAGAGGTCCAGCAGCAGCTCCTGTGGCTCGTGGCGAATAAGGTCACAGCCAAAGAGCAAATCCAATATCCAGACGGGCAGGTAGGAGCATGGACTGAATGCATTAGAGCACAAAGATAAATCTCAGCCTGGATGCTGTTTTCCAGGCTGGCTGGAGGAGGTACAGGGACAGTCAGACGGGCAGGTTGAGGCAGGGCAACAGGGAAGGACAGTCTAGGCTGAATGGTGTGGGAGATTTAACAACTATTCCAACCAAAGATGTTTGTGTGAACTGGTTCTATTTGTGATACATTGATCTTGGTTAAACTACCTTTTTGTAACGCACATCCAAATGTAGACATTTGACAAAACAGTATCATTGCCTTGCAAAAGTATTAGATTTTTTCATATTTTATTGTGTTATAAAGTGGGATTAAAATGGACTAAAATGTCATTTTTTTGTCAACAATCTACACAAAGTATTCTGTAATGTCAAAGTGGAAGAACATTTATTTTTTTCATACAAAAAATTATAACTAAAGTGTAGTCGTTGCATACGTTTTCAGCCCATTTGTTTAGGAAAGGCTTAGTTAAATCACATAAAAAGTTACATGGACTCACTGTATGAAATAATAGGGGTTGACATGATTTTTAAATGACTGACCATTCCTCTGTCCCCCATACTGTACATACAACATCTGTAAGGTCCCTCAGTCAAGTATTACATTTCAAGCACTTATTCAACTGCTTATTTAAATCTGCTTGAAATACTATTGCAAGATTTGAACATTGTTGTCAAGCTATGATCCCCAACATCTCGACAAAGCTTGAATAATTTTAAATAGAATAACAGGCAAATATTGTACAATCCAGGTGTACAAAACTCTTAGAGACTTACCCAAGAAGACTCACAGCTGTTATTGCTGCCAAATGTGTTTCTAACATGTATGGACTCAGGGAGCTGAATACTTATGTAACGGCTATATCTCATTTATAACATTTATATTCATCTTACATTTTTATATATTTTTTCAATCTTCCACTTTGACAGAGTATTTTGTGTAGATTGTTGACAAAAAAAAAGACAATTAAATCAATTTTAATCCCACTTTGTAACACAATAAAATGTGAAGAAATCGAAGGGGTTTGAATACTTTTGCAAGGCACTGTACATCTACATTCATTTTCTGTTCCATTTTTTATTAATACTTCCACTTGTGGGGTTGTGTAGGGTGGTCAAATTAATAACTTCCCACTGTGGTGATTTTCATTTTAGTGTTTTTTTTAATAGGGTGTAATAAGATTATGTAAATCCCTTGATTTCACAGTGGGAGGAGTCTGGGTCTCATCCATGTAAAGGGTCTTTGACAGCGTCTCTGTACTAAACACTGGAGACACTCAGACAAGAGGATTCTCCACAGCAGCCCCTAGAGACAGCACTGACATGAGCTCCTCTCTCTCAGGGAGGTGTGTGTGTGTGTGTGTGTGTGTGTGTGTGTGTGTGTGTGTGTGTGTGTGTGTGTGTGTGTGTGTGTGTGTGTGTGTGTGTGTGTGTGTGTGTGTGTGTGTGTGTGTGTGTGTGTGTGTGTGTGTGGGTGTGTGCGTGTGCGCGTGTGTGGTGTGCGTGCGTGCGTGCGTGCGTGCGTGTGTGTGGTGTGTGCGTGCGTGCGTGCGTGCGTGTGGTGTGTGCGTGCGTGCGTGCGTGCGTGCGTGTGGTGTGTGTGTGTGTGGTGTGTGCGTGTGCGCGTGCGTGTGTGTGTGTGATAGACAGTTGGCCTAAGGTTAGCACAAGCCTCCAGACTCTTTATTCCAGTCTTTTCCTCCGTGCTTTAATTAATGATAGAACTTGATCTCTAAGCCCCCGCTCATTATTCATTTTAATAACTTAATTTGTCCCTAATAAACCAAATTCCATGTTGACCCCATGTAATGGAAAGCTAGAAAGTAAACTACGGACTTGGCGGGTAAGATGCCCAAGATTTGGGTTTGTTTACTTAATTACATACAGTACTGTATGTATTCAGGTTATCAATAAATGCTAAAGAGATTGCTCACTCTGTTATTCCCTCCACTCCCATGGTCTTGCACTCAACAATGTTACATTACTGTCATATTTAAAAAAATATATATTTTGGCTTTATCAACTGACCATGTTAAATTTCTGTGCATCTTGCATGCTCTTGACACTAGCATATCACTAATGAGATCTACCGTGTCTACATCTGTGATGAAGCTGGTATGCTACTGTATATTGTTCACAATGAGCAACTAAAACAACACAGGACAAGTCTCACTGCAGCCTGTCTCTCTGTTCACTTCTACTGATAACCATCCCAGTGAGCAAACAGAACAGAGACAAAAGACTGGGAATAAATAAGGAGGTCTTGGATTTGCTGGGCGGGGATAGCTGTAATTTCCCCTGGATGGGTCACTCCATTACAATTACCCTGTAATATTTATCTAGACAAATAAAAGGCTGTGTGCGGGAGCAGCCGGCCGCAGGGAGGAAATCACTGTGCAATAAGAGCCCTCTCATTAGGACCCTGTCTTTATCATGGAGGAGCTCTTATGAGATGTGGCAGATTAGAGGAGGGAACAGAAGGCCAGGAGAGAGCCATGGAGATGATGACCATTATTGCAATGATCATCACCATTTGTCATCCAACGACGCGCACGTTTGCGCCTGTGGTAAATGTAAATGTAAACTAACCGTGTGTGTGTGTGTGTGTGTGTGTGTGTGTGTGTGTGTGTGTGTGTGTGTGTGTGTGTGTGTGTGTGTGTGTGTGTATGAGAGAAAGAGTGGAAGAGAGAAAAGAGTTTGCATCCTTTCATGTATGTGTGTGAGAGTGATTGGATGCATTTAGAATGAACAAATAGATAAAGATAGAATTAAATAAATAAGATGCAATCACATGCATTGCTCTTGGTGCCTGGCAACCGGATCTCTTGGTTGCCATGGCAACAGTTGCTACCGAATGTGAGGTGATTGGCAACCATGCCAACGAGGAGGGAATAACATTTGACCCCTCCTGCTGATGAGGAGAGGTGGGGGGCAGAGGGGAGCTGAGAGAGAGCGAGAGAGAGGGGGGGGGGGGTGGAAAGAGTAGGCCAAATAAAAATGTAGATATTCATCTTCTGAAACCTCTTCTTTCACACTCCTCCTTCTCAACCTCTCCCCTCTAGCACAAGCACACTACACTACCACAGATACTAACACACACACACGCTCCTGCTGCTCGCCTGCACACACACACACACACACTCACACAAGCCCAAACTCACACTCTCTCACTCAGTCACTCTATCACACCCCCACCTACAGACACACAAACACGTACAGTATCTACTCAACACAATCTCTCACACATGCAAAAAACACACACACTCATACTCAGCACACCTGTATTCATCAGCAAGGCATTGTTTTGCTCCTGAAGCTATGTGAAACAGAAGGCAGTGTGAAATCATTATGTGAGCTGCTCTGCCAAGAGGAGGGCCTCTCTCTTCCCTCTCCATCTCTCTATCTCTATCCTTGTTCTTCACTCTATCTCTCTTTCTCTTTATCTCTCCCCTCTTTCCTCTGTCTGCATGGCTAAACTAATAAGTAAGTGATTAATGGTCTGCTAATTGCTGTGTAATCTCCGTTAATTAGCATTGAGATTTTTCAGTGGCTGAGTGCAGTGAGAGACAGATCTAGAGTTACTGACAGTTGGACCCACAGACAGACACACAGACACAGAGAGAGAGAGAGAGAGAGAGAGAGAGAGAACGAGAGCAGGGGGAGACAGACCAGGGGAATTTGATAAAGAGGTGAACATTACTATACATGTATACAGTATTTGCTTGTTGATCAGGAACCCTCATGAATATGTTCTTTATTCCTGGATCGAGTTTCCTCTTTGTTCACTGGTTATTCAACCAAGATGGGCAGAATATAGCACAGCAGTGTGTCAGTCAGGTCAAACCTGCACATTCACCAGATACAGATAAAATGAATTAAAGTGCATAAACAGTACACAATGTCTGTTCACGATTCTCATTTAGACTGTAAACCAAACACTGGCAGTGCTTTTGAATTCTACACCTGACCCACATGCAACACAGTGTCTGGACTGTAGTATCTGCAGGTGTTTTGCACCAGTGTTTAGACTAGATGAAGCTAGAGCCCCAGGGATGTAAAGTAGCCTCTGGGAGTTGGGCTCCAGGTAAGCCAGGTTGACAGGTGTGTGGGTATCTTCAGGATGGAGAGCAGCCATCTCAGGCCAGATGTGCTGCTCCACAGATGTGTCGGTGAGAGTCATAACAGACCAGAGCCCAGCTGTTTAGAGAACACATTGCGCCTCGTCTGATGGCTGCCCTTAAACTGGGCATGGCAGGCCTTGTGATAGACGGTAAACAGGGTTAAGTTCTGCTTGACCTTCATCAGGGCAAATGTATGGGCTGAGATGTTGTTTGTGGTCATTGTGTGTGTGTCTGTCTATGTGACCTGTGTGCAATATTTGTGCTTTATGCATTATATGAATGTGTGCTCTGCTTGTTTGTGTGTATGTGCATGTTTCTGTTAGTTAGTTGTGTGTGTGTGTGTGTGTGTGTGTGTGTGTGTGTGTGTGTGTGTGTGTGTGTGTGTGTGTGTGTGTGTGTGTGTGTGTGTGTGTGTGTGTGTGTGTGTGTGTGTGTGTGTGTGTGTGTGTGTGTGTGTGTGTGTGTGTGTGTGTGTGTGTGTAGGTGTTGCATGGAATAGATTGTGCATGGCACAGTACAATTTATGGCACCTTCTACTGCCCTCCCTTTCAGACGCCTCCACACACGCCCCCACACACAGAGACCTGGCAAAATCTGTACTGCTACACATCTCATTCCAACTGTTTTACATTAATAGCTTAATATTACATAATGTTGCATAAACTGAATATACACACAGAATGTATTCCTTTGGGATGAGGGCAAAGAGAGCAAAGGAGTTTGGTAAATATGGTTTATAATTTGTTTCTTTGCTATATTCACTTCTTACATCATGAAATATTGGTGCTCATAATGCCGAATTTCACAACCACTGGAGTCATTGACGACAATAAACACCTCGACTCTGAATGCTGCCTGTTACTATAAGATAACAATGATGCCATCTTGTGTTCCTCACCGGTACGACAAGGCCTTCACATATTTTGAAAGCTTTGTCTCGTTTTGGCCTTTGACCTTTCTTTTTTAATATAAATTAAAATAATAATACGGTAATTTAGCATACAATTAGCATACATGTTCCTTATATACAGGTTTTGTGGACATTTTACACACAATCTTGGGCTTGTCAGCACTAAGCCCCAGGTCCAAACAACTGGGCCACTTTACTAAAACTGCTAATCTAATGTCATTATGGATGAAGTCAGCATGTTCCAGGTTAGTTTGTCCTCATTAAAATTCTATAATTGTTTCCATTTTTCTTTTACAAGTTAATTGGTACTTGCAATAAACTAAGACTACTGATTAGTACCCCGATGAGCTAATTAAACATACATAAGCTACTAACAGAACCTTTTTTTTTTCAGACAGTAGGCTAACGCAATTGAACATGGAGTTTGGTGTTGCATTGCTCACAAGTGACCCTTCCATTGTCTTTTCTGAACCACACACAAATCAGCTTCTTGACAAAAATGGCCATAAGAGAAAGCAGTGTTTACCCATCATTCTCTTATTTTGTCTCGGTTGTTTCGTAAGTCCGTTTTTTCCCGTTTGTGACATATCGAGACAGTAATTTCAGAGCTATTATTATTTATATGTATTGTTATCTGGGTTTGTTGGAAATGGGCATGTAATAATGTGTGCATGCGTGTGTGTTTGAACTCTCCCGCTTCCTTCACACCTGCATAACCTGCATTTATTGTCACACATCCAGACACAATTGACACAGTTGCCTTCCAAAGGCATCATTATGCACTAACAAAGCTTTTCAAAATTCCCTCATGTTACCGAATTATGCCCATTAAGTGACCACTGACATTATTTGGTTATTTTCCATCAGCCACTATACCGACTTATTTTACTCCTTTCATCCCATCTCCTTTCATTCAGCCACATTGAATACCCACTTACTTTCTCTGACATAATTGAGTACCGTCTTCTCGCAAGATTGTGTCTATTGCAGAGGGATCTAATGGATCATCAATTCTGTCCCTACTGAACAAAATAACCTGTCTCTTAGTCTCTATAGTACATGTGATGCTCGTTGCACTATAATTGAATGATATAAAGTACTTTAGCTGGGAGGGGCCTTTTCTTTCTCAGCTGCTGACCTCCTCCTCTAGATGATCTTCCTGAAATCCAATCAAGTCCCAAACAGCTGTTTCCTCAGGCCACGGCCAAGGCTACGTATGTCTGTGTTTCTGTCATAGTTTTGACTCTCATCTCCTTTCTTCTTTTTCCTCAGAAAAATGTTCTCCTCAGCCTGCCGATCGACGACCTTCTCCTGGGCTGTATGACAACTATCCAGGACCTCCATCCTCTTTGCCAGTGACATCACACAATCCACTCTCTATTCCCTATTCTTCCCCTGAACTTGACAGTGGTTCACTGTTCCTGTTGGCACACGCCCAAAGATTCAGATAGTATCTTGAAATCTACTCTGCCCTCCAGCTAGTAGTGCTTAATTAAGATTCGTTGCTTATCATTACTGAGGAGGACACCCACAATTGGCACAGCAGTAAGGTGACACATTCACTGGAGAATTTTGCTAGCATGAGCCTAGAATAGCTTCCTTAAAATAGCTACTCTCATACACATATCATTATCATGATCTAATGGATTTAATTACGTTAAAGAAATGTATGTTGCTAAAATAAGAGTGACAATGTGTGTAAAGAATGTGTTACTGGCAATTTGAGTATGATTTTGTCAGAAATTACATCTGTTTGACAGCCTTGATTGTGGTAGACACAGCAACCTCCCATCATGCACCAGAAGAAAATTATGAGAATGGTTTTGACTAGATGATATACAGCTACGGATGAAAGTGACTTTTTTGTAGCAGGTTAGTAGAATTTAAGCTGCAGGTTAAGATAATTAACTTAGAAGGTTAGGATAATTAGATGAAGGTTATGAAAAGGGTTAGCTGAAATACTCTCCTAACCTGTTACGAAAAGTCACGTACGTCCATAACTGTAGCCTATCTAGTCACAACTGATAAGAATTGACCTGTTAATACCACTGCTTAGTGCTGATAGAAACATGGTAAGACAACCAGGCAGCACTTTGGTGTCAATTATCTGCCAGTTATTCTACAGGCTATGTGCACAGAGCAGGCATTCTGCATTTTATATATAATTATAAAACACATCCCTAGTAGAGACATCTGTGGTATGACCAAAGGTCAATGCGGCAATATGAGGAATTCACATAGTTTAGCAGAAAGCAGATGTTATGGAATAAGCAATGTACTTTACCACTCTACTGTACCATAATGGACTGTATAGCATCCTGTTTTCCTCATTAAGCTAAAAGCAGCCTTTATGGAATAAGTGGCTACATGTTAGAGGCCTGCCATAAGGATTTCATTTATCTTTATCTAGGCATACCAATAACAGTGGGCATGGCGAAGCACTGCCCTCACACAGTTTTTGTAGGGCAAGTTTTGAATGTTGCCTGCGCTCATGACCATGAAACCTCAGGAAGGGAAACAGTATTTCCTTTAAATTTAAACTGAACGTCAATAAAACACGTGCTACTGTGTGCAATATTTCACGATCAGTAAAGTGTTAGATAACAAAAATAGCATTTGTAAAAATTATATAACTGTTTTTACAATCCTGAAGTAGTTTTCATTTCATATTTCCATTGCATTATGTCTCCCAAAGATGTGATTGTTTGGAAGAATGAGTGGTGTTTAATCTGCTCTGATTAGCAGTTCATGTTTGGTTAATCTTTGAAGCCCTTGATTGTTAGTGAGAGGATTACTTTCACCGGTGTCATCTGTCTCCATCCACTCTTTCAGCACTTCACTCTCTTTGTCACTGGATCTCTAGAACAGGGCCTTCTATTTACAAGAAGGCTCTGATCTAGCCTACAATCAATGCCAAATACCTAAGTGTCAACATGGGAAGTGCAAGGAACACGGGATGTTGGTGGCACCTTAATTGGGGAGGACGAGCTCATGGTAATGGCTGGAGAGTAATGATTGGAATGATATCAAATACATCAATCACATGGTTTCCAGGTGTGTGATGCCATTCCATTTGCGCCATTCCTGGCATTATTATGAGCTGTCCTCCCCTTAGCAGCCTCCTGTGCTGGGGAAACCAGACAGACAACCTTGACTTGGGAGGATGACTCAGTAGGTGACAGCGCAGAGCCATACAATGACAGAAATAACCACTCCTTTCAAAATACATTGGATTCATAATATCTCTGTCTGTAAAACCCTTTCAGTTTCCAATTATAATAAGTAAAATACACATATGAAAATGTAGCCTTGATTTAATTGGCCTATGGCAAGTGTAAAAATATGACCTAACTATTTGTGGTGTGTTATTCAATAGCTTGTCAAGCTGCCTGCAGTTCTTCGTGTTTTAGTTGTGGACATCAAACAAATGCAGATTTCGTTATAGCAACGATGCTAACTAAGCCTTTGCATGTTATTGGTAGTGGTATCAGCTGTTCCCTGTCTTTGAAGAATATAACACTGTAATCAATGTGGCCTTTGTTTATTGTGGGTGTGGCCAAACCGAGGGGTGTGAGCTAGAGGGTGGGTGGTATCTGCGTGTTCGCGTCACAGGTTAGTGCTAGCTGTCAATTGCAAAACAAAACGTCTACAACTTTAGATTTTAAGCAAAACTTGGAACGCATGGTGGCAGGGAAATTGGCCTAGAATCCGCAATTATCTAGCTACTGTAATAGTTATGCATGAATGCCGCTGCTTTCGTCGTATAGCCTTTTTCACGAGGACTTACACTAGAGAGCTAGCTAGTGGGCTACTGCTAGCTAGCTGACTTGCTAAGTTAGCTACCTAAGAAAGTGAGAGAAGACGAGGACCTATGCGGCTGATATCAGGTAGTTATTTATCTAGCTAGCCTTTCACTTATTATTTTGTTCACAACACAGCGATACATTGAGCCAATGCACTGCAATTTGTATATATTAAACATCTAGCTAGTGACCGCAATACGACCCTGGTTGTGGCAATATAGCACTGCTTTCTAGTCAGTAGTTGTGCTCTCATAATTCGTGTAGTTAGTCTACTTGTGGCTAAACTGGAAAGTGTCCTACTGGCGACAATGTTGCCGAAAATCGAGGGATTGTGCACATTTCTTGTCGTGCACACGTTTGCTGTGTCACGCGCCGCAGAGAACAAGGGACTGTGCTGACAAGTTATGCATAATTATGTAGCTATTTGCCTCCGCAAGAAGAGCACTAGACCAGACGGGAGAAGCTGGCCATTTACCAGTTATCTTTTAATATCCTCATTATTTTTAACTCTAGGCCAGGGCAAGTAATTGTACTCATTAGCACAAGCGTTGGGGGGATTGTCTGCATCCCAAGATTTGCGTTATTAAAGTGAAAGGAAATCTCATCACTTGTCAGTTGGCCTAGAATGCCAGTCGTAATTTTACCGTCATGTGAGCTGCATTTAGACAAAAAAAAAGATTACATTCATTGTATTTTTGCACATTCTGTCTTCTAAAAACCTCAATGGCATATGCATTGCATGAGAGAGTGGACGTTTTATATTTCCACTGGAACATGGGAAATTGAACCGCTATTTGTGTTGGTCGATATTCCAAAGGGTCATAGTTTTCTGACAACAGCATATAGTGCAGGAGAACAAGGTCAAAAGTGGATGGTGTTGTCGGGTATGCACGCCTTTGCCCTCCCAGCTTGCCAGTTGAAGAATGCTAATGAATAATTGAAGCAGATGCAGCATATGATCAGCATGCTCTGGAACAATAAGGCTTCTCTCAAACACTGCTATTTTATTGGTCCAAATGCTATCTGGATAATACAACAAGTTCCTGATTGCTTACAGAGTTAGGCCTATTCCACGGAGAGCTGGGGTTATTGTATGGGCCACCGCAGTAGCTAAACTACGGCTTTCCTGTGATGGTGTTGATCAGCTTGACACAATGTCCTCACATCCATAGATCTGGAGATTGAAAAATGATTTTGCTCAGAGCACATGGAACTGTGGTTTGTAGTAGCCTATGTTAAACAGTACATGTGTTTGTATCAGACTGAAGTGGCAATAGGCGGTACTGTACCAATGCTCCTTTATACTGGAAACGTGTGTTGATTTTGACACTGTAGACCCTGAGTGAACATGGGGTGTTCCCTATTGTCCGACTGTCGCTCTGTGGGTCCAGTCCTATTTTCTGGTAATTTAGGCCAGGGGTACTAACTTACCCTATGAGGTCCGGAGCCTGCTGGTTTTCTGTGCTACCTGATAATTAATTGTACACACCTGGTGTAAACGGGTCTAAATTAGTCCCTGACTAGAGGGGAACAATGAAAACATGCGGTGGAACTGTCTTTGAGGTCCAGAGTTGAGTTTGAGGGATGTAAGCCAATGGGGGGAGAGAACAGTTTGTAGTCATGGCATGGTTTTATAACATTGAATTTTTTGAGTATTAGAACCTACTGTACAAGTTTTTAAAGTGCCAGTTGGGGCAGAGGTTAAAGCCTATTGGGTTTAGGTCTAGTGATATTGGAGAAAGGATAGACTTTCTCCAGTATCACTAGAATCTCCCTGTTGGTGACCAGTCATCTAATCAGTTGCCTTACCCCATTGTAATCGGCAGCACATTGTTTGTACTTGGAAAAGCAGTTAGAACCTTAGACTATTGTTGTTGCTTCATCCAAGTAGCCATTTTCTCTGGATTTCAGATTCTTGTGGATTTAATGGTCCCAGATGCAGGTTTTTTGGAATGTTAGTATTGTAGTTCCTTGAGTACTCTGAGGGTCGAGGTGAGGACACATGACCAGTCTTGGACCTCAGTCAAAGAGCCAGTAGCTCTGAGGACCTTTTGAGTTTACTGAAAATCCAATTCTTCATGAAACATAATCCCTCTTCTGGGAAAACAAGGTCAAGGGAGTGAGTGGCTGTTTCTTAGTGCAGTGTAAACAGGGAGCATGGACCCCAAGCTCTGTTGATACGATGTAATAGTGCTGCAGTTGATCCATGCTACTCAACTATAGTCTCCACCGCTGGACACTGCAGGGCGATGACCCCTACACACAGATGCACATACACTGCTAGTTTATAGACTTAGTCAGTCTTTCTACTTGTGTTTTTGCATCTCTCATCACAAATGTTCTTCCTCCTCTCGATAGCGTGCATTCACCAACAGGAACCTCTATCTCCATCTTTACAATCCTCTTTTCTTTCAATTCTTAGCTACAATTGCACATTTAATCCCTGTGCAAAATATTTGTCCAATAATGAATGATTTATTTTCTCTCGTTTCTGCTGTTTTACCACCATCTCCTTTTCAATGGCTCTCTCCCTTGCCCTCCTTTGCCACCCTGTTTTCCTCCCTTCCATCCTTCACTTCTTCTCTTATTCCTTCCGGCCCCCCTCTACATTCCCCGCTGACAGTCTAGGGGTATTGTGTCTTCTGTACAGTAACAGAACATGCCTCTCACCCCGTCTCTCTCCTGGTGTGGTATACTGTAGGTGAGTGATGGAGACGAGAGAGTTGACCGTGGTGGCTGGCAGCTTCGTGGGGTTTCAGCTGCTCTTCTCTGTGGCCAGCCCGCTGTTCTCCTCAACCTTTACCCCTAGCTACGACCGCCTGCCCCCCACCAAGCTCACTGAGTGGAACTCCAGGTACAATACCCTTCCAACAGGCCTCTTAACAGGTTTCACGTTATAGACTAGTACTGTACCGACTCTGCTGTAACACACCTCTATCAGACATTATCCAAGGCACACTGATCTGAGGTCAGAAATGATAACTAGTCGAAAGGTAGACTAACAAGTTAATGATTATGTAGATATTTATTCTCTACATTGCTCTTGGACTGGCTTGGCATTCAAATAGTTTTATTGTGCTGATACTTCAGCTCTAATCAGACAAATCTTTATCTATTTACAATATCGTCATTTAGGTTGTCATGGGTCATCTTCTCAACTTTCCATAGTACACGTCAGGGGCTGGGCTTTGAATTCAAAGACCAGAAATGTGTAATTATTTTGGGGTTAAGTTCAAAAGTTGCCAATTGGCGTTTGGAATGAGTTACTCCATGTATTGAATGGTATCTCTTCTCTGGTATCAGTTTGTCTTGAGCTGGTGGGCTGTACCCACTATTACCACTAGAGGTCGACCGAATATGATTTTTCAACACCGATACCGATTATTGGAGGACCAAAAAAAGCCGATACTGATTAATCGGTCGATTTAAAAAGAAAAAAAAAAGAATAATAATAATAATAATTTTTTAACAAAAAATAGATATATATATATCTTTTTTTTTGTAATAACGACAATTACAACAATACTGAATGAACACTTATTTTAACTTAATATAATACATCAATAAAATCAATTTAGCCTCAAATAAATAATGAAACATGTTCAATTTGGTTTAAATAATGCAAAAACAAAGTGTTGGAGAAGAAAGTAAAAGTGCAGTATGTGCCATGTAAAAAAGCTAACATTTAAGTTCCTTGCTCAGAACATGAGAACGCTGGTGGTTCCTTTTAACATGAGTCTTCAATATTCCCAGGTAAGAAGTTTTAGGTTGTAGCTATTATAGTAATTATAGGACTATTTCTCTCTATACGATTTGTATTTCATATACCTTTGACAATTGGATGTTCTTATAGGCACTTTAGTATTGCCAGTGTAACAGTATAGCTTCTGTCCCTCTCCTCGCTCCTACATGGGCTCGAACCAGGAACACATCGACAACAGCCACCCTCAAAGCAGCGTTACCCATGCAGAGCAAGGGGAACAACTACTCCGAGTCTCAGAGCGAGTGACGTTTGAAACGCTATTAGCGCACACCCTGCTAACTAGCTAGCCATTTCACATTGGTTACACCAGCCTAATCTCGGGGGTTGATAGGCTTGAAGTCATAAACAGTGCAATGCTTGAAGCATTGCGAAGAATTGCTGGCAAACGCACAAAAGTGCTGTTTGAATGAATGCTTACGAGCCTGCTGGTGCCTACCATCGCTCAGTCAGACTGCTCTATCAAATCATAGACTTAATTATAACATAATAACACACAGAAATACGAGCCTTTGGTCATTAAAATGGTCGAATCCGGAAACTATCATTTCGAAAACAAAACCTTTATTCTTTCAGTGAAATACGGAACCGTTCCGTATTTTATCTAATGGATGGCGTCGCTAAGTCTAAATATTGCTGTTACATTGTACAACCTTCAATGTTATGTCATAATTAATTACGGCCTTTATTAGGAATAAATGGACTTCACACAGTTCGCAATGAGCCAGGCAGCCCAAACTGCTGCATATATCCTGACTGCTTGCACGGAACGCAAGAGAAGTGACACAATTTCCATAGTTATAAGAAATTCATGTTAGCAGGCAATATTAACTAAATATGCAGGTTTAAAAATATATACTTGTGTATTGATTTTAAAGAAAGGCATTGATGTTTATGGTTAGGTACATTGGTGCAACGACAGTGCTTTTTTCGCAAATGCACTGGTTAAATCATCACCCATTTGTCGAAGTAGACTGTGATTCAATGAGAAATGAACAGGCACCGCATCGATTATATGCAACGCAGGACACGCTAGATAAACTAGTAATATCATCAACCATGTGTAGTTAACTAGTGATTATGTTAAGATTGTTTTTTATAAGATAAGTTTAATGCTACCAAGCAACTTACCTTGGCTTCTTGCTGCCCTCGCGTAACAGGTAGTCAGCCTGCCACGCAGGCTCCTCGTGGAGTGCAATGTAAGGCAGGTGGTTAGAGCGTTGGACTAGTAACTGGAAGGTTGCAAAAATGAATCCCCGAGCTGACAAGGTAAAAATCTGTCGTTCTGCCCCTGAACAAGGCAGTTAACCCACCGTTCCTAGGCTGTCATTGAAACTAAGAATGTGTTCATAACTGACTTGCCTAGTTAAATAAAGGTGTATAAAAAATCGGCAAATCGGTGTCCAAAAAAACGATTACCGATTGTTATGAAAACTTGAAATCGGCCATAATTAATCGGCCATTCCGATTAATCGGTCAACCTCTAATTACCACTGTTCCCTCAAAAGAAAATTGACACTGAGCAAATTTCAGGTCTGCTGAGTGGTAACTTGAACATTGTGAAAATTCTGTGCAACCTCCAGCACGTTTCTGTGAACACTGAGGCTGTACCCACTTTAAGTTACAGTTTTAAAAATGGCCAAGTAGTCTACTCTGGTTATTTGATTGTAATGTAGAGCTACCAGAGTGTCCACCATCAAAAACAACGGAGAAAATGCATCCCATAACATTTTAAAATGGCTGGTCTATCATTCAGCCTACATTAGCAGCCATTGTGTGGTGTTCAATATAGGCCTATATTCCATGAGACTTTGGGGGAAAAAACTTGCAGGGCTTGACATTAACCTGTTTATCCACTTGTCCTTTGGACAAGGAGATTACTGAAAATGTTGTGGTTTGATGCAAGAAACCATTTTACAAAATAAAATGCTTTTTCCCCCCATATCATTATGACAGAAAATCTGACAAAGTATGCTACCCTCTGTCTATTGGCTAATTAACTTATTCAAACCTGTCTCAAAATACAACACTGTCCCATTAAGACAAAAAATAGCTCTTTACCTAACTCGCTTTTCAAAGATGTCTAGAAATGTATACATTTTGTGCTCTTGTAGGAAGCAATCACTCCCCCATTACTGACTACAAATTATCTATAACTGGTCTAATAACTAATTAACTAGCAAAGGATATGAACAAAATGTGCACACGTGGCTACATGCAGCTCTCGCTTTGATCTCAAAACAAGCACGTCTACTCACGAACGCTCATGCTGTAAACACAGTCCAGTTCAAAGTAAATACATGGCAATGGTCTATTTGCATATAGGCCTACTCCAGCGCTGATTGTTTATGCCGCACCGGTATTTGTAGAGTACGGGCTGAGTAGTGCGTGTCAATGTAATAAAATCCTACTCCGATGTGTTCTGCCTACAACAAAATCTCTTGCATAGTTTGTTTTGTTTAGGTATGTTGCATTGTCAGTGGCTAATGTTGTGTTGATTTGATCACAATTGCACAGTCAAGGGAAACTTTGATCATGTTAACAGGGAAAACTAGAACAGTGGTCACCAACATTTTGTGAGTCAAGATCGCATTCTGAGTCAAAATGCAAGCCGAGATCTACTGCTCAGATTTAATTTTTTACATTATTTAAAAAACGTAAGCCAATGTCAAGATCACTTTCTGAGTCAAAATGCAAGCCGAGAATTACCGCTCCATTTGTTTTTTTAACATTACAAAAACACGTGCGGCCTATGCAACAATGACCAATTAAAAACAGTACTGTAGCAATGAGGTTTTTTCAGTAAGCTATAGGCACAATACATTATCACCTCATATTGGCTTTTCTTGAATTGCCCAATGCGTTGTTGTTTGGGCCATTTAAAAAAATATATATTTCAAAATTTGAGGAAGGCTATATGATCACACCGGTAATAGATCCATTGTTGCATTACTTGTGAGGCACAGCTGAGTGAGCATACATTTAAATAATTTGTCTTTTAATTTTATTTTACTGAGCTAGTGGTGCCCGCATCTAATGGTCAGTCTCAGCGGAGTGAGAGAACAGCAGACTGAGGGTCCACCTCTCAACATCCCTCCGCTCTCTCTTTCCTCCACTGACACAGACCAAAAAGGGACACCGTCTTCCAGCTGATGGCAACTCGAGTCGCACCGTTATTTCTGCCTCGTGCACAAATTCATGTTGTTACTCCTATGAACAGAGAAAGTGAAATATTAAAAAGACTCAACCCACTAATAATAACAGCAATGCAAGCCTATAGATACACTTTCCTCCTCATTCATTACTGCTGCAGTGCGTGTTGTAGCGCTGAGTGGAAATGGGAAGAACATGCGTTTTATGGCTTATAAAAGTGTTGAATACAAAGTGTTGACAGTGCTGAGTAAGAACTTTAACGTGATCTCACTCATAAAACAGCAGCTTTTTGCTGTATTTGTTGATAGTCTGTCTCTCTAGTCATGGTTTTAAACATTTTGAAATCTCACAGTATCAACTTTGCTGTAGCTTTCTTTTATGCCTGCTATGTTACTGCCAACACAGTAATCTGAGCCATCCGATTGGCCAGCGGTAGGCATACAGTGCACTTGATTTGCTCTCCGGCCCCGCCGGGAAGGCAGTTTGTACCTTCAGACACATGAAATGGTTCAAAATGGCAACAGTTCAACTACTTGGCACACAGGCAGCTGAATCGGGTGCACCTACCACCAACAGCCCGAGACACATAAAATAGGAACACAAGCCAGTCCTGGGGGGAGCTGCGCGGCAGTCCTGGGGGGAGCTGCGCGGCAGTCCTGGGGGGAGCTGCGCGGCAGTCCTGGGGGGAGCTGCGCGGCAGTCCTGGGGGGAGCTGCGCGGCAGTCCTGGGGGGAGCTGCGCGGCAGTCCTGGGCCTCAGTTCAAAAAGTGGTCATGCACACTGAACACTGCTACAGGATGTGTGTACCAATGCATAACAAGCCAAAGGTGACACACTGATAGTTATTGAAGTTTGATTCAAAGTTCCCCTTCATTGCATAACGGCTCCCAGTGTGTCAGTGTTATTATTTATTCAAGCTTTACTTGTAAAGGGACACAGAGAATATCTACAGAAAGATGCACAGCAGAGATGTAAGCCTGAGGCGTAGGCTAAGGAACACGTCACTAGCTAGATGTTCAGTTCAAATGGGCTAGAGGGAGAGCAAATGCACTTGCCCCTTCTGCTTCGTAAGAGACTGCCTCAAATTCCACTCTCCTCCTTGATCATGGCAGTTATACGCTCTCAGATAGGGATGTTTTAATGGTGACACTAAAAATAACAATGTTCATTGTACAGTGGCTGGTCTGTGGAGCCAGCATTGCTAGGTCTGTGGGACAGCTGGTGTGCCCAGGTCTGGGGACTGTGTGTGCGGGTGAGGGGAGATGAGGCATGGTAGCACTGGAGTTCTCTTCACTAGCCCAGATAAACAGTCCCAGAGGTCAACAAAATCTGAGTAGTTTTACACACACACGATTCTCCTTCAAATTAGTTCCATTGCCAAGGTTCCACATGGCCCAAATGAGGTTTCTTCATTGTGTTCTCAGTGCTGTAAAGGATGTTGTTGTTATGTTACTTGAACTGTTTATTAGTATTACTGCTGCGGTGGTGCTAGTCTTGCAGCATTCTCTGCCATTGCTCTAACTGTCCCTGTTTCTGTGTGCTTGCCCAGATTGGTGTCCACTGTCCATGCTCTGATCGTGGGCCTCTTCTGTCTCTACATCCTGTGGTTTGATGATGCTGTCAACGCAGACCCCGTCTGGTAAGATGAACTGCATTACTGTCTGCTGTCTGTCACTCTAGCAGCCGTAGCTACTAGCCTACCCCGGGAGGGAGGGAGGGAGGGAGGGAGGGATGATGCTGCCGCCATTCCCCACTGTCAGAGAGAAATCTCAGTGGAGTCTCAAGAGAAGTGTAGATTCAGTGGATTTGTCCTTTCATTGTCTTTTCTATGTTCTCTCTCCTACTGCTGACTGTGTGATTACATCATTGTATCCTGAAAGAGAGGAATGGTAATTTCCCTATCCCTCCCTCCCTCTCCCTTCTGTTTCTGTCTTCTACTCTCTCTTCTCTCTCCTCTTTCTCTGTCTTCTACTCTCGTGTTTCTCTCCTTCTGTTTCTCTTCCTCTCTTGTTCTGATCAGACAGGCCAGAGTCCTGCCAACAAGGCTCCTTTTCATAGCAAACAGCAGCCCAGTCTTCAGCCCCCCCTCTTCCTCTTCCCTCCCCTTCTGGTGACCCCCCCAGCAGCACCCTGCGTCTCTGGCTGTCTGATCAATACAGCACTTCCCTCGCTGTCATTGTCTGTCTGTCGCTGATGGAGCGGAGAAAAGGGGTTGTGAAGGGCCAATAGGGAGGAGTCCTGCCACCCCCCCTTCATCTGCTCTGTGCCCAAATGTCTCACATTTAGACTACTCTCTTTTTCCTTCTTTCTTTGTTGTTCCTTTACTGTCATAGGGTTTGTTTAATAGGGGTGTAATTGTTGTACCCTCCCAGCCCAAGTCATGTTGTCTTGTTTTTTCCCTTTGTTTTGGTCTTTGTCTGTGTAGAATTGGCACTAACCTGTTGTCTCTAATGTATTTGCTTTCCTGCCCATCTCTTTTAGTTTCTTACTTTTCCTCTATTTAGACTGGTAGCCATGTTATTTTGCTAGCGCAGTAGCTAGTTCCTCTTATTGCAACACTTTATGGCGTAAGCATTAATCCTCAGACAATCTGATTGTTACAGCATCATTTAGACATGCCACAGACTGGCATTGTGCTGGGCTTCACAGAACTAACCGCCCACAAAACCTGCATTGTGACAGATTCAGCTTCTCACAACGTCACTCTGGCGCTTCTGCCTGGGTTTTGTCATCTTAATCCAATCAATCCAAATCGTTTTCCAAATCCGCCTACCTCACATTGCCTGATTGGTTTATCTGAGCTTTAAAAGTGCGATGTAACCAGTGTGAGCAGAATATACTCAATTGGTGTAAAACAATAGTGCTCAGTTGGTTGATCAGAGTTCAATGATGTAACCCCAGGTGTGGCTTACTGTAACATTTAGATCCCTTTATTGGTCAAATACACACAAGGTCCAACTGAACTGTGACTTCCGCTTTTTAACCCAACACCTCCAAAAGACTCAGACATACACATAAATATAGAGGTTTTGGAGAGGTGCAGGGGACTACCACACTGGGCGCCTGGGGAGCTGTTGCTGGGGGGGTTAAGTGCCTCGCTCAAGGACACAACGGCAGGCAATCGAATCTGGGACTTCATACCAGCAACCCTCCGGTTGCCAGCTCACTTCCCGATAGAGTTTTCCCGGCAGACCCGGGATTCAAACTGGCAACCGTCCGGTTGCTGGCTCGCCTCTAACCGCTAGGCTACCTGCTGCCCAGCCATACCTGGATCAGTGATGGAATCTGAGAACCTTTGGACCCATCTCATCCTGACCCCTCCTGTTGATCTATCTGAAGTTCATCTCTTAGCTTTAACAGATTCACAAGTTTATCTACGAATGGCTTCGACTCTCTATATGGGTGAATAGATTATTAGCCTTATGGGTGGGCTCCAGGATGTACAGTAAACATGAAGTGAAGAAACCATTGGCTGCATATGACATTGATCGTGTCTACATGAGTGTGGTTCAGAGAGGATGTTGCACTCAGACATACCCTAAACGGGTACGTTGGGGTGAAGGTTGGTAGAGGTGAGGAAGGGCGGTGTTGCGTGGAGCCCCCCTCTGATCCAGAGAGCACGTCGTGGTGTGCTGTCACAGAGAGCCATGACCCCGCCCTCAGCAACAGGATACCTGTGATGGAGAGAGGCCAAAATCAGATCCAGTGTCACTACTGAGACACACACATTATTATGACCACAGTCACTTAGCAGATGCTCTTGTCAAGAGCCTCTTGCACTCCAGTCCACTCACAGGCCTAGACAGTAAATGTGGCCCATGTGATACAGTGATCTGATAACCATAATGTTGCTAAAACCTTGTTCGAGCAACTGAGTCGTACAATCCACTCCTACAGTCAAGAGAACAGTGGTACTCATTCTTACAGTATGTACTATATGCAGGCTACTGCTCACATGTACACACATCCTGACACGTATTTGTCCATGAGCACACAAGGATACAGGAGGCAAACAGAAACACACCCTCTGTATGTGAGCACAATGCATTTGTCAACACAGTGCTGTTTAAACTGGACCTTCCCTGGACACGGGTATCTCAGTAGTAGCAAGACTATGACTCATGACTTGGCCATGAGAAGAATGTGCCTATTTTTTTAATTAGCTCTCATGCTGGAAAAGGTTGGAGACCCCTGCAGTAGACTGCACTAATACAGTATGTAGAATGTTTTGTGGACTTCACTAGATTTCTATGAAATCGTAAGTAGCTTTTGTTTCTGTTTTACAGTAGTTTTAGCATTAATCTGTAATGTGGCAACTGTTATTCTGAAAGAACACTTTGTTTTGTTTTTGCTGTACAGGGGGGAGCCTGGACTAGTGAAACTGAATGTGGCCATAACGTGTGGTTATTTGCTCTATGGTGAGTCTCTCTCTCTCATGTTTATCCTCTTGTATAACAATAAACCATCCACATTTCTCTGTGGACAGTAGATGGAAATAACAAATTGTGTGCTAACTACCCTCTTGTTGTTCTGTGTAGACCTTGTGCTTCTGGCCACTAACTGGAGCACAATGGGGGACAGCTTTTTTGTCTGCCACCACTTGGCGGCGCTCTATGCTTATGGATATGTCTTGGTGAGTCTGGGGGGAAACCATGAGCACAGTGGCTAATATTAGATGGTTCTTTGGTGCCTTTGTGTTTTGGTATTGAAATACTCAAGTCTTCTTTCTAAAGATGTGTTGCACATTTAGTCTGTTTTTAGGTTATTTCTGCCCATGTTTATTTGTGGTAATACGTCTTTACGCTCTCTGCAGTCTCGTGGCGTGCTTCCCTATTTCGCCAACTTCCGTCTCATTTCAGAGTTATCCACACCTTTTGTGAACCAAAGGTAAGCTAGCTCCACTTTTACTATATATTAATGAATACTCCTGTTTATCAGCCCCGACCTCTGTCAGTGTTGACATTATTCCGTTCTCCTCCACGTATAGGTGGTTCTACGAGGTGCTGAAGTACCCTCGCTCGGACCGCTTGGTTGTGGCCAACGGCATGGCCATGGCAGTGGTCTTCTTCATGGTGCGCATCTTCGTCATGCCTCCCTACTGGGCCCGGGTGTTTGCCACCTTCGGTACGGAGGCCTTCGAGCGCTTGGGCATCGGTGCTCAGGTGGCCTGGATCACATCCTGCATCGCCCTGGACATCCTCAACACCATCTGGATGTACAAGATCGCCCGCGGCTGCTACAAGGTCATGATGGGCGCCAGCGGCAGGAAGCCCAAAGAGGTCTCCCCGCTCAAGCAGAATCATGTGAATAACCACACAGACTAAGAGATACTGGCTGGAGGGGGGGACATAGACAGACTCTGTGGAAGGGAGACAGGAAGGACTTCAAGGGCTCTTATAGCCCCTGCTAGCTCCAGCCTTGCTATTATCTCCATACCTGGAAATCATGCAGCCGAATGGGGTCAGGTCCTCATCCGATTCAGCCTCACAGAATGAGACTGGTCCCACACTAGCTTCTGTACCTCAGTGTTTCATCGACGGTATGGTGGTACCCTGGCTGGGTTTGGTTGGAGATGAGAGTAGCTGTTAAGTACACTCATTCTTGTTCACCTTCAACTTCAACCCAAGCTCAGTCATCTGAAGTGCCTGTGATGGACAGGTAGAAAGCAATAAAAGAAGAAACCGTACTCTGGCTCTGTCAGAAACTCCCTCGGCCATCATCCTTTACGATTTTCAGTTCCCTGACCCGTCCAACCAGAGGAGAGCCTCCTACTTTGTCCTCAGAATAAGGACCTCTTAGTGTGCTAGTTTGACAGACCGGGACACCACAATGCCTCTTACTGCATTTGCTGTGGCCTCCTTTTTATGAACACCACCTACATTACCACCAAACCGGTCCCCCGCTCACAGCAACAGTTCAGATTGAATCACCACTGGATTTCCCATCCACAGCCAGGATGCACATCCAGGGGAAATTGAGACAGGGATGTGGGGATTGGATCCTACCGCCAACTCTCCGGAATCATTGTTTTTCATGCTTTTGCCTCATCTCATCCAGGGTCTGGCTGTGCTCTGTTTGGGTCTCCTGGGTCTCAGTTATCCCATTTGTTCCTCCTGTTTCTCAACCTCAAAACCAGGAATTGACATCAACGCGTCTTAACTTCACTACACTATCATAACCCTCTGTCACAGTGGAGTGGTTAAATCCATCCAGTTTGATGCTTCTGTTCTACCTCTCCCCTGCCTTATAAAGACTTGTCATTCCCTCCATATGAGAATAATCACAATGAGTTGTTTTCTCCTTCTGTAAAGATGTTTTAGCCTTTGAAAAGATCTCATCCATTATCTCTAGTTCAGTGGACTGGAAAGGACGTTTTCTCTCAGTTTCTCTGGAGATTTTCCCAGCCACTGTAGTGTAACACTACTGTTAGACACTAGAACAAATGTTGTGTTTATCTAAGGTACCTCTGGAGATTTTAACTTCCATTTTTCTCTATTTTCTGTGTTATTGTGAGAACTGAATTTGGAACAAGAGCGGTTCCCTTTTGGGGGGAAGCATTCTCCTGTCTTAGGTGTTGTTCCACCTACAGTGTCAGCCATAGGAATGCTGGAAATGTGATGTTCAAAATCCTTTCTTTTGATATTCATGTAAGATCAATTATGAATGACCTATCTGACAAGAACAGCCATACATACGCTGGCAATGTTGTACTATATGTGTAGCCGTGTAAAGTCCTACTGTATTACTCAGTTGGAAATCTTCCTTTCAAATTGATTTGATTGATTCAAATCACTGAGAGCTTGTTAAAAAAACGTATTATGATGATTTATACTCTAGTTTGGATCACTAAACAGGATAAATATGAATTGCATTAATCTATGGGTTCCTCTGCAGTGCATTTGATGTTTTTCACCCAGCTGTATTGAGTGCATGTTAAGTGTTTTGTTCTCTGTCCTCCTCCTGTCCCTAAAGCGTTGACGTGGTTTGGGACGGGGGGGTCTGAAATGTTAGACTTTTCACTGTGGAATGAAAGCACACTCCCCATGATGGAGAAATGACCTGTTGAGCCCCTCCATGTACCACCGAGGAGGGTTGTATTGTCGTGCCTTTACGCAAACAGGAAATCTAATGCAGTCCGGTAGAGATTAGCATGATATTTTAATGTAAAACTGCTGTTTGTTTTCCTTTTTTCTCTCTATTGTAATCTCTTCTCTCTATGGATACTGTTATGTATATATTTTTGTACACTGCACAATAATGAATCCAGACAAGTATTCTCCGAAGTTGACCCCTCTGTAGGGCCTGCTTGGTTTTCTTCTGAATACGGGAGCGGGCCTCGATATGAATGTTGTGGTGGTTCTAGTGATATTAGGAGGAGTGGGAAGGGGCTTAAAGAGGCTGCCGGTTATGACCAGAATGAAGGTGAGATTGGAAATGTAATTATTGTCATGTAGTTATTCAGCTACATCAGCTCAGTTGAGAAGCTAGTGACATTCAGCTCACTCTTCTCACCCAGTCCTCCAATACTTCAAGCTGTGAATAGAGCAACATGTTTGTGTCATTCATCAGTCAAGAAAACAATATTTTCAACTGAGTACATGTGTAGCCTGATGATGAGATTTCTGGTTCACCAGTAGGCTGTGGTGTGCATTTTAAGTCTGCTTCGGATGGCTGTGAGAGAGGTTGTACTTCTGCACAATGTCCAATGTTTGTACAAACTATTAATTGGATGTGTAGCGTTTGTCACTGACTTCAGTGTGTCTGTGGTGTGTTGAATTGCAATGTAGACCTCTGGGTGATTTTAAAAATACTTAAAGTTTTGGTTTTTGGAAATGAGGAAGTGACACGGCGGTTTCTGTAACATCATGCCCGAGTGCACTTGTATCTGCAAGAAATAACCTGTGGCCTTTTATCCCTTTGAAAGGCTAATATTGTTTATTAAGAGAAGGTACAAATGCTCTCAGGCCCTGGTGAGAAATGAGGACATATTGTAGCTCCTGGAAGAACTGGTAGAACTGTTGCATTTATTTCAGCTGCATTGCATGCATTTCATCTCTTTTGTAAGGTTGAAATTAGCCACAAGACTTTTAGCCATTTTGATACTAAATGTCATGGATTAGCCAGTAAATAACCTTTGACTGAATCAATGAATTCTTGCCCCAGCTTTTTGTGGACTCTCTCGGATAGTCCTGCTTCACCTGTGGAGCATATCTGTAGACCGCAGCAGTCACATCCTTAACTAATAACTAATATTCATGATGGTGATGAAACGAGTGAACATGAACTAATGAGGGAAAAAAGCATAGATCAAATGTTGCCAGTGGGTTTTTGGTTTTTCTTATTTTAATGCAATGACATTTGTTTCATTATTATTTTCTGAATATTTTAATGTGAAAAGAACAATACACGGGCCTTAGGGTCCCTGTCTCAACACCATGTGATTTAGATTGTCTACAATGACCACTACTAATGATGTCGTTGTAGCACTGAAAGTTGAGACTTACTTGAAAGTTTTGCTCTTCAATAAATTTGAAGACAGAAAAAAGTCTCAATCATTGCTTTTTGGCTTCAGAGTAACAATTCAAACACCATTGACTTTCATGTATTTTGTTTACACTGGTGCACAGAAACTGAGACAATTTTATGAAAAAAACTGCATGTTGGATGCATCGTAGTCATGCACACAGTAGTGTTGGATGGTTCTAAGGTTTGTCTGGCTCAGTCCAGTCTAGCTAGTCCATCACATTTTAATTGTCACATGCTTCGTAAACAACACATGTAGACTAACGGTGAAATGCTTACTTACGGCCCTTCCCAATAATGCAGAATAAAAGTAACGTGAGAAATAAATACACAATGAGCAATGATAGTTTGGCTGTATACAGGGGGTAGCAGTACAGTCTGTGCAGGGGTCCGAGGAAATGTAACTAGATATGTACATATAGGTAGGGCACCTGAGTGGCGCAGCAGTCTAAGGCACTGCATCTCAGTACTAGAGACGTCACTACAGACACCCTGGTTCGAATCCAGGCTGTATCACAACAGGCCATGATTGGGAGTCCCATAGGGTGGTGCACAATTGGCCCAGCGTTGTACGGGTTTGGCTGTCATTGTAAATAAGAATTTGTTCTTAACTGACTTGCCTAGTTACATAAAAAAAATGAAAAGGGATAGTGACTAGGCAACAGGATAGATAATAGTTACCTGTGTGAGAGGGTGCCAGCTACCGCTCCTCTTCTGCCCATTCTACAGGAGTTAGAGAGAAACAAGCATCTGAACCACTGTTTGGCTCTGATTGAATCCAGCTCTACCGTGTGCGCCGGTCAAGGGGCTGGGTCACAGACTGGGCCTGGAGAGCGTTACCAAACATGGTCACATGAGACTCAATGAAAATCTCTTCTGCTACACACTCAAACACACACACACACACACACACACATGATGTCACCTACACTAGTACACAACATAAATGCACTGCCTTCAGTGCTTGTAATGTTTTTGTAGTCTGACTGAATCTGCAAATCGGTTGGTGCTCCTTGGATCACACATGTCTGTCTACTCTAAGTGGATAGTGTATTTGAAAACACGGATTTGATCATTTAGGTCTATAAGTATTAGTGAAATCTCCTTTTCCATTTTTACATAGCAGCTTTCAGCAGTTCCATTCAGCATTCAAGCTCCCCATGTCTTTAGCCAGCACTATTGAGCAGCATATTGTTACATTAAAGTAACAAATGCAGTATTGGGATGTTTGAGGAGGTATTTGTACAGTAAGCTTTCCCAGACTTAAAAAAAACTACTCTGAAATCAACATTCCAGACTTCTGAGAGGCTATTAAAAGAACAGATTTTTTACAAGGTACTTGAAACCCTGGACAATTCAGTGGGGATTTAACATGACTTTTAACCAGTTTATCAAATAGCAGTTTGCTATCAGCTACTATACATAAACACTTCATAAATTCACCCAGACACTTGGGTATTAATTCACCAAAAGATGTATCAGTCAAGCCCAGAATTTGTTTCAACTTTCTGACCTACTGTGCATAGACAGCCCAAATGATGATGTTAAGAACCCAGCCTTCTGAATTCTTCTCAGCCTAGGTTGAGGAGGCCTTCTACCATAAATAGCCAGACAGTGGACGAGGGGGGAGCTGGAACTTTGGAAATGCCCCTCCACCATCCAGAACAGCAGTTTTCTGTCTCTCGCTGCTTCTCCATCTTTCTCATCAGTTCCAGCTACACACGTGCACATTATTTCTTTGCTTTGTCAAATATTATGACTTGCACAATTTGTCTGCCTCTCTTGGATCTCGTAGTTTTCCCAAAGCCTCAGTCTTCTCATCTCCCTTTGCCTGAGCTCTGTTTGTAGCCTAGGTGTCCTTCCTACCAAGGTGTACCCTCTCTCATGGCTATTTAATTACTCCTGTGTTTCTAATTCAGTTTGACTTTAAAGTTATGTTATCCAAACCTTGTCGTTCTTAAAGACTCCATGCAACACAGTATTTCCAGTACGTTAGCGTTCAAATGAACAGACCATCATTAGAGGTTTCCAATCTGGAGGTGTGGTATGTTCCCTATGCTTCCTCTCACTGTATATGACCCACAACAGACTCACAGCACAGCAAATATGTAACCGTAGTTCATTATCAGTTTGAGGGATTCCACTTTCACATCACATGACATCTGGGCTGCTCCAGCCAGTTATGGCCCTTCCTTCTCCCATCATGCCCAAATAAAGTGTCCAAATTCCTCCTGTGTGCCTCTTCTCTCCTTGAGATCTTTATAAGACCCTTGCTTGGTCCCACACTCAGCTACTCTCTCTCTCTGTGCGCTTCTGTATTTCACTGACAGTCTGTTTATGGCCATGTTACATAAGGCTCCACTATAATTTAAGTTTGTCATCACAGTCGCAGCCTCATACCTAAAGTAAGACTTTAAGGTGAGCTTTAAAGGGGCAATCAGCAGTTGTTACATCCATTTTTAGACATAAATTAATGTTTCCATTGATTCTTGAAGAATGTAACTTATAAATGCCTCATGAGCTTAGTTTTAATGTCTTACCCCCTTCAGAACCCAAAATATAAGCCTGTTTTACTCCAATGTTTGTAAACAAATTCAATGTAAACAAACACTGTATAGCCTCAAAACATGGTTAAAACTATAATGTTGATATCATGGATGGTCAGTCCTTGCATCCATAGGTCTATGAATATGAGTGATTACATTTCTCCAGCTCCATCCCTCAGCTTTTTACCAAAACAGTGGTTATTGTTTTAACTGCTGATTGGCCCTTTATGGTTTATGAGTCCTATCTTCACAAACAAGCTCTATTTAAGCTTTGCTTAGTTTATCTTTTTCTGGTCATTGTTTGTTAAAGTGTGCACTTTCAGATTCACAGTGTTCCTCAAACTCTTCATGACTATGTCCTGTTATTAAATGTCAACTATTGGGTTATAACATAGTTGTTAACATTGTTAATGGTGCTCAGTAGTTAGATCAGTAGCTCAGTAAGACTCTATGCTTCATAAACTCTTGGTTTATACACTATCGACTACTGTGTGTAAAGATGTCTGCCAAACTCAAACTTCTACTATCACGACAGCTAGCCTATCAGGCTGAAACTCATTTACTGTCAAAAAATGTGTGACCTTTTCCACACAAATGCAGTGCAATTGCAATCGTCTGAGCTGAGGCATTACGACTCTTCTCAACCCAAATCATTTACTTTTATAATGTTGGCAGGTCTGTGATCTTCTAGAAACCATTATAAAACAGGTATTTCTCCACTGGTGTACTGGTGGAAATAGTTCATTTGTCTTTGTCGCAGGCAGAGAAAGTCCACCTGACTTCCACTCTTCTTCATTTGAGAAGCCCTGCAAAAAAAACACATTGGTGTCCCAACGATATGCTCCAACGTGTAATTACACTGTAACTGGAATTTGTCATTTATTGTCCATCATTGTCTAGGAACCTCCATATTAAAAACCACTTGGAATCATGTGAGCTTTGCAGACAGTGTCACTGCTGCTCTACCATACTACTCTTGTCATGTTATCATCAACTTGATTGATTTACAGTAATCCTGCCTGTATTGTTACTGGGTCAGGGTGTTTGAACTCCACTATTCCAGCATTCCCACAGCCCTCCACCATAACCCCTTTCCCCATCCTCCATCCCCTCATAGTGCTCTTTCCAGAACCTTCTCTTCATGCCCTGTCTGGTAACGCATTACCACCATATGTGTGGGAGAGTGAAAGTGGGACAAGACAAACAGCAGTAGGGTGAATCATCATGCTGCTCTCTGGGGAGCAGTGCTGCCTGTTCCCCTTTGACACTCCACAGCCTGCTGGCTTTGCATTCCATTCCCTTGTCATCTGCCTGTGGACGAGCAGAGCAGCGGAGTGAAACACTGGGGTATAAGAGGAAAACCAGCTCATTGTTCCAAGTGACGTCAGGCCCCCAAGCCATATAGATCAGACCAACGACCTCAAATGAAACTCTATGGAACACACTATACTATATGTGTGGGTATAGGGGGTGTATGGGGGTGTTGTAGAGGTATTGACAAGATGGTAGAAAAACACTTGCCAACAAGGGTGTTTAGCACTTTTTCTTGGCTTCTTTTCAAAGAGATTTTTTTTTTTTTAAGTAGATTGTAGTATTTAGTTCAAAGTTTGTTATGGGAAAACTAAGACAGGAATTGTAGAGCATCAGGGTTGAAAATGGTAAAGGAAGAATATATATAAAATGTGAATCACTACGTAAATACATTTGGGATACATTTAATGTTTTATTATCAGGATAAATCATATTGCTATTCATACTGAAATCATTTTACATAAGAAAGTGATCAATTAAATATTCTCAAGTGGGAAAGTACCCATTTAGCCTACCTTTTCCATATCTGCTTTTTTAACCATCCTTGACCATGACCATAATTAGGGTTACGCTGGTCTTGAACCTCTTTGCCCAACAATGTAAACCAAGCTTCTTCAGGTTTATGATGGATGGGTGAATACTTTCAGGCCTGACAAATAATTCTGTCATATAGGATCTACATCTACAGTAATGAAACACCTTGCAGCATGTATAAATATTACTTTATAATACTTTGTATAAATATAAAGTTAAATGTGTAATTCAAAACTCTAAAGGTCTGCCTTGACCTGTGATTGTGAGCTAGACCCTCAACTATTTAATAATAGCAATAGGTCTATGAATTTGTGATGTGCTTGATATTTATTTCATTTGGTAATGAAAGTGAAATTGGATGCAGTAAAATTAGGCAATTGAAAAGGATCATCCATCCAACATCCAATTCCCCTTAAGGTGGAAAAAGTGACACTGAGCGAGTCTAATGCCATACTGGTGACATCACCCAGAGGAAGAGGCAACGTCGGGATTGGATGGTGGCCCTAGCCAATCGCGCCGCACTCCAGAAATCCACAGATGGGAAGAGTTTAAAAAAGATTGAGAAAAGTGTTGCAAAGTGGTCCACAGCCTCACCAGAGCGAGCAAGAACGTTACAGAATCTGAATCCGCGGGTCTGTCATATCCATTGGAGTCCAGGGAGAAAGAGGACTTTGCTGTGGGTTTTCTCGTGCCAGGATAGAGGGGTGTATTTCACCATTTTTAAATCTCCTCTGTGAATAATCAAAGATAACTATGTCAAAGAATTTCAAAGGTGGACCATCCTTCGGACTTTCTGCTGAGGTCAAAAGTAAGGTATGTATCTCGCATGTCATGTAGCTTTCCTTTTAATTGAAATGAAAATAATGGGGTCTTTGCGTAATTGACATCAGTGGGCCAAGAGAATGCTCGCGCTCAGGAAGGTGCGCACTTGACGCTCGCATATCTTGTTGTCACTACGTGCATCTTCTCAGATTTATTAGTTGTAGGGAAACCAATGATATATCGAGGGCCAATAAAATATTTTTGCTTTCTGTTAGGAGATTTTGTCGAATAGGCTTTTTGGACTGTCAGAATTGGACTGTCAATGGTGATCATGGATTAATCATTAGGTCTAGGGCCTAGGCCTATACTGATAAATGGCAGCCTACCATTCTAACAGTTTACTTTATCGTTTAATATGTGAGGGCATCCAAACCAATTGTCTCTGATTCATAACTTCGAACTGGGTCGTTTAGATTACAGGTGATATCACCTCACCTGTCTGTCACAGAGCACAATGACAGAATTACTCCCAGATGAGCCCAGAAGGTCTGATTTCAAGGTGTCTCTAGAAGGCTACCAGTATGTGTATATATATATTTAAAGGGTCAATCTGTGATCGCTATATTCATTTTGGACTTTTAAATTCGTGATACCCATTGATTCTTGAAGAATATGACTTATAAATCCTTCATTAGCTTAGTTCCTTGTTCTTACCCCATCATCAGAACCCCTCAGTTGTTGCATTTCTACAGACCCATCCCTAAGCTATTTTACCAAATCAGTGGCGTTTGTCCGCTTTGTTATTGTTTGAACTTCAGATTAAAGTCTAGGCGAGAATGAAATGAGTCATCAACACCAACCAAGAGTCTATGGACCAGCTACTGTAGGCCTACCATGTAGGCGACTGTGCAATCAACATCCACTGATGTTTGGGAGAGATTGTATTTTCAGTGACAGTGCAATGACAGGGATGCACAATATGTGTGTGCGTGTGTCATACCTGCTGACAACCCATGTTCAGCTTGGACACAGCATGACTCTGCCAATGGGATCAAATAACTATCCCAGAATATTCCAGAACTCCCAACTCCATGTCTGTCAATGACAACTGAATTTGCTATCCCTATCATCAACCTTATCGTGTTGGAAGAGCCCTTGTTCCTGCATACATAGTGGTTTCCTGTCCATACTTTCATAGGGGCACTCTTCAAACGAACATTTCCTTATACTTGGCCACCATGGTCATTAGTGCTGTAGTATAGAAATAGGTCATATTCAATAGTGTATCAGTCAGTATGTATATATATACATATATATATACATATATATATATATGGCATGACATCCGATGACAGTGGATAGGATCCAGAGACTGACAGATAGGTACGTCAGCAACCTAAACCTCCTTTTAAGGTGTCCCTGAGCTCTGTCTTACAACCTGAGCAAGTGTCTCTCTGTAAACAATTTACACTCCAGTGGGGAATGACAAAACACTGTTGAGGCAGACAGAACAAAGCCTTGTGGATTCATTGGAATGTCAACCTTCAACATGATTGTTTGTATCCAGGGGTGAAAGTAAATGTAATGTATTCCCGGTACAGGGACCTCCTATGTGTGTACACACTTAAAGAAAATCTATATGGGCCTAATCATAGAATTACATATAGAATCCCTATTAATTTAATAGGATCTCTACAAGCCTAATAGTAAAGATTTGTCCTTTAACTTTTAAAATGTATTAGCCTACCTTTTAATGTGGCATAAACATGACCTGTCATGTGTTTTCATCTGAGTGTCAATCAATTATTTCAAAAGGCTAATGTAGGCTACCTGCGCAAGTTACTCAGGGACGTCTGAACAACCAGGGTGCGGGAATAGTTTTTAAGCTATATTTAGATATTTTTCTGCTTTTATTTTGTTACATTTGTTAGTCAACTTGTCTGTAATTAGATCCTTACAGCTCCTCTTCTGTCATTACTTGACTTGACCCTCATCTAGAATACTAGAATACTTGCTAATGATGGAATAAATCGATAGAATGATCAGTGCATCATCTACAATCTATACTGAACAAAAATATAGACGTGACATGTAAAGTGTTGGTCCCATTTTCCATGAGTTGAAATAAATGTTCCATGTGCACTAAAAGCTTATTTCTCTAAAATGTTGTGCACAAATGTGTTTGCATCCCTGTTAGTGAGCATTTCCCCTTTGCCAGGTGTGGCATATCAAGAAGCTGATTAAACCACATGATCATTACACAGGTGCACCTTGTGCTGGGGACAATAAAATGCCACTAGCAGTTTTGTCATATAACACAATGTCACAGATGTCTTAGATGTCTTGAGGGAGCATGCAGTTGGCATGCCGACTGCAGGAATGTCTAACAGAGCAGTTGCCAGACAATTTAATATTCATTTCTTGACTATAAGCCGCCTACAATGTTGTTTTAGAGAATTTGGCAGTATGTCCAACTGGCCTCACAACCACAGACCACATGTAACCATGCCAGCCCAGGACCTCCACATCCACATTCTTCACCTGCATGATCGTCTGAGGAGGGGGAGTGGGGGTGCTGAGGAGTATTCCTGTCTGTAATAAAGCCCTTTTGTGGGGAAGAACTCATTCTGATTGGCTGGGCCTGACTCACCAGTGGGTGGACCTGGCTCCTGAGTTGGTGTGCCTATGCCCTCCCCAGCGCCCCTACCTAGTCATGTGAATGAATTTATTTCAATTGACTGATTTCTTTCTATGAACTGTAACTCAGTAAAATCTTTGATATTGTTGCATGTTGCGTTTAAATCTTTGTTCCGTATAGGTGACATAGTTAAATTTTCTCTTTCATTTCTGCTTCTCTCACGGAGCGAGGACGTTTAGGGACCAGGGAGATTTCCAAATGACATCTGTTTGACCGGTTTAAAGGAAATGAAAAGCTGTGAAAACGATCCAACATGTTTCTGATAGTATTTCAGTTAGTCTTGGATGCATATTTAATGTGGCTGAAAATGAACTACTGTCAGTTTTTATGTAGCTGAAGAAAATTGCACTTTAAGGCTACACAACAGGTCCCTAAAAGCCTCAATCTCATTCTCTCAAGATGCTGAAATAAATAAATCGTATTTCTTCACTCCTGTTCCCGAGACAAAATTAGCATTTGGTCTATAATTTTACTGTGAGTGTAACCGATGTGAAATGGCTAGTTAGTTAGCGGTGGTGCGCGCTAATAGCGTTTCAATCAGTGACGTCACTCGCTCTGAGACCTGAAGTAGGGTTTCCCCTTGCGTTGCAAGGGCCGTGGCTTTTGTGGCGCGATGGGTAACGATGCTTCGGTGGGTGTCAGTTGTTGATGCGTGCAAGGGTTCCGGGTTGAGGCGAAGAGAGGGACGGAACCTACACTGTTACATGAGGAACACTTCACTCTGCAGGAGTTAACATTATAATAGGCGACATGTGAGGCCTACAGTCAGTGTCCAGACTTCAGTTACTATTCCAACTATTACGCTACAACATGCTAAAATAATTCCGGCATCCAGATAGCAGTGACTTTTGATAAATGAAAAGATGATACATCATTTACAAAACACCAAAAAGTGTTCTGAATGACATTCGGTGATTGTCCTTCATTAGGCCATTAGGTCTTGTAACCTGAATTGATGTGTATACTGCTATCCGCGTGCATCTCGGTCTTGGCCTCTCATCTCTGCCTTATCAAAATGTCAGTGTTGTTGTTGAACCACTGCGTTTTGGAGCGTATTCCACAAGTTTTCAAGTCCATTCGCTCATTTTTCATGCGAATGACATACGGTATGATAAATAGTGTGATAGCCTACAGTTTTCTTGAAATCTGTTTTAATTATTGTGATAGGTTTATGTTTTACCGGTGTGACGTAAACCCACTCTTTATTTTGCCAGTACTCCATACTGGACCGTTCTGTCTTACTTTCACCCGTTTGTATCAACTTAAACCAATTTATTCCTTATGCCATGACCTACACTGATTTAATGTATATTCTCTCCACTGATTTCATACATGAAAAACACTGATAGAATCAATGGATAGGTGCCAATTTTGGCATCAAAGACTTATAAATTTTTAAATAAATGAACCAGTTCTGATTACATTCCTGACCTCCTGACACAGTTAAATGAAACTCTGACCAAAATACCTTGGCTGGATGCAAGTGCTGTCTGCAGGTCTTGGCATCTCATTATCAGATGTGGGATTGCCTGAGTAGATCGCCTCACTGTAAAAGGACAGATTCCGGAAAACCCAGAGGGAGAGAGGGAGCACAGGGTGGAGTAATAGGGAGAGCTGTTTCTCCCAAGTTTGGTGTGATGGACTGGAAGCTTTGCAAACCCTGCTGCTTTGAAATACCTGTTTGTGTTGGCTCCTGGTCTCACAAGCTCTCTCCCAGACTGTGAGTGAGCAGAACATTCAGAAAAGGAGAGAGCGCAGAGCGAGAGGGGGGCTACAGACCCACCATAGAATTTCTGGTATTAGGGGGATGCGTTTGTGCCAATAGGGAAATACAAGGAAGCGGAGAATCAGTGTTTCTCCATGCAGGAATGTCCCTTGGCCATTTTTCATTTTCTTCCTGTTGTTTTTTTTAACTCTAATCTTCATCTTTAGGTTTTATTACAATGGGTAGGCTTTCAAAGGAAAGTGGAGAGGAATGTTATCCCTCTGTTACAAGATGAGAAAGGAAAAGGGAGAAGGAGGGATAATAGCTCTGATGAATATCATAGTTCTATGACTCTTTAACTATAGTTACAGTTTATTGTAAGATCATTTGTATTTTTCAGGTAGCCAAGCACCTGTCACAAGATCATTCATCACGCAGAACTGACAGTTACAAGACATTAACCTGAGTGTTTGCAGATGTTAGGATGAAGTCAAATCCAACACATTTATAGTGCATCCGGAAAGTATTCAGACCCCTTCAATGCGTTGTTTTCGCTTTGTCATTATGGGGTATTGTGTGTAGAGGAAAAATAATAACTTAATCATTTTTAGAATAAGGCTGAAATGTAACAAAATGTGGAAAAAGTGAAGGGGTCTGAAAACTTTCCGAATGCCTCTTCAGTTGGCCCAGAAGTATGACCCCCAGAAGGAGGAGGAGCTGAGGCTGTGGATCCAGGACGTAACAGGCAAGAAGATCGCTGATCCTTTCATGGAGAACCTAAAGGATGGGGTCATCTTGTGCGAGTGAGTGAGCGATACTCTCCTCAGTACTGTGGCCGTGCAGAATGTCATGCAGAATGGCAGAGCATATTGTGTGTCATATCACCATATTACTTTCTGTTGCTTCCAATATCGTTCAGTCTCATTCATTTCCCCACTGTTAATGATGACTGGGCCACTCAAAGTCAGAACAGTATTTTGACTGTTGTTCTGTGCTTTCTCTTTCCTTGTGTGTAGACTTATCAACACACTTCAGCCAGGATCTGTAAGAAAGATTAACACTTCCCCGCAAAACTGGCATCAGGTAAGCTTGTTCTGAGACAGAATTATTGTTTTTGTATTATTATGTAACATCATGCCCATCATGACATGCAGTAGGCTATAGTTATTATAGATACTTTGCTTAGTATTGAGCAGCATAAGCATGCCAAGAGTCAGTCGTTTTTTCCACTCCATACCTTTCATCCACTGAACTCGCTAAAATATGTAACCAGATAGGTAGTCTTTTGCTTGGCATAGTGTTGATTTATTTACATTCCAAGCTGCAGCTACGTTGTTTAATGAGGCACATCTCAGCGTGCATCTTCAGATCTCTTTATATGATATTCAAAAAGAAAACAACACTTTTAAGTGTTTGTTGAGGCACTTCCAAAGAATCATCCATGACATACAATGTTACTAAGAATCAATGCACTCACATGTGGTGGTCCCTTTGTCAGGAATAAAAGAGAAAAAGATTATCCAACTGGTGAGTAGGGCTTTAAAGAAAACCCCAGAAAGCTGATCATTCTGAAGTCCTGAGTCTCAAATAGAATGATTATTTAAAGAAATATGACAATATAAAAATAACAAATAACTCAGTAACTGGTGTCCTCTTTGTTTGTATTCTTGCATTTACATCAGTGGACCATTTGCTCTTGGCTAATTCTTCTTCATTTTCATTGCCCAGCTGGAAAACATTGGCAATTTTGTCCGAGCCATCACAGTTTATGGTATGAAGCCATACGATCTGTTTGAGGCCAACGACCTGTTTGAGAATACCAACTACACCCAGGTCCAGAGCACGCTCATCACCCTGGCTGGAATTGTGAGTGGAAACCCATAGAGGAATCTCAGTACATTGTACTGTACTGTATGTAGAAAGTATTGTCAGTGGCTTGTAAGAAACCTACTTCTACTTCATGTGAGGATCCATAATCTGTTTAACCTTCCCCTCTTTCACCAGGCCAAGTCCAAAGGTTTCCACTCCAAGCATGACATGGGAGTGAAGTATGCAACAGCACACCAGCGCCGTTTCGCCCCAGACATGCTGAAGGAAGGGCGCAATGTCATCGGCCTGCAGGTCAGAACAGTCTTTGTATCATATACACCTTATACACTAAGATATCACTGTTATTACAGGTGTAATATAAGTAGTAGTAGCAGCATGTTATAACATACCTTCATTTGTTTTTAGTTTGGCCGAAAGGATTGGCTTAATGGTATTATAGTTCTGGCATAACCAGTGCACTACTTTTGCCTGTCTGTCCAGATGGGTACCAACAAACTTGCCAGCCAGAAGGGCATGACATCTTATGGCACGCGGCGTCACCTGTACGATCCGAGGGGGGGAATGGAGAACCCTCTGGACCAGTCCACCATCAGCCTCCAGATGGGCACCAATAAGGGTGCCAACCAGGTGGGGCGCCATTTGATTTCACAAATAGATATTCTCTGGTAGAGATAGAATTGACTAACATTCTGCACATCTTGGGAGTTTTCCCTCTTTCTGCCTATCATGAAAGCAGTTAATATGATATAAAATATTACTTTGTAGCCTATATCTAATCCTCTCCTGCTTTTCTTCCTCTCTCAGTCTGGCATGACGGCCCCTGGCACCAGGAGACACATCTATGACAAGAGTCTGGGCTTGGAGGAATGCGACACCTCCACCGTCTCACTGCAGATGGGCACCAACAAGATGGCGTCCCAACAGGGCATGACCACATACGGCCTCCCTCGGCAGGTCTACGACAACAAGTACTGCTCCAACCCTGATGAATTCATCAACAACGGGGAGAGGGCTGAGTTTGACGGTACTATGTACTATGACTAAAGAGAACAGTATAAGCCCCAGTCCCCTCCTCTCAAGAACCCCTCTCCACCAGCAAGACCATCCAAACTGTTATTTACTGTTTTCATTATCCTCATCCCTTGCTGTTTTTTTTTTTGTGATCAACCATTCAAATAATTTTGGTCCTTTGAGGGGATTTATGCCTGGTTCAATCTCTTTGACCTTGTTATTTTAAATCAATTTAATGTTGTGGCCCACACCCCTCTCTCCCTTTGCAATGGAGATTTTTCTATTCAAATACGGTGAAAATAAATACTAAAAATAATAATAATGTCAAGAGACCCATTCCTTAATCAATCTTAATGTTATGTCATTTTTTATTTATAGATCTTTTATAGTTTATAAAAATTTTGATTTTCAGTTGTAGATCCCCATCAAGCTTAAACATTGAGAATACAGGAAAAAGTTCCTTGAATGGAAAGACATGTTGCTGTTAGTCTTAACCCCTGAGGAACAGGAGTCCGCTCTGGGATTCAATCCCTCTGGATGACTCGGAGCCCACAGAATCAGAATGAGTCTTCCAGGACACAGGGACATGGACTAGAAACTTTGATCAGATGTATTCCTTATGACTTTGCCTGTGTATGCACCTCTGCACTGCGCTGACATCCCTGCTCTAGCTCACAGGACTGCCAACCAGCCATTCTATACCACAGATGGAATGTTTTTTCTAGTATTCTTTAAATCATTAGAAGATCAGTAGTAGGGTCGTCAAACCTGATACTTGAATTAATGTGAGCCCCTAAAGGCATCGTGAAAAGCCAATAGATTTGAATATTTTTAGTATTATAAGCAGTATTCAACACGTCTCGCATACTTCATTAGTGGTAAACAATGCAGATTAAATTTTAGCCATTGTGTCAGCTATGTTAATGTGGATGTCATATAGGCCAGTTTGCATGAGACAAGTTATAATCCCCCTATAGTCTCCATGGCACACAGCTTTAATATATTGCTGCGCTATTTGCACTTTGCATCACCTTGTTGAATATGCACATGGATAGAATACTTTGACTAGAAGAAATGCGGACAAGCCAGGTCATTGAGAGCCATAACATATACACGAGATAACGGTCTAATTAACATCCCCTTAGTCATAGCTCAATACATCAGACCCTGTATCACTAACTACTACATGATATGGGGTACCCACCGCAGATCTTGAATGTAATGTGATTTTGAGCACTGCAAGATGTGACAGTCATTCTGTGGATTCATTAAGTAATCACCTTGTACCAGCAATCGCAAATGAATAACTTAAGTCTGCAACATATTTATGCTCGGGATAATGTAGCCTAACACAGCTGCTAATGGTTTAAACATTAAACTGTGCATGCTTGACCAAACCTTTGAAAAGCAGGCTTGTTTGCTTGCTAAGAGGTTTGTTCAAGATCAGACACTTCCTGTGTTGCACCTGGAACGTTCCACAGAACACATCTCTATGCCTTGCATGCTCATGTACAAAGCATGGACTGGTTATACCTTGTCCATAGACTTCTTACAGGAAGGAAAATAATGTTATTTTTTAATTTGGGTGAACTATCCCTATAAGCTAAATTTGAAAGGTCTTGACATCGGTTACTGAGTGGTATTGTGATATGTTTTTAAATAGGAGGTATTGGAGATAAAGCTACATAAAATAGAGTCCCTCCTGAGGTTCTGACCTCTGGAATTTATAGTGATGATTTGCCAAACTTTTGAAGGCTTAATACTTTAAAAGGAACGTCGTTTGATGCTGAGCTCATAATAATCTGAAGGCCATGTTGCATTTTTTCCCCCTACATTAGTGTGCCATCTAGTGTTTTGAAATCCCTTTAACATTTGGGGAGAAAAAAAAAACTACATTCCACAGATTTAAGGCAAAAGTCATATGCACCACAAGAGGTGTCTTTTATCAAAGCACCTAACTTATTCTGTATCGTCACATGTCCAACAGCTATATACGAAGTCAGTTGTGCATTAAGAAAATATTTTTGAATGAGAGCCAACAGTGCCTAGCCAAAATACAATTGGCAATATTACCCTCTGGTCTAAAATGTGTGTCAATGTTGTTCAGACTATCAATTGTTCAGTATTCCGATAATCTTGTATTTATTTGGCATTCACTTACAATGAAATTAGCTGCAATACAATAAATCACATCAAAATTACAATTATTTAATTTGGGTTGTGAGTGCAAAACCTGCCACCAGGCCATATCAGATTATTTGTCATTCATATTTGTTCTACATATTTTAACCATTTCAGCGGTATGTGACAGATGTAGTTAGGTGCGAATTACATTGGTGTTTATTGATCAAGTCATTCCCGTACAAAAAAAATGTAATTGAAATAAAAATCATGACATCAAACAAAATAAAAACTACAGAATCACCCTTTTTAAATTTTTACAAATGAATTCTACTTGCTCCAGTAAAGGGGGACATGGCAGCTTGGGAAAGTCTAAAGACATATCCACCAACAGGCTTGTCTATAAAACATAACAAATGATGAGTTGGTTTAGTGGGATTCTCAAAGATCAGGACCATTGGGACATTTCATTGCCCTACCCCATCCCACCCTGCCACAGAGAGGGAGGACAGGAAGTGTATCTTTCTTCATATCAAATCCATTACTGTGTAGACACTGAAGAATTCACAGATGTGTTATCTGTCTTTGTTTGTTCTCCACAGTCACTACTTGACAAAGCCCTGGCCCAGCCAGAGATATGTGACCCATCATAGGGAATGAGGAGTGAGGTCAGACAGGAATAGTCAGGGGGACCACTGCTACTGATTGGCTGCTTCGCATGCATCTATCCAATCACTGTAAACATCCACTGGTTCTGAAAGATCTGGAGACAAATGTCAAGGAAAAGTTCATTTGGGAGGTACAGTTGTAAAGAAATAGCATTTTTTTATATATATTTTTTTTTACAAATGCACAAGCCAATCTGTGAGCTATATGGTGTGTAAATAAGTGAATACAGTGATCCAATCAAAGAATCGAAAGGATACATGTAATGGGAGTCTGGAATTCTTCCAAGCAGACGGTGCACGATATTATTCCTGTGTTTCGAGTGCGTTCCCTGAAAATAGAAAAGAAAATGTGCATTTGGATAGGGTGTTAGGATATGTATCAACATGTAATCAGTGATAATATTTTACAGCCAGACCATATACTGTTCAACACAACCAAGTGAACTTACATTTTGACATCACAGGACTTCTCGTGGTTACAAAAGGGACAGGTGAATTGGGTGTCCAAGTTACCCGTCAGTTTCTTTTTGGGAGGTGGCTTCCTCTTTGACTTTCGGCGTCCCATTCTCGATGTATAATCTGTAAAATACAATAGCTACATTTTTCTGAGTTTACAAAACAAGTTGACTGTCAAATTCAATAATTAGGTCAATCGTGTTAGCTAGCATATATTATATCTAGTGTATGGTGCTGATATTCATTTGATTTTAGGCAAGGAGTCATATGCTGCGTTCATCTCGTAATTTCGGAAAATACTACTTGTAAACTGGGAACAACGAGATGTGTGGGTTCATGTGCTTTGAACTCGCTGAGAATGTCGATTGCTGGTTAATGGCAAATAAGCTGTCAACCATGAACGAAAAAGTACAGCTTTCATGCTCATAGACATATTAGTGTTAAAATAACACTTTTTTAAATCATGTTTTGTTGTTGAATTTAACTGCTGAAATTGCTGTTATCGAGGTATTGGCCTTAGTAGTTGATGTCAGAGACAAGAGTTCATCATATGGGCAGTCCAGCAAATTGGAGCAAAGGGATGAAAGACAAGTTTCCCATTAGTAATTACGAGTTGGAGGTGCGTTGAAATTTATTTTCCCCAGTCCTATGCCCCTATTTGCAAATTTACGAGATGTTATAAATGCATCAATATTCTGCCGCTATAGACCATCTGCTAGTACGCATGTGCGAGCTAATACATCACGCGTGTGTAAACAAACACATTTTTAACCGTATTTTCCACATAAATTCAAATTATATTTTATTTTCGATCATTTAAAAAAGTCAGATGTCGATGATTAACGTTACTATTCTCTTGTTGGAGCCATGTTCACACTACACAAGCGTGTAGTACCTAGTTCCCCGCCATCGCGCACGGACTTTTTTATTATTAGCTTGCAGCTATAAAATAGGAGCTCAACCATACTGCATTTTACACAAAATGTCCTGCAAATTCTACAAGTCCATTTCCAACAATATTGTTAATTGCATGAACCGTTTATTTTGGGATGATTTCTGAAGAGGCAGCTAGAGAGTATTAGCTAGTAACGTTAGAGCGCGAGGAAAACAAAGTTAGCTTGTGTTAGCTAACTAACGCTGGATTTGTAATATGCTAGCTATGCACAATTTTTAAAAAAAAATAGGAGAATCACACATGTAATTTCAAATCGTGCTGGATGTATATTTTAGTTGTTTGCATGTTAGCCATATAATAAAGCACGCTGGATTAAGCATTTTCTTACCAGATAAATGACCCAAGTAATGACGCTAACAAATAGAAATTGTATCCGGAAATTATTCTGAACTCTTTCATCCGATTGGAAGATTAAGGCGCTTTTTAGGGTTGTCATTGGTCAAACAAATTATCAACCCGCCTCTCAGAATTTATAAACCTCTTTGATACAATCGCAAAATAATTAAAATATATACATTGATTATGTAGTCTACCACAGGAGGCTGCTGAGGGGAGGACGGCTCATTATAATGGCTGGAATGGAATAAATTGAAAGGTATCAAACACATGGAAATATTGTATTAATGAGTTTGATTACCATTTCATTTATTCTGTTCCAGCCATTACTATGAGCATTACTATGAGCCTGTCCTCCCCAATGAAGGTGCCACCAACCTGTGTTTAATAGTCTACAGTACATAATTATTGATAAAAAAAAAAAACTGAATTACTGATAAAGAAATGTGTTGAATGCACAAAGCTCAAACAGAAAACAATTGTCAGTGTAGACCAAATTGTATTTTATTTTGCTGTCATAAAGAAGACAGTGTGAGACAAGGTAGGGCAAAAGGTAGATAGAGGATTCCAGCCATGAACTTTATTTCCTTCTGCAACAGAGGCAAAATGAAGAATTCACTTCTAATGTGGTTACCCTTATAATATATACATCAATTTAAGTGTGCTTATTAATTAGATGATAACATGAATAATAGATGAGAAACAGCAAAGAATGTTATTTATGTGCTTTCATTTACCTGGCAGACACATTGATTTCCTCTTTGATCTTTGGTGTCATTCCTTTCGCACATGTTCCACTTTGCCCTTCATCTGAATCTGAATTGGCCTTGCATAACCCTCTGTCCTATTCGTTCAGTTCGGCCTAGTATGCGATGCAAGAGACCATGCACACAACAATTAAAAACTGATCTATCAATAAAAACTGATCTCAGCAAACAGAAAAATACACTTTGTATTTCAATGCAAATGCTGCATCTTTTGTAGATCAACAGAAAGTTAATTACCAGATATCTTACCCGTTTTATTGGGAGCCTTGCCTTTCGATATTGTTATAGTCTGAAGCTTATTCTGTAACTCAGAAACATCTGACCTAGGGGAGAACACTTGTTATAAGGATGCATCATCATAATTCCTTTAGTAATAGCAGTCTGTCAGATTGCTTGCCATGCTCGTCTACTCTAACCTCACCCCAGAGCTTTCACCTTGCATTTGACCTGAGCATGTCCTGAGGCCTCTGCAGTTTGAGAGTGTCGTCCTTCATCTGATAGCTGTCAATCATCCTCCCCAAGCACTGAAAATGGAGACAGATAGACACATATTCCAGAACATGTCACATAACATGAGATAAGCTTCAGCAGTCCAAATTATTATAGCCCAAGTACAGTTCAGAAGATTGTTTCAAGTGTAAAGTTTGTATCATTAGTTTGATGAGTGAAATCATTCAGGTCAAAGTGATTTGGGGGAGAGAAATGTGAGCTCTGAAATACCATATCTTTGCAGTATTTCTCTGTCAATCTGCGCATAGTTTCATCTCTTAGTTTTTCTAAAAAGGAAAGGAAAACTTGAGTAAGGTTTATAAAAAGCCTCCATTACAACAACATCACGGAAGAGGGTCTTGTTCTGAAAAACATAAAATCAAACTTGCTAAGCAGGCCATGAATGTTGTGGACTTCCTCCCTTAGATCAGCAATCTGCTCCCACAGGACTCTTCGACTGAAGAAACAGACAACATACACAGAAAAATATGGAGAGGGAATTACATGTTATTACTGCATTATCCCACTGAGCTAAATTCTACTTATCATCATGCAAGTCTAGTTCACCAAACTATCCCCACCACACCACACTTCAGACTGCCTTATCCAGATCTACCTGTGGTAGAGTTCCTGAGAGATGTGGTTGATGGCAGCCTGCCTCTGGATGTCTGAGGGGTGAGTGCTGGAGCAGGAGGCTTGGAGAGTAGGACAGGAGCAGGGAGAGTGGGACAGGAGACTGCGCAGGTAGTGGAGCTCAGTGGAGACCTCACAGCGTAGGCCCTCAAAACGCTCCTCAAGGTGCTGGGCGGCAACATGTGCAGCCAAATGGTGGACAGGAGGACAGTTTATGTCATCTTTAAGTCATTGTTATGACAGTGTTATTTAGCCCTTATGACAGAGGGTTCAACTCAAGTAAAGAGTACCCATGCATTCAAAAAAGAATAATAATCAGGGAATCAAGAGTCAGGTGTGTTTCAGGCGTGATTGTGTTGTGTCCTCCCTTACATTGAAGGACTGCCATGGTATTGAGATTCTGGGTTCTCTCTGCCTCATGCATGAACAGAGTTTTGCACAGGAACTCAATAGTCTACAAAACAACAAATATTAATTGAAATAATATTCCCTGAATAAAACAGTAACCAATACAAGCCATCAAAGAAAACAGTAGATAATCGTGAATATGGGAAAAATACTACATTCTACAGGAAGCAGTTAGTCACCTTGGCTTGTGTTTCAACCTCTGACCTAATTCTTTCCACATCTCGGAGAGACTCATGAGATTCACCTACTGCTACTAGAAGACAACTCAAGAAAGTCAGTGAACAATGACCATGCAGTATTACACCAGGCATTGTCAAGTTATGTTAGTTTCTGATGATCACATTGACACAATAACACTTACACACCTTCAGCAGGAAGGGGCGGTGGTTCACACTGAAACAACAATCGACATTGTATTAAAAATCATTCTAACAAACTATTTTGGTACTGTATGACAGTGAGTGCCAAATGTGTTTTCAACTCACCAAGGCCCTTTTGTCGTCCATGTCAACTGACCTGAGCTAAGTAAATTGTAAGTGGGTGGATAAAAACTGTGTCACAATGACAAGGCGGGGATACGTTCTATCTCATTGATGATTGGTTTGTGGGTTATAATTTAACGTAATATTCATTTTGTAATAATGTGATTTGTAGATATTGCTTGGGGGGCGTGGTTAATGGAAATTGACATTTCAGAGAGGAAGTGTTGTTCTAGTGTTCGATCAACGGGAGTTGCGAAAACAGTGTTTCCCTTCAGTCAACATACCACATCCAGGTAGTTATTTTTCAGTTGAGTTTTTTTTAAGGAAAAAAGAAGGCAACAAGTAAGAAGCCACTTTTCCTCTCTTTGGAATGCACTGCAACACTACATGCGCGCAGTTATGTAACTATGTAACTCGCCTAGCTAGCGAGTTACTATAACGTTAGCTGGCTAACGTCAGTTGAGTTGTGCTAGCGAGATTTGTAGTTTATCTGACAAATGCCATTCCACTCATGGTTTCCAATTCCCAAAATGTGATTTTGAATTAAGTATTTAATCCTCAACAGTATAATTTTTAGAATTTGTTAGCTAGATAGCTAGCTAGCTATCCAACTTTGAAGTATTAGTCTTAGTAAACAGGTCAGAACTCTTATCTCTCGAAGCCACTATCACTTGCATGCTAATCAAGCTTGCGCGTGTAGACGGACCACTTTCCAGTCATCAAATTATGCTGTTTTAAAGGGTTTCAAAAGGTCTTTGTTGAATTAGAGTGGTATTGGGTGGGGATGTTTTTTTTGGTTGTATGTCCCCAATGCTGTAATGAAACGTATTCATTTATCTGGTTTGCTTGCTAACATTTATCTGGGACTTTTTCTATTTTTGTCCCCCAGATTAATACCATGGTCACAGAAGGGGAGCCTACAGATTTGGTGAAAGTGCTGCACCTGCTGGTGCTGTCCTTCACATGGGGAATGCAGTTGTGGGTCTCCTTTATAGCAGGTGATGATATTGGGATCGATAGGGGATGAGCAGAGGAAATCTGTTAGATTGTAGGGTTTTGCTAACACTCGAAGTGGCATATCAAAAGAAGCCAAGATTAAGAATTTGAGGCACAGTATGTCTCTGCCCTTTTCTCTCACTTATATTATCCCTTTTCCCATGCACAGGTTTTGCACTGGTGAAGCAGGTAACACTGCACACCTTTGGGCTGGTGCAAAGCAAGCTGTTCCCTGTCTATTTCTATTGCCTACTGGGCAGCAACTTTGTCAGCCTTGCTGTGTATGCAGTCTACCACCCCAGAGAGCTGCTGGATTGGCATGAAAGCCTGCAGGTCATATCACATTCTATTTTGTAATTTAGGGCAGGATTCAATCTGTACTGGTGAAGTGTTACAGATTGCGCAATCAAAATGTAAAGATTATTTCCGATTTAGATAATGGTTGTAGCTACATTATAGATGTCACCTATGTCATCGACAATTCTGAATAAAAATTGTTCTTCCCCTATAGATGGCCCTGTACTTTTTGGCAGTCATCATGGCAGGTCTAAACGCACAGTGGTTCGGCCCATCTGCCACAGAGGTCATGTTCAAGCTGCGGGAGGTGGAGCAGGAGCATGGCCTGGGGAACCAAATAGGGATAGGGAGCCAGAGGGAAGCCTACACCAAACTCAGGGAGCAGGACCCCAAGTACAAGGCCTACAAGAGTACCTTTGGCGTCTATCATGGCCTGTCCAACCTATGCAACCTGATTGGGTTTATCTGCACAACCACCAACATAGTGTACACAGCTCTCAATTTACACACCATTTAGAGATTGTGTATATGTGGTGTTTGGTGACAGGTTTTCATATTGTCTGTCAATGAGGGGATGTATGTATCAAGTGTCTCAGAGTAGGAGTGTTGATGTAAGATTTTTGAATCACAATAAATAATATTACATAGGTTGCTGATCTGAACAATCAGATCAGCTCTGGAAAAAATCTGAAAAGATCTGATGTGATTGGTCAAATGACCAATTAGTGGAAAAAAATATCAGAATTGGCTGCCTGTGTAAATGCAGCTTTAGGCATATTACATATGGGCCTGATCTTAGTTCAGCACTTCTAATGAGACACTTGATGCATACGGCCCCCAAACATAACGCTTAACCATATTTTTTAAATGTGCCTTTTTAATCTAATTGTTTCACCTGTCAATAGAAAACATAGCACACAATGTCAAAGGATTTCAAAGTATTTTTGGTCTTTCCCTTGTCAAACCGGGAAAGGATGAATGTAATAAAGATCGATTTATATTTTTCAGAAGTACATAATTAAAAAAAGAATAATACAAATGTTAATGTTAGTGATCCTCTTTTTGATTTCCCTACAGTTATTGTTCATTTTACATTGATGTACTTAAGGGTAGAGCTGAAGTAGAATGTGCAGTGATCCTGATAATGTTTCAAAACGGAGGTTTAACACTAACACAGAACTTGTAGATACATTATTATTTTATTTTTTTTGAAAAGCACAAGATTCTGGACTGTTATGAAATGGGACATTGTATTGCTTGTGACTTCCACTAGAGGGTACTGTCTGCAAAACATTTTTTTTTACAATCATTAGGCAGATATTTTTTAACAATATAACATTTAGCTCAGGGTTATGGAAATTCCTACAAATAATGAATTCAATAGCACCAATAATGTTAAGTCATCTTTGATGTTGAAACAAGAAAAAATAAAGTTGTGTTGTTACCCTTGATGGAATCAGGAAATGCACTCTCCAACAGTTTGAGCATTTTCTTTAGAAAATCAGGTGCAATACAGGGTCAATAACATGCAACATATTGAGACCAGACCACGCAGTTTGTGCCCACCTCTTGAACAGGCTGGTTCTAACTTCATTATTGTGATGGACATCATGTAAAAAAAAAAAACAGCTTTGAATAAATGGACCGACCAGTGCTTTGCTGGCAAGCCTGGGAGGTTAGGGAGGATGTCTTAATAAAGTTAAAATATCACTAATGGATAACTGGACAGAACCCAAAACTGTAATGGTGTTTCAGAGTCAGTGAAAAGGCTTCTACATCCTACATATTGTGATGTATTAGTCTGGTTGTTTTAGCTGTATGCATCTTGATTAGTGTTAATGTCAAACTACAATGTTGAGATTTTGAATAGTTAGTTTACAGTGGTAGATCATCATGATGAAACCGTTTGGTATGGAAAGTACAGGGAGAGTGACAGTGTCATAGGAAATATTGTTTAGATTTCTTATGCCTATACTGTATGTCTCTCAGCAGTCTGGGCCACTCCTCTTGGATCAGAAGGAAAGACTTCCTCTGGAGCCTTGTCAGACAGGCTTAAAATGGCACCAGGAAATGGCATTCTTTGAACTCCAGCAGCACAAATTCACCTACTCTCTGATTAGGTGAGATTTCAAGAGAAATCTCTCCCTATTTAATAAGAGGTAAAGCAGGCCACCAATTCTGGAGTTTCTCTTGGAGTGAACTAACACTGTTTACTTTTAAAAAAAAGGAAAAGAGACAATTATCTACAGATATACAGGTACACCACAACCAAACTCATTCACTCCCCATGTTACATTACCCAGATACCACAGCAGGTCAATGAGCCACAAACTGGTGGTGTTGGTATGGTGGATATGGTGCTGCTGGAAGTAAGCCGTGTGAACTAGAAAACAAAGTACTCTTCATGTGCAGTAGTAGAAAAAACATTTCACACACTGCTGATTTCTGGAATTCCTAAGTAGTGCCTATGAGCAAGTGTCTAAAACAAGATTTCCAAAACAGTGCATGTTTTATTTTTTGCCCTAGCACTAACCACAGGAGGTTGGTGGCTTTGATTATTTGAATCTGCTGTGTAGTGCTTGGGCAAAAACCAAAACGTGCACCTAAGGGGGCCCTAGGACCGAGTTTGGGAAACCCTGGTCTAAAACACCAGGAAGTGTCAAGGATGTGCACTTATTCACTCATGGAAATAATTCTGATTTATTAACTGGTGGATGCTTTTCCAAAGTTGACCTACCCGAAAATATTAACTTACACAACATTTTAGAATCTAAACCCAGTGATCTCATTAGTGTATTTCTGATAATCTGCAACTCTGCATTATCAACTGTTGAGTTATACTTAATAAATTATGAGGTTGGCAGACTGCAGAGCATCTCCGAAGTTCAGATCAGAAGACTAACCCAGCTGAGAATATTCCCTATTTTATTCAAAAATGTAATACACATTAACATCAAACACAAACATACTGTATATGCTGCCTTGATTTGTGAAAGCTCTTATTTCGAAACAGGCTAGAGCTGAGTGAGGGATCATAAAGTACAGGAAATTTGCTCTCTGGAAGTGTGTGAGAGATTATAGCTGTGTGAATACTGGCGTGTGAGGTGGCCACTACACTGACTGCTGCGCTCTCGAAGGGTGCTCCTTTGTACACAAACGAGATCCGGGAGCTGCCTGTTCTATTCCGCAAACGCTCAGAGGAAAACGGTGAGGCAGAAAGCGGTGGGCGGAAAGAGAATTCAGGTTGTTGAAGACCCTAGGGAACTTTCACTCTACACCTGAAAGGAAATAACATTGAAGGTTCAAGTCAAAGAAATTCCGTTTCCATAGATTAGGTAAGTAGTTGGAAAAAGTTTGGTCAATATTTCTGCGCCTTTGTCCAGCTTCCTTCATGTCCAAATGAAAATACTTTGCAGGGCATTGTATTCTCGTTTACTTAACTCAATTTAATGTACACTAGACTTAGTTTTACATGTTTCTATAATGTGACAACAGGTTTTCGAGCCATCGCCAATTAATCCTCGAGGCTCGAGCACCTGGTGCGATTTGAAGTACCGATGGATTTCCTTCACCCCCATTCTCTGTATAGGGTCTACTTTGTCAGTTCTATATCAGATGGCTGTCACACTCTAGGCGGCATTTGCCTTCTCCCTGCAGATTTCAGCCGTTAGCTTCATCCACGACTACCTCATGTGAACTAAAATCCCGACGCTGTGTTTCAACGTTTTGAAACGTCAAGTCATCGCTTGCTATGTGGCCTTTGCATGAACGAGAAAGAATCATAAAAAAAAATGCACAGATCTATACAGCTATGGGTGCCTCCATCTAACAAAACTATATCTCCCGAGTTACGCTTACACGCAGGTGTTCAGAACACGCTCCATAGCTAATTAGCACAGGTGGTCGCCTCTTCTCTTCAGTAAACAAGCTCTGTAACATGGAGATATGGCCTTGTGGGAACACGAACCACAGGAGGTTGGTGGCACCTTAATTGGGGAGGACAGGCTCGTGCTAATGGCTGGAGTGGAATGGTTAAAATACATCAAACACAGAGATTCCATGTGTTTGATGCCATTCACTCCTTTCCCAGCCATTATTATGAGTCGTCCTCCACTGACACTAACCCTATCAAGGTGTATCAATTCAACCTTTTTAAATGATTTCTCACTGATATGAAAGATAAGGCCCTTATGCTTCCAAAACAGAGCTTGTTAATGTTCCGATTGAGCATCAGGGCTCTTAACAAAACTCCCCCATACAGAAGATGCCTTTGTCCAATAACTTGTGTAATGTAATGAAACTGAGAGTCATGATCAAGGGCTTATAGAGATGGAGAATAGACACTTGACAACTTTCAATATGATGGGTAGAGTGAGTGAGTTGACATAAAAGTATAGGCCTACTTATTGTGCTATTAATTTGAGCTTGTCCAGGTATACTGAAACCACTACATTTTACTAACCTACTTCCTTCACCTGTGTTTTACGACCATTCTTTTATAGGGAACAGACAGCTGCCAACCAAGAGTTAATTTCCTATAACAGCCAGGGACCTTACTCAGCAAACAGTGCCAGCTGAGAGACCACACTAGGCCTATTCACCATAATGGCCTCTCTTTGTTTTAAAGAACTAATGCTTCTCCAGTGCATAAAAAATGACTCCCATTTCAACTCTACTAAGTGGAGGCCTGTTCTGTGATGACAGTGATGTAAAATCTGTCCCGTCAGAGATGTACCCGATTATGGTGGCATGCCAGTATTAAATTCATCATCCACTGGTCAAAGTCATCTAATGCTACTTGTCCACAAAGAGTTTTGGCCATGTGTTTCTCAACACTTCATCATTCAGTAACTTTGGTCTCTAATATCTTAGAATAATTTGGACAGTATGACTGCAGCATTGGGATGGATTATATAATGTTATTATTGGATATTGAATTGAGTGATATTGGATATTGTAGGCTACTCATTGCCTCAGCAGCACAACAGTTGTCACAGATTTAGGGTAGAAAAACAGTTTCCCCAAATATTATGTTGCCTTAAGACTTCTTGAGCCACAGTGTAAATGTGCATGATGTGACCAGAATTTAGCAGGCTTACGTTCTGAGAGGAAAACAACATTTGATCCAATGGGTTTCTCACATATTCTTTGTACACACAGTGTGGGACCTATGATCCAATGACTTCAGACCCACAAAGCAATGGTCAGAGGAAAGTTTGATTGGTGCAATGTGATAGGGGATTATAGTACAGACCTGCCTTTTGCACAGAATCTTTACAAAATCCTTTTGGCCTGTACATCATGCATTTGCCTTATTTAACACATTTACCGCACAGCTCATCCCCCATGTTAAAAGTAAGGGGCAGTGACTCACTCTCACACCCCTATAATCTCTGTGGGCACAAACATGGAATCATAGCGATACAGCTTCAACAACAGATTTTCTTTGCCCCACAACAGTGTCTGTGGACCATCCTCTACATTCCCCTTTGTTGTTAAATATCACTACTTCTTAAGATGGCCATGCTGAGCTAGCTGGCCTGGCTATTAATGGGCCTGGCGGTTATGTTCTGGACCGGTCTCCAAGGAGACAGTCCTCATCAGAGGGAAGCTGTGGTGTGCAGCCCTGATTGATCAGCTGAGGACGAGGGGGGAGACCATGGACTCTCCTTTCACACCCATTCCTTGCAGTCATTACACCCACTTTTAGGAACGAGTGACAGACACTAAAAGGTCTTTATCGTGTGCAACGTGATACCCAGTGGCAGATGCTGCAGCCTGCAAGTGACTGAGTCATAATAGCTATGACGAGCGGGTTTTGAAAACTCCCCGCAACCTTTCATTACTGGATCATAACAATTTAGGGGACTGGGCATGGCCTGTTGATTTTACCTACCAACTGTTGGTATGAAATTCAAAGACTCATATCAAATGTTATGTCACAACAGGTGTAGACCTTACAGTGAAATGCTTACTTACGAGCCTCTAACCTGATGATTTGGTGTTTAATTCACCCTGAGCTGTAGTATCACCTCTCACCCCTGCCTTCCCCTCTAGATGGCGTCAGTGAATGACTCTCGCCTTCAGCAGCAGCCTGCCCAGAAGGATGCGGCTGACCAGAACTTTGACTACATGTTCAAGCTGCTGATCATTGGCAACAGCAGTGTGGGGAAGACCAGCTTCCTGTTCCGCTATGCTGATGACTCCTTCACCTCAGCCTTTGTCTCCACCGTGGGCATAGACTTCAAGGTCAAGACCGTCTTCCGCAATGAGAAAAGGATAAAGCTACAGATATGGGTGAGTTAGCTGGCATGTGGGACAAAATGCATAAGGCTATGGTCTCTACAACATGATTGCCATCATAGTGGACTCTCATACACATCATCAAAAGAGGACAGTTGTCTTCTGTATTAAACCAGAATATAAATCCATAGGCCAAATCTTTGCTATTGAATTTAGTTTTTCTGACAGATGGCTGATAATTCTATAGTGGGTCAATCACCAACGTTCATCTGCAAGGCCCTTGCATTTTACACAGTGGTGTAAAAATACTTTGAAGTACTACTTAAGTCGTTGTTTGGGGGTACTTTACAATTAATATTAGACTAATTTTACTCTTTTATTCCTAAAGAAAACATGTACTTTTTACTGCCATACACTTTCCTTGACACCCAAAAGTATACATTACATTTTGAATGCTCAGTCAGGACAACAATATGGTCCAATTCACACACCTATCAATATAATGCCTCTGGTGGACTCACTAAACACAAATACTGCATTTTTAAAAGATGTCAGAGTGTTGGAGTGTGCCCCTGGCTTTCCGTAAATCATGCCATCGGGTTTGCTTAATATAAGGAATTAGATTTATAGCATGTCATTTTTTACCTTTACTTAAGTATGACAATTTAGTAATTTTCCCACCACTGTAATTAAGTACATTTAAAACCAGACGCTTTAAGACTTAAGTAGTATTTTACTGGGTGACTTTCACTTCAGTCATTTTCTATTAAGGTATCTTTGCTTTTACTCAAGTATGACAATTGAGTATTTTTTCCACCAATGATTTTACCCTCTGTCTCTCGTATGTTTTGCTGAAAACTTGGTTTCTCAGCTCAAGCTACTGCAATGTGTTGCTGCTGCTTGCACCACATGCTCTAGAGACTAAGGCTGTGTTTGGACAGGCAGACCAATTCTGATCCATTTTCCACTTATTGGTCTTTTGACCAACCACATCAGATCGGTCAAAAGACCAATTAGTGGAAAAAAAAATATCAGCTTTCTGTGGAAATACTTGAATTACAGGGCTACCAGATTTTTACATTTTATTTCTATGTAGCCTAGTCCCCTGACGTCTGAAAGTGTTTCAAAGCAAACTATTTCCACATACAGTGAATGCTGTTTAAACATATGATTAAGCAAGACAAACATCCTATATTGTATTGAATCAAGATGAATCAGCAGCAACCATGTCCACACCAATGTACACACCAAAACCAAGCTGACTGACGCACTGACCCGGTTTCCACCGAGGACACGTGATTTGGCTTAATGTCGTCAGTGGTGGCTGGGATCACTGAATGCCATCCGATGAGCATCCAGTGAGTTTCAAATCAGAAGAATAAAAGCCTCCTCAGTTTGCCTCATACATTGGAGGTGTGGAAGTAGCAACCATGTCCAATAAATGAGCCCTGGCTTCGAGAGCAAGTGTACAGTTAATGAACAACCCTATGTGGAATGGCCAGGGGCGTTTAATCCGCAGCGTCCTGTTTTCACTCAAACCCTCTGAGCCTCACCACTCTATGAAGAGTGTACAGGTGGTGCCCTGTCCACTCTGCTGCAAGCTTTCCTCCTTGTGTGTGGCATGAAAGGCTTGAAATAATGCTTTTATCATGGTTTTAAAAATGAGTTTAATTTAAAGCCTTCTATAGTACTATTATGGTTGTACTTTCTCAACCTGAACCATACTGTTTATTCTAGGAGGATACACCACATGGCAATATGTTAACTGCACAATGACACACCTGGTGTCAGAACCACAAAGCCCAGGTCTTAGAGTGTGTCCCTGCTTTGTGTGGGCGGCAGGACCAGGTGACGCATGCTGAGAAGGGTCCTAATGACATCAATGGCTCTGACCCCCAACCATTTTACACTCATTGTCAACATGCATATGTTTTTGGACAGTATTTTCTTTACTTGGTGTATAGATAGTTGTGGAGACAGTGTGAGCCATGGGGACAGTGTATTTGGTTAGTGCTACTGTAAGTTCCATTACCCTGCTAAATATTTGATCATGTCTGCACAGATCAGGTAAGATATGCATCTGGTATCTTTCATTCATAAATGAAACAAAAATGACCTTGAGATGACGCAGACTCCTTCTGGGTAAGGTCATTTAACAGAAGTACGCCGCTGCGGATACACCACCTCACACACTTACAGAGTACTTGTCTCTCTAGCCCGGCACCTGCTCCAAGTTAAGAACAGCTCTATTTCTTGCAATCTCTAAATCGGTGGCAGTTTGTTCGGGCTGACTACCCTGCACACTGACTACCCTGCCCTAATGAAACATTCATAAAACACCCACCCCACTATTCAGTGATGTAAAGTCCTCCAATGCAAATGAGGGACCCAGGCCAGGTTACCAAGCGACGGCCAAAGATCGTTGCTGTGCCAATTTAATCCCCTCACCTGCTTGACTATTTTTTTCATGTTAACCTTTTCTAGGGAAGCAACTCTGACATCACACTCATCCTCTACTTAATTGAAAGATGTTTCTGATAAACAGGTCTCTACAGCTCTGACATCACACTCATCCTCTACTTAATTGAAAGATGTTTCTGATAAACAGGTCTCTACAGCTCTGACATCACACTCATCCTCTACTTAATTGAAAGATGTTTCTGATAAACAGGTCTCTACAGCTCTGACATCACACTCATCCTCTACTTAATTGAAAGATGTTTCTGATAAACAGGTCTCTACAGCTCTGACATCACACTCATCCTCTACTTAATTGAAAGATGTTTCTGATAAACAGGTCTCTACAGCTCTGACATCACACTCATCCTCTACTTAATTGAAAGATGTTTCTGATAAACAGGTCTCTACAGCTCTGCGGCACCAGAGAGCTGTTATCAACGTCTGACGCTCTCCATGTTCTTTTTGTTCTTACTGGGTTTTTCATAGTGGGCCAGGGTTTGTTGTTTGATAATAAGTTATGTTGATGGACATGACAAATGTAGATGTTACTCTTTGTTTAATCATGTATCTGACACTTTAATTTGTAATAGTCTGAAGTTGACAGTGGCTTTGGGTGGGAAGGTTTAGGCTGATAGGACAATTTAAAGGACAAGGCACTATCACAGAAGTATGTTTATTTATGTCAAATATCCATTTTGTATGTTTAAAAAAAAAATATGAATAATTGTAGTCTTTCCTAGACCTGCTGAATATTTACAAGCGTATACACACACATTCACCTCTAGCATCTCAAGTCTGTAGGCCTTAGTCAATATTGCCCCTTTCTGGTCTCACAAAATACCACACAATTTAACATGTTCCCAAACCCAACCTGTAAAGAATGACCATCCATCATATTCCCCACAGGACACAGCAGGACAGGAACGCTACCGTACCATCACCACAGCCTACTACAGAGGAGCCATGGGCTTCCTGCTCATGTATGACATCACCAACCAGGACTCCTTCAACGCAGTTCAGGACTGGTGAGTGAAAGGTGGAAGGTTCCATTTCCATATTGACCCTGCTGCCTTCTCAGACTGTGCATTCGTCTACTCTCACCTCGGTCATACAGGGCAACTCAGATTAAGACATACTCTTGGGACAACGCACAGGTGATCCTGGTGGGAAACAAGTGTGAACTGGAGGATGACAGGCTAGTCCCCACAGAGGATGGCCAGAGACTGGCCGAAGATCTTGGTGAGTACTATACACGACAGCATACAGTCTTCGCAAAGACTATACACAAAGAGGTCACACTACCACAGCATACTGACCTCATGAGAACACACAGATATAGCAGGGGACACCGAACACTTAAGCCTAAATATCTCATCTGCTTTTCTTGAAATCTCTCCACGTCTCTGTCTGACAGGGTTCCAGTTCTTCGAGGCCAGCGCCAAGGACAACATCAACGTGAAGCAGGTGTTTGAGCGGCTGGTAGACGTCATCTGTGAGAAGATGAACGAGAGCATGGGCGGAGATGCCAACCTGTTGTCCAATCACAGGAGCACCAGTCTACAGGACTCGCCTCCAGAGAACCATGGGGGCTGTGGCTGCTAAATCCCGCCTCACTTCTCCTCACAGCCCCACAACAAACCCCGTCACTGTGCCTGAAGTATAGAGAGCACACCTCTCAAACTACACCTCAATCTCACACCCCCTAACACAGCCACTACAGTGAAAACCATAAAGCAGCCAGCTGAGATAACCATTGATCCCCTCCCCTCGGTCCATCCAGCGTTATCCCACATATCCCCTGCTCTAGTTTCTGTATTCCCTGAAAAGGCCCCATCTCTCTTGTGTACTGTGGCCTTCACCCCCCCCATGTGGTGGAGCCAACAGCTTCTACCACATGGCATCCCCTCTGCTCTTCTGGCAAAAAAATGTAAGTAATGTATTTATTGTGAGAAACCTTTTTAAAGCAAAGCTAGTTCAAATCAGCTTAAAGAAATGCCAATGCGAAGATTTGTCATAATGAAATTAGTTTCCAGTAGTCATTATTTTAGGTCATTGTTGTGTTCAGAGTTGAATTAATGAAAATATAATAGTTTTAGACTCAAACAGAGCAGAAGGTGCTTTTGTTTTGGATGCCCCCTGGCTAGGTGCTCTGCTTTGAATGTATTCATTGGACTTAACTTCTCAGAATTCAAAACCGGACAGAAAACAGCACGCCAAAACCTGAAGAAAATACAACAAAAATCCCCATTTTTGCTGTCATGTCCTTGATCAAAATCTAGATGGAACTGTTATTAATGAAATCAGATGACATCATCCAGACAATCACAAAACTGAGTTATTCTGCTGCTTTGGCCTTTTGCTTCCTTATTTACCTGACTTCCATGCTTTACTCTGACACTGAAGATGCCATTTTTCCATGTCCTCAGAATAATTGTGCACTACTATTCTTGACACTTTCTTAACCACTACAGCTTATGGGAAAGAAGGTGAAAAGTATGAGATTCTGTTCCAAACAATGTTAGAGCAAAGTTGTGCTCTAGGATGTTTGTCTGGGAGGAAGTCATAACAGTAGTGACACTGATGCTCATCACGTGACCTGCTCTGGCATGTCCCCGCTCACCCCTCTGTGCCTCCCTTCCTACTCATTGTTCTTACACTTTCCAACCCGATTGCACAAGGCTTCAACAGTGTCCTGTAATCTGGATGTGCCAGTGTAAACTGCCTGCATTACTTGCATGATGTTACTGTACTGTTCTTACAACTAAGTTACTGTCTATGAAGTAGCCCAATTAAAGCGTGGTGATTGGCCAAGCATGACACCCATGCTAATTCATTTTCCAAATCATATGCTTAAACAGAAAGACAAATGGTGCACCTAAAGCATGTACAGTGCATTCCATTGTACTGCTCGGATGGCTTCAGTAGAAAAAATATGCATCTCTCCAACTGGACCGGAGAGACATGCATCTCCCCCTGTTCTCCGGCCCTCTGTTACTCACAGACACTGCCATTTCCCTATCACTAGCCCCACACTGTTCACTGGCCATCAGTTAGGGACAGGCACTGTCTCTGCATGATAGCAGCCTTATGTTTTCACGCCAAAGCACTGCTAAAGCTGAGGGGTTGGGTCAAAGCCCGCCAAAAGTATTCATGTGCGCCTACTCTCTCCCATTGCTTATCACAAAGACACCTATCCACCTGGATGCACAGCTGATGCTGACTCGCTGTTTGATCTTAGCTGGCTGATTTGTATCAAGTGATCTCCCCTGTTCATCTCCTACCACGACCAAGTGGTCTCGTTGTGGTGTGAAACATTTTACTGGAGACTTAACCTTTTATAGCTGTGTAAAAATGCTATACCCACATTACATCTGCAATATGCCCAAGTTGTAAAGCTTTCTCCTGGGTGGTGTTTGTCAGTGTATTTAAAGTGTTTTTCTTTCTGCTGCTGAAGGTAACTGGATTGAAAGTGGTGAGGTTTTACTGAAAGTCCTGAGGAGGACTTCTCTAAATGCACTGATACCCAGTTTATCTAAATACATAAATGTCAGTTGATTAAAAGAACCCATAACATATTTTTTGATAATTATGTTCATCTGAAGTTGTAAGTGAAAGTCATTTTATCCTTTTATTTTTTTTCTGTGGAATTGGTTAGTTTTTGTGTAGTCTGGCATTCCATAGGTTATAATGGAGGCTTGTTATACTATTAAGGGGGAACTATACTGTTGTCTTAATGTATATTTGTTTTGTTCCTATTTAAGGCTCTGTTTAATGGAAAATCTTATTAGAAAAGGCATATATACATTGAATGTGTTTATGAAAATAAAGACTTCATTACAAAATATAAATGCTGAGTTGTCGTTTTATTGTGCAATCCTGATGATTAGAACTTGTGAAAGCACAACATCTATGCATTCAAGCGGACAAAGGCTTGAGACCCATGTTCTGTGTGGTTAGGTTAGTCTTCATCTATAATTTATGGCCTTACGTCCTACCTCCCTTCCCATTTGGATAAGGGGGGTTGTGGTGTTTTTTTAATCTAACGACAGAAAACCACACTGCCGTGGTCCTCAACAATAAGAGGTTTCCTGGTGCCCTTTCCTGTCACCTACCAGTTACCCACAGCATTTCTGAGTCCTTTGCAGTTAATCTCTTTGCAATGTTTTGTAACCTTTTTATATTTTTACATCAGTGTATGTAGTCTTACATCATATACTGGTGCCTATCAGTGATCTTCCTTAGTGCCAAATGAGAAATCCTCAGCCTGAGCCCACTAAAGTCAAGTGATGTAAGGCCAGGCTAAATTACATTCAAATGATGTAGGGTTGGGATGAGCCTAAACGCCCCCATGCTTATCACGGGACACTACCCCTTGCAATACAGATAACGCAGGTCGAGCTCAAAAACATGGGTGTAGGTCAGAGATAAGAGACCGTTTACGCTGAGTTGTGAGTTCACTGGCTCCATGTGGGTTTACAGTTATTAGGCCTTCCCTATTACCTGTGTATGTCTGCCACGTGCCTCCTTTGTTCCTCACAATAAGGAACCTCAATTATGCATGTCGAAAAAAATAGCCCACTACAACTAAATGCAGTTGTCACTTAGAGTTGTGCCCTCAGCTTTCTCCTACGGTCCCTGTGGTTTGGTGGGACATATTGTCCTGTTGGAAGCATGTTGTAACCTTACTCTAGTCCCGCCCACAGACATGAGTGAAAATACTTTATATGCTCCACCTCTACAGTTGGGTTTGAGTAAAAAGTAAACAGCTTGGCTTGGACACTCGCTCACACCTTATCTCCTGTGATGCACGCACAACGGTGTTGCACTATCCATAGTATCTCAGAGACAGACTCACGAAGTGAGATGGAGAAAACAGACGTTTGGAGCTGGTTGCCTACCAGTTACGCAGTACAACACAACGCGTTGGCCGCTTTGTTCTCAGAGGAGACAAAAAGATGACAAACGATAACCTGAATAAGCTGTTGGTTTTTTGTGTATTATTTTGTGCTCAGAAAACATCCATCGTGCATGGTGCACAAGCTTTGGAAACTAAAGGTAGGACACATTTTCCCAAATAGCCTACTTGTTTTCTTCACGTTCTGTAACACAAGTGTTTACAATTACAATGCTTATTTTCAATCGTGTTATTGTATTTTGTATTTCAACATAATATGTTTGATGTTTTAGATTTGGGTTAAGATAGAGACAGGTTATCAATTGTCAAAAGTTTGTGTGTTTCCTTGCACAATTTGGTGAATTTAATAGCTGTTAAAAATAGTTATAATAATCACTAATCATCAATAGTCACTCCTCTGGAGCTGTTTGGAGACTTACTTTAAATCTTCACCTGTGTTTACTAAATTGTCAAAACCAATAATGCCCCAACACCCATTTTCCTTGTGGACTAAGACTTCCCTCCCTTGTCCACACAGTGGCTCTGCTGCTCCACGCTGAGCCAGAGAATCCAAAGTGCTTTGCTGAAGGGATGTCGGACCTCACCTGCTTCTGGGAGGAGGATGAGGAAAGGGCTGGCTCTGCTGACCAATACTCATTCATATACACATACCAGTAAGTCATGATCAGGCAAAGCGTTCAGTTAATAATTGCTGCTACGTTGTACCATATCCTCTCACCCCGTCTTGGTAGAGGGTAGCTACCTGCTATGAATGTGTTTTGAAGAATGATCACCTCAATTTTTCATTTAGCCTAGAAACTTGATACAAAGTGTAAACAATCCAAATGTCTCTCCTCCTCTGCAGGAATGAGAACAGCAGTGAGTGTGCCGTAACTGCCCTACCAGCAGCAGGCGGCAAGAGGCTGTATTTTTGCAGGTTGTCCCAGACTCAATTATTTGTGCCCCTTGACATCCGGGTGTTTCGGGACGACCTGCTGATCCACAACCGCAGTCTCTTCATTGAAGTTGTCTGTGAGTTAGAGTTCTGGTTGTGGGTGACTTTTGGGAACTATTGCATTAGTTTTTTCTCAGGATTTAGGAATGACATTTTCTTCTCACGTCTGTGTGTCAGTCCTGTTAGACCCGCCTGCCAATCTGACATTGACGAGTACAGGGACGCAGGGGCAGCTGAAGGCCAGCTGGCTGCCTCCCTCTCTCAAGTACATGGGTGACAGCATGATGTACGAGGTCAGCTACGCCATGGCAGGGAGACACATTGGAAAGGTATGAACAACACACACTCATATCAGAGGTAGAAGTTTGTTACCGGACAACAGAAACGTTTGAAGTCCTTGTGAATAATGGTGCAGTTCCTTTCTTGGCCTTCGGCAGAGATGTGTCAATGACAATGCATTATCATCTCTTGTCTTCAGGTGGAGGAGGTGCAAGCCAGCTCTGAGCTCATCTTACGTGGTCTGCAGTCAGGTACTACGTACAAGGCGCGCATTCGTGTCAAACTGGACGGCGTCAGCTACAGCGGCTACTGGAGTGCCTGGACTGACCCGGTACTGATGGAAACAATGCCTGGTGGTAAGCTTCTTTCTCCTGCAGCAACATTCACACGGTCACCAAAATAATGTGCTTGTCTCGTGAGCTAAACATCTTTGTTCTATTTGTGAGGGATCCCTCCCTTGGATTTCATCCCTGGTGTAACCTTGTTGCTGTGCTATCTTATTTGCAGACTTGGACCCTCTCATTATGTCCCTGAGTCTCATCATCTCTCTCGTCCTCACCCTGCTGTCTCTCATTGTGCTCATGTCTCATCGCAGGTCAGTTACCATAAACAACAACTTTCCAATGTTCTTAGTCTACCACTGTAACTACACTCTTTAGTGATCTCCTTTGTAGAGACATCCTCAGTGGTATATTTATGGAATAAGGCTGTACAATATTGTCTTCAGGTTCCTGTTGAAGATCTGGCCAATCATTCCCACCCCTGAAAGCAAGTTCCAAGGCCTCTTTAAGGTTTATGGCGGTGACTTTCAGGTGAGACAAATAAATCCAGTATTAGTATCCTTGGAATATGAAACTCGGTATGAAGTACCTTGTGCAGTTTTTATCTATATCCTTTGTGTGTATCGTAGTCTGTTCATCTTGACTCAATATTAGTGCCGACTCCTGAACCGCTCTCATTTGGTTTGTCAATAGGACTGGTTGGGCCACAGCACTGGAGCCTTATGGTTGAGGCCAGCCTACTTCTACTCCGAGGAATTCCCTGCGCCACTTGAGGTGCTCTCAGAGGTTAGCCTTGGTCCCGCCTTACCCAGCTCCGCTTTGCCGCCCAAGGCCTCAGAGGCACTTGGTGAGGAGGAGGATGAAGACAAGAAGCTAAAGAAGGTGGATTCTGCATTGATGGAGGGGTGGAGAGAACCCCCCCAGGAGCACTGGCTGATGGACCAGCTCCAGGCTATTCATCAGCACCCTGCACCCCGGACCCAGTCTTCTCTACTGGAGTCCCATGATGCCTACGTCACCCTCAATGCTCAGAACCACAGTGGGGAGGAGCCTCTGGATGACATATTGGAGGAAACTTTGCCCCTGCACGTTCTCTTTGCCTCTGGAAGGACATCCTCTGAATCTCGATCAGACTTGGGCTCCGTCCAACAGAGCTCAGGATCGGGCCGCCTCTCGTCCCAGTCCAGTTTTGAGTCCCCAAACCACACCTGGCCGCCCAAGGGCCCCGGGTACAGCTACATGGCAGTGGCCGACTCAGGCGTCTCCATGGATTACAGTCCGATGAGCTCGAGTAAGATCGATGACATTGGGAAGGGAGTTATCTATACCAATGAGTATAAGAACGAGATCCCTGCACACAGAAGACCCATAGGTACGCCCATCCACTTTGCATTCTGAATTAAGGCTAAGCTATGTTACAGGCTATGAACTGAGGCTTAAAGGTCCAATGAAGCTGAAAAACAGTTGGGATGTTTGTCCAAGGCTTCTACATTGACTCCATCTTCTTGTCAGTGGAATGTAAAAAGCCAGGATGTAGGCTATGTGATAAAAGACAAACTAAAATTTAAGCTCAATGGTTTTGGCGAGGAAAAGTCAAAAGTATCCCTGATAAGGATTTCATAATTCTTTGGATGTCACAAGCTCATTCTCACAATATCTCGTCAATCGAAAGGCAGCTGTTTGAGAAATACATGAACAACTGAAACACTCTAAAGCTGATATTATAAAACACATGTAATGTGTATATTCTTAGATCACTGGATCTTGTAGGTCAATTTAAGGTTATTTTCTATATTTTTATTGAAATAACTAGATAAAGTTGACACTTAAATTGTAAATATTGTGTTTGTCTATTGTACAAGAGTATCACTAAGATGTAACCATGGTCTTAACATGAAGATCCTGCGAGAATGAAGAGGATGTGCAGGAATGTGTTTAGGCAATGTGTCACATTTCAGTATGATGCAATTGTACACCTCTTGCTTGCAATGCTTTGATCAACAAAGGTTGTAAAAGTCATGATGATTCCAGTGTATGAATGTTTGTATATCTGTCTGTCTGTCTAATTGTCACCTCATTGAATCTTACATATTATCATATATTTTGAGAGGCCATAATTGTTGAAACTGTAAATAATTCAAATGTTATTTTGTTGGTTTAAATAAACACCAGTTTGTTGAAAATGTAGGTAATTCCTCCCACCCAACAAACAAAAATTGTGATTTGGCTAAATGTATGGGTAGATTGAAAAAACGTTGTCACATTTTAAGTTGTCCCATTGGTAAAAAAATATAGTTGTATACATAGGCACATGTGAATATGGCAATTCAATGTTGTAGGGCAGGCATACTCAACTCTAACCCTACAAGGTCTGGAGCCTGCTGGTTTTCTGTTCTACCTGATAATGAATTGCACACACCTGGAGTCACAGGTCTGAATCAGTCCCTGACTAGAGGGGAACAATGAAAAGACACAGTGGAACTGGCTTCGAGGTCCAGAGTTTAGTTTGAGGGTGGTAGAGTATCGCAATATTTTTTCCATGGCAAAAATGAAAACAAAGCAGATTAAACTATTTGGTCCTTTAAAAAGCCTGCTGTATGAAAAATATTATGCGCTATAGCATGGAAAATAAATAAATGTGACTCTGGATGACAACAAAATTATTTGTTTCCAACATTAGGGCGGTTTTCCTAAAGAAGTTAAATCTGTTTCATGTTTTGTTTCTTTGCCAAGATAGTGATATCGTCCCGTTACTTAGAATGTGGACAGTAATTGAGTAGCCTAGGCATTGGGGAAAAGGGTATTTGACATCATAACAAGTGAAGTTCACAACTTTCCTTATATGACTGACCTAGATCTTAGCATAATGAGATGAGGTTCTGATCTGTTCAGAGAAGATAAGGAGCACAATCCCCTCACAGAACACAGGTATAGAACATAGCCTAGTAAATATGGGAAAATCTTTTAAAAACAACCAACGTGAAAATTTGTTTAGAATAAAGGCTCCAATCAAACATGTTTTGTTTCTTTTTAGTTTACTAACATTTAGACAAATTAGGAACTAATTAATATTCTATCTTTAAACCCTTTGCTTTTCCGTTATTTTCAGTGTTCATTTCTAAACAAACTGGTGAATGTTTCCTGACCTTTTCATTACATGTTATGGTAATACTGTGATGATTACCTATACGGAACTTCTGACAATCTATCATTTCTGTAACTCAGTATCTCTTTATGGGCAACAAAAATGTCAATATAATGCCTGAAATATAACATAAATGTTAATCAGTTCTGATGCGCTTCCATATTTGATATCTTCACAATGCATTTTTTTTGTACTAATATGATTTAAAAATGTATGGCATTAAAGCAAATGAAATGTTACTGGTCACATACACATATTTAGCAGATGTTATTGCGGGTGTAGCGAAATGCTTGTAAACTGTGCACCATTTGATGTTCTTGTTGTCCTTTAGTTGAGAAAAACGTGGGGAGACATTCTAATTGTCCCCGACAGCTAATATCTATAGATGGGTTGGTTGTTTAGCAATAAAACCAACGGGTACACAACTATGTGGCAAAATCGACAGGGTTGGCTTAGATTGTTGACAACATGTACACTATATTTTGTCTCCAATGTTTATTGAAAACATAAATAAAGTTGTACAATGAGCACTTGTTTTCTCAAATACATAGTTACAGTTGGTGGTTAGCTAGCTAGCAAGTTTTTGCCATATTAGCATAGACGTGACATCAGTCAAAACAAGAAATGGTAAGATAAAACTAGCTGAAATGAGCCACTTAAGATTCCCCACATGTTGCTAGCTATCTGGCCATCCAGAATGACAACACATGGCCTTCTGCCCCATTGAAGTGTGCGCATCGTTTTCGTGACGTTCTCTGCTATCCCGTCTATAGCATCAGCCTAATCTTCCCTCTACAAATGATCTTAGAAAGCACCACAGGCACAACGGTTAGACAGAAAAGTAATGTAAAGGAGAGTTGAATGGTTGAATGTGAAGTCGCATTGTGTAGGAGAGAAGACAAAAGGGCAAGGGAGGAGAACATACTAAAATTATATTGTGCCAGATCAGTCAGGAACCGTACGATTCAGTCGGAGGAGTGGTTTAATTCACACAAAAACTTTGCTGAAAACTTTTTGTAAACACTAGTGAAAATCATTTTGTGCATTGGAAAAAAACTGTTCCCCTTGCATCTCAGTCTTTGGGAATGCAATTGTTTGATATAAGTATATATGTTTTTTGCATGTCTTTTATTTCTTCCTCATCCACTGGCAAGTAATTTAATAGATTTCAAACCATTGTAAACTCCATTGAGCGATTGGGGCAAATGACCAGTCGCCATTCTCGTGCCAGACTTGAGACCTCCTCATCCTTAGCAATAGGGTCTTCTGTGATCCCAGCACCAGAGAGGTAAACATGCCACGTGTCCTGTGGTCCTGCTACAGCAGGGGCAGAGTTCCAGTCCTGGTCCAAGGTACACCTAACCTGAAAGTAGCGGTCTAACACTGAGAGGACAGGGTCTGAGGAGTCCCCACCAGCATGCCCTTCCCACTCGGACTGGAACGAGGCTATGACCCGACAGGGGGCCAGACTAGCGGCTCTCTCTTCCAAGGTCTGTGTGAGAAATGCAGCCGTGTCATACAGCAGAGCAGAGATGTGTGCAGCAGAGGACTGCTCCGCCTGCTGAAGGCCACCACTCACCCCAGGCCCGCGCAGGTAGCCCTCCAGCCCATCCACGATGATCAGCGACGGAGGGGCAGCAGATCCAGAGGCTGATTCATGCAAAGAGGCCACGTCCTGAAGCAAATCTTCCAAGGACCTGGGGTATGAAAACTTGATTTTCTGCAATAAAGTCATGCCAATAATCAGAACTGTTTGCTAATAATCAGAACTGTTTGCTTAGGACTTTTCAGGAAAACATTTTCTCCCTGATTTCTAGGGAGAACTTGGCAGTTGGCCCATCAGGCATGTTTTGTGCTGATAAGTGATGCACATCTCTGTGACAGATTAGGGGTACCTAGAGTGAGCTCTCTTATCTGCTTAGGAGGCAGGATAGTGAGAAGAGATAAGTATCCATCATTAGGCGTACCTCATAAACAAAGGACATACAAATGTATAATTAACTTGCTACTAGAGGTCGACCGATTAATCGGAATGGCAGATTAATTAGGGCCAATTTCAAGTTTTCATAACAATTGGTAATCGGTATTTTTGGACACCGATTTGCCGATATATAAAAAAAAAAATGTTTGCACCTTTATTTAACTAGGCAAGTCAGTTAAGAACACATTCTTATTTTCAATGACGGCCTAGGAACGGTGGGTTAACTGCCTTGTTCAGGGGCAGAACGACAGATTTTTACCTTGTCAGCTTGGGGATTCGTTTTTGCAACCTTCCGGTCACTAGTCCAACGCTCTAACCACCTGCCTTACATTGCACTCCACGAGGAGCCTGCGTGGCAGGCTGACTACCTGTTACGCGAGGGCAGCAATGCGGTGCGGTGCCTGTTCATTTCTCATTGAATCACAGCCTACTTCGACAAACGGGTGATGATTTAACAAGCGCATTTGCAAAAAAAAGCACTGTCGTTGCACCAATGTACCTAACCATAAACATGAATGCCTTTCTTTAAAATCAATACACAAGTATATATTTTTAAACCTGCATATTTAGTTAATATTGCCTGCTAACATTAATTTCTTATAACTAGGGAAATTGTCACTTCTCTTGCGTTCCGCGCAAGCAGTCAGGGTATATGCAGCAGTTTGGGCCGCCTGGCTCATTGCGAACTGTGTGAAGTCCATTTATTCCTAATAAAGGCCGTAATTAATTATGACATAACATTGAAGATTGTACAATGTAACAACAATATTTAGACTTAGGGATGCCATCCGTTAGATAAAATACGGAACGGTTCCGTATTTCACTGAAAGAATAAACGTTTTGTTTTCGAAATGATAGTTTCCGGATTCGACCATTTTAATGACCAAAGGCTTGTATTTCTGTGTGTTATTATGTTATAATTAAGTCTATGATTTGATAGAGCAGTCTGACTGAGCGATGGTAGGCACCAGCAGGCTCGTAAGCATTCATTCAAACAGCACTTTCGTGCGTTTGCCAGCAGCTCTTCGCAATGCTTCAAGCATTGTGCTGTTTATGACTTCAAGCCTATCAACTCCCGAGATTAGGCTGGTGTAACCAATGTGAAATGGCTAGCTAGTTAGCGGGGTGCGCGCTAATAGCGTTTCAAACGTCACTCGCTCTGAGACTTGGAGTAGTTGTTCCCCTTGCTCTGCATGGGTAACGCTGCTTCGAGGGTGGCTGTTGTCGATGTGTTCCTGGTTCGAGCGAGGAGAGGGACGGAAGCTATACTGTTACACTGGCAATACTAAAGTGGCTATAAGAACATCCAATAGTCAAAGGTATATGAAATACAAATTGTATAGAGAGAAATAGTCCTATAATAACTACAACCTAAAACTTCTTACCTGGGAATATTGAAGACTCATGTTAAAAGGAACCACCAGCTTTCATATGTTCTCATGTTCTGAGCAAGGAACTAAAACGTTAGCTTTCTTACATGGCACATATTGCACTTTTACTTTCTTCTCCAACACTTTGTTTTTGCATTATTTAAACCAAATTGAACATGTTTCATTATTTATTTGAGGCTAAATTGATTTTATTGATTTATTATATTAAGTTAAAATAAGCGTTCATTCAGTATTGTTGTAATTGTCATTATTACAAATAAATGTAAAAAAATGTAAACGAAAAAAAATAGGCCTATTAATCAGTATCGGCTTTTTTTGGTCCTCCAATAATCGGTATCAGCGTTGAAAAATCATAATGGTCGACCTCTACTTGCTACATCTTCCAATTGAACATGACACAAAATAAAAGTGCTAGATGTCAAAAGACATTGTTAGTTAATGATTTCAATAGGGAGTGTGGTGCTGTGTTATGTTTATCAAGGTAGTGCCAAATAACACAGCTGCTGGACCAAGCTAGATAGGTCGTTTTTATTAAGGCCTAGTAGTATGTGAATAGCTAATTACCTTCAAATTGTCGGGGCTCAGGTTGGACATGGATTCTTGTAATGATCCTGGAAGGCTCTGAATTTGAACCTGAGTGAAAAATGAGACTTTGAGCCCCAATTCAGAGGCAGCCGTCACCGCCGCAAGTATCAGCAACGAACGGTTGACGCTACAGTCTCCGACCACCAAGGTACTGCATTTTGATGGTGCGATGCTTTTGAAATCCTTCGGTTTTCCATTGTGTTGGTTAAATGTCCTAAAGACAAGCGTCAAAATATCGGCCATATCTTTATTTAGCTATCTATCTACATGTATAAACTTGGTTTATCGTTGATAAAAGTTCTGCTCAATGCATGACGTGCAAAGAACATTTTCGTTTCCCGCCAAGTGCTGTCACTTCCTGTAAGACAACTTCCGCTAGGAATGACAACAACAGACAGCTGTTGTCAAGATGGCGGATGGCTATGGAGGAGAGGAGGGTCCCCTGGACGCTGAAGAAGCCGGGGATCAAATAAAATCAATTTCGAGGCGTTGTAGAGGCCGTCCCAGGCTCACGGATTCTGATCGAGCACAACGACGCCTCGAGTCCCGCAAGAAGTATGATGTTAGGCGAGTTTATCTTGGAGAATCTCACAAGGTTTGGAGTGAGCTTCGCCGGCGAACGAGTTTGAGTGACGCTGGACTTGCGGAGTACCTAATCCTGCTCAACTCCACGTACGGGGAGAGATACCAGCAAAAATACGGAGGGTAAATTTACGAATAATACATAAAATCAGAATATCAAACTAGCTAGTAACTAATATTGTTTAGCTAGATTATCCCCCCTCTTGTCATCTGTTAAATGTGAGTCCTTTCCCCAGGCCACCTCCTTCAATCAATTGGGTTAGCTAGCTCGGGCTATCAACTCAATAGTGCTTAACGTTAACACAGTATCCTCATGCAATAACGTCACTGTCATATTTATATTCCTGGCCGCTAGGAAGACAACCCCAGAAGTATGTGCAAAGCTGAAAATAGGTAAGAAAGAACACCACATTTTATCCATTTACTCTTAAAGAAAAGTAGCCCAACATGAGGGATTGATTGATACATTTATGTCACTGGTGATACTTATTTTCTTACAGGGAAAAATAAGAGAGTGTCTAGCCTTTGTAGCATGGTGACCTGGTACCAGGATCACTCCCAGACCTGCCCACATGAACCGCAGCTCAGAGCTTTGGAACCCCAACCTGGATTCTCCACCTCTGCTATCTGGCAGTGTGATGCTGACCATTCATTTGTGCAGCACCTCTCCTCGCCACCAAGAGGGGCCAGTGAGATGGAGACAGAGACGGAGGAGGAAGTTGACAGGGACACAAGGACAGAGGAAACTGGAGGAATCATGACCAGGAGGAGGAGGAGAGAGACAGATGCCCACAGACAGCTCACTGGTAAGAGATACAGTACATTCACATACTAATTTGGCTTTTAATTGTTCTGAGTCACATGTAATTGTATGGGAACCACTGATTTGACAATCCAGGTAACCTGTATTTAAATGCATCTTTATTCTGTACCCTTGTCTTTCCTAGATGCAGGAGGGGATTTGGAAGTGGCCGGAGCCCCGGTGACTATGGATCAGGTGGAGCAGGCCACGGCTCTCAGCCAGCTCCCAGGTATGGAGGCCCCATCCAGGGACTCTCCACTAATGGAGCATCTCTCTGAGAATCAGTCTGTCTGGGAGATGGAGGTGGTGATGGAGGCAGGCAGACAGCAAGCCCAGGAGTCTGACGACGAGGAGAAAGGTTACAATGCTCTAGGGGAGGACATCAACCCAGAGGAGGAGGCGGAGGACCTGAGAAGAGACAGAGGAGATGAAGGAGTGGGTACATCACAAGATGGCTATGAGTGTGTTGTAGTGACTGCATCCTTAACTGACAGACTGGACAAAGCCGATGAGGAGGACACCACACAGACAATGGGTGACACAGCTGGTGTAGACACTCAGACCAACCTTCATCCAGTCCCAGCCTCTATGCAGGTGCCTGGGCAAGGGGAGCTATTTCATTCTCAGACACTACAGACTGTGGGGACCACCTGTGAGATACCAGACCAGCGAGGAACTCTGGACGGTTCTCAGGTTAAAAAAAAAGACTAGTAATTTGTCTTGGAATTTTATCACAATCAAGTAGCTGTCGTTCCTGAAAGCACTGCCTTTATATAGTAATATTAACATGTAGCCTATCCTATGTCCCTCTGCCTGTCATTCGTAGCTGATCATCATCACTGGCCCCAGCTACGAGGCTTTGGCATCCGAGGGCATCCAGCTCAACATGGGGGGCGGAGACGTGGAGGAGGTCACCTGCACTGTCATAGAGGGCGTGGCTTACAACCAAATGTGCCAGTCAGTGGCAGACTTTAGGACGACAGAGGAAGACTCCATCACAGGTACTGCTGGCACAGTATTTTAGCCTTTGCTTACACCGACATAATATGCATTAGAATATGCTGTAATTGTTGTATATGCTGATTTAAACGATACTGACATTGACAAAAATCAATGATGAGTAGCTTGCTATTCCAATGGTTTGAGATATTTTTCTCTCAGGCCTGAGTGACAAGGAGCTGCTCCAGCCCAGTGTTGAGTCTCATTGCTTGGAGCCCACTTGTGAGAGGGAGCTACAGAGGGGCCTAAGCAGGTGAGTGGCCAGCATGGACAATTATGGGTATCACATCTGTAGAGACAAACTTATATGGACATGCCATTTTCATTCCCATCTTGACTTCCTCAGAGCACTTCTGTAGATGAACCACGGGCATCACTCCCTTTTCTATTTCAGATGTAGGAGGAGCAGACGAGGTCCTGTCATCGAGGCAGACGGAATGCTCAAGATGTTCCACTGTCCGTATGAAGGCTGTAGTCAAGTCTATGTAGCCATCAGCAGCTTTCAGGTAAATAGGCCCTTTTAGGCACTCTCCACTTCAGCTTTTGCCTTGATTTGGAACACCTTGACCTTGTAGTGCCATCAAGTTACGAATAAAGAAAATAGAAATGCACACATGTTGCTGTAACTACCTGCTGTGATCCATAATATGTTCTTTATGTTCCCTGCAGAACCATGTGAATCTGGTTCACAGGAAGGGGAGGACCAAGGTGTGCCCCCACCCCGGCTGTGGCAAGAAGTTCTATCTGTCAAACCACTTGCATCGCCACATGATCATCCACTCAGGTGGGCACAAATAATTCTAAATCTGGGCTATACTGATATACTGTACATTGGCGCATGAGCTAGTAGTAATGTATTCATATGTATCCTGCTATGACGTCTACTGTATAATGCAGCTTTGAATGTCAACCTGTCTCTAAAGCGAATGGTTTTGACCGCATGGAACTTTACTGGGTGATGCTTCACAAGCGCCTCGCATCTAACCGTGCTGCCTATGAAATGATTGCTGACCTGGTTGTAAAATCACCCAACTTTACACTGGTCTGTAGAATGGCCATGTAGAATTACCAAATACAATGGCTGTTAAATACACGGACTGGTTTCAGCAATATTGTCTAATGGGGATTCTGAATCACTTCCAAATAAAATCTAATTGTTGAGAGCCCCAATCAGCAGAGAGGCTATATGAGTTGTGAGCTGTCCTGGCGACTCAACATTACAAGCATCTGAATTCTGCGCCTGCAGGCCGTGCCCAACCCCAACTAACTTTGTCCCCTCATTTTTAAACTAAGTTTGTCGCAGATGCCGTACCCCCGCACATTGACTCGGTACCGGTACCACCTTTATATAGTCTCGTTATTGTTATTGTTTATTTAGTAAATATTTTCTTAACTCAATTTCTTGAACTGCATTGTTGGTTAAGGGCTTGTAAGTAAGTATTTCACGGTAATGTCTACACCTGTTGTATTCTGCTCATGTGACAAATAAAATTTGATATTAATTTTTCATCAAACTTTGTGTAGGAGTCCGAGACTTCATCTGTGAAACATGTGGGAAATCGTTCAAAAGGAAGAATCACTTAGAGGTTCACCGACGCACGCACACAGGAGAGACGCCCCTTCAGTGAGTGAAACACTTTGATCACTCAAGTTTTTACTCCCAGACGGTTTATTTCATTTTCTCTACACATTTTATATTTTGGTTTTGTACAATATATGCAATTTTGTCTCACAAACAAAAATGACTACATTGCACTCCTAAAACCACTTTCTGCAGATTAGAATCATCTTACATGTTTCTCCTTCATCTCTTGTCTCCCTCCACTCCTCTACCTCTTCTGCAGGTGTGAGATCTGTGGGTACCAGTGTCGCCAGCGAGCATCTCTCAACTGGCACATGAAGAAACACACCCCCGAGGCCCACTACAACTTCACCTGCGAACACTGTGGCAAGAGGTTTGAAAAGCTTGACAGTGTTAAGTTCCACAAGTTAAAAAGCCACCCAGACAAACAGGCAACATAAGGCGCAGTGCTGCTGGAATGTGCACTAAATATCAACTGGTCAGGGTCAGACCAGAAAGGGACTGACTCTGTCGACAAAGAACAAGAGAAGAAGAATGCCCGTAGAGACGGGTATGCCCTTTTGGGGAAAGAGCAGCTCTTTTGAATGAACACTCTAAGGACATTGCTTAGTCTCGCTCACTATAATGGACTTTAGACCCTGCTCTCAAAGCTGTGCTGGACACAGCCTTTTTAGAGCTCACAGAGGGAGCCTAGCTGTTGATATAGTACATTTCAGCACAGTTGTTTACATAATGTGCTGTACGCCTCTAAACCATACTGTCTATACCATATTATTAACATATCCATAGATTCTCTCTTTTGTATTCATTTTTATACACTTGTCATCCACAGTTGTAATGTACTTGTTGGAAAAAAGTATGTTATTTTTGTTAATGCTTGTGGTCTCACGTCAATACATGTACATGAACTGATGCCTGCTGGTAAAATGCCAAAACTAACAACTTACATATTCATGGGGAAATTATAATTACATCTTGAGTAGTAATTGTAACAATGTGCATGGATGTAAAGGACATGTCAATGGATTCAGAAAGAAGAGTTGTGTTGTCACACAAGTGGGCTGCCTACATTGAAATAGAGAATTGGTCATTTTTGTCATTGACCTGACCAAGGAGTAGTCTTTTTGTGTGAAAGTCTTGCATCATCTTTCAGGTCTGTCTGTTGTGCTGTGTGTCTATGAACAGCGTGATGTTGTCTTGTGGTTTTAAAATGGCAAATGTAGTTTTTGAAAACCTTTTTTTTCTAAAGATCTAAAGCAGAATCGCTAATTTATAGTTATGTTCTTTTCCTGTTTTCTGTATCACTGAATTATCAATGTAAAATATGTAAATATGACCTAAATAGATTCTGTACATATTTCTGGAAGAGACATTTGTTTTGAGACAAATGTAAAATAAAATAAAAAAGGAGTACTGTATTGGAGTTTGGGATTGTCTGATGTGGCAAGGAAAGGCATAATGTGAGCGTTGTCACACTGACACACAAGGAACTGGCAAACACATATTTTCAGTGCATGGTGGGATGAATGTAAGTCACATCATGTATGTCACCAATGGCTGGTATGACAAATGTTCTAAATAGTTTCATTGATGTTGAGTAAGTCAAGGTACTTGAATGCTAATGCTCTAACCTGATAAATGGTCATTAGACTTGAGCTAAAATCATATACTCACCACAATACTGGATTAAAGTAACTGTCCAGTGTTTCCATATTTCTATTAAATATGACCTATAGGGTAATTAATTACAATATAAGTGAAATAGTTTTACTTCCAATTTATTTTAAGTATGTTAAAAAGCAGCTTTTCTGTGTTGGAATGACATCATCCTCTGAGGAAATACAAGCATTTTTGAAACGGTCCGTTTGAGATACAAGTTTGAGGTGGGTTTTATTTAAGTGTTTTTCGCCCTCCAATTTATGCGTTGGTCACACGAGTATAGGATGAGTCAACAATGTTTTTTGGGTATGAGTTAACAGAATATTAACTTTTACAAGTTAGATTTTCAATGGACAGTTACTTTAAGGTTAATGTTGAAAAATAGATAGGCAGTGAAATGGTCAATTCACAGAAGCTTGCGACTCCATAAGGTTCTGTTTCAACAGGCACTGTTTCAACTGGTAGGATACTGTCTGATTGCTTATCATCGAAGGTGGTGAATTAAAAAATAAAAGTTAATCTGGTTATTATACATTTATTAAAATGTATCTCCTCCAAATTCCTCCATCACTGTCACTGGGTATTTTAAAGCTCAACTCAGGTTCCTGCGTGATTGTGAAAGTCTACTTTTCATTATAGGCTGTCATGGGAAGACTTAGGTCAAAGTCTGAGTAAATTTCTAAGCAAGAGAAACATTCCGACTGATGAATTATCCTATGTCTACAAAACAATGCTTTCAATGGAACTCACATAGTCAGGTCTTGTAGTATGTTAATTAAATATACAATTTTCTTAAAAATCCATAGATATATTCTTTCTCTGTTTCCATACCATTCATGTTTCCAAAAGCCCACTTTGATATACAGTGATGCCACAGGTAAAAATGGTGATAGAATGTGCTTATGCCTGTGTGTATGTAGCTGTAACATTGCTGTGACACTCCCTCAGGTGGGGCTTCTACTCCACAGGGAAGTTAGCTCCTTGCCTCTGAAACCTGAATCACTCCCACCTGTTTGCCTCAGCACGCCCCCTCCCTCACTGTTTATAACCAACCTGCAGCCACCGAGAAGCACAGGAAGAGAACGAGAGAGTTTGTGTTTAGGAGAGAAAAACGCAGTACAGGTCACTCTCCGAGAACACAGGTAAATCAGCCAGTTTACTGACGCCCACATTCGCACGCCCAGCAACAGCCTCCATCACCCCAGTGAAGGTAAGGCCCAGACTCCCTCTCCTTTCTCTCTGAGTCTCAACGAAACCTGTTGTACCACTCCACTGTAGGGTAGACAATTGTAAGTGAGAATAACAAGGGTTGACTCATCTGGTTGTTGAAAATGCTCCATAGAGTAGTAATTTCATGTTGTGCTTTATATTCTCCTGTAGTCAGGTGCAGTAACAACATGGATTCCAACAATTCATTATTTGTTCCTCTCCTGAGACCTTGACTCAAGCCTGTAATTATTCTTCTCTACAACCAGTTTTCCATCCAACCGTTTTAGGCGAGTAAAGTAGATGTCGGATAAAACATGTCACAGGCCTAATGGCAACAGAACATTTTTCGGTAAACTTTCAAAATGTCGACAAAATAAAATACGCTAGACAAGATGAGACCTTTTTGTCTCGGTAAAATAAATTATGCGAGAAATGTAGGTGGAAACGCTTTTATAGCGCAAATATTGATATAATAACCATCATGTCGAAGTAAACTTGGGATTCACGCGATGACTTGTAGTCCCCACTACGATTTGTCGGGAAAGCATGAACTGTATTAGGTTACAGATAAAATAAATCATGATGAATTTAACACGGTGGTGATAGTGAAAGGTGCTGAGCTTGATGCGCCTTCCCAATACATATCGAGGGTCTTATTATGGTGACACGATAATCGATGCTTTGCTGCCGTTTAATTTTTTTTTTTTGTCCATGATAATCTCATACGTACGCTTTAGCACGTGCCAATACCAGCGGACACTTACTATAGAGCCCCACAATGGAGGCGTCATAATAACCATAACCATAAAAGCTAGCGGTCAAACAGGAAGATGGTTCCAATTGTTTTTCCACCATTCATTTTTCCCCATAGGGGATTTTTAGAAACACTTGTTTCATGCTGTGGTACTTTATGTAGCCTAAGGCACTTTTTTTTGTGAAAAAAACATCAGTAGAGTTGAGAATGGGATGGAAACCCATTTAACTGCAAAATATATGTTTATGTGCACTACGTTGCACGCATAGCCTTTTATCTGCAGCAAACCAATTTGATGGAAACGCATCTCTGCTAGGAAAATGTGCATAGTTTATATATACATTTTAGAATATTTGAATGAAAATCTGTCGCCAATTGGACAGAACATAGCTCATGACATCCTTTTAGATTTGTCCAGTATTTAGAGTTTTAGCACGCTCAGCTCAGACAGTCTGACAGGGTTGTCTCTGTGTGAATTACTGTGTATACTCTTCTGACAATTATTTAGATTTTCCCTTATGGAATATTTTCATGTATTACCATTAAGCCAAAACCCCATAACTCAAAGCACTACCCTAGGGCTCATGAGGAAACCCACCTTCAAAAATGTAGTCCTTCATACATTTAAAACTTTCCCATTTTGGAGTAGACTAAATGTTAGGAATTGTCATTGAACCAGATTAGGTAAACTGTTACACGGGATGACAGCTGACGGAGATGAAGCTTTGATAAATATGATGTCTATATTTTCTTTCCTCTAGTCGTTAATTGGCATGTTCGTCAACAGACATTTGTTATCTTGATCATCATTCCGGGAAATGTTTGTCACCAGGTGTGTCCCCACCGGTTTCCTTGTGGATGAATTCATTATCCTAGTCTTCATGACTGAATACCACATTACTCCTACCATGATATCAACAAAGCTATGCCACTCACTGTGTCATATTATTCAGCCGCTTAAAGAATACTTGCCTGAAATTCACCTGATCATTGTAGCTATTGATTTCGTTTTTACGTTACTCTTGTCTAAATTATGTTCTTATTTAGCTGCTTTGTGTTTATTGCATTTTAATTTTCAAAGCATGTAAAGTCCTAAGGGCCGTAACTACTGTATATTATACTCACCTTTGTCTTTGTACTGTGTGTTGATGGCTCCTGGCTGGGATGTTTTCTTAGTCATTTGCATGCGACTGTGGTTGTTAATACATCACCAGGCTAACTATGGCCACCGCCATTCCCTATGGCTTTGTGAAGGCAGAAGATGAGTGGCCACTTGCAGCAAAAAGTCTGGGAATGAAAAGGGGAAAACCAATTCAGGATATGTTGCTATGCACCCTCTGGCCCCTTCATATGATTAACCTGATGCTGATGGCTAAACATTGACACGGTGATAAACATCCTGAAGTTTAACATCCATCTCTCAGTACTTGTACTGTATGCCGATGCCATTTTACTCTCTAAGTACTCCATCTGGGACCGTATAAGATTAACACACTTATGGATACTTTAATCATAAAATCAGAAAGAAAATGACACGCATGTCAATCAGAAACTCCTTGACAGAGTTCACTGTCACACTACTGGTGCTACTGCCACAGAGTGCTATTGGTTTGTTATTGCTGTTATTAAGAGTACAGTACAAACCAGCTGTCGTTTAGTCACTTAATCACTGTTCCTATCCTATGGGGTCATATGCAGAACAGACAGTCCTAAACACACATAGTGGTAAAGGGGTCATAGAACAGAGCAGGATGAGATGATCCATAGATGGTTTAACTAGCAAAACGGGACAGGACATAAACCTGCAGTGTGTGTAATGGGCTCCTGTGTTTTAATAGGCCTCTGATTGACACTGAGGGCGAGGAAGATAAAATTCTTTACAATTTCCTTGTACAGTCTGGACAGGTGATGGACACTGTTCTCATCTGAATAGCAGACCATGTTGAACATTTTGATAGCTTTCTTGTAATTAGATGTCTTTTACATTGAACATTTTGTGGCCCCAGGTGGAGTGGTTTTCAGACATCAAGTGAATTACTGTGAATACTCTTTCTGACAATTAGGCTATGGAACTGGTCTGCCTCTTGTATAATTTTAATCTGTTTAGGGGTCAAGTTATTTGTTTAGGGGCCCATTTTAAATGAAAATACAGTGGGACATGCTGCCTTGCCATTGCCTTTGGACTTTCCTTAATTCTAAAGCAAAGGCTCACTTAACTCTCGTTGGTGTTGGGAAAGCGGACTGTATTGTACAGTAAATGACGTTAGTACACAAAAAAGCAAGGGTGCTCTTGACTGTTCAAGGACGATACGGTGATAGGGAGGATAAGTTAAGTGGCTGGTGTTTTTCCCCACTCCTTCCTTCCCACTTCTTACTGTAAATGACAAAGGGCTGGTTTTCTAGTAACAAGTCAGAGACGGCAAACAGCATCAAGGATTGTGTAGAACTGTTAATCTGTCACCTAATTAGCCAGACATAACAACTCATTGCAAATGACACGGAACAACTCTGTGCTAGAGCAGTAGAGAAACGCTTTGTCTCTGTTTGACAGAATATATATTTGCTTCCTTAGTGACTGATTGTGTCCACAAAACCATAACTGTCACCTTACAATATCATTCAATATGAGTCAAATGTTTATTCAGGAGGTGTAGAAGGGTTCCTGGTGTAAATTTGCAAGCTAAGATTGTGACCAAAACCCTCAACATACAATTTCCAAAATGTCATTGATATATAACATCATTAGAAGTACATAATGTAGCTGTTTTGTTAAGATGGTACTTCCCCATTGAATTAAAGAACCTTTGGTCATTATGCTTCCTCCTCTAAACAGGCCTATAGACAGTAGGCTACAGACATTTTTGGTTCAGATTTAGTTCAGACTTTTGACCTCTGATCTCATCTTAATGATTCAGAAGTCTCATAGAATTTTTAACCATTTTCATCATTACCATAGATGATTATTCATAAATGTTTCCTTTCTTACCTTTTCCTCTTCTTTTCTTCCAGGCAGAAGAATTCATCAAGAATGGGTTGCTTTGGATTTCTCAAAGTCATGATGTTTGCTTTTAATGGCATCATCTTTGTAAGTCGGAGATGTTTTCATTTTTTTGAGTAAATTATTGATGATAATAGAAGAGTTCAGTTAGGCTTCACAATAATGAATCTGCAGGCAATCAGAACACTCCTTATCGCTCCTTATCACTTACCACTTCTTATCCTTATTCTGTGTCCCAGAAAAACAGTATCTAAATTGCAACGTGAGAAAGTTATGAGAACTTGAAACAAAAGGACAGACATTTGTTATGGTTTTACTACTTTTTATGACACAGACATGTCATTTTGGACCAGATACATAAGATTAGGCACAGAGTAGAATAGTGTGATGTGCTGCAAGCCAAATACAGCATGAATGCGAAGGAGCTATTAAATAAATAAAAATATATTTAATTTTACTGGAAAATACCTAATGTAGGCATAAAAAAAATAAAGATGAAAAGAGAAATGTAGAACGTATTCATACCACTTGACTTTTTCCACATTTTGTTGTTACAGCCCAAATTCAAAATGGATTAAATCAATAAAAAATCTCACCCATCTACATACAAAATACCCCATAATAACAAACTGAAAACATGTTTTTAGAATTTTTGCCAATTTATTGAAAATGAAATACAGAACTCTCATTTACATACACTACCGTTCAGAAGTTTGGGGTCACTTAAAAACGTCCTTGTTTTTGAAAGAAAAGCAAAAAAAATTTGGTCCATTAAAATAACATCAAATTGATCAGAAATACAGTGTAGACATTGTTTATGTTGTAAATGACTATTGGAGCTGGAAACGGCTGACTTTATTTGGCATATCTACATAGGCGTACAGAGGTCCATTATCAGCACCATCACTCCTGTGTTCCAATGGCACGTTGTGGTAGCTAAGTCAAGTTTATCATTTTCAAAAGGCTAACACGGAACCCAAACTGGCTGCGCGCCTGCGCCATCGTGCATACATTTATTTTGTCCCCCCACACCAAACGCAGGTTACTATATCAAAACAAACTCTGAACCAATTACATTAATTTGGGAACAGGTCAAAAAGCATTAAACATTTATGGCAATTTAACTAGCTTGCACTTGCTAGCTAATTTGTCCTATTTAGCTAGCTTGCTGTTGCTAGCTAATTTGTCCTGGGATATAAACATTGAGTTGTTATTTTACCTGAAATACACAAGGTCCTCTACTCCGACAATTAATCCACACATAAAACGGTCAACCGACTTGTTTCTAGTCATTTCTCCTCCTAGGCTTTTTCTTCTCTTGACTTTATATTGCGATTGGCAACTATCATAAATTAGGTGCATTACCGCCACTGGCCTCATTTGTCTTTCAGTCACCAACGTGGGTATAACCATTGAGGATATGGCACGTGGGTACCTGCTTCTATAAACCAATGAGGAGATGGGAGAGGCAGGACTTGCAGCGCGATCTGCGTCACAAGTAGAACTGACTTTTATTTTAGCGCTTGGCAATGCAGACGCTCGTTGGCGCGTGCGAGCAGTGTTGGTGCAATTTAATAATATATATTTCTAAATGTATTTTGCAACGCTCGCGCACATGTAGTCAGCCTGTAATTGATCATTAGAAAACCCTTTTGCAATTGTTAGCACAGCTGAAAACTGTTGTTCTGATTAAAGAAGCAATACAACTGGCCTTCATTAGACTAGTTGAGTATCTGGAGCATCAGCATTTGTGGGTCCGATTACAGGCTCAAAATGGCCAGAAACAAAGCCCTTTCTTCTTAAGCTTTTCAGTTTATTCTTGTTCTGAGAAATAAAGGCTCTTCCATGCGAGAAATTGCCAAGAAACTAAAGATCTCGTACAATGCTGTGTACTACTCCCTTCACAGAACAGGTCAAACTGGCTCTAACCAGAATAGAAAGAGGAGTAGGAGGCCCCGGTGCACAACTGAGCAAGAGGACAAGTAAATTAGAGTGTCTAGTTTGAGAAACAGATGCCTCACAAGTCCTCAACTGGCAGCTTCATTAAATAGTACCCGCAAAACACCAGTCTCAACGTCAACAGTGAAGAGGTGACTCCGGGATGCTGGCCTTCTAGGCAGAGTTCCTCTGTCCAGTGTCTGTTCTTTTGCCCATCTTAATCTTTTATTTTTAGTGGCCAGTCTGAGATGGCTTTTTCTTTGCAACTCAGCCTAGAAGACCAGCATCCCGGAGTCGCCTCTTCACTGCATCCCGTAGTGCCAGAAGACATGCGTGAACAGGGCCTCCGCAGTCTGTAGGGCCGTAGGGAGACCAGGCAAAGGGAGGAGACCACCCCTTGAGAGCCCTCTGTTGCCACGAAATAGTGGGGTTGTGACAGGCCAACCAGGGTAGGCCCAGCACCACGGGAAACGCAGGAGAATCAATAAGGAAGAGACTGATTCTCTCCTTGTGACCCTCCTGCGTAACCATGTCTAGTGGAGCGGTGGCCACCCTAATCAGCCCTGACCCTAATGGTCGACTATCTAGGGCGTGCACAGGGAAGGGCATATCCACAGGAACCAGGGGAATCCCTAAACTATGGGCAAAAGAACGGTCAATAAAATTCCCAGCTGTGCCTGAATCTACAAGCGCCTTATGCTGGGCATGCGGGGAAAACTTAGGAAATGTGATAAACACATACATGTGAGCAACGGGGCTCTGGGTGAGCCTGGTGCCGACTCACCTGGGGTGACACGATAGTGCCCTGCCTGCTGCCTCGACTTCCAGAGGAACCCCCCCAGCACCGACCAGCAGTGTGCCCTCTGCGGCCACAGACGGTGCAGGGAATGGCCCCTCCTCCGGTCGCCCTAGGTGCAGCACCTCCCAGCTCCATGGGCGTCGGAGCGGAGGTTCTGGGGGATGGAACTGACAGGCCCCGATCTGGACGTCCGCGGGCAGTCAGCAGGTTGTCCAGCCGGATGGACAGGTCAACCAGCTGGTCCAACGTCAGGGTGGTGTCTCGGCAGGCCAACTCCCGACGGACGTCCTCGCGCAGACCGCACCGGTAGTGATCGATCAGGGCCCTGTCGTTCCATCCCGTGCTGGCGGCCAGGGTCCGGAAGTCCATTACAAAATCCTGCGCGCTCCTCATCTCCTGCCTCAGGTGGAACAGTCGTTCACCCGCCGCTCGACCAATCCCGCAGGGACTGGGTGAAGGAGGAATGGATAGTGGGGTCGACGGTAGTGGGGCTGGTGGAGGTGCTGGAAATCCTCCTCCTCTCTCCCAACGATCCATCATCTGCAGCACGCGATCCATAGTGGTGCCCAGACGGTGCAATATGGTCGCATGCTGCTGGACGCGCTCTTCTACCGCCACAGGGAAGGCGTCTGCTCCTACTGACTCCATTCTTTTTGGTGAGTGATTCTGTAATGAAGTCTGTGTGTAGCTTGTGTAGAGGAGTCAGGCGCAGGACAGCAGATATGAGTAAATAAACGTAATTTACTCAAAATAGGCAAATACAATAAAGCAAGCCCACATAACGGACCGATTAACATACAACCACTCACAAAAATCCATGGGGGAACAGAGGGTTAAATAATGAACAATTAATTGGGGAAGTGAAACCAGGTGTGTAAAACAAAGACAAAACAAATGGAAAATGAAATGTGGATCGGCGATGGCTAGAAGGCCGGTGACGTCGACCGCCGAACGCCGCCCGAACAAGGAGAGGGACCGACTTCGGCGGAAGTCGTGACAGATTTGTGTTCCGTGTTAGCCTTTAAAAATGATAAACTTGACTTAGCTAACACAACGTGCCATTGCAACACAGGAGGGATGGTTGCTGATAATGGACCTCTGTACGCCTATGTAGATATGCCATTTAAAGTCAGCCGGTTCCAGCTACAATAGTCATTTACAACATTAACAATGTCTACACTGTATTTCTGATCAATTTGATGTTATTTAAATGGACAAAATGTGCTTTTCTTTCAAAACAAGGACATTTCTAAGTGACCCCAAACTTTTGAACGGTAGTGTAGGTATTCACACCCCTTTGCTATGAGACTCCAAATTGAGCCAAGGTGCATCCAATTTCCCTTGATCACCCTTGAGAGGTCGCTACAATTTGATTGGAGTCCACCTGTGGCCAATTCCATTGTTTGGACACGATGTAGGAAGAAACACACCTGTCTATATAAGGTCCCACAGTTAACAGCGTATGTCAAAGCAGAAACCTTACCATGAAGTCCAAGTTACTCTCCGAGATAGACTTGGGATGAGGCATATATTTGGGGAAGGGTATAAAACAATTTCATGAGTCTTGAAATTTTTCAAGAGCACAGTGGTCTCCATAAATATGGAACTACTCAGACTCTGCCTAGAGCTGGCCGTCCAACCAAAATGAACAACCGGGAAAGGACCTTGGTCAGGGAGGTGACCATGAACCCAATGACCACTCTGACAGAACTACAGGGTTCCTTGGCTGAGAACCTGCCAGAAGGACAAGTCTCCACAGCACTTCACCAATCTGGGCTTTATGGGAGAGTGGCAAAACAGAAGGCGCTCCTGAGAAAAAGACACATGACAGCATGCCTGTGAGATCATAAGGCAAAAGATTATGTGTGATGAGACAAAAATATAATTATTTGGCCTGAATGCAAAGTGCTATGTCTGGAGAAAGCCAGGCACAGCTCATCACCCGTCTAACACCATCCCTACTGTGAAGCATGGTGGTGGCAGCATTATGCTATGGGGATGCTTTTCAGCGGCAGGGACTGGGAGACTGTTAAGTATAGAGGGAACAAGGAATGGAGCCTAATACAGGCAAATCCTTAATGAGAACCTGCTTCAGAGTGCAAATGACCTTAGACTGGGGTGTGATTTACATTCCAACAGGACCATGACCCCAATCATACACCCAAAGCAACACTGGAATGCTTCTGAAGTCCTTGAGTGGCCCAGCCAAAGTGTTGACTCAAGGTTATGAATACTTATATACAGTAAATGGGATTTCTGTATGTAGATTAGGGGGGGAAAAAATTCTTTATCTTTATTTAACTAGGCAAGTCAGTTAAGAACAAATTCTTATTTTCAATGACTGCCTAGGAACAGTGGGTTAACTGCCTTGTTCAGGGGCAGAACGACAGATTTGTACCTTGTCAGCTTGGGGATTCAATCTTGCAACCTTTCGGTTACTAGTCCAACGCTCTAACCACTAGGCTACCTGCCACCCCTTAATCAATTTTGAATTCAGGCTGTAACAAAACCAAATGCGGAATAAGTCAAGGGGGAGGAATACTTTCAGAAAGCACTGTATGTGCATGTTAGGTAAGACACAAAGGGCAGCAGTTGACGTGGTCTTCATTGAATTAATGGAAACCACCCAACAATCCTATGCTCTCTTCCCCCAGTTGGCGGGCGCTGCCATCCTGGGCGTGGGGATCTGGGTGAAGGTGGACAGCGGCTCGATCCTGGGGTTCCTCAAGGGGATAAAAGACGCTCCGGCGGAGATGAACCAGATCCTAAACGTGGGCTACCTGTTGATTGCTGTGGGGGCAGTGCTGCTGATCATAGGTTTCCTGGGCTGCTGTGGCGCCATGAAGGAGAGCAGGTGTATGCTGCTCCTGGTAGGTCACCTCAAACATGAGCTATTCAGTATATGTGCTATGTTGTCACCAATGTGATTGACACTGACTCAGTCAACAAGCTTGATTGTCAAGCTCCTCATCTCTCCTTTCAGAATTTTCTAAAGCAGAGTAGGTAGCTACACGGATAAATGCAACAATTTCAAAGATTTTACTGATTTACAGTTCATGTAAGGAAATCAGTCAATTGAAATAAATTCATTAGGCCCTAATCTATGGATTTCACATGACTGGAAATACAGATATGCATCTGTTGGTCACAGATACCTTAAAAAAAGGTGTGTTTCAGAAAATCAGTTAGTATCTGGTGTGACCACCATTTTTCTCATGCAGGGCAACAACTACTTTGCTTATTATTAGAATTTTTTGTTAAATTTTATTATTATGCTATTTTTTTTACCCCATTTTTCTCCCCAATTTGAAGTTACAGTCTTGTCCCATCGCTGCAACTCCCGTACGGATTCGGGGAGAGGCAAAGGTCGAGAGTCATGAGTCCTCCGAAACACGACCCGTCTCGACACACTGCTCACTTAACCCGGAGGCCAGCCGAACTAATGTGTCGGAGGAAACACTGTACAGCTGGCGACTAAAGTCAGCATGCATGCACCCGGCCGCCACAAGGAGTTGCTAGAGCGAGATGGGACAAGGACATCCTAGCCGGCCAAACCCTCCCCTCATCCGGACGACACTGGGCCAATTGTGCGCCGCTTCATGGGTCTTCCAGTCGTGGCCGGCTGCAACACAGCCAGGGATCGAACCCGGATCTGTAGTGATGCCTCTAGCACTGCGATGCAGTGCCTTAGACTACTGCACCACTCGAGAGGCCCTTCCTTCGCATAGAGTTGATCAGGCTGTTGAATGTGGCCTGTGGAATGATGTCCCACTCCTCTTAAATGGCTGTGCGAAGTTGCTGTATATTGGCGGGAACTGGAACAAGCTGTCGTACATGTCAATCCAGAGCATCCCAAACATGCTTAATGGGTGACATGTCTGGTGAGTATGCAAGCCATGGAAGAACTGGGACATTTTCAGCTTCCAGGAATTTTGTACAGATCCTTGCGACATGGGGCCGTGCATTATCACGCTAAACATTAGGTGATGGCGGCAGATGAATGGCACAACAATGGGCCTCAGAATCTCATCATGGTATCTTTATGCATTCAAATTTCCAGCGATAAAATGCTATTGTGTTTGTTGTCTGTAGCTTATGCCCGCCCATACCATAACCCCACCGCCACCACTCTGTTCGCAACGTTGACATCCAGCAAACCGCTCGTCCACATGACGCCATCTGCCCGGTACAGTTGAAACTGGGATTCATCTGTGAAGAGCATACTTCTCCAGCATGCCAGTGGCCATTAAAGAGGAGCATTTGCCCACTGAAGTTGGTTATGACGCCAAGCTGCAGTCATGTCAAGACCCTGGTGAGGACAACGAGCATGCAGATGTGATTCCCTGAGACAGTTTGTACAGAAATTCTTTGGTTGTGCAAACCCACAGTTTCATCAGCTGTCCGGGTGGCTGGTCTTAGACAATCCCGCAGGTGAAGAAGCCAGATGTGGAGGTCCTGGGCTGGCGTGGTTACACGTGGTCTGCGGTTGTGAGGCCGTTTGGACGTACTGCCAAATCCTCTAAAACATTGGAGGCGGCTTATGGTAGAGAAATTAACATTACATTCTCTGGCAACAGCTCTGGTGGACATTCCTGCAGTTAGCATGCCAATTGCACGTTCCCTCAACTTGAGACATCTGTGGCATTGTGTTGTGTGACAGCTGCAAATTTTACAGTGGCTTTTTATTGTCCACAGCACAAGGTGCACCTGTGTAATGATCATGCTGTTTAATCAACTTCTTGATATGCCACATCTGTCAGGTGGAAGGATTATCTTGGCAAAGGAGAAATGCTTACTAACAGGGATGTAAATGAATTTTTGCACAAAATGTGAGAGCAATAAGCTTTGTGCACATGGAACATTTCTGGGATATTTTTATTTCAGCTCATGAAACATAGGACCAACACTTTACATGTTGTGTTTATATTTTTGTTCAGTATATATGAAATGTGTGTAAATGCACTGTAAACAGTTTTCTCAGTCCAACCACTCAATCTCTCTTTCGTATGGTCTCCTTTTTCTAGTTCTTTGTGATTGTGTTGGTGGTGTTCATTGCAGAGGTGGCTGGAGCAGTGGTTATCCTGGTGTTTAAACCCTTGGTAAGCGTACATAGAGCCCATTCACTCTCCTCATATTGCTAAAGGGGGTTAAAGACTGTCTGTGGAGAATTTGATGAAAAGACTACACTCTTAGAAGAAAAGGTGCTATCTAGAATCTAAAAGGATTCTTCGGCTGTCCCCATAGGAGAACCCTTTGAAGAACCCCTTTTGGTTCCAGGTAGAACTCTTTTGGGTTCCATAAGAACCCTTTCCACAGAGGGTGCTACATAGAACCCAAAAGGGTTCTACCTGAAATTCTACCTGGAACCAAAAAGAGTTCTCCTATGGGGACAGCCGAAGAACCCTTTTGGAACCCTTTTTTCTAAGAGTGTGTGATTTGTGTTGTCTTTCAGGCAGGTGAGTTGATTGAGAAACTGGGCACTAAAGTGGTTCAGAACATTAAGAAGGACTATGGACAAAATCCAGACGTCACCGCTCTCTGGAATGCTACTATGGATACGGTACTTTACAATATCCTGCCGGCCTGTTTTAATACCTTGGAAATAACATATTAGGCCTACAAAATGTCTCAAGTTACATTATGTCATTTTTATGTGCTTGTGTATTAGAAAGCTTATTCAGTTTTGTCAACAGAATTGTTCTAATATGAACTTTCTCCATGTCCACTCTAGCTAAAGTGCTGTGGATTCTACAACTATACAGACTTCACTGGCTCTCCATTTCAAATACGCACCGATCTCTATCCTCAACAGTGCTGCCACGGTGCTGTTTTCAGCTCTTGTAATGATACAAGTGCTGTATGTTAAGTTCATGTTTTAAGTATCCCTATATTTCTGTTATTACGGTGATATCACTCTGTTATTAGTACGCCTGCGCAGTAGTCTCACTGTTGATGGAACTGGCCTGAGTATAAGGGTGACGATGTACGGTGAAGTAAATGTTGTTAAACTGGAACCTACAGTGAGGGGGGAAAAAAGTATTTGATCCCCTGCTGATTTTGTACGTTTGCCCACTGACAAAGAAATGATCAGTCCATCATTTTAATGGTAGGTTTATTTGAACAGTGAGAGACAGAATAACAACAAAAAAATCCAGAAAGATGCATGTCAAAGTTATAAATTGATTTGCATTTTAATGAGGGAAATAAGTATTTGACCCCTCTCAATCAGAAAGATTTCCGGCTCCCAGGTGTCTTTTATACAGGTAACGAGCTGAGATTAGGAGCACACTCTTAAAGGGAGTGCTCCTAATCTCAGCTTGTTACCTGTATAAAAGACACCTGTCCACTGAAGCAATCAATCAATCAGATTCCAAACTCTCCACCATGGCCAAGATCAAAGAGCTCTCCAAGGATGTCAGGGACAAGATTGTAGACCTACACAAGGCTGGAATGGGCTACAAGACCATCGCCAAGCAGCTTGGTGAGAAGGTGACAACAGTTGGTGCGATTATTCGCAAATGGAAGAAACACAAAAGAACTGTCAACCTCCCTCGGACTGGGGCTCCATGCAAGATCTCACCTCGTGGAGTTGCAATGATCATGAGAACGGTGAGGAATCAGCCGAGAACTACACGGGAGGATCTTGTCAATGATCTCAAGGCAGCTGGGACCATAGTCACCAAGAAAACAATTGGTAACACACTACGCCGTGAAGGACTGAAATCCTGCAGCGCTCGCAAGGTCCCCCTGCTCAAGAAAGCACATATACATGCCCGTCTGAAGTTTGCCAATGAACATCTGAATGATTCAGAGGACAACTGGGTGAAAGTGTTGTGGTCAGATGAGACCAAAATGGAGCTCTTTGGCATCAACTCAACTCGCCGTGTTTGGAGGAGGAGAAATGCTGCCTATGACCCCAAGAACATCATCCCCACCGTCAAACATGGAGGTGGAAACATAATGCTTTGGGGGTGTTTTTCTGCTAAGGGGACAGGACAACTTCACCACATCAAAGGGACGATGGACGGGGCCATGTACTGTCAAATCTTGGGTGAGAACCTCCTTCCCTCAGCCAGGGCATTGAAAATGGGTCGTGGATGGGTATTCCAGCATGACAATGACCCAAAATACACGGCCAAGGCAACAAAAGGAGTGGCTCAAGAAGAAGCACATTAAGGTCCTGGAGTGGCCTAGCCAGTCTCCAGACCTTAATCCCATAGAAAATCTGTGGAGGGAGGTGAAGGTTCGAGTTGCCAAACATCAGCCTCGAAACATTAATGACTTGGAGAAGATCTGCAAAGAGGAGTGGGACAAAATCCCTCCTGAGATGTGTGCAAACCTGGTGGCCAACTACAAGAAACGTCTGACCTCTGATTGCCAACAAGGGTTTTGCCACCAAGTACTAAGTAATGTTTTGCAGAGGGGTCAAATACTTATTTCCCTCATTAAAATGCAAATAATTTTAACATTTTTGACATATGTTTTTCTGGATTTTTTTTTGTTATTCTGTCTCTCACTGTTCAAATAAACCTACCATTAAAATGATAGACTGATCATTTCTTTGTCAGTGGGCAAACGTACAAAATCAGCAGGGGATCAAATACTTTTTCCCTCACTGTAGTCGTTGTGTCATTTTGAGTTAACACTAGTCAGTGCGGGTCCAAACTTGGTACGAGTTCTGAACTCATCACCTCAAGTTAATCACACTACATCCATACTCAAACTCCTCAATCGAAGGCCCATTTGAGAATGTAACACACTTTACAGTTGAACACCCAGTGGCCTCACCTGTCTAAATAACTGTATTACATTTGTGTGTCCCCACAGACAATCACTGGCTGCTTCCCAAAGTTTAAGCAACTGATTGATGAAAACACTATTGTCATTGTGGCAGTGGCATTGGGAATCGCTGCCCTTGAGGTACTGTTGACTCCTTCCCTCTGTCTATTTCAAGGTCACAATCTCATTGTTTTGAAATACCACAAATGTAAATGTAGATGCAAATTCAACAAAAATAATGTGATGTGTTCAATTTCATACAGCAGGCTTTGTTTAAAAGTTTAGCATAACCAAAGCATTTATTTACTGTTCCTGTTTCTCTAGATATTGGCGATGGTTGTCTCCATGACTTTGTACTGCATAATAGGCTCAAAGAGTGACTGAAAACCAGTGGAGGAGGGAGGGCCATAGTCATCTGCCTGGATGGCATCTCTGGACACTCCTTAGGACAACTACCAGGATGGATGCATAACAATCTCTGAAATCACCAAGGCTGAAGAGAAATCTAAGGAAGCTTTGTGATAAGGAGAGGCGCCCCACCACTGAGCCAGTTTAAATTAAATCCTGTACAAGATTATTGGATATGGGAAAATGTCTATTTGTATTGAAATCTTTTATTGTATTGTATACATATTTCACCTGAAAATGATGCTGTCTTACATTTAGATTGACGCAATGTATTGCGTCCTATCTCCATTCCACTCTGCACACTATCAAGATTTATATTATAATAACATTATCAATTCACTGTCAGGACATATGTGCCACTTTTTATAATTTTATTAATTGATTTTCTACAGATGCTACATGCGTTGGAGAATGAATAAAAAGGTTGCAACTTGCATCGCTCTGAAAATAAGTTTAACTGATTTATTGCATTGTAACTATTGTATAACGGCAATGTTTTTAAAGTAAGTTTGTTTAACTCACGTTTTGGTATCAAAGGCACACACATCTTTCCTAGTCCAAGTTCTTTCTAAAATAGTTCAATCTGTGTGGTGTCCATCTGCTGTTTGAATTTCTTTCTTTAGTGTCTTGTCTGTTCTGAAACGATGCAAAACAGAGCTACAGCACAGAGAATAACGTGTTAGAATTTTTGTTTTCTTTTCTTCGCAATCTTTTCGTTCTTTTTCATGGCAGAAAAAAGTCAAGTGTGCTCAGTATGGGTGGGATTGGAAACAGGGATATTAAAAGGAGTGAGCCTATCCAAAAAACAGGCTTTCAACTTCTGTGAGATGAGCTGCCTGAGCCTGGACCAGGAAGTGTGTGTCCTAGGCTGGGGAGATCAACATGAGACTGAGGTACTGGTGGGGTCTGTGAATGGCACAGTGAAGACATTTAGCACAGAGAAGGGCATCTTCGCTGAGACCAGACAGTGTAGGGAGAGCACCCAGGGCAGGTTCACAGGACTTGCCGTCACAGACAGTGCTCTGATCACGTGTGTGGAGACAGGACTGCTGAGGATCTGGAAGGAGGGCAGCACAGACACAGTTGAGATAAATGCTGGGACGAATGTTTGTCAGATGCGACAGAATCCCTCGCAGCACAACCAAGTGGCCACAGGAGGGAAGGAGAATGGCCTAAAGGTCTGGGATCTGGAGAGTCCTGAAACACCCATTTTCACCTCCAAGAATGTACGTAATAACTGGCTGGACTTGTGTATGCCAGAGTGGGTTAGAGACATGGCCTTCATCCCAGACTTCGACAAGATCGTCACCTGAACAAGTCACCACCAGGTGCGAGTGTATGACCCAGCCTCTCCGCAGAGGCGTCCGGTTCTAGAGGCTCATTTTGGGGAGTACCCCCTCACAGCCCTCTCCCTCCCTGCCAACCAAGACAGTGTTGTAGTGGGCAACACACATGGAGAGCTCGCCATCTTAGATTTGCGGAAAGGTCTGGTGCGTGGGTGTTTGAAGGGGCTGGCAGGAGGAGTGCGGGAGCTGCAGTGCCACCCCTCTCCCTCTGGTGGCTTCCTGTGGTTTTGATCGCTTTCTGAGAGTACACAGCCTGGAGGACCGCTCCCTACAGCACAAGGTGTATCTGAAGTCACGATTCAACTATGTGCTTCTGTCCAGCAAAGATGTAGAGCTGAGCAGTTCAGCAGTAACCGGAGATGTGGAGGAAGTGAAAGAAGAGGAAGGTGAAGTGGATGAGGTGTGGGACACTATGGAGATGATAATAGACCAGGCTAAGAAGAGAGCAACAGAAGAAGAGGAAGCCATAGTTACAGGTGTAGAGAAGACTACGAAGAAAAGAAAAGTGGTCAAATGACCCGCAGTGGAGAGCTTAAGGAAAGGGCTGTGCTCTCTATGAGAAATGCAGAAGCTCTAGAGGTCTGCCAAAAGTCTGTGTTGCAGATGTACAGACTGTTTAATAGTTTTCCTATTAAAACTTAACCCACTCTGAAGTTGTTTGCATGCCCTTCTATACCAACTTCCTTGAAATGTAGCTAACATACATTTATTATTATTATTATTTTTGGAAACAAAAAAGTGTATTGAATGTACAATATACCCAGGGCTATTACAATATCTCATAAAACTCTGAACATGATTGGTTCTTGTAAGTGTGTGTGTGTGTGACAGCGAGAGTGCAACTCCCCTAATAAATGAAAAATGAAAAAAAACACAGCATAGAGTTGCTAAACCCAGAGGCGCAACATCGCGAGACTTCCGGGAACGCTTGCGGAACAGACAATCGACCAGGCAGGGGTTTGTGGTTTAAAAAGTCAATGAGAGAAGTGAAATCTAAAGACACAATGTAGATTCGAAGCAATGTCTTAAGTAGTTGAACATGTTATTACTCCAACCTCGTGAAAGTGACAAACTGACACGTTTTCATTTTCGTCAAAAAACTACTTTTAAGGAGTGCATTTGATTTTGACGGCCTGCACATGCGCATTTCGGCGCGAGACGACCGTTAGACTCGATGGCGTTTTCTACGCATGAGTTTAGCTAGCAAAGTCGCCATGACATCGCCTACGAGTGTGATCGGGGATTTCTATTGGAGAAGCAGTTTTAGCCTTTCTTCATACTGTACTGGTTTTGACCGCAGTGTGTAGTGACTGGACCGAGAATATGACACCTGTTGGCCAGGCAGACACAGACAGTTGGCAGCAAGTAGGCCTTAATAGCAGTAGGCCTAAATCGTCTGGACCTATTAAAAGTAAGGACAGACGCTAATGTTAGCTCGCTAGCTAAAATGGCGCTAGTTAGATAACTAATTTAACTATAACGTCTAAACATAGAGGGTTGACTAGCTAAGTTAGCTAACTACCAGTAGCAAGCGATCCATGGTCAGGTCACTCTAGCTAGGCTAATAGTTAGCTAGCCACGTTAGTTAGCTAACACTAGACAGTTCGAACTGATCGTTAATGTTAGTTATTAAAGGGAGAATCTGGGATTGGTACATCCATTTTTGTATCCATATTTTTAATTAGTGATACTATTAGATAGCTATTTACTCTTGAAGAATATAACTCATACATTTATCATGAGCTTAACATTAGTTAAACTTCTTTATCACATTCAAACCCAAAATTGTGTAAGCATTTATATTCTATTGTTTGTAAACAATGTACATTTAAACAAACTCTGTATAGCTTCAAAACATGGTTAACATTTGGATCTAATGGCTGGTCAGTCCTGGCATCCATAGCTCCATCTTTGAATTTGAGAGTAGTTACATTTCTTCAGTCCCATCTCTCAGCTGTTTACCAAAAATGTGTCTCATTAGCTAGTATTATTATAAGCCTATCCTGTTCTGTATAATTTTGTCATATATTTTCTCCTTTCATTATAGAAGGTCGAACTTGCAAAATGGCAAGACATGACAAACTGTACACATGGATGCGGTATTTGATGTTGCTGCTTTGTGTGATACTTGTTGTAAGTAGCTAAATGTTGCCTAGCTAGCAAACAAAGCCCAGTTGAACTGTGTCTGTGTTTGAAATGCAAATAATGAACATTCTTCTATAATCGATAATGTAAACTGTTCTTGGCTAGCTATAGAAATATAGTTGCCCTCTCATAAAACCGAGGTTTGTGAATGCATTGCAAAAGTTGAACACACAGAAGAAGACAGCAACTGCTGTTGTTGTCATTGTAATATTACCTAGCCTGAGAAATCCATCTGTCAAAACATAGAAGAAAAGAAAACAGGTCCATAACAACTCAAATGCAATTTATTAGCAGATGATAAAAAAAAATGAAAGAACACCACCATCCTTATCTCCCCTTCCCTCCAGATAAGTGGCTTTGTGCTGCTGGGGCTTGGCGCATGGATTAGATATGGAGCAGCTACGTTTGTGGATGTTCTGGGCCCCTACTCGTCTCAGCTCATCTACATCAGCTACATCTGTATTGGTATGGGCTCAGTGCTGTCTTTCACTGGTCTCATCGGCTGCTGTGGGGCTTGGAAAGAGAACCGCTTCTTTATCATACTGGTGAGAGACAACAGTTGTGCAGTCAATTTCAAGGCACCATGCAATAATTGTCTTACTGTGTTATACTACTGCAGAGTTGTAAATGTCCCACTCTTTTCCCCCTGCAAGCTTCAATAAGAGGCAACATTTTCACTATCTCTGCATTTTTTGTACCCTGAACAGTTTTTCTTCATCGTGACAATGCTATTTGTTGCTGAAATCATTGGGACTATTTTTGTCTTGACGTACCGGAATCTGGTAAGAATAAATGAACATGCTGGCATCTGTATCATCAAGTAGGCGAACCTATATCATAATTTAGAGCCCTGTAAATTATTTAATTATTTGTATGATATAGCCTAGCCAGGCTATGCCTTTCAATAAGCTGTGATGTCTGTATGTGACAGGTTAGCTTAGTGGTACGTGATGCAAGCAAGAATTCCCTGATGACTGCCTATATGGGCCCAGCGGCAACAGACCCAATCTCAACAGCATGGAACACAGTCATGGTTAAGGTGAGAAGCTCTAATGGGGAAAGGTCCAAATAGGCTTGGCTTTACTATTTGGTTCTTTTGACCACCAGAGCATCCCAGACAGTAGTTATTACAGCTAATGTTTTTGATGTCTTTATTGGTTTTTCATCTCTTAGTTCAAATGCTGTGGTTTTGAGAACTCGACTATAGATTTCAAGGGCTCTGTGTTCAGTACAACCACGGGTTTGAACTACCCTAAGACTTGCTGCGTGAACAAGACCCTTGCAGATTGTGACGGTATCACCATCACTCCAAGTCTGATCCAACCACAGGTAACCTAACCCAGTGCCTCACTACACTATGTTGTATAAGTCTGTGCTCTAATGCTGTAAAGCCTTAAGCCAAATGCCCCCTGTGTGTTTCCCCCAGAGCTGCTTTGGTAAGGTCATCACAGTGATCAGAGAGCAGAGTGTCATCCTGGGATCAGCAGCTGGCTGCATATGTATGATGGAGGTATGGTATGGGAGAATCTCAAATCGGTTTTGCTTGACTCCTCGCGTCGTCTCCTCCGTCCTCTCCTCACCTGATGAAAAGATGGCGCCGAAGAACATGACTGACGTTTTACATTCTCCCAACCAATTGTGCTATTTTGTTAGTTGTTTTGTGTAACTTATTTTTTTACTTATTGTGTACATAATGTTGCTGCTACCGTCTCTTATGACCGAAAATAACTTCTGGACATCAGAACAGCGATTACTCATCGCGGACTGGAAGTAACTTTTTCCTTTAACCTCTTACATCTAGATGTTCCGCTAGCGGAACACCGCTCCAATATCCAATGATAGGGCGTGGCGCGAATTACAAACACCTCAGAAATCCAAAAACTTCAATTTTTCAAACATATGACTATTTTACACAATTTTAAAGACAAGACTCTCCTTTATCTAACCACATTGTCCAATTTCAAAAAGGCTTTACAACGAAAGCAAAACATTAGATTATGTCAGGAGAGTACCCAGCCAGAAATAATCACACACCCATTTTTCAAGCTAACATATAATGTTACCAAAACCAAAACCACAGCTAAATGCAGCACTAACCTTTGATGATTTTCATCAGATGACACTCCTAGGACATTATGTTATACAATACATGCATGTTTTGTTCAATCAAGTTCATATTTATATCAAAAAACAGCTTTTTACATTAGCATGTGACGTTCAGAACTAGCATACCCACCGAAACTTCCAGTGAATTTACTAAATTACTCACGATAAACGTTCACAAAAAACATAACAATTATTTTAAGAATTATAGATACAGAACTCCTTTCGGTGAAAGCACATTTTGCAATATTCTGAGTAGATAGCCCGGCCATCATGGCTAGCTATTTTGACACCCACCAAGTTTGGCCCTCACCAAACTCAGATTTACTATAAGAAAAATTGGATTACCTTTGCTGTTCTTCGTCAGAATGCACTCCCAGGACTTCTAGTTTACACCCAATGTTGTTTTGGTTCCAAATAATCCATAGTTATATCCAAATAGCGGCGTTTTGTTCTTGCGTTCAAGACACTATCCGAAGGGTGACGCGCCGGCGCGTATCGTGACAAAAAATGTCAAAATATTCATTACCGTACTTCGAAGCATGTCAAACGCTTTTAAAATCAATTTTTATGCAGTTCTTCTCGTAAAATAGCGATAATATTCTGACCGGGAGACGTCGTTTTCGTTCAAAGACTGAAAATGTAAAATGGACTCTTCACGTGCATGCGCGCACCCGTTTCATTGTTCTCAGATCGACCACTATCCAAATGCGCTACTGTTTTTCAGCCAGGGACTGCAGAGTCATCATTCCCCGTTCTGGCGCCTTTTGATAGCCTATGGGAGCCTTAGAAAATGTCACGTTACAGCAGAGATCCTCTATTTTCCATAAAGAGGCTATAGAAGTCCAAGAAATGGTCAGAGAGGGCACTTCCTGTATGCAATCTTCTCAGATTTTGGCCTGCCATATGAGTTCTGTTATACTCACAGACACCATTCAAACAGTTTTAGAAACTTTAGGGTGTTTTCTATCCAAATCAAACAATTATATGCATATTCTAGTTTCTGGGCAGGAGTAATAACCAGATTAAATCGGGTACGTTTTTTATCCGGCCGTGAAAATACTGCCCCCTATCCTAAACAGGTTAACGAGTCCAACAAGAAGGATATCCTGCTTTCACTGGAACAGGCCCAGATCCCCGCCTTTTGTGTGAAGAAAAGACGAAGGAAAAGGGGCCGCAGATCGGGCAGCCTTCTGAGAATCCGTAGGCGAGCAAGTAAACTCCCACTGCCATCGGTTCATGCTAACGTGCAATCATTGGAAAATAAAATTGATGACCTACAATTAAGATGATCCCACCATCGGGACATTAAAAACTGTAACATCTTATGTTTCACCAAGACGTGGCTGAATGACGATACGGACAATATAGAGCTAGCGGGATTTTCCATGCACCGGCAGAACAGAGACGCTACCTCTGGTAAGAGAAGGGGTGGGGGTGTGTGTCTGTCAATAACAGCTGGTGCGCGATGTCTAATATTAAAGAAGTCTCGAGGTATTGCTCGCCTGAGGAAGAGCACCTTACCTTATTTATGATAAGCTGTAGACCACACTATCTACCAAGAAAGTTCTCATCTATATTATTCGTAGCCGTCTATTTACCACCACAGAACGAAGCTGGCACTAAGACCACTCTCAACCAACTCTATAAGGCCATAAGCAAAGAAGAAAATGCTCGCCCAGAAGCGGCGCTCCTAGTGGCCGGGGACTTTAATGCAGGCAAACTTAAATCAGTTTTACCAAATTTTTACCAGCATGTCACATGTGCAACCAGAAAAAGAAAATCCAAGACCACCTTTATTCCACACACAGAGATGCATACGAAGCTCTCCCTCGCCCTCCAATTGACAGATCTGACCATAATTCTGTCCTCCTGATTCCTGCTTACAAGCAAAAACTAAAGCAGGAAGTACCAGTGACTCGCTCAATACGGAAGTGGTCAGATGACACAGATGCGACACTACAGGACTGTTTTGCTAGCGCAGACTGGAATATGTTCTGGGATTCATCCAATGGCATTGAGGAGTACACCACTGTCGTGATGTTGTATTGATTAATGTGACAACTGCTGCTCGTTGAATGATTAAAAGTTTATAATTACGTGATTAAATGAATCGGGCAATTATTAACTCATTAACCTGGCGCACCATGTTAAAGTTTGGTTATATTTCCCAAATTAACTCAAAAAATATCAGTCGCATAATCCGGGAATCTGCACAATCCGAGTCTCACCAAATAAGTCCGTACCACACCAATTGAGTTGATTATTTATTTGCTAACAAGCTAAAATGATAATATAAGATACACATACACAAACACACAGTCTAGGCTATTGATTAGAACTTAGTACGATAAAACAGGTCTCTGCGTGGACCGGATTCCGACTTCTCAGATGACGGTCCGTCTTCGGTTACCGGGTGTAACTCTCTGTTTCTTCTCACGATGTCAGTGTCCTTTCTCTTAGTGGTCTGTTTCCTCACCCTTGCTCTGAAAAGTGGTTTTCGGAGGAGGGCTAATCATCCGTGTGGATGGTTCCAGCATGGGAAGGAAAACAGTGTAGACAGGGTGACCGGGTGGTCCTGCTTGAATTTACCCCGTTTAGATACAGCTACTCGTCCGTAACATAGGTTGTTAAAAGGTTCCTTTGTCTTCTTCAACTTTGTGTTGCGTTTTGGGTTTGCTGACCACTCAGACCTTGGCTGCAGCTATGTTAATTCTTAACTCATGTTTTATACCCTGGGGTCAGAAATGGGCGTTTCCGCCTTTAGGGCAATTCTCTGGGTGTACCAAGTTATGAGGCAAGGTCAGAATTTTACTCAGATCCAATTTAGACAACTAACTTCACATTTCATCTTTACAAAAACATTCTCTTTGATCTGGACATTTTCCACACAACGTACAATATGCAAACAGTATTAGGAAAACTCTCAAAGTTACAATGTTTTCGTTATACCGTCGTCCTTTAACTTTTAATAACATAACAAAAACAAGATTATTTTCATATTCCATCTATCGTCATTACCACCATTGTGGCTGACGAAACCTAATTGTCCCAAAGTCCATTTATTGCATGTTCTGAGGCTGGTTCTTCATAGTGACAGGATAAAGGAATTTTGTCTACTGCCTTAAGATTTACAATGGGCGTGAGGTGTCATAAAACCCCCCCATCTCCATACCTCTCGATCTCTTCCCCTCTGGTGGGTGTGAGAGATCTCTGTAGGATTGTGGTCCACGGTAACTTGACCCGAGCAGGCCAGTCATGACACCACCTCAGTCAATGGCTTCATCAATAAGTGCATTGACGACGTTGTCCCCACAGTGACTGTACGTACATATCCCAACCAGAAGCCATGGATTACAGGCAACATCTGCATTGAGCTAAAGGCTAGAGCTGTCGCTTTCAAGGAGCAGGAGACTAATCCAGACACTTATAAGAGATCACGCTATGCCCTCAGACGAACCATCAAACAAGCAAAGCGTCAATATAGGATTAAGATTGAGTCCTACTACACCGGCTCTGACGCTCGTCGGTTGTGGCAGGGCTTGAAAACTATTACGGACTACAAAGGGAAACCCAGACGCGAGTTGCCCTGTGATGCGAGCAGACGAGCTAAATGCCTTTTATGTTCGCTTCGAGGCAAGCAACACTGAAGCATGCACGAGAGCACCAGCTGTTCTGGATGACTGTGTGATAACGCTCTCGGTAGCCGATGGGAACAAAACCTTTGAACAGGTCAACATTCACAAAGCCGCTGGGCCAGACGGATTAACAGGACGTGTAATCAAAGCATGCGCGGACTAACTGTCAAGTGTTTTCACTGACATTTTCAACCTCTCCCTGACCGAGTCTGTAATACCTACATGTTTTGAGCAGACCACCATAGTCCCTGTGCCCAAGGAAGCAAAGGTAACCTGCCTAAATGATTACGGCCCCGTGGCACTCATGTCGGTAGCCATGAAATGCTTTGAAAGGCTGGCTGGTCACAGCATCCTCCCGGACACCCTAGACCCACTCCAATTCACATACCACCCCATACCGCCCCAACAGATCCACAGATGACCCTAACCCTAACGCTAAACCTTTTCCCCCTCATGAAACTGAAAAGATTTGGCATGGGTCCCCAGATCCTCAAAAGGTTCTACAGCTGCACCATCGAGAGCATCCTGACCGGTTGCATCACCGCCTGGTATGGCAACTGCTCGGCATCTGACCATAAGGCACTACAGAGGGTAGTGCAAACGGCCCAGTACATCACTGGGGCCAAGCTTCCTGCCATCCAGGACCTATATAATAGGCGGTGTCAGAGGAAAGCCTATAAAATTGTCAGAGACTCCAGTCACTCTGCTACTGCACGGCAAGCGGTACTGGAGCGCCAAGTCTAGGACCAAAAGGCTCCTCAACAGCTTCTACCCCCAAGCCATAAGACTGCTGAACAATTAATAAAATAGCCACCGGACAATTTACATTGACCTCCCTCCCTTTTGTACACTGCTGCTACTCGCTGTTTATTATCTATGCATAGTCACTTCACCCCCACCTACATGTACAATTTACCTCAATTAACCTGTACCCCCGCACACTGACTAGGTACCGGTGCCCCCTGTATATAGCCTCGTTATTGTTATTCTTATTGTGTTACTTTTTATTATGACTTTTTATTTTAGTCTACTTGGTAAGTATTTTCTTAACTCTTCTTGAACTGCACTGTTGGTTAAGGGCTTGTAAGTAAGCATTTCACGGTAAAGTCTACACTTGTTGTATTCGGCGCATGTGACAAAAAGATTGATTTGATTTTGATTTGACCTCTTTTAAAAAAATGTCAAAAGTAATCGAGGATAGAAGTCGAGGAGAGGAAACGTGTAAAAAAAAAGTGCTTGTATGAAGTGACTCTTTCTCCACTAGCTCAGAGAAGGAATCGCAAAATACATGTGTAAAAAGATTAGTAACGTATACTGCTCAAAAAAATAAAGGGAACACTTAAACAACACAATGTAACTCCAAGTCAATCACACTTCTGTGAAATCAAACTGTCCACTTAGGAAGCAACACTGATTGACAATACATTTCACATGCTGTTGTGCAAATGGAAGAGACAACAGGTGGAAATTATAGGGAATTAGCAAGACACCCCCAATAAAGGAGTGGTTCTGCAGGTGGTAATCACAGACCACTTCTCAGTTCCTATGCTTCCTGGCTGATGTTTTGGTCACTTTTGAATGCTGGCGGTGCTTTCACTCTAGTGGTAGCATGAGACGGAGTCTACAACCCACACAAGTGGCTCAGGTAGTGCAGCTCATCCAGGATGGCACATCAATGTGAGCTGTGGCAAGAAGGTTTGCTGTGTCTGTCAGCGTAGTGTCCAGAGCATGGAGGCGCTACCAGGAGACAGGCCAGTACATCAGGAGACGTGGAGGAGGCCGTAGGAGGGCAACAACCCAGCAGCAGGACCGCTACCTCCGCCTTTGTGCAAGGAGGAGCAGGAGGAGCACTGCCAGAGCCCTGCAAAATGACCTCCAGCAGGCCACAAATGTGCATGTGTCTGCTCAAACGGTCAGAAACAGACTCCATGAGGGTGGTATGAGGGCCCGACGTCCACAGGTGGGGGTTGTGCTTACAGCCCAACACCGTGCAGGACGTTTGGCATTTGCCAGAGAACACCAAGGTTGGCAAATTCGCCACTGGCGCCCTGTGCTCTTCACAGATGAAAGCAGGTTCACACTGAGCATATATGACAGACGTGACAGTCTGGAGACGCCGTGGAGAACGTTCTGCTGCCTGCAACATCCTCCAGCATGACCAGTTTGGCGGTGGGTCAGTCATGGTGTGGGGTGGCATTTCTTTGGGGGGCCGCACAGCCCTCCATGTGCTCGCCAGAGGTAGCCTGACTGCCATTAGGTACCGAGATGAGATCCTCAGACCCCTTGTGAGACCATATGCTGGTGCGGTTGGCCCTGGGTTCCTCCTAATGCAAGACAATGCTAGACCTCATGTGGCTGGAGTGTGTCAGCAGTTCCTGCAAGAGGAAGGCATTGATGCTATGGACTGGCCCGCCCGTTCCCCAGACCTGAATCCAATTGAGCACATCTGGGACATCATGTCTCGCTCCATCCACCAACGCCACGTTGCACCACAGACTGTCCAGGAGTTGGCGGATGCTTTAGTCCAGGTCTGGGAGGAGATCCCTCAAGAGACCATTCGCCACCTCATCAGGAGCATGCCCAGGCGTTGTAGGGAGGTCATACAGGCACGTGGAGGCCATACACACTACTGAGCCTCATTTTGACTTGTTTTAAGGACATTACATCAAAGTTGGATCAGCCTGTAGTGTGGTTTTCCACTTTAATTTTGAGTGTGACTCCAAATCCAGACCTCCATGGGTTGATAAATTAGATTTCCATTGATTATTTTTGTGTGATTTTGTTGTCAGCACATTCAACTATGTAAAGAAAAAAGTATTTAATAAGATTATTTCATTCATTCAGATCTAGGATGTGTTATTTTAGTGTTCCCTTTATTTTTTTGAGCAGTGTATAATTTTAAAATCTGTGCATGCTTTTCTCCTGAGTAAACAGCTGATTCAAAGGGGGAGTGGCAGATTTCAAAACACTTTGCAGAGGATGCACTTCAGTATCCTTTGCCGAACAAAGTAATTGAGGAAGGGAGCAAACTCCTCTGTTCGCTTACTAACGAATTTCAACTGTCCTTAACCACTTATTGGTTTCCGGGTCACGGAGGAAAGGAGGAAGAGGAGTTGAGGAGTGGACTTTTGCCCAATTGAGAATCTCCCTATGAGTTACACTGCTCCCTCAAGTTCTTCTGGAGAACTTTAACCTCTCTCAGACCCAAGGACTATTGCTGAAAAGAACTGCACTTTTTAAAGCATAGTAATGCTTTTTCTACAGTAACTCACCATTAGGACCTAAAGAGTATTCTTAGTTTGATAACTATCTATTCTATAGCAATTGGTTGCTGAATAGATAATGTTGCTTGGCTTCAAGTCATTGTTTTCCTGTCCTCTCCTCTTTTCAGTTATCCTCCATGATCCTTGCCATGGTTTTGTTTGTGAAGTTGGGGCTCATGAGGCATCCATGGTGAAGCCAAAGGGTCCGTCCACACCTGGAGGACATCAACAATCCCCACAGGCAACAATAAAGTTCTGCTAAATGATAAAAGTTAGTGTTTTCCTTAGTTGAAATCGTATCTGTTATTTTGGTTATATTAAAAGTTGAATATATTATTTTTTAAAGCTATGTACTTTTTTTCACTGGGAAGGGAAAAGCTAGTCAGTTGTACAACTGAATTCATTCAACCGAAATGTGTCTTCCTCATTTAACTCAACCCCTCTGAATCAGAGAGGTGCAGTGGGGCTGCCTTAATTGATGTCATCGGCACCCAGGGAGCAGAGTGTTGGGGGTTAACTGCCTTGCTCAAGGGGGAAAAAAATGAAGATCTTTACTCTTTGCCATCTCAGGGATTCGAACCAGTGACCTTTCAGTTACTGGCCCAATGCTCTTAACTGCTAAGCTACCTGCCGGCCCGATGTTATGTTCAATTCCAACAGAATATGTAATCTGCAATCGTCTCAGTTTAATTTTAGTGCTCACAATTTTGACAATAGCGCCCTCATGTGAAATGATTAATTAGTGAAGTGTAGAGAGAAGACATTTTTAAGGTGACTTGATATGTAATAGCTGCTTCTATTTAAACAAAATAGCTGATTCATGTAGATCTATTTTTTGCTTTGTTTTTTATGTTTTATTTATTTTTACATCAATACATCTATTGCCACTATTGTTCATAAGGTGTAGAATATGTCTTATTCAAAAAGTGACACTTGAAGGCCACATCTAATATCCCTGTGTTTACAGGACTGTCTGTCCACATCACAGCGGATTTTGTGTATGACTTTGGCTTCCTCATGCTTGATCAATCTTTATTGGAAGGAGACCAACAACATTTACTAAACAGGCAAACATCAGAGTTAGACATTACAGTTAGTGTTCACCATATGAATAATACTGTAACCTTGCCGGTTGAGCTTTAGATTAATTCCTAACTGAATTAAAAGGGTGATCAGTCCACATATTGTACAATAATTTTTCAGTGATCAAATGGAAAGAAATGGGGGTGTTTACTTCAGCTGGTTATAGAGTACCACAGTGTGAGTCATAATACCCATAAAATGGGGAAATGGTTACAATTGTTTTTCCACATTTCATTTTTCCCATAGGGGATTTTAGAAACACTTCAAATAAGGGCTGTATTTTGTGAAGGCTTACCCAGGCGTGACTTTTTGATAACTGTAAATCTCTCTAGGACAAGGTAACTTTTATCAATAACCTTGCATGTATTTACCTCCCAAAAATGAAATGCTAATAAGCTGCTAATGTGGCTGTCATAAACAACTACAAATGCCATGATGATCTGGACGAGAAGGTAAGAATCTCTGGATTAACTATCTAATGTTAGTTAAATGTAGTAATTCATAAATTGGCTACATTTATTTGAATAGACAATTCTGTGAACTGTTGTGCAAGTTTTAAATTGACACAATAACTGTTAGTAAAGGTGTCAGCTACAGATGACGTGCAGGAGCGTGCAGGCATTTGTAGTTTTGCAAGATGTCTACTTTTATGCTAACTAGTATTTTCGAATGTGAGTTTAAATAGAGCCGAATATATTGATAAAATTCACCTTGTGGTTTTATGGTATTATGACACTTCCACTGTGGGGCTCTATATAACTTCAGTGAGAATGGAATTAGTTTGAACTGGTGTTTACTTTTAGGGTTTTCCATCTCCAGTGAGTTATACAGTTTACAGAACAGTGTTAATATGTAAAGGGTCACATATGAGAGGCTTGGCATGTGACATTTTCCTTTATTTTCTGAGTCAAACAACACACAAATAATATATTCCCGAATTAATTACTTAATATAAAATGTAGGCTGTTAGAAAACTGCAGTTTCTTATCCTATTATTTTGTCAAGATATGCATAAAATGGGCCATGGCCATATTATAGACCAATGACTAATAAACGAAGAAATAGCCATGCTGACGTTGAGCCATTATGTATGTTCTTTAATTAAAGGTTATGGCAGGTTTGCAAAGTATTCGTGGTATTGAGGGCGGCAGGGTAGCCTGGTGGTTAGAGCGTTGGACTAGTAACCGAAAGGTTGCAAGTTCGAATCCCCGAGCTGACAAAGTACAAATCTGTCGTTCTGCTCCTGAACAAGGCAGTTCAGGCCATCATTGAAAATAAGAATTTGTTCTTAACTGTCTTGCCTTGGAAAATAAATTCAGCCGGTTTTTCTCAAAACATTTTCGCTGCAGTTTTAGGAGAACTTACGCAGCAGGTTAGGACAATTAGGTTAAGGTTACGAAAATGTTTAGGGTTAGCTAAAATGCAAAGAAAATAAATAAATATATATACACACTTTTATATACTTTTGACGTCAATTTGACAAAAGCAATATCCCTTCTAGACATGACTCATTGAGCCTGCGGATGTTGAAGGAGGAGTCGATTTAGTTCTCGTTTCTTTTCCCACACCGCTTTCGAGCACTTGACGCTTCTCTGCTACTCTTCTCAAATTACAATCCCAACACGATTCCACAGCTCAATGCAACTTCTGTTCTTAAAGTGGAATCATTCAACCCTCCACCCAGCTTGTTATTAAGACAATTTGCTAGTTAATGTTTTTTCTCAAACCCTTCTGAGTAGGCTACTTTTCGACAGGTGTTTTGGGCAGAGTGCCCGGAAGAAAAAATGTCCAATGGGAAAGATGCACCTGCGGCGGCGAAGTAAGTTTCAACGTCGTGACAGCACTGAACTTTTTTCATATATCTTGGTTGTTCGGTTTATATAGTAATTCAACATCAATTTAATTAATGTAAATACGCAGTTTTGTTTTATATATTGTCAATACAAGTACTTACTGATCAAGTAACTCATTTTCATTACTTTATTCGAAAGTTATTTTCCTCTTTACGTTGGTGTTGTGTTGACAGTGAGATGGACAGGGTCAGGATGGTAGTTTTAACAATTAATATTTTGTGAGGGTTTATTTGAGAAATGTATTTTGGATTGAGTACATCCGATTCATGACTAATCAAATAATTCAACAAAAGACCAGTCAATGCATGAATAGTTGAAGATATGTTATTTTAGAATGACTCTCTCTTCCTTTCTAACTTATTCCTGTCAAGTGAAGTGTAGTTTTAGTTTAGTGCTTGTTTATTTCATGTTTCCACGAATATCACATGTTTTATGTTGAATATATGTTTTATGTTGATGAGCTCTTTGTGAAGGGGGAAATCCACTGTAGTGTTGTTATCTTGAAGTCATACAAGAAGGCAAGTTTTCTTAGATCATCTTGCAGCTCATTTCTAAGAGGTCTGACTCTCAATAAATGCGTACATTTGAGAATTCTTCACAGGACTAGTTTGGCCGAAAGGATTTTCTTAAATTTTCTTCATTTTACTGTGAGTCAGAGAGCTTCAGATCCATCCGTGCCAGGTTTTAATGTTATGTGCACAAGTACAAGGAAATGCCTTTCTTGCGTGCTCTGAACCCAACAATGCTGTAATGAAGGTAAGAGACTATGAGCAGTGTGTGCAGACTATTGTGAACAGGTGGGTGCTTGTGCATGTGTATTGACACGGTTGCAGGCAACTTACCTTACCTATGGGCCTTAGAGCCCTTCCATTACCTATTTTCTTTCTCTCAGGAAGAGAGACAATACTAAAGCTGATACTTACTGTCATGTAACCATTGTAGTGTGTGTGCGCAGCTCCTCACAGATGACCTTGCAGGTGTGCCTTGAGGAGTGTATGGAGGCCCTGGACCTCTTCCTCAACAACCACTTCAGTGAGAGCCTGGACAAACTGCGGCCACGGTAACAGTGCCACTCTCTCTGGACTAAAGTGGGCTTCAAACTCTCCATTGGCCAATTAGCGTGTAGAGGGTGTCTTGAGGTATATTTGTGCAGCCTTTAGCCATTTGTCGTTGAGTGGTGTGTAACTTAGTGCAGCATCAGCGCTGTTGAGGTGTGATGTTGTACAGTGGTATTGTGGTGTAGTACAGTGAAGTGTCACACTTCCTGCTACCCTTGGCATCAGGCCTCGTCACTTCTCCAGGATATGGAGTGTTTACTGAAGCTGACGCCCAGGGCTCAACGGGCAGAACGAAGGCCCTGGAAAATAAACACCATACCGCTGGAGTGAAATAGGAAAATAATTAGGTGTCTGTTGTTGGCTACTCTGTCTTTCCTCATTACCAATAGGTAAAGCCAGTCTATATTGGAAGAAAGACACATTTGTTTTCGAAAGGAAATTAAAATGTTCGCTGGATGATAAATACTTGCTGTTTTCTGATTGTTGTCAGTGAGGTGTGGATGATGATGATGATGTTGTGTGTTGCGTTGAAGGGCGAAGGAGAGCATGTACCATGCTCTGATCTACGCCACTGTGCTGGAGATGCAGGCTATGATGACCTTCCAGCAGGATGACATCGTCAATGCAGGCAACACCATGAAGAGTGCCCAGGAGGTCTGCCAGAGGTGAGGATGCTACTATACATGGACACTCATCTGTTTCATGTCCTCTTTAACACATTAGTTCATATTAGACACAAGCAATGTCCAGAAAAGGTAAATAGAGGGAAATCCTGGAATATTCTGACAGTTGGTCTGGCCTCTAACAGTGAGGCCTAATATACCACTAGTGCTATTAGTCTCCTGTCCATCAGCCATAACCTGCAGGCAAATGAGAGCATTTACATGGCAACCAGGTCTCTTTGCGCCCCGGCTGGAATTTGCCTGTGTTTGTATGGCCAGAGCAGCTCTATTGATGGCCTACAGCAGTGGTATTCAACTCTTACCCTACGAGATCAGAAGCCTGCTGGTTTTCTGTTCTACCTGATAATTAATTGCCAGGTATAAATCAGTCCCTGATTTTAGATGGGAACAATGAAAACAAGCACTGGAATTGGCTTCGAAGTCCAGAGGTGAGTTTGAGGGGCCTACAGCACAGGTGTCAAACTCATTCCACGAAGAGCCGAGTGGCTGCTGGTTTTTCCTCCTCACTTGTACTTGATTGATGAATTAAGGTCACTAATTAGTAAGGAACTCCCCACACCTGGTTGTCTAGGGCTTAATTGAAAGCAAAACCTACAGACACTAGGCCCTCCATGGAATGAATGACACCCCTGGCCTACAGCAAGCAAGGACACTTGAGATTGCTGGAGGTGGTGGAAAGGCTGTCGTGTTATTATAATGTTCCACATTAATGCCCATGTGATTAATATGAGAAACATGCATTGCTCAATGAGATGTCATCTTTTTTTAGTCTTGCGCTCATAGTTGGTCTCATTTCTTCTTAGGTTTCGACGAAAGTCCCCTAGCAATATCAGTAAATCACCTGGAGAGCATCTAACTGAAGGTAAGAGCGCTTTTATAATTGGGCATCTCAGCCTATTATTATGGCAGATTTCAAATAGCCACTGACTGTGTGTGTGGGGGTCTGCAGAGCAGCTCCAAGCTCTCCATGCTGATGCGTGTTATGCTGAATGCTTGCTCCAAAGGGCTGCTCTCACCTTCCTACAGGTAAGACGTGTCCTCCTGTCCTCAACTCTAAATCTTACTGATCCTGGTTAATGACACTGCTGATGTTTCGTTTAGCATTAATACACAGGCAACTGCTAAAATAAAGGAAACACTTGAGTAAATGGGGGATACAAAGTATATTGAAAGCAGGTGCTTCCACACAGGTGTGGTTTTCTGAGTCAATTAAGCATTTAACATCCCATCATGCTTAGGATAATGTATAAAAAGGCCTAGTTGCCCATTAGAAGAAGAGATCAGTTACTTTGAAAGAGGGGTTTCGGGAGCATAACAGATTTAAAGTGGGTGCATGTGTGCGTCTGTCTCTCGGTCATCAGATCTCAACCCAATGTAACACTTATTGGAGATTCTGGAGCGGCGCTTGAGACAGTGTTTTCCACCACCATCAACAAAACACCAAATTGCGTGATTTCTCGTGGAAGAATGGTGTCACATCCCTCCAATAGAGCTCCAGACACTTGTAGAATCTATGCCAAGATGCAATGAAGCTGTTCTGGTGGCCCTATTAAGACACTTTATGCTGGTGTTTCCTTTATTTTGACCGTTACCTGTATATATGATAACTGTATCCAACTGATTAGATATCGGTTGATGGAACGCATTGTAGTTGTTTGCCTTCCTGCTTCTTGGTGTTTTGAGTCTGTGCATAGTTTTTAAAGAGTGATCCAACAGGTTTCCCCTGTCCTTTCATTCATTTGTGAATACAGTACATTACTGTCTCACCAGTTGACACCTTTTGTTAAAATGTTTTATTTTCCCTCTTCCTTAAGGATGAGAACATGGTGAGTTTTATCAAAGGAGGAATCAAAGTACGCAACAGTTACCTGATTTACAAGTAAGTTTGCAGGAGAAAGGGCAGAATGGTTCTCACATTAAACAGGCTCACAGTGTGATTGTGAATCAACAGGTGGCATCAATAATTCTGTTTCCCAAATTATGCACTGCTATTACAATAAGACTGTGCTCAGTTGTTAAAACAATAATGGCAATTCTCTCTGGTAAGTGTGTCGTTATCAGTCATTTAGATGTTTTTATTGTGTAATAATCAGACATTATTACAGCCTATATCATTATGTATAATCATGTTAGACTATGAATGACATAATTGCCTTTTTATGACACAGGGAGCTGCACACCTTCATACAGTCAAACAGCTCTCTCCAAGGACCCAACCACATTCACTTAGAGGGAGGGGTGTCTTTTGGGATCGGAGCATTCAACTTGGTTTGTCCCACAAGCATCCCCGTATTCCATTAATGGTCCATTTGCTAGATCATTGCATGTTTTAGCACACATGTCAGTCAGACCTTATGCTGTATCACAGGATTCTTGTACTGTCTTCCACAGACTCTTTCCATGTTTCCACCTCGGTTACTCAAAGTTTTAGAGTTTGCTGGCTTCTCTGGAGACAAGGTATAGTTGCTCATTCTAACTTGTCTAGAAAGTGATTGGTTTACAGCAGGGCTGCCCAACCCTGTTTCTGGAGCGCTAGCTTGCTGTAGTTACAGTAATTTCCGGACTATTGAGCGCACCTGAATATAAGCCGCACCCACTGAATTAAAAAAAATATATTATTTTGAACATAAATAAGCCGTACATGTCTATAAGCCGCAGGTGCCTACCGGTACATTGAAACAAATTAACTTTACACAGGCTTTAACGAAACACGGCTTGTAACAAAAATAAATAGGCTTTAACGAAACACGGCTTGTAACAAAAAATACAAAATTAGCAGTAAACAGTAGCCTACCAAGAAAGTGTTTGCTCCAGACCATATTTCCTTTTCCAACAGCCAGATCAATCGCCTTCAACTTGAAAGCTGCATCATATGCATTTCTCCGTGTCTTTGCCATGATGAGGGTGACAAAATGACTACCGTAATCAGAATGATGGGAAGTTTGAGCGCGCTCGATTTAATCTAAACAGTAAACAAAAAAGTTGTTTGACCTTAACCCGTTCGGCAATTTCATTGGTCTAATGAAAGCTTCATGCCGCCAAAAAACTGAGCACGTCACAGAATGTGTTTTTTTTAATTTTATTTGAAAGCGGGAAAAATCCATATATTAGCCACGTCATTGTTTTAAGCCGCGAGATTGAAAGCGTGGGGGAAAAAGTAGCGGCTTATAGTCCGGAAATTACAGTAATTAACATGATTCACCTTAACAAGCAGGTCATTATTATAGTGCGGTTTCCTAGATGCTCTACATGACAGTAGCTCTAAAGGAACAGCGTTGGGCAGCCCTGCTTTACAGGTTGTCAGTCTCCCCCCTCTCACTATATATTGTATGTTATTGTGTGCAGGAGTATGGTCTGTCCCAGCTGAATGATGGTGCCACTACAAACAACCTGCGCTCCATGCTGTGTGCCTTGCTGTTGCTCTGTTACTACACCTTCCTCACCTTCATACTCGGTACTCTACTCTTCACAATCAGGAAGTGAATGGAGATCACAAATTACTTGGCTGTTTGGAAATGACACAATTACATATAACATACACACGTGTGTGAAAGAGCGAGAGATAAAGAACGAGAGGGTAGACTGTGAGTTTCTGGTTTTGTCCATACACGGCATCTTATTCAGTTGTTTATCACTCTACAGGGACCGGTGAGGGGGACGTGGCTGATGCTGAGAAGCTGCTGAAGCCTTTCCGGCTCCGCTACCCACAGGTGAGTGACACTCCTCCTCCCCAGGCTCTCACCCAGCCCAAAGCAAACTCAACTCTGTATGGAACACAATGTGTACCGATACCAGCAGACTTCTGGGCAAATACAATCTAAAGTAATAGGTTTACAATGTGGGCGTAATGTGGGTAAGTAATGCACTGACCATGCGATAGGCCATTTAGTCAGAGGAGGTGCTTATGCTTGAGCTACCATTGTTTAAGTATGTCATTTTACAAGTGCTAGCCACCGCCAAAGTATTATTATATGGTGTTATCAGAGAATGTTTACATTTCTCTCCACTTCCCTTCAGGGGGCCATATTTCTCTTCTTTGCAGGCAGAGCTGAGGCAATCAAGGGAAACATTGATGAGGTGAGCCTCAAACTACATGTCTATGTCATGCTATTTTTGTTATGTCTGTTTTTCCAGTCATATTTAGCAGTGGCGTTTGTATTGATAGGCCTAGAATGAGATCAGTGTGTGCCTGTGGTTTGCTGGTGGGGGGTACTGTAATGACGATATGTCACCAGGCGGTGGTGCTGTTTGAGGATGGCTGCAAAGCTCAGCAACAGTGGAAGCAGTTCCACCACATGTGCTACTGGGAGCTGATGTGGTGCTTCACCTACAAGTGCGTGTGGAGGATGGCCTACTTCTACGCTGACCTACTGAGCAATGAGAGCCGCTGGTCCAAGGCAAGAGAGTGTGCTGTAGTGTTGAGTATAGCCTAGGACCCAATTTAAGATGGCACAAAACCACTTGAGCAGACACTCTTAAATGAACCCAGTCAATGGTTTTGACCTGCCCACTAACTGTATGGCTTTTAAAGCCAATGCAGTATTTTTATCCCCACAACAGACTTGACATTATTAAACTCTACTTACTGTATGGCTGGGTCCTGACTGAATAAGGCTCATCTTTCCTTCAGGCCATGTATGTGTACATGAAGGCTGCTTACCTGAGCATGCTTGCTCCGGGGGAGGCTAGGCCTTTTGGGGAAGATGAGGTGGCGCTCTTCAGGTAAACACATGTTCATCACAACAAAAACATAACTTGAAATTCTCCAGTCCCATTTCATTGTGACTACCCCTCTTTCCTGGCCCCTTCTCTTTTTCTGTCTTTGCCTGCTGTCTTAGGCAGGTGTCCACCTTCAAGCAAAAGATAGCAGGGAAGTCTCCACCCACAGAGAAGTTTGCCATTCGCAAGGCTAGACGTTACAAAGCTAGCTGCCCGGTGAGGCTCCCAGTACCTGTGCTGGTGAGACCCCACAAACACACATATGCTAAGCTGCATAAAGACATGTACAAATCTGTTGCTAAAATGGTGGGGGTCACTTGTATTTGTGTGGTTCTGACAGTATTATCTCATGCTACACTGCTGTAGGAGATGATGTACATGTGGAACGGCTTTTCCATGATCAGCAAGAGGCCAGAGCTGACCGAGGGCATGCTGCAGACACTGGTGGAGGCAGAGCGCACCCTGCTGGAATCTCCCGGTACTGCAACATGTCGGGGCTAACCAGTTTCAGGCTGTCAGACTGAACTGGGCCAAACCAGCCTACTTGCCTCAGTGGGTCATGAAGCAATAAATACTCTTGTAATATCACCAAAAGTGAATGGATAAAGACTGATTCTACACACATTCTGCTTGAGCCTGTGTTGAGGAATTTTGAATGCATGGTTTTCTAATCTGTGTTTTGTTTTGGAAGCGAATGAGTATTCAATGGATGACCGCTGTGTGATCCACCTACTGAAGGGGCTGTGTCTGAAGAACCAGGGACACATTCAGGCTGCAGAGGAATGCTTCAATAAGGTGTACAACAGGTGACGTAGGGAATCTTTTATACACACCTGGAATCTGTGTGTTGTATAACAAAATGGTAAATGCATGCCGACGCATACGTATCATGTTTGCTGAGAGGTTATAAAATGAATTTATTGGTCTATTGGGATCCCCATTAGCCGTTGCTGAAACAGCAGCTATTCTTCCTTAGGTCCAGAGTGTCACTTTTTTAACAAGCTCATCCATGCCAAAAGGAAATATTTTCATGGTATTTAATCAAACAATGTGTTCTTTGTTTGGTTAACCACACCAATGTTTTATCATAGCAAGTTTAGCGATGCTGTGTTATGAAGGAGGGTAGGACCTCATAGCAGTGAAATGCACTCTGAATAATGTCTAGAGATGTTTGTTTTTTTAGAAAAGTCAGTGATATTTGAACGTGCTCTTTGTAAACGACTAAGAGGTTAATAATATGGCCGTCTGTTTTCTAACCTCCAGTGAGAAGAAGATCAGGTTTGACCATTACCTGGTGCCCAACGCTCTGCTGGAGCTCAGTGTGGTCTACATGGACACGGGCCGCAAGGAGGAGGCCATCAAACTACTGGTGAAAGCCAAGTGAGTCATCTCTTATTGGTTGTTCCAGTACAGCCTGCAAGCTGTAGCAGGCTTACATTCCAGCTTGACATGAAAACACCTTATTAAACTAATTCTGTTGATTGGTTAGTTGAGGAGATGGCTGCTGTTTTACGGGCTCCTAACCAATTATTTGTAACTTATTATGTACAAAATGTTTGTCCCACATCGCTTATGACCCGAAAAGAGCTTCTGGATATCAGAACAGCGATTACTCACCTCAAACTGGACAAAGATTTTTTTTCTTTAACGAGTATTCCAGATACCCAACCAGGCCCAAATCCCTGTCATTCGCGTGAAGAGAAGATGCAGATACAGGGGACGCCTCTACCATCCATCCTATTGGCCAACGTGCAATCATTGGAGAATAAACTGGATGAGCTCCATTCAAGACTATCCTACCAAAGGGCCATAAAAAAACTGTAATATCTTGTGTTTCACTGAGTCGTGGCTGAACAGCGACATGGATAATATACAGTTGGCTGGTTTTTCTGTGCACCGGCAAGACGGAACAGCTGCCTCCGGTAAGACAAGGGGTGCCAGTCTGTGTCTATTTGTCAATAACCACTGGTGCACAAAATCAAATAAAGGAAGTCTCTATAAAAATGCTCGCCTGAGGTAGAGTATCATGATAAGCTGTAGACCACACTATTTACCAAAAGTTATCTGTATTTTTCGTAGCTGTCTATTTACCACCACAAACTGATGCTGGTACTACAATCTCACTCAACGAGCTGTATAAAGCCATAAGCAAACAAGAAAATGCTCATCCAGAGGCGGTGCTCCAAGTGGCCGGGGACTTTAATGTAGGGAAACTTAAATCCGCTTTACCTAATATTTCTACCAGCACGTTACATGTGCCACGAGAAAAAAAAATACTCTAGGCCATCTGTACTCCACACACAGATGTGTACAAAGCTCGCCCTCAATTTGGAAAATCTGACCATAAATCTATCCTGATTCCTGATTACAAGCAAAAACTAAAGCAGGAAGTACCAGTGACTCGCTCAATACGGATTGGTCAGATGACGCAGATGCTATACTACAGGACTGTTTCGCTAGCACAGACTGTAATATGTTCTGGGATTCTTTCGATGGCATGGAGTACACCACATCAGTCATTGGCTTCATCAATAAGTGCATCGATGAAGTCGTCTCCACTAGAGGTCGACCGATTAATTGGAATGGCCGATTAATTAGGGCCGATTTCAAGTTTTCATAACAATCGGAAATCTGTATTTTTGGACGCCGATTTGGCCGTTTAATTTTTTTAATTAAAAAAAACAAAAAAATTTACCTTTTTATTTAACTATGCAAGTCAATTAAGAACACATTCTTATTTTCAATGACGGCCTAGGAACGGTGAGTTAACTGCCTTGTTCAGGGGCAGAATGACCGATTTTTACCTTGTCAGCTCGGGGATTCAATCTTGCAACCTTACGGTTAACTAGTCCAACGCTCTAACCACCTGCTTTACATTGCACTCCACGAGGAGCCTGCCTGTTACGCAAATGCAGTAAGAGGCCAAGGTAAGTTGCTAGCTAGCATTAAATGCATCTTATAAGAAACAATCAATCAATCATAATCACTAGTTAACTACACATGGTTGATGATATTACTAGTTTATCTAGCCTGTCCTGCGTTGCATATACCGTAAATTCCGGACTATAAGCCGCAACTTTTTTCCCAGGCTTTGAACCTCGCGGCTTAAACAATGACGCGGCTAATATGGATTTTTCCCGCTTTCAATTTTTTTTTCAAAAAAAAAACTAATTCTGTGACGTGCTCAGTTTTTTGGCGGCATGAAGCTTTCATTAGACCAATGAAATTGCCAAACGGGTTAAGGTCAAACAACTTTTTTGTTTACTGTTTAGATTAAATCGAGCGCTCTCAAACTTTCCATCATTCTGATTACGGTAGTCATTTTGTCACCCTCATCATGGCAAAGACACGGAGAAATGCATATGATGCAGCTTTCAAGTTGAAGGCGATTGATCTGGCTGTTGGAAAAGGAAATAGAGCTGCTGCACGGGAGCTTGGTCTTAATGAGTCGATTATAAGACGTTGGAAACAGCAGCGTAAGGAATTGACTCAGTGCAAAAAGACAACTAAAGCTTACTGCTAATTTTTTTATTTTTTGTTACAAGCCGTGTTTCGTTAAAGCCTGTGTAAAGTTGATTTGTTTCAATGTACCGGTAGGCACCTGCGACTTATAGACATGTGCGGCTTATTTATGTTAAAAATAATATATTTTTTAAATTCAGTGGGTGCGGCTTATATTCAGGTGCGCTTAATAGTCCGGAAATTACGGTAATCACTTAGGTACACGTTGCTCCAACCATAAACATCAATGCCTTTCTTAAAATCAATACACAAGTATATATTTTTAAACCTGCATATTTAGTTAATATTGCCTGCTAACATGAATTTCTTTTAACTAGGGAAAATGTGTCTCTTCTCTTGCAAACAGAGTCAGGGTATATGCAGCAGTTTGGGCAGCCTGGCTCGTTGCGAACTGTGAAGACTATTTCTTCCTAACAAAGACAGCCGACTTCGCTAAACGGGGGATGATTTAACAAAAGCGCATTTGCGAAAAAAGCACAATCGTTGCAATATTAACCAGGTGACGCAGAGTCAGGGTATATGCAACAGTTTGGGCCGCCTGGCTCGTTGCGTACTAATTTGCCAGACTTTTACATAATTATGACATAACATTGAAGGTTGTGCAATGTAACAGGAATATTTAGACTTAGGGATGCCACCCGTTAAATAAAATACGGAACGGTTCCGTATTTCACTGAAAGGAAAAATGATTTGTTTTCGTGATGATAGTTTCCGGATTCGACCATATTAATGACCAAAGGCTCGTATTTCTGTGTGTTATTGTGTTATAAATAAGTCTATGATTTGATAGAGTAGTCTGTCTGAGCGGTGGTAGGCAGCAGCAGGCTCGTAAGCATTCATTCAAACAGCACTTTCATGCGTTTTGCCAGCAGCTCTTCGCAATGCATTGCGCTGTTTATGACTTCAAGCCTATCAACTCCCAAGGTTAGGCTGGTGTAACCGATGTGAAATGGCTAGCTAGTTAGCGGGTGCGCGCTTTCAAATGTCACTCGCTCTGAGACTTAGAGTAGTTGTTCCCCTTGCTCTGCATGGGTAACGCTGCTTCGAGGGTGGCTGTTGTCGATGTATTCCTGGTTCGAGCCCAGGTAGGAGCGAGGAGAGGGACGGAAGCTATACTGTTACACTGGCAATACTAAAGTGCCTATAAGAACATCCAATAGTCAAAGGTATATGAAATACAAATCATATAGAGAGTAAATAGATTATATTAAGTTAAAATAAGTGTTCATTCAGTTGTTGTAATTGTCATTATTACAAATAAATTGCAAAAAAAAATAAAAAATTGGCCGATCTAATCGGTATCGCCTTTTTTGGGCCCCCAATAATCGGTATCGGCATTGAAAAAAATCATAATTGGTCGACCTCTAGTCTCCACAGTGACCGTACGTACATACCACAACCAGAAGCCATGGATTACAGGCAACATCCACACTGAGCTAAAGGGTAGAGCTGCTGCTTTCAAGGAGCGTGACTCTAACCCAGACGCTTAAAATAAATCCCGCTAGCTTTGAAAGGCTGGTCATGGCTTGCATCAACACTTTCATCCCAGAAACCCTAGACTGACTCCAATTTGCATGCCGCCCCAACAGATCCACAGATGACGCAATCTCTATTGTACTCAACACTGCCCTTTCCCACCTGGACAAAAGGAACACCTACTTGAGAATGCTGTTCATTGACTACAGCTCAGTGTTCAACACCATAGTGCCCTCAAAGCTCATCACTAAGCTAAGGACCCTGGGACTAAACGCCTCCCTCTGCAACTGGATCCTGGACTTCCTGGTGGGCCTCCCTCAGGTCGTAAGGGTAGCCAACAACATCTGCCATGCTGATCCTCAACACAGGGGCCCCTCAGGGGTGCGTGCTCAGTCCCCTCCTGTACTCCCTGTTCACCCACGACTGCGTGGCCAAGCACGACTCCAACACCATTAAGTTTGCTGATGACACAACAGTGGTAGGCCTGACTACCGACAATGATGTGACAGCCTATAGGAAGGAGGTCAGAGACCTGGAAGTGTGGTTCCAGGAAAACCTCAACGTGATCAAGACAAAGGAGATGATTGTGGACTACAGGAAAAGGGCCGAGCACACCCCCATTCTCATTGACGGGGCTGTAGTGGAGCAGGTTGAGCTTCAAGTGCCTTGGTTTCCACATCCCCAACAAACTATCATGGTCCAAACACACCAAGACAGTTGTGACAAGGGCACGACCACGCCTATTCCCCCTCAGGAGACTGAAAAGATTTGTCATGTGTCCTCAGATCGTCAAAGTTCTACAGCTGCACCATCGAGAGCATCCTGACTGGTTGCATCACCGCCTGGTATGGCAACTGCTCTGCTTCCGACCGCAAGGCACTAGACTAGAGGGTAGTGCGTACGGCCCAATACGTCACTGGGGCCAACTTCCTGCCATTCAGGACCTCTAGACTAGGCGGTGTCAGAAGGCCCTAAAAATGGCTAAATACTCCAGCCACCCTGGTCATAAACTGTTCCCTCTGCTAATGCACGGCAAGTGGTACCGGAGCGCCAAGTCTAGGTCCAAAAGTCTTCTGAACAGCTTCTACCCCCCAAGCCATAAGACTGCTGAACAGCTAATAAAATGGCTACCCAGACTATTTGCATTGACTTTGCTACTCACTGTTAATTATCTATGCATAGTCACATTACCCCTACCTACAGTTGAAGTCGGAAGTTTACATACACCTTAGCCAAATACATTTAAACTCAGTTTCACAATTCCTGACATTTAATCCTAGTAAAAATTACCTGTTTTAGGTCAGTTAGGATCACCACTTTATTTTAATGTGAAATGTCAGAATAATAGTACAGTGATTTATTTAAGCTTTTATTTCTTTCGTCACATTCCCAGTGGGTCAGAAGTTTACATACATTCAATTAGTATTTGGTAACATTGCCTTAAACAATTTAAACTTGGGTCAAACATTTCGGGTAGTCTTCCACAAGCTTCCCACAAGTTTGGGTGGATTTTGGCCCATTCCTCCCGACAGAGCTGGTGTAAATGAGTCAGGTTTGTAGGCCTTCTTGCTTGCACATGCTTTTTCAGTTCCGCCCACAAATTTTCTATAGGATTGAGATCAGGGCTTTGTGATGGTCACTCCAATACCTTGACGTTGTTGTCCTTAAGCCATTTTGCCACAACTTTGTAAGTGTGCTTGGGGTCATTGTCCATTTGGAAGACCCATTTGCGACCAAGCTTTAACTTCCTGACTGATGTCTTGATGTTGCTTCAATATATCTACATCATTTTCCCTGCCTCATGATGCCATCTATTTTGTGAAGTGCACCAGTCCCTCCTGCAGCAAAGCACCCCCACAACATAATGCTGCCACCCCTGTACTTCACGGTTGGGATGGTGTTCTTCGGCTTGCAAGCCTCCCCCTTTTTCCTCCTAACATAACGATGGTCATTATGGCCAAACAGTTCTATTTTTGTTTTGCCTTCCTGAGCGGTATGATGGCTGCGTGGTCCCATGGTGTTTATACTTGCGTACTATTGTTTGTACAGATGAACTTGGTACCTTCAGGCGTTTGGAAATTGCTCCCAAGGATGAACCAGACTTGTGGAGGTCTACCATTGTTTTTCTGAGGTCTTGGCTGATATCTTTTGATTTTCCCTTGATGTTAAGCAAAGAGGCACTGAGTTTGAAGGTAGGTCTTGAAATACATCCACAGGTACACCTCCAATTGACTCAAATGATGTCAATTAGCCTATCAGAAGCTTCTAAAACCATAACCTAATTTCTGGAATTTTCCAAGCTGTTTAAAGGCACAGTCAACTTAGTGTATGTAAACTTCTGACCCACTGGAGTTGTGATACAGTGAATTATAAGTGAAATAATCTGTCTAAACAATTGTTGGAAAAATTACTTGTCATGCACAAAGTAGATGTCCTAACCGACTTGCCAAAACTATAGTTTGTTAACTAGAAATTTGTGGAGTGGTTGAAACACTTAGGTTGGAGTCATTAAAACCAGTTTATGTAAACTTCCAATTTCAACTGTACATATTACCTCAACTAACTTGCACATTGACTTGGTACCGGTACCCCCTTTATATAGCCTCGTTATTTTATTGTTGCTCTTATTTTTTTACTTAAAAAAATATTTACTAAATAAACTCTTATTTTTGTTAACTTCATTGTTGGTTAAGGGCTTGTAAGTAAGCATTTCATGGTAAGGTCTATACCTGTTGTATTCGGCGCATGTGTCAAATGAAATTGTTTTTGAATTGGTTGTATTGAGGCTAGACTGGAACAAAATCCTGCACACTATTTTGTTCTACAGGACCAGGATTGGTGACTGCTGCAGGATAGTTAGCTCCAAAAATATTGGGACAGTGACTTTTTGTTTTGGCTCTGTACTCCAGCACTTTGAATTTTACATTTATACAATGACTATTTGAAATGATACAGGTTAAAGTACAAAGTGCTGGAGTACTGAGCCAAAACAACATGTCACTGTCCCAATGCTTTTGGAGCTTTGAGTGTACACACACTCAAATGTTACTATGTCTTACTCATGATTTCTATCCACTTTGTCCTGTTCCCTCAGAACTAACTACAAGGAGTACTCCATGGAGTCACGCACCCAGTTCAGGATCCATGCTGCTCTCTCCAAACTCAAGGCTGACACTAGTGACCAAGATGAAATCACACCACTGTAGTATAACAGGTGTCATTGTGCTGAGCAAGCACTGGACTTGCTTCCCCTGCCATGTGTAGGTGTTCCAGGAAGACTTGCTCTATTTTACATCCTCAGCCACTTTGATCACTGCCTCCACATGTTACTTGCGTTGTGGTGAAAGTCTCCTTCCTTCATGGATGGTGGTCTCTCCCTGATTAAAACACTTGAGTTTTGAATGGGAGTTGGTAGAAGTTGCCTCTACCTGCTGGTTCTAGATCAGAGGCATTTTATCCACCTACTGGGTGATGAACACCCTGATCCTACATATGTGGTTAGGTTCAGATTCTATCTTCAGTGTTTGAATGTGTGGTACTTATATCACTGTGCTGGTTACCCATAACAGTAGATGCGAGGCAGTTGCTCAAAACAATTTGAACAGTATATCCACTTTTGTCTGGGAAAAACATGTTGAAATGAACTTAACAATGTAAGTAATGTTTGGATATGTGAGGTATAGTTTTGCTTTTAACTTCTCCAAAAGTGATTGAGTATTACTGTAAGCATTTTGACAAAAGCACCCCTTTGGTGATAACAGACATACGACTACATAACGTATGACATTGCTTTGATCCCAGAGTTATTTTAACATTTATGTAGAAGGACCTTATTAATAATCAATAGGTCATGCTACATTTGTTTTATGTATGTTGTCCCTGCTGCAATGTACAGAGGAAAGTAGTCAGTTGAAATAAGTTTAACCTCACTAACCTCTGATAGTCTAAACTTTATTTGAAGTAATGAATGTCAATCAAGACCTTGTACAAAGAAAGGTGTGGTTAAACAATTTGAAAAACATGATTAAATATGTCCATTTGCTAGAAGCACTCATTGTTATATTTTACTGGAGTGTATCTCAAAGTAGAGTGTAACCCATCCTTGTCCAGATTGCCCTATAAATAACAAACTGATTAAGAGGTGACGTTTTGTGACTTTACAGATAGATGTGTGACTGGTACCTACACGGAGTGTACAAAACATTATGAACACCTACTCTTTGCATGACTGACTGCGCTATGATCCCTTATTTATGAAGGGAAGGAGACGGGTTGAAGGATTTTTATGCCTTGAGACAATTGAGACATGGTTTGTGTATGTGTACCATTCAGAGGGTGAATGGACAAGACAAAATATTTAAGTGTCTTTGGGGGCCAGGCACACTGGTTTGTCAAGAACTGCAACGCTGCTGTATTTTTCATATTTAACAGTTTCCTGTGTTTATCAAGAATGGTCCACCACCCAAAAGACATCCAGCCAAATTGTCACAACTGTGGGAACCATTGGAGTTAACATGGGCCATCATCCCTATGGAACGCGTTCGACACCTTGAGTCCATGCCCTGACAAATTGAGGCTGTTCTGAGGGCTAAAAGAGGTGTAACTCAAATATTAGGAAGGTGTTCTTAATGTTTTGTATACTGTGTATAAACTTACCTGCTACTTCCTTGATGAACTTAATCAGTGGATCATGGCATCACATCCCGTGTCAATCATGGGGCAGCAGGTAGCCTAGTGGTTAGAGCATTGGGCCAGTAACTGAAAGGTTGCTGGATTGAAACCCCAAGCTGACAAGGTGAAAATCTGTCGTTCTGCCCCTGAACAAGGCACTGTTCCCCGGTAGGCCGTCATTGTGAATAAGAATTTGTTCTTAACTGACTTGCCTAGTTAAATAAAGGTTACATACACAGGCTGCACAACAGTGTGCACTATGTAAGGCCAGGGGATAAATGTTTTACATACTTTGTCCATTTACATGGAAATGTATTGTGTGAAGTCAGCATACAAATACACAAAACCTATAATACATACATGATCTAATTGTAGGGTGTTCACCTAAACTCTGGGGCCGGTATCCCAGATACAGATGAAGCCTAGTCCTGGACTAAAAATATATTATCTAATGGAGATTCTCTATTGAACATGCTTAGTCCAGGACTAAGCTTCATCTGTGTCCGGGAAACCGACACCTTAGGGTTGCAATGATATTCAGGTATTTTTAACATATTGAGAGTCAGACCGAGGGTCTTGAGACCATGACCAGGCCAAGCCTGTATTTACTTGGTCTCAAGTAGTCTCAGACCAACCCTCAAGATCAAGACTCAATTTCTGGTGTATACTATATACAGCCTGCCAATTTCATATGGTTCTGGATGGTGGTTTGCTAACCCCACGCCTAGCCTCATCCCTCTGTAACCATAACCTAACTTGAACCAATTTAAATCCCTGTGTCTTTGGATCTGACTGTTGTATGTTAATCATATCTCATACACTGAACAAAAATATAAATGCATCATGTAAAGTGTTGGTCCCATGTTTCATGAGCCAAAATCAAAGATACACCTTTTCCATATGCACAAAAAGCTTATTTTTGTGCATTTTGTTTTTACATACCTGTTAGCGAGCCTTTCTCCTTTGTCAAGATAATCCATCCATCTGACAGGTGTGGCATATCAAGAAGCTGATTAAACAGCATGATCATTACACAGGTGCACCTTGTGCTGGGGACCATAAAAGGCCACTCTAAAATGTGCAGTTTTGTCACACAATGCAATGCCACTATGTCTCAAGTTTTGAGGGAGAGTGCAATTGGCATGCTGACTGCAGGAACGTCCACCAGAGCTGTCAGATAATTGAATGTTAATTTCTCTACCTTAAGCTGCCTCCAACGTCGCTTTACAGAATTTGGCAGTACGTCCAACCGGTCTCACAATCGTAGAACACATCTGTGAACTGCCCGCGTTGGCTGATTCAGCCATCAGAAACTGTATCCTCTTTGTGAACTCTAAGGAGTGGCACCATGCAGTTTCACTGCAACAACTTGCAAGGAACCCTGTCCTCTGCTCAGAACCACAGAGTATAGCTTTTTGCAGCAGTTAAGGCACAACCCCCCCCCCCCCCCCTTACTCCTGGCTCAGGGCATTCTACCTCCAGGGTTAGTGGATGTGGACCAACCATGTAGCATACTTCTACAACAACTGGTACACACAGAACAATGTGGCCCGCCACCCCTGTATCTAGACGATCCACAGAGGACGGCTGATCAAATGCCAAATGTGACATACAGCTTCCCTTAATCTGTGTGAGGACAGACTTAGTCAAGATTGTGAATCTGTTTTTCCTGCTGTGTCTCTGGATAAGAAAAGTTTGCCAAATGGCTAAATCTGGTGTGATGTGGATTTTGCCTGTTTTTAATATATTGTGTAATTGTTTTCCAATAATAAACATGTTTATATCAGTGAAAAAATCATTCTTCCTATACTAGCTACTAGTCTATAGCTTAGTAAAAAAAGACTCCTGAGTGTCAGTAAAGTATGATGAGACAGACCTAGTTCTGGTGCGTTTTATTTATTACAGTAGCCAAACTCAAAACACAGTTGACAACGACAATACATTTACAAAATTTACTAAATAGTCATATTTACAAAGTCAGTGCCTTATGACGAGGATTCAGCCGAGGAAGCAGCAGGGGGGACGTGGCTCTGTTCTTCTTTTAGTCTACGTTTCATCAGCTTCCTTTTCTTCTTCTCCTCCTTCTCGATTTCACTGACCATCTCCAGGAACTTGGGGCTTCGGGGATCCATAGCGTAGCCAAAGCGTTCTCTGGCCTCAGCTAGCAGCCTTTCACGACGGGCCTTCTCATCTTTCAACTTCTGTTTCGCCTCCCGTTTTTCCTTCCTCCAGTCAGCCACCATCTTAGGCATCTTGGCCATATTGGCTGCAACCAGTTTCTCTCTGCAAAAGAAGATTGGAGGGGGCGTTAGCCAAGTATCATGTCATCATAAAAGCTACTATAAAAAGGTATGGTTAGACAGAGCTTTATCCACCTGTCAAGGAAATGCTGTACTTCCACAACACTATCAAAGAACAATATGAATTGGAACCAAAGCCTATCAGACTGATGAGCATATTTATTTATGTTATACATACATACATACGAGGCCTCTCATTGAGAGATGTCATGCCCTTGTAACTAGTTGCCTTGAGTCATATAGGGAAATGTCATGCAGTAACTACCATTCTCAATTTCTCTCAATGTTATCTAGTATGGTACATTGCGTAGAAACAAACATGTAATTTGACAGGTCCTAAAAAGATAGCTAGTATTAGCGTGGATGTTTACCTCGCGAGACGTTTCGCATTGTCTTCCTTCGTTTTCACCTCGACGTTCTTCAGCATCACCTGGAGCGGAGGGTTCCATTCCCTCTCCTCTGCTATCATCTCCTCGAGCTGGGCATGGCTGGGCCACAGCTTTGCAGGGTCGATTCCCGACGAAGAGCCATACCGCCCGAATAGCTTGCGGTCATACTTCGCTGTCTTCTGCCATTCCGGAGTTTTCTCGCTTTCCCTATCTGGTATGTATGGATCTTTCAAATTTAATTTCAGTGGTTTAGGGTTATAATTTGCTATCTGATGTAGAAGCCCGCAGTGTGAGCTGGCAAGATTATACGATTTTAAGGGTGAAACCCTCCGAATAGCCCAGCTAAATATTGCTGTCCTCCTGCATAGCATGGAGGTCGCCATTTTTTGTGGCAAAGTTCGGAGGACCCTGGTTGCGTCACATTTGATTGCTCATAGCTGACTACAACATCGCCTGTCCGTTATTCTTGTAATCGTCATAAGCAAGAGGATCATAGAGGTATCGAAGGTGTTGTGTCAAAATACAGTCTTGCCAATTCTCTTAGGCTATAGGCCTAGTCAGTGTTATAATTAAAACAAATATTATTGTGTTGCCAAATTATTATCCATAGCATATAATGAAGTTTAGGTCAAAATTGCCTTCATTTCGAAAAGTAGTACCGTATGCTACAGAATGTGGACTGTATCCAATCAGTCTTATCAGTGGAAGTCATGCTGGAAAAGGTAACACTATTTTAAGAGCTCATGTACATATGAAATAGAGCTATGCTCAATAACTGACTTATTTGTTTCCTTATGAATTTAAATTCTGCCACAGACCTAAATTATGATGATCATATCAACATCTCTCATGAGTCCACCATCATACGCTCTTGCAAGCCACTTTTAGTTTGAAAACTATTTTTTCAATGGGTTTGAGTTTCAAATTTATAAATTAATCTGGGGAAAATGTCCTTTCAAGATCCAAGTGGGGCCTGGAACCAGCAGTGGGCAGCTGGGCAACAGAGCCAAAACCAGAGCCAGGGGAGAAGTATAGACTCTTTAACACCTTTTTGAACATTAGGAATGCTGTATGGGGAATTATGCAGAAAACACACTTTGAAAGAAAGGTTCTTTGTTTCAACTTCTCCCCGCTTTCCTCTTTTAGCAGCCCCCTCCCACAACTCCTCTTTTATTCTAGATTTATTTTCAAGAAGGGGAGATAGAACAAATGGGGGGGATCTTGAGTGCAGCACTTACTGAGACAGATGTCACCGCTTTTGTGTTGCGGGATCTGCGCAAAACTCTCCATCGTCATTAAAGATGTAGGGTTCCCATGGCAGGAGGAGGAGAGGGGTGAAGGTGGGGGTGGGTATGATAGAGGCTTAATTTGGCTTAGGAGCAATCCGGTGCCAAGCTCAGGGCTTTAGGGATCAAATCAACGTCAGTCACTGGCAAATAGGCTTGTTAGCAGTTAGAAGACATGGGATGGCATGGGAAAGCACATTGCCTTGGTCTATTTCTGACTGAGGGATATATAGATAAAGATTGAACAAAATTAAGTAGGACATCATAAAATAAACCAATCTAGTATCACAAAAAGCTATCAAAATGATCTGAAGATCTGTAAATAGATAACAAAATATGAACTGACTAACATTAACCCAAACTAATTTTCTATGCAGGGACCTTCACTTCTAGAGTTACTGTGTGGACAAGATGGGTTGAGTTGAAAAGGAGAGAAAATAACTGAACCACATTAGTGGACAAGCACCCCCTGCCTGCTGGCTGTAAAGACATCGAGGTAAGTGATGGTGTGGATGAGGATAATGTACATGGTATCTACTGGGGAGTGTTGGCAGAGGATGGGAGAAGCAGGAGGCCCTGGCACCAAACATGGCTTCCCATGGAGAGTAGAGATGGATGCATGAGGATTGATTCAGTGTTTGCCAACCCCAGTGAGTGCAGCTATAGAGGACATCCATATTGCCTTTTGATTAAATATTAAAATGTCTCCACTCTTTCATAAACACATGTAAAATGAATGTTTAAATTGCATGAGTGTCACTGTACCCTTCCTCATTCCTGTGACCCCTTCTACATTGCACTCATTTAATCTCATAATTATGTTTTGTGAGTTCTCACATGGTGTACAGATGTACATTAAGTTTGGCCACTATAGCAGGATGCCAGGATAAACGTTTACCTCCACCTACTAGTGCGCACACACACACACACGCACGCACGCACGCACACACACACACACACACACACACACACACAAAGTCCAGTGGCAGTCAGTGCCGTTTAAGAGGAAGGAGGAGACTTTTTTTTTCATGAGCATGAACTTATTTCTATTACAGCATATTGGATGACTGTCATTTATATTCCATTCACCCAGTTCAATGTAACAGTGATAAATTTAGGCTACGACATGATACTCAAATTTTCCCTTTAAACATCATGTGGTTGCTACAACCTAGCCTATGAATGAAAGTTTACAGCGTAGGTCCGCACAGGTCAACATTTTTTTTTTAGGTGACAGACAGTGACACATGGACAGACAGAGACACATTCAATGACGTCTTGCACACTCTTGCACATTCACACACAATCTAGCTGATATAGGATGTAATCATTAGTTCCAACAGTAGAACATCAAAATGACGCCGACGGATAGGGCTGCTATGCTTCTAGCTTTTAAGAAACTTTGCAGTATTTTGTTTTTTTTATGTGTTATTTCTTACATTTTTAGGCCAGAATTTTTTTGTGTGTTATTACATACAGCCGGGAAGAACTTTTGGATATCAGAGTGGCGGTAACTCACCAGCATTACCAGCATTACGACCAGGAATACGACTTTCCCAATTCGGATCCTTTGTTCGTAATCCCCCGGGCAATTGAACTGATTCCAGAGGCTGACCCAAAACACCACTGGCGGGGGAGAGGTAGTGGACTTATAGTCCGACTTAGGAGGCGCGCACATCACCCACCGCTTCCGACTATATTACTCGCTAATGTTCAGTCTCTGGATAATAAAGTTGACGAGCTCAGGGCGAGGATTTCCTTCCAGAGAGACATCAAGGATTGTAACATACTCTGTTTCACGGAAACATGGCTCTCTCGGGATATACTATCTGAGTCCGTACAACCAGTTGGGTTCTCAGTTCATCGCGCAGACAGGAATAAATATCTCTCTGGGAAGAAGAGGTATGTTTTATGATTAACTACTTATGGTGTGATTGTGATAACATACAGGAACTCAAGTCCTTTTGTTCACCCGACTTAGAATACCTCACAATCAAATGCCGACCGTATTACCTTCCAAGAGAATTCTCTTCGGTTATAGTCACAGCTGTGTATATTCCCCCTCAAGCCGATACCACGACTGCCCTCAAAGAACTTCACTGGACTTTATGCAAACTGGGAACCACATATCCTGAGGCCGCATTTATTGTATCTGGGGATTTTAACAAAGCAAATTTGAGAAAAACACTCCAGAATTTCTATCAATACATTGACTGTAGTACTCACACTGCTAAAACACTCGACCACTGCTACTCCAACTTCCGGGATGCCTACAAGGCCCGCTCCCCTGCCCTCCCTTTGGTAAATCTGATTACGACTCCATTTTGCTCCTCCCTTCCTATAGGCAGAAACTCAAACAGGAAGTACCCATGCTAAGGACTATTCAATGCTGGTCTGACCAATCAGAATCCACGCTTCAAGATTGTTTTGATCACGCAGACTGGGATATGTTCCTGAGTAGCCTACGAGAATAACATTGACGAATACACTGATACGGTGACTGAGTTGACAGGAAGTGTATAGGAGATGTTGTACCCACTGTGACTATTAAAACCTACCCTAACCAGAAACAGTGGATAGATGGCAGCAATCGCGCAAAACTGAAAGCGCGAACCATCGCATTTAACCATGGTGAGGTGACTGGGAATATGGCTGAATACGGACATATTCAATCTCTCCCTCTCCCAAAGGTAACTGAACTAAATGACTATCGCCCTGTAGCACTCACTTCTGTCTTCATGAAGTGCTTTGAGAGACTAGTCAAGTATCATATCACCTCTACATTACCTGACATCCTAGACCCACTTCAATTTATTTACCGCCCCAATAGATCCACAGACGATTGCAATTGCACTGCACACTGCCCTATCCCATCTGGACAAGAGGAATACCTATGTAAGAATGCTGTTCATTGACTATAGCTCAGCATTCAACATCATAGTACCCTCCAAGCTCATCATTAAGCTCAAGGCCCTGGGTCTGAACCCCGCCCTGTGCAACTGGGTCCTGGATTTCCTGATGGCCCCCCCTCCAGGTGGTGAAGGTAGGAAACAACACCTCCACATCTTCAACACTGGGGCCCCACAAGGATGCATGCTCAGCCCCCTCCTGTACTGCCTGTTCACCCATGGCTGCGTGGCCACGCACGCCTCCAACTAAATCATCAAGTTTGCAGATGACACAACAGTAGTAGGTCTGATTACCAACAATGACAAGACAGCCTACAGGGAGGAGGTAAGGGCCCTGGGAGTGTGGTGCCAGGAAAATAACCTCTCACCCAACGTCAACAAAACAAAGGAGGTGATTGTGGACTTCAGGAAACAGCAGAGGGAGCACCCCCTTATCCACATCGACGGGACCGCAGTGGAGAAGGTGGACATCTTCAAGTTCCTTAGCGTACACATCACTGACAAACTGAAATGGTCCACTCACACAGAGAGTGTGGTGAAGAAGGTGCAACAGCACCTCTTCAACCTCAGGAGGCTGAAGAAATTTGGCTTGGCACCTAAAACCTTCACAAACTTTTACAGATACACAATTGAAAGCATCCTGTCGGGCTGTATCACCGCCTGGTACGGCAACTGCACCCCCTGCAACCACAGGGCTCTCCAGGGGGTGGTGCGGTCTGCACAACGTATCACCGGGGGCAAACTACCTGCCCTCCAGGACACCTACAGCACCCAATGTCACAGGAAGGCCAAAAAGATCATCAAGGACAACAACCACCCGAGCCACTGCCTGTTCACCTCACTATCATCCAGAAGGCGAGGTCAGTACAGGTGCATCAAAGCTGGGACAGAAAGACTGAAAAACTGCTTCTATCTCAAGGCCATCAGACAGTTAAATAGCCATCACTAGCACATTAGAGGCTGTTGCCCTATATACATAGACTTGAAATCACTAGTGATTTTAATAATGTTTACATATTTTGTATTACTCATCTCATATGTATATGCTGTATTCTATCCTATTCTACTGTATCTTAGTCTATGCCACTCTGACACTACTCACCCAAATATTTCTATATTCTTAATTCCATTCCTTTACTTTAGATTTGTGTGTATTGTGTGTATTGTTGTTGTGAAAATGTTAGATATTACTTGTTAGATATTACTGCACTGTTGGAGCTAGAAACACAAGCATTTCGCTACACCCACAATAACATCTGTTAAACACATGTATGTGACAAATAATAATGGATTTTATTTACAAACAAGAGTTTTTATTGGACAAATTCAAGTATGTTTATCCCTGTTTTGTTCCGTTTAAGAAACGTTTTTCAACAAAATCGGCAGAATGAATACACCCCTGATCATGCGTTAACACAGTTCGCTTTCATACCAGCCACGTTGTATTCCTTCTCGCAGCTCTTACACCGGCAGGCCCCGGTGGCATTAAATGAGTAAAACCAAAAGTTTACCTAGACTTGGAAGAGTTCAAGTGTTGTGTTGGATAGTCACAGCCTGCTAGCTAACATAGCATCCCTCTATGTAAGCAGGGTGTTTGAGTAGGCTAAACTAGCTAGCTGCATTTTCTATCTAAGTAAGTGAAACAGAAAGTTAAAAAAATGACAATCTCTCTCTCTACGTCTCCCTTGCTTCTCCTTCATTTTGGAATAAATGAATTTGTTCAAAACTGTTCCAATATTGTCTTTCTCTCTCTTTGAGTCAACTACTCACCACATTTTATGCACTGCAGTGCTAGCTACCTGCAGTTTATGCTTTCAGTACTAGATTAATTATCTAATACTTTAATTGGGTGGACAACATGTCAGTCAGTTCATACTGCAAGAGCTCTGATAGGTTGGAGGACATCCTCCGGAAGTTGTCATAATAACTGTGTAGGTCTATGGAAGGAGGTGAGAACCATGAGCCTCCTAGGTTTTATATTTATGTCAATGTACCCAGAGGAGGACGGAAGCTAGATGTCCTCCGGCTACATCATGGTTCTACCCTACAGAGTGCTGTTGAGGCTACTGCAGACCTTCATTGCAAAATAGTGTGTTTTAATAAATTATTTGGTGATGTGATTATATTTAGTATGTTTTATCAAAAAAGGATACATTTTTCAATTTTTTACCATTTTATTTTTATGAAATTCACTGAGGAGGGTCCTCCCCTTCCTCCACTGAGGAGCCTCCACTGACACACACACACACCATGTTTGGCTTTGATATAACATTTGCACAGTCGGCATTAATATTTGTTGACAAGAAGAAATAACAATCATATGGGCCCAAATATAGGCCTCCCTGTTGGAAATAAACAATGAAAAGTACTTCATCCAGAATTTGGCACCAAGAATCAGATTTGTCAGCATCTCCTCTTTAAAACGAGCTATGAAGACGAATTCCAAATAAAAAGCGCAGTGAATCTAAAAATATACCATTTACCAGCAGTGATGTCCTACTGTTTATACTGTAAAAGAAAAAAAGCAACAACAACTGATTGGATGAGAAGGCTGTGCTGCAACGTTTTTGAAGGAACTATGACACATTTGTTATATAAATTCAGATCTTGCTTTAGCTTTGAGTTTCCATTTGTCAATTGACCTTGATACATCACTTGAGTGATCACTGTAAAGTTCAAAGGACAATGGGATATCACATCCAAATGAAAGAGAGGGGTATTTGACTGTGGTTTAGACTGTATTGTAAGTCAATGGTGTAACCAACGTCTTCATGGTAGAGAGTTTACTGACTGCAGAGTATGGAATAATCCATGTGCAGATTCTATCACTGGAGCATAACTTGTGGCTGTGATCACTCTTACAGCTCCCACCCACTAATGTTAAACTTGGACACAGCCCAATTCAGAACTGTTGGCGTAAGCGGTTTTATGGAGGGAGGGGGGCTGGCGAAAATGCGATGGGGGTGAGTGTAGAGCGTTCAGCGGGGAGTGGCGGCGTATTTTACGGTAATGGATGTCCCACATGGAGATCCGGTTAGTGATGTGTTTGGAGCGCTACGGGACTCGTGGGCTCAGTGCCCTGCTCCTCTGTGTCTGTGGAAAAAGAGAGAGATGCTTGTGGCTTTTAAAAAGATTAATCCACCTGGGCCGTGGGAGGGGAGGGGGGGGGGTAATCCAGAGGGAGCCTTTATTTCTGTTCACTTTGCAGCAAAGAGTTCAGTTTTAATGTCAGGTTGGGACTCCCCGAGCCTCACTGCATTTCCTGTGTGCCGTCAGATAATCGCTGTTGCATTTTAACCAAATTAACTCACACGAATGGATCCTCTTCACGCATATGTAAACAAATACAGAGATACATACATGGGTACATAAATACAGACAGATGATAGATGTAATTTCAAACAACAAAATATTTGGCATCCTGTTACATTGTAGACCTAACAGCAACAGTAGCAGCAACATATCTCTCAAATGGTAAAGGGATAGTGGCCTGTGATCAAAATATTTTCCTCCAAAAGATGGCAACCGCATTTAACCAATTAGTGATATTTTTTAAATCATTATCCAATGTGACTGGACCTAGGCCTACCATAAACAACCATAACCTACCCCATACCGCTTGTCTTTGGAAGAGCTCAAAGTCTCCCACAATGATGAGAGTCCTCAACCCACCCCTGGCCCAAACTCTTAATGAGATGATGAATGGTAGCATAAGGAGTGATGGAGGCCCTATCCACCGGTGGCTACTAATTTAAGGAGAGATTTATCAAACGTGGGGATGCACTCCGCTGGGGACGCGTCTCCATAACAGGGTGCTGGGGTCCCATGAAGATGAATGGGGGTAATTACTGTCTCTCTTCTCCGTTCACAGCCCTTCTTCCCCTTCTCTGTTTCCTGTGGTTCAGGAGCTGGTCATTTGTCTCTTTACACATGGCACACCGTGCATTTTAATGGCACCCCTTTATGTTTCAACCCATCACTTCACTGTGTGGTCAATGATGAAAAAGCCATGCCTGTTTTCAAAATTTCCTTTCATTCTGTTTTAGAGTAATTGTTGACAACAAATGTGATCACTACTGTCTGTACATCAGCTCAAGTTACAGTATACTTTTGGTAACTAAGAACTCTTGATTTTTCATATCCCTTTATACCAGTATGGGAAAAACACATTTTATACTTCCACTTCAGTAAGACATTTTTGGCAGCTTATAGCATTTTATCACTACAAAATAAAATATATATGCCTACATCTAGAGCCCAGCAAACCCTGAGATCTGAAGCTTGATGTGGCAGATGGATTTGACCTCATATGCTGTTGTATGTTCCATCTCCAGGGAAGTGGAAATGCTGAAGGACTTCCAGCCACCAGCTTGTCCTGCCTGTGTTACCTGACCCAACCAGAGATTCAGACACACACACTGTCTGTAGCAGCGTGCCAATCCCTGGTACCCTGTGATCCCACGGTGCTGAGTAATGTCACACACACACACACACACACACACACACACACACACACACACACACACACACACACACACACACACACTGTTTTGGGTTATGGGAATGGGGTGCAGAGAGGGACTTTAAGAGGAGTGTAGGTGGCACAAGGCTGGTTCAGACATCTCCCCGTCGCTCCCTTAGCTGAACCGGTACCATCTGTCATCAGCGTGAACATCTGCAAACCCAAGGTGCCCTTGTCAACCAATGTTACAGCAGCATGTTTGGTGTTTCCATTAGCGGAACCACAGTGCAGCACCAGAACCAAACATTAGATTTCAGTGCAGTGATTCAGCTGGATTGGACTTGTGCACACTGGGTAAATTCTCCTCAAGACAAATCCATCTGGCTCGCATGACATCCCATCCACTGACTGTCAATTTGGCCTTAGTCTTCTCCTTCTTTATGAGGTTTGACTCCTCCAGATTATACTGTAAAACAGATGGCTTCATCCCCTCCTTGTTTTCCCTCTCATTTTGTAAGAATTTGGGGTAACACTGAGTCTCAGTGTGCTTGTTGTATTTTTGGGAAATGTGAATGCATGATGTTGCAGTGTTTATGACTGTCAGAAATATCAGGCTTTACCGGAGTTATTTTACCATCTACTTGAATGGTAAATATCACTTGGTTGATAGTATCTCCCTAAATAAATACTATAATCATGTGTATTTTACATTCAGATATATTTTCACGAATTGAACTGCATGTGGTACACAGTGCTGCAATAGGATTCAACACAGACCATGTCTATGCAGTAGTTCTGCTGACTGAGGCCTCCTCTAGCCTACTCCATATGGTGCTGAAGCACTGATCTGGATTACAGCAACAAGATCAAAACAATATGTCCATTGTCCACCATGCACGGATATAATCTCAAGGATTACTCTGGAATGAAACCAACGGCCGCCTCTAAAGATGATACAGAGAATGATATGAGGATTTTACGGAAGGCTTGGCAGGGAAGCTCTTTTTGAGATTTCCTGATCTTTGAGATTTCAAGGTTCTTTTCTTATTATTATCTGTGCTTGAACATGAAGCTGCTAGACTCAGAACATTGGGCAATGCTTACCTCCCACAGCTGCCTCTAAACCAATACACATGCACTTGCTCACAAATGTGGAGCTCCCAAACCATCTGCTGAGAGAGTGAGGATGACTCTGTCCAGTTAATTGTGAATTAGAGGCAGCAGCTGAGGATGCAAACTGTGCCCTGGCCACACAGAGTGGTACTGCTGCTCAGTACACTAACAAATCTGCTAACAAATTCACATGCACATCAAGATTATGGGTGTCACGCTCTCACACACTCTCCCAAGAACAGAATGAAAGTAGTGGGCAATAATTCATCATTGTTGTTGGGGAACCGCACACCATCTCTATATTGAAAGATTATACATTCTTCAGGGCCACTGGCATGTCATGTCATTTAAAAGGCCTATAACTGTGTTGTAAGTAGGCATAAGTATATTGCTTTTCAGCTGTTGTGATTATCAGAAGAAAAAAGCTAATCTATTGCCAAATGACCTCTCCATCAACAGCAGGCCAACTTATGCATGAGCACTCAGAGGTGTCTGCACTCAGAGGTGTCTGCACTCAGAGGTGTCATGCCCATTGGGGGCACAGGGGCACATGCCCCTTCAGATTTGTCCCCCCCCCCCCCCCCCATTTTTTGTTGTTGTTGTTGTTTCTCTGTAATACTACTAGCCACCTAGCAATTTTATGAAGTTGGCTTTAGCTAGCCCAGATAGGTTCCCAACCTCATAACTAGCTATCAAGAAGACATTTCAGGCTATCAATCAAGTTAGAGTAGCTTGTCTAACTATCTTAGCTGGCATACCTGCTGGCAAGGTTGGTAGACTTTAGAAAACCAAGCAATTACTAAATGTACTGAATAAGACTAACATTCCTTTCAGTATTTTACCCAGATTTTAGCAGAGATGCAGAGAAGCATATTTTGTATTTTTTTTAAATAACCACCAGTCAGGAAGATACAGACAACACAAGAGGTATGCTTAGATGTGCAGAAAAATAAACATATTTTTGAGATAGAATTAAGCAAAATGATTATAGCTCTAGATTGCAGGAAAAAGCTGTTTCATGTGTTTGAAAAATGATTTAACTTCCACCGCACAGCCATCCTCAGGTACTTTGTGCCAGTAGTGTATATTCATGGTGCCAAAAATGTACCAAGAAGAAAAAAAAAACATAGAAACTATTTTTTATATTTTGTCTTTCTGTGTTTCGTAATTTTCCTTCAATTCGCAATAGGCTGAATGTATCTCATTGGAGAAAGCATCCGAGCGAGCGAAACAGCGCCCCTCTGTATGTGTAGGTCATCTATCTCATGCTATCTGGTCAAAAAGATGATGACATTGTTGCCGCCTGTAGCATTGAATGCAATCGAAGCCAGTGAGCATTTGGCCTCCCTTGATAAAAGAAATTATACAATTATAACCAATCAGTGTTAAGGTAAACTGAATGAGCTCAACTGGGAATGGTCCTGGCGCACCAAAACAAAAGTGTCAAGGGAAGCCAGTTTGGATTTGGCTTCCCTCCAATCTCATCACATCGAGAGCAATGTGTCATTGACAGAAACAACTTGAATTGTTGCATCTCATTGTGTTGTTGTCCTCCAGTGGTTAGTTAGCTAGCTAAAATTGGCCCTTTCCTAAATCAGCCATGGATGGAGATAGGGATTTAGACTTGTGGTTTTACTTAATTCTCTGTACTGACCAATGATTATAACGGCGATTCTGATCCAACCATAAATTCATACATTGTGCCCTTGGCCTGAGAGGATGGAAGTTCAATGTGTAGCTAGATGTAGTAGGCTAATGTTAACTAGCTAACATTGCCCATGAAAGGAAGTTAGGCTAGCGAGCAAGCATTTTAGCCAGGTAGCCTAGGGCAACAAAAAATGAAAATCTGTAGGCTACTGTATGTATGAAAGAGAGGAGGAGGGCATTGGCATTTCTCTACAAGTAGGGTGAGTCAACATGTTTTTCCTACTTGCACGAACACACACACACACACACACACACACAGAAATCAGAACCATGAACAGCCATATCATATTTAGCTTACTTTGATTGGACTAAATTGTTTTTGGTATCTTTTAGTTGTCACTGTATTAGACTAAGCATAGGTGAGTTGATGATGTTGAAATGTTGAAGTTGAAATGGTGCTGGAATAGTGGAGGCAGCTCCTGTTTTCATTGCGACTTGCGTTAACTCTCTGTGGTTCTAAATCAATAATTGTTTAGTGGTCCAAAAACGTCGGAAACATCAACTTGCTTGAGCATGCTGTAGGTCATGTAACTGTTTGTTACATGCAATATTCTTTGTGGACTTCACCTATGTTTTGTGATAGTTGTGCTGTTTGCAGTATAACCTGTTAGTTCATATACCAGTGGCAAGGCATATGAATTAACAGGTTATACTGCAAACAGCACAATTATCACAACACATAGGTTGTAATATGACTTTTCTTCTGGCTTGGCTTCCCCAGTGATTTTACCCACACACCGCTACGGCTTTGTGCCCCCTCAGATTTTGGGGTACTTTTAGAAACATGAACACACTCCTTATCCTGACTGTTACAGGTTTATAGTAGGCAAGAGAAAATCTTGAAAAGTTCCTCTTTCTGTAAATAAAATAGGCTACCCAGTACGCAAACAAATGGCCCTGCAAGCAGCTCAACGGCAAGCAGCTCAACGGCAAGCAGCTCAACGGCAAGCAGCTCAACGGCAAGCAGCTCAACGGCAAGCAGCTCAACGGCAAGCAGCTCAACGGCAAGCAGCTCAACGGCAAGCAGCTCAACTGCAAGCAGCTCAACGGCAAGTAGCTCAACGGCAAGCAGCTCAACGGCAAGCAGCTCAACGGCAAGCAGCTCAACGGCAAGTAGCTCAACATTCAAGATCAGCCAAAAAGTGCCTGGCAATTGGGCTGCTTTTGAAAACAGCACCTGCAAGATACAGTGAGGGAAAAAAGTATTTGATCCCCTGCTGATTTTGTACATTTGCCCACTGACAAAGAAATGATCAGTCTATAATTGTAATGGTAGGTTTATTTGAACAGTGAGAGACAGAATAACAACAAAAAAATCCAGAAAAACGCATGTCAAAAATGTTATACAATTATTTGCATTTTAATGAGGGAAATAAGTATTTGACCCCTTTGCAAAGCATGACTTAGTACTTGGTGGCAAAACCCTTGTTGGCAATCACAGAGGTCAGACGTTTCTTGTAGTTGGCCACCAGGTTTGCACACATCTCAGGGGTGATTTCGTCCCACTCCTCTTTGCAGATCTTCTCCAAGTCATTAAGGATTCGAGGCTGACGTTTGGCAACTCGAACCTTCAGCTCCCTCCACAGATTTTCTATGGGATTAAGGTCTGGAGACTGGCTAGGCCACTCCAGGACCTTAATGTGCTTCTTCTTGAGCCACTCCTTTGTTGCCTTGGCCGTGTGTTTTGGGTCATTGTCATGCTGGAATACCCATCCACGACCCATTTTCAATGCCCTGGCTGAGGGAAGGAGGTTCTCACCCAAGATTTGACAGTACATGGCCCTGTCCATCGTCCCTTTGATGTGGTGAAGTTGTCCTGTCCCCTTAGCAGAAAAACACCCCCAAAGCATTATGTTTCCACCTCCATGTTTGACGGTGGGGATGATGTTCTTGGGGTCATAGGCAGCATTTCTCCTCCTCCAAACACGGCGAGTTGAGTTGATGCCAAAGAGCTCCATTTTGGTCTCATCTGACCACAACACTTTCACCCAGTTGTCCTCTGAATCATTCAGATGTTCATTGGCAAACTTCAGACGGGCATGTATATGTGCTTTCTTGAGCAGGGGGACATTGCGAGTGCTGCAGGATTTCAGTCCTTCACGGTGTAGTGTGTTACCAATTGTTTTCTTGGTGACTATGGTCCCAGCTGCCTTGAGATCATTGACAAGATCCTCCCATGTAGTTCTGGGCTGATTCCTCACCGTTCTCATGATCATTGCAACTCCACGAGGTGAGATCTTGCATGGAGCCCCAGGCCGAGGGAGATTGACAGTTCTTTTGTGTTTCTTCCATTTGCGAATAATCGCACCAACTGTTGTCACCTTCTCACCAAGCTGCTTGGCGATGGTCTTGTAGCCCATTCCAGCCTTGTGTAGGTCTACAATCCTGTCCCTGACATCCTTGGAGAGCTCTTTGGTCTTGGCCATGGTGGAGAGTTTAGTATCTGATTGATTGCTTCTGTGGACAGGTGTCTTTTATACACGTAACAAAATGAGATTAGGAGCACTCCCTTTAAGAGTGTGCTCCTAATCTCAGCTCGTTACCTGTATAAAAGACACCTGTGAACCAGAAATCTTTCTGATTGAGAGGGGGTCAAATACTTATTTCCCTCATTAAAATGCAAATCAATTTATAACATTTTTGACATGCGTTTTTCTGGATTTTTTTGTTGTTATTCTGTCTCTCACTGTTCAAATAAACCTACCATTAAAATTATAGACTGATCATTTCTTTGTCAGTGGGCAAACGTCCAAAATCAGCAGGGGATCAAATACTTTTTTCCCTCACTGTATGTGTCCCTCACAGAAACAACAAAAAGTCTCTCTAAGCCTCCCAAAAAATATTGTCACTCTCTGTTTAACTCAAAAGTATAGAAGAAACCCAAGCACAAGCTGAAAATGCCTGTGGGTTTCTGACGACAAAAGTCTCAACTCTACCGTGTAGCAATTTGTCACCTGGCTTGTTTATTTTCTTCTGCTTATTTAGGACTCTCCTTTGTCCTAATGGGCTCATTAGCGGGAGCTTCGTGCCGGCAAGGCGCGAATCACAGGTTAGAGTAATGAGACTCCAATTTACAGGCACCACACGGTAAATTAGGCCTGGCCCTCAACGTTGGGTAAGCTCACAAAATACAATATGGTTTCATTTTAACTATGCTATTTTCTTAACTCAACTATAGCACACAAAAAAAATCACAAGAAATACAGTATATTATATTCAACAAGGGAATCTCACCATGTTGGAATGTTTTATATTCTCTACTTGAGAGGCAAAAACAACGGATTTAGGAATAGCCAACTGTAGGCTGTGTTTAAATGGTTGCCCTAAGTGCTTACAGCACATTTCAAGTCAGTGGGAGCAAGTTTAGAGAATAGTATGGAACATAAATTTGGAGTCCCAAAGGTTTCCTGTGTTTGGCGTTGGCGACAGAAGGCCTCATGTACTTTCACTGGTGATTTATTGACGGACCTCTACTAAACCAGTGAGTGAGAACCTTAAGCCAAGAGTTCAACTAAGGATAACATGAACCGACTTTAAGAAACATTTAGGGAGCTATGGGATGTAGGCTGCAGTCATTGTCTTGTTTGGTAGAAGTCTTCTAAACCTATTATGTATAATTAATTACAACTCAGAGATGGGAGTTCAATATTTAATCTCAAATTGTGACACTTAATAGTTCCAGGCCTTTCTTCTCACCCTGAAACCTGTAGTAGCCTACAGTGATAACTTTAGTATGATAGGCCTCCAATGTTTACTGATTTACACATCGGTTGAAGGGAAAGTGTGTGTGTGTGTGTGTGTGTGTGTGTGTGTGTGTGTGGTGTGTGTGTGTGTGTGTGTGTGTGTGTGTGTGTGTGTGTGTGTGTGTGTGTGTGTGTGTGTGTGTGTGTGTGGTGTGTGTGTGTGTGTGTGTGTGTGTGTGTGATGTAAATTCATTCCTTTTTATTTGCTTTCTCTTCACTTTTCAGCCAGGTACTTAAAAAGTGTCAGCCAGGCAGGGAGAGAATGAGCCTTGCTTGATGATGGGTAGAAAGAGAACAGGAGAGAGCGAGAGCTGGACAAAGCGGGATTGAGTGGTATATGAGGGTAGAGGAGAGAGAGAAGAAGGGGGGGGTAGAATTCAAAGCAGATGGTAATGCTGGCACCTGTCTTGTGCTAAAATCTGTTTGGAGCTGTTTTCCACATGTAAAGAAGCCAATCCTGCTTATTGTGGGGGGAAAAACTCAGGTTTAACCCTTTGTGACCAAGCCCTCCCCTGGTCCTCTATCATAATGGGATGCCCCCTCAGTACAGGAGGAGATCCAAAACCGCCTCTTATTCCCTCCACTCTCTCACACCCAGGCCTTGTAGTCAAACAGAGGGTGCATTCATGGTATGAACAGGAGAGAGCCTAATTTAAAGCTTTAATCTGTAGGCCACATGCTGCACAACGCCAAACACCAAACGGCTGTGTCAGACAGTGTTAAATGCAACTCGTATTTATTTGGCCAGGCAGACTAAGAGTCTCTTCCAGGTGTATTAGTATTAGTTTTGACATTACATTTGCCTTCCATCTTTCCCAGGACATCAGTGGTCAATGAAGCTTCTCCATAAAATCCAATGTAGCCGTTTTTATCTCAATATTGAATCATTTCTGGGTAACAATTAAGTACCTTACTGTGAAAAATAGCTTCTTCGCAAAGAGCAATTTCTCAAGCAATAATTTTGCTAGGACTGTCTTGGAGTGGTCTGAGTGGGGAGGGGTAAACTAGATGTTATTGGCAAAGAGGTTTGAAACTCTCGTTCTTATTAATGACAACAAGGCACGCCAAAACGTACACCAATGGCATTATGATCATTTTCACAATTTCACAGTTTTATTCCAACCTCATAGTGTGGCGACATTTATACATAAACAAAATACAGGATAATCACGTTTTTGACTGCACTGGGCCTTTAAGAAGCTATGGCAATGTTAAGTTGACCTATAGTGCCACAAATGTTAGGGTATTAGGTTTTTGTACATAGGGTTAGCTGACTATTCTGAAGTAAAGGGCTAGGTATAGTGTCTCATTGTATGGCAGAATGAAGGACAAACTGGTCTTTTTGTTTTTCATCTTCTGGAACAAAGAATCCAATGTTCTTGCAAATGATAATTTGTGAACACTACTCACAAAAAAAAATCTTGACAGATATTAAAATAAATAATTTGACAGATATTAAAATAATCATATACATACATTTCAGTATGTATTGCATTGTTCTGCAAGCATCTTCTTGAATACCACACCTATAATCACAGCCAATGAAAGGTGCACAATGCAATGTTCCAAAGCCATCAGCAGAGAGCGCCAGAGTACTCATTTAGTTCCTGTAGGTTGGTTGCTCCTCCTGCATGCCACCGGTCTTTCTGTTACACCACAACCACATCCAGCCCCACCTCAACTCACACACGTTCTATTTGGACCAAAGAACAGACACCTGTCAAAGGTTATTGTCGCCAGGGTGTTTTAACCCTTGCCAAACTTTTATAAACTGAAATAGCTTTCCTTCCCCTCCACTCACATATTTTTTAAGGGGAACCACAAATTGTTTCCAGGTTTTCACACATAGTAACTTAGTGTTTGGGGCTATTTGGAACAGAAACAATTACAAACAAACCTGTATTACACCACTTCTTTGTTAATGGATTTGAGTAGGAAAGAAAGAAAAATAAAACATTAAGTTTCCCCTTCAGGTTATTTTAGGTTGTGTTTATATGTCTTCATTTTGCCCATGGTTTAAGCAGAAATGTTTCGGAGTATGTACATGATGAAACTGCTTGGGCAATGCATGCTCAATGAGTACACAATGCACAGAAAAATTGTACATTGTTTGAAGTTGCTTCACCTCAAGAAAATGTATTGCAGTTGACTGTGAAATGTTGTAGGAATGTGATGATGGAGTAATGGACAGGGCTAAAGGCTTTGTGTGGGTGTAGTTGTATCACAACCTGGCATTTCCCGTATTCTAGATCGGGGTTTCGTATGAGTCTGGGTGCTCAGAGGATGCTGGCATGCAACCTGATGTGGCAGACACACACATAAACAAACACACACACAAACCCCAACAATGGTCTGCTTTATAATGTGCCCACCGATGCCATGGTAACCCCCTCGTCCTGGGCAAGACGGGTGGAGTGGTGTGCCAAAAAAATGCCATGGTTACTTTTTTTTCTTAAACCACGTTGCCCAGAAACCTTTGAAATGTAATAAGTGAAACTAGTGGGTCGGCACATTATGCCGGGAGTGTGTGGGAGAGCAGGGGAGAGAGTAAACTTGACATTTTAGTGTGTCCTGTCTCTGAGGCATACATTTTGCCTTGAGTGGAAAATTGCTAACATGTGATTACTGATCAGAAACTGTAGAGGGCCAGGCAGGGAAGACCAGAGAGTGCTTCATCCACTATTAGGTACAGTACTGATGATACGGCTGTACCACTCTTATTCTACAGATTACTTTAGTGGTATGGTTTTAGCCAATAAAACTGTTTTTGAGTGATCAAATCCACCTACAGTATACACCATCAGTATCTGAAAGCTCTTGAGCTGCATGTAAATGTATGTGAGTGTATCTGGAACACTTATATAACATTATAGCAGCACAGGAACTGTAGAGGTAAGTCCAGGTTCCAAAAGAGGGCAGTGGTGATTTTATGTTGGCAGCAACTTTTGGAGCAGGAATGGTTTTGATAAAGTCAAGAGATGAGGGATGTATGTACTGTATGTGTGTTGATGGGGTATTGTTAGGAGTTTCTCGAGCCATTTCCATATTACCCGGGGTCATCTAGGCATTGCGCCCACTCCCTCTGCTTGTAGGCCCCGCTGAGGCCTGGCGAGATTGAAGACAGCGCTGGGGGAAGGGAGGGGGGCGTGTGGGGTCACACAAAAGGGTCCCGTCTAGCGCTTTTTAATTCAATTGGGGCGACGTGCCAAGCCCAGCTTCTCTGTAACAGCTAGCACGCCATAACAGGCCCTATAATTACCACTCATCCCACACCTCGGGTCCCCATCCAGGCTTTGTCTCTCTTTCTCTCTCCATACACAGCCTCTTTCCTCTATCTTATGCTCACTTGCGTACTCGTTCACACGCATGTAACATTCACAGATGACAGCAGCACTTACGCAAAATCACCTGGGAATACATGGTGTTGTGGTGGCTCTCTCCTTCACAGTCTGTCAGTGACTACAAATGAGACCCTGGATAAACACAAATATCTGTATCAGGATCCAGCTATGACTATACTGGACAGACAGACAGTGAGGCAGACAGACAGACAGGTGTAAGTTGATGGAAATAATGACTTACAGTGGCAAAGAGTGTTATGGATAATAGTACTGGTTTCTTTGGAATAAGCACAAAGTCAATGAAAGTGCAAGTTACATTTTTATCTTATTTCTTTTTTGTTTTCCATAATAGGCTTGACTAAATGGAATTCACAGTAATGTTTTCCTCATGGGCAGTGACTAAATGTTTATACCAATGAGGAAAATGACTTTCTTTTGTTTTCATTATGTTCATCAACAACAGATTTCCATCCTGTTAGAATATGCAGGCATTATGGAGGGGAACCAAGAAGACGTCATGTCGCAAGGTGAATGAACCACAAGGCAAAGGTGATTTTTGGAGGACAGGACACATGAGACACAGCTATTGAAGTCAATGGTCATTTTATTCAATTCACTATCAGTAGCAACCATTTTTGTGAAATTCCGAGATTTTATTCACAGAGACTGAAGATAAATGTACACGGTCTGTAACATGGAGGCACTTCAATGACGGGGCTTTGACATGTGACTTTGGCTCACAGCACCTTGTAGCATGTATCCCCCCCTACACACATACACACACACAGCTTAGAATTGGTTCAGAAATGGTGCTTCTCTAAGTCTACATATGGCAGGGTACTGGGACTGGACTGGCAAAGCCCGGGCACAGCTGCTTGGAGAGGGCTTCTTGGTGTTTTTGTGTCCGTGTCCTCTCCCTCACACACACAGACACACACACACTCACACTGGGTGCATCCTGGTAACACACAGCTCCTGATTGGTGCTCCATCCGTGTTTTCCCTTATTGACTTATTTATATATTTATTAGGCATCACGGGAAGAGGATTTTGGCTGGCGGAGTGAGCGCAGGAATGGCGTCGGACAGACAGTGTGACCCAGGGCTCAGGTGGCAGCTGTGCTACGACTTCTCTGCCAGGTCATGGTGGATGGTAGGGATACTCCCTGTCTATCTCTATCGCTTTCTCCATCACTCCCGCTTTCTTCTCTCTCCATTGACCATCTCTTCATTAAGTTGAAAAAAATGTATTTAACTAAAATGACATTTGAGTGGAGGTTGTTGCTCAGGTATAGGGCATAGGAAATGTTTTGTTACTGTGGGTATCTACTTTTAAAATGGCAAGTTGATTGTCAGGAATCAATTGATTGAATGTTTGAAGTGATTTCTGGTGAGAGGATGTATTGTTGTGCGAGGGTCTAGTTGACTTGGGTGAAAGTATTCCTGTAGAGAAGTTGGAGTCACCTGCATCAATTGATATTGGAATGATGGTGTAGTCATCAAAATCCTGATGACAATTGTGATCATTTTGTGTTTTGAATAATGCTTTTTCTTTGGGCTACTTTAAATGGTAAAAAGCTCAGTGGTGTGTGTGTACAGAATGAGGCTGCTGCCCTGAACTCTACTTTCATTGTTAGTTTTTTTTAAGTGAAAGTTGGTAGATACTTAACGCCACTCACACAATTATTTAACATAATTCAGTGCAAGATTAAATATTTCAATTGCCGTGGAATAAAGACTCTGACTGTTATTAAATACAATCATATCTCTGTTGCTATCCTATTACTCTCAGAATATTGTGACTTCAAATGTTTTGAAAATACTTGTTACTTTTGGCTTGCATACATTTATCATATCATATCACCTACTGAATAATAAATGATCTCATATTTGAGAATAAAGATAATGCCAATGGATGTAGTTTCAAACTGTACTTCAGCTTGTACTTAATATTCAGTGTTTTCCCCACAAGTCTCTAAAGAAAAATGGACAGATTACTGTTTCTAATAAGGATTGATTGGAGGTATAATTATCAAAAAGCATAACGTAATGATTTTAAGTCATATTTTTGCACCCACATAGCCTACATTTTTCACCCATATATATCATATATCCTGTTTTATACACATACAAAACAACTAGAACAAGATGCCAGCCACCAATCATTTGACCCCTTACATCAGACCCCTTTATATTAAATAGTACATATTGATAGCGTTGATCATTCTGTACCACTCTTGTTTGCATTGCATTGATTGTCCTTTGTGTGTTGGTACACAGCGCAGAGGTGTCCTGAGGCCTGACACAGTTAGAAAACCCCAGGCTTCCCTGCAGTGCCAGCCTGCTGCGCTCACTGCTATGTAGGGCACCACAGGGCCTGCTGCCTTGGTGAGAGGGGGAGAGGGAGGAGGAGAGAAGGATAGGAAGGCCAGCCAGAACTGGGGCCCCACGTAGGGGGGTGGCAGGGGATGAGGCGACTGCAGGGTGCTGGGGCACAGGGGTGGGCAAGGCTAGGTTATTATGGCTGGCAAAGGAACGTTCTCTCACCCTGTGGAGAATCAGCAGGCCCTGCTAACCGGAACGTACGTGTCAGCACATCTAGTATTGTTCTAGCACTCTTACTGTCATTGCTAGGGCCTGATTCTGTGTCTTCATTGGTTGTGTTTCATGACTGCTCATACGTATGTATATAAGTCTGTAATAGACTGTTCCTTACTGTATCATTCCATTGAAACCTCAAATGTGCTTAAACGCATTTCAATGTCTCTTTATCCTATGTCCCTCCTGTCCAGGAGACCTCTCCTACCAAAACTGAACGTCTGTCTGTCTGTCTGTCTGTCTGTCTGTCTGTCTGTCTGTCTGTCTGTCTGTCTGTCTGTCTGTCTGTCTGTCTGTCTGTCTGTCTGTCTGTCTGTCTGTCTGCAGACCCTCCTGCCATTATCCCTACCTTTCTGTCTCACTTTCTCTGCTGTTCCTCAGCTTGTCTGTCTGACTGTCTCACTTTTCCCCTGTTCCTCAGCCTGTCTGTCTGACTGTCTCACTTTTTCCCGTTCCTCAGCCTGTGTGTCTGACTGTCTCACATTTTCCCCTGTTCCTCAACCTGTCTGTCTGACTGTCTCACTTTTTCCCCTGTTCCTCAATCTGTCTGTCTGTCTGTCTGTCTGTCTGTCTGTCTGTCTGTCTGTCTGACTGTCTCACTTTTTCCCCTGTTCCTCAATCTGTCTGTCTGTCTGTCTGTCTGTCTGTCTGTCTGTCTGTCTGTCTGTCTGTCTGTCTGTCTGTCTGTCTGTCTGTCTGTCTGTCTGTCTGTCTGTCTGTCTGTCTGTCTGTCTGTCTCACTTTCTCACTTTCTCACTTTCTCCCCTGCTCCTCAAGCTGTCTGTCCTTTTCCTCTCCAGACTGCTACCCCGCCGGTGCCCTTATCCCTCTGTCTGTCTCTTCCACTTTCTTTTCACCCAGATGACCCTGCCACTGCCCCTTTCCTTCTGTCTGTCTATCTGTCTGGCTCTCTCTACCCAGATGCCCCAGCCACTGCCTGGCGTTCTCTGTGTCTCCCTCTCCCACTGCACAGATGCCTGGCTTGGCCTGCAACAGCTGTCTCTCCATGTGCTGCTACCAAGTGTTGCAGCCGACAGTGGGGGGGTGGGGGGTGAATCATGAATATTCATATTCTCTTGGATCCACTCTACCAAACAGAGCCTGCCACTGCTAAGGAGGCTCTACCCATTGATGGGGAGGAAAAGAGGGAGGAAGATGGGGGAAACTGCAGGGAGGAAAGATGGAGGGATTGAGATAGAGAGGGAGAGGGTACTGGACCAGACCAGACTGTATGGCCCGGTTCCATAAAACAACGCTCTCCTCTCAGAGGTGTGAAAGAGTGAACACAGGAAGCAGAGGGATGGAGCGAGGGATGGGGGCAAGAAAAGAGGGGGGAATGGGTATCACAATATGGAGAAGGATGCAGACAATTACATTGGTAGAAGCCACAATCTATTTGCAGTATTAAAGATGATCTACCTGCTAATTTAAAAAAAATAAAAAATCACAATATGGAGAAAGAAAGAAGTTAAAGATTTTAGGAATAATATGAAATGGGACTTTTTTGTTCAATTGCTGTCAAATATGAATTGCGCTTCCAAGGCATCCTTACTGTACAGTTCTAGGATAGAATTGTAGCTACATTATTGTTTTCATGTAGTAGCTAAATCCCACCCTGATCTAAAAAGACTAGAATATTGGCAGCTGCTGTTCTCAAGTGAATGGATGTACATAATGACAAGGATTTCCTCATCTTTTATTAATAATATGAATCCATATTTGAAATGATGTTTAATACAAACGTAGATACCAAGAGATACGTTTAGATAAGAATAAGGAAACATTGACACAACGACATCCGTTAGGAAAAGCAGATGGATGCTTGTGCAAGCAGAGGGTGGACTGGAATGGAGAGTTAAATCAATAAATCAATTTCAAACCAAGGGATGATTAGAGAGAGGGAACGAAAAGAAGCTTTGGAGAATATAGTGAGAAAAGGAGAGCTGGAGAGAGGTATGGAGAGATAGCAGATGAAGATAGACAGTAGGGGTGGGGGGCAGCCGATCTGAGAGGGCCAGTCTCTAGTGGGTCTCACTCGCTCTTTCATGGAGAGCCAGGAAAACAGATTATACCAGTGCTGGTCTCTCCTGGGGGAGGACAACCCTACTCTCCCAGAACCCCCTTCCTTTAAACCCCCTTGCAGCTACCCCTCTCCATGGTACTGGCTGGAGCCAGACCTGAGTAAATCACAGAGATGAAGAAGTGTATTTCCAATGGGGCTCTGAGATGTGGAGCCACACATGTACTCAAATGACAAAAAATGACATAATTTAACGTCTTTCCCAACAGGAACGAGATGTTGGTGGCTTGGTTTTGTTTGCAGTTCATCGGCCTGAGAAAACACTGCATTGTTTCCCACTTTGTGTGGAGAGATAACCTAGCGGATCTAAACGTATACACACAGAACACTTGACCTTGTTTAAGAAAAAGCCTTTGTGTTCCCTTTCAGTGGCTTTGAAGAACTTTGCTGGAGCTTTAACTGAAAGAGTGGAAGCTGGCACAGAGAGAAGTGTGTATCATCATTTACTTTGTTCTTGTCATGATTAACAGCATCTCACCAAGCACTTCACTCATGCACACATGTGCAAACAATACACACACACCCAAAAGCCATACACTCATACAAACATTTACCTTTCTCATAAACACATGCGCATGCACACACACACACACACACACAGGCAGAGTTAATAAGGACCTCTAAACCCTCCTTGCTGGTGGATGATAAGCGGTGTGCTGGTAGCCCTGCCCTCCTGAGACATGCCTTCCTCTAGCGGTGCCGTGTAGGAGCCTGATAAGGCTGGGGAGTGTGGGATAGCCAGGGACCAGGGACAGCTCCACTCCAGCAACCTGCAGCAGCCACCCTGGCCCCAGGGCCAGCCAATCACAGCCCTCTGTCACATGCTATTTATCTCACCGCTGGGTGCCTGGAGGTGGACTCTATACCTGGACTGGTTAGCTGTCTGCCTTTGTTACATACAGGGCTGTGGTAATAGGCCTAATGCATCATGTGTGTGTGTGTGTGTGTGTGTGTGTGTGTGTGTGTGTGTGTGTGTGTGTGTGTGTGTGTGTGTGTGTGTGTGTGTGTGTGTGTGTGTGTGTGTGTGTGTGTGTGTGTGTGTGTGTGTGTGTGTGTGTGTGTGTGTGTGTGTGTGTGTGTGTGTGTGTGCTCGTGTGGATATGTGTTGCCGTATACAGATGTTTTAACTCCCTCTATCTCTTCTGTGATTCCAGAGGCTTGATAGTCCCACACCAACAGAAAATAATTAGGGGTGCAGTGTTAATTAAGCAGTAATACTTTAAAACTGACATACTTTCAAAGCACCTTTTTTTATTTAAAAGTCCTTTTCTAGATGAAATGTACAATCTGCTGGGACACAGAAATGTACACCTTTAAGATGAAATATCCTTTGAAAAAGCAATTTTGTTCAGGTGATTGATGGTAGGCCTACCTAGATGTTCAAGACGCAACTTATTCTCTGTCTTTGAATCTATAACCAATTTATGTTCTTACATTTAGATCATGAAAGAACTATACCCACATGAGGATATATGGTCTGCTAACAGCAGGCTGTTGAAACAGTATTGCGCACAGGTTATAGGTCCGGTTGCCTACGCTTGCTTTGCCTTGAGCTATGACAGACAGACTGGGGATAGGGTATGCATGAGAGATAACTGTTGCATTGCTGTTTTAAAGAACTGTGTGGGAATAGGTGAAGCGAGTGTGCGTAAACATCCCTTTTTTGTCCTTCCGTATGGGAAGTTACGGGCCTACAGTACCTTTGGGGGAGAAACAGAGGCGGTGAATTAGGCTGCCGGTCTGCCGCTCTTTCAGCCAGTGCCCGTTCGCAATGCCAATGTCAGCATTCCTAGACACGCGGTTGCCTAGTGGAACTTTTGTTTCCCAGTTTTTGTAAAGCTCAAGCCGAGAATACTGGGCAAACTGTAGAGAAACGGAAGGGAATCCAAGTAAAGTCCCTGGATAGTGCAGGAGAGCGCGAGAAGGAATTGAATAATGGAATTGGGAAATAAGGGCTTACACTTTACAACGCTGCCTGAAAATCCATTTTCATTTTAATGAGAATCAGATAGCCTATAGTTGTAGCTCATGTTTCCTCAAGAGCAACACTGTTTCGTTTACTTTAGGCTGGAATGGATTGTGAATAATAGGTTGACGCATTTGGGCTCCATCAGAAACACATTTTTATTTCTCGGCGGTGGCTGTGCAACGAGAACAGTGGCTCTTTAGTTTTTGGCCTATGCTCACTATAGGCCTACAGTACCACGACACGTCATGCACGCTGTGACCTTCTTTGTGTTGGGCCTAAATCTTTTGTCATTATTGTTAGAAATTATAAACTACTTTCGAACATGCTTAAAAACTCTTTAATCACAACTCTTCATTTCTAAACTCAGACATTTGGGTTCGCGGGCAGGTGAAAGTGCTTTATCACTCCGACATGAAAGATTGAGTAATAAAAGGAAGCAGATGCATTAGGCCTAGGCCCTACTTCGGGTTTTGCCGGATTGGTTAAAAACTTGTTCAAGTTCGTTTGAGTTGATGTAGGTCTATTTATTTCGCCAGAAATAGAAGGCTACCTATTTATTTATCTTATGTATTTATTTTGACTTAATTATTCTATTAACTGAAAACTTTTGGATTAGTTTTTGTTATGCACTCATTCGTGTGCCGGCCGGTGCATGAGGTTACTCTATATCAGTGTGCAAAAATACTGTTTTTAGATTTTGAATAATTTCACATGCAGGGAAGTGAAGATTGACATTAAGCTATATGAGAAATCAGACAACAATGGTTTGTCTTCAACAGAAATACATAATTTTGTGATATTACATTGTTGCTTATATATATAATCGTTTAGATAAGTAGGCTTATCACGAATTCAGATTGCAGAGGCATTGAGAGCCAACATGTGTAGGGTGACACAGACAACTATAGATGAGGAAGATGTGGTAAATCAGGATATGATATGCAGCTGATACAATGCTTAGCTTTACTACGTTGCTTAGGCCTATAGGCTATAGCATAAACGAATAAAGTGCTAAAATAAAATATATACAATTGGTAAAATAATAGAGAAGTGTAATTTGCTGTTATATCCTACACTTCCGGATGAAGTAGTGGCTGCCTAGTATCGATGCTGTGTGTTTGCCGACAGCATCGTCAGACAGAGAAAGGCATGGTCAGGCAGTAATATGTAGCCTACTCCCTTGTTTTTTTCTGAACTATATTGAACCTTCTTGTCCAAGCGAATACCAAGGTTAGGATCATAGGCTTGACGTCTTGTGTGATGTTTGCACAATGACAAAAGGCTGAGAATGGCCATTATGTCACAAACAGGCCTAGTCAATATTACATGGTTTTCTTTACACATTTGATTGTATAGATATAAGTCTGCTTGTATCATATCTTCTGCCTTATACAACTTTACTTCTTCTTTAGGCCTAGAATAAAATAATTATTAGTCTGAAAGTGAACTGCCTAAACTCATACTTGGCACACGTTTTGAAACAAATTAGAGCACCCATCAATTTAAAGAAACGTTTTTCTTTTTATAACAAAAGTTCCTAAAAAGAAGCATTTTTAAGCAGATAATATGAAAAAGTATTTAGGCCTAATATCAATCCAGCTTAGTTAAATGTGACAGACATGTTTTAACACTTATTCTGTTGCAAACCACACTAATATGTAGATGTAGACCTATTACATAAAACATTCAAAGAATAAACCAAATGTGTATTTTGGGTTTTTTTCTTCAATGCTTAAATGACATTAAAATGACTAGGGCAACATACATCCCGAAATTAATATTTCTACCGCTAACCTGCGGGTCTCACCTGAATTCTGGAGGATTTTAGATTATCATTTGAATTGGATGCAGCCTATTATTGGACATGGAAACTGTCTGTTGAAATATCTAAAATGTCATACAAATCAACCACTTTTTAAATCATGAATACACTTTTAAAATAGCCAAACTGTGTCATTGGGGATACGCTGCATTTATTAATGTAATCCATTTCCGTCTAAAGCAGAATTGTATTATGGTAAATGTATTTTCTCGTAGAAATTAAACAAGTGTCATTCTGATCTTGCCATGTCCAGTCTCGTTAGAATGAAATCTTATTTATTTTTTCTTTAAAAGTTACTGTATTCAAAGAATTGCAGGCTTCTGACATTATATGGCAGAGCAGCATCATTGAGTCTGTGAAATTACAATGCAGGAATTTCGACTGGGGAGGCAATAAATTAGTACTTCCAAGGATGATTAGTAAAGATACAAGTGATTAATGGTGATAATAACAATAATTTAATGTATATATTTATATCAATCAGTGTCTAATAATAGCCTAAAAATAATATACAGCAATTGTAATAATATTGGTATTATTGTTTTCTTTCTAATTTCTGGTATTGCTGTATCTTTATCATCATCATCATCAACAACGTCTGCTCTTCTCTTCTCCAGCTGTTAGATTCTCCTGAAGTTATAACCTGCAGGAGCCATAATAAGCTCTAACACTAAATAACAGCTTGTGTTTCTCATGGGTCTTTCTAAATATAAGGTCATAAACTTATATTGCGGAAGAGGAGATGAACAACCAGTTAGCATATTGGAATCCGTTGGGCACGCTCATACTTTGCGGCATCACAACTCTTGCATACTCTTACCTTAAAGGTCAACGCAGAAATGTGTTGGAATAAGTGAATATTCTAATAAAGTCAAGTCCTATTAAATGTCAAATGAATTTCATTGCCCAGTATTGTTTGATATGAATAGCATCACAGAGCTTTGAACAGGGTGCAAAATCCGTGCACCTGTCCGGTTCTTGCTCTAGGCTGAGGCTACATTAAGAAGTAATAGTTGGCTAAATGTGGATGAATTCTGTAGAACATTTTGTGGAAATAATTCTGTAGCCTACAAAACTGGTGGTAAATCCCCGTTTAATCTCGTCCTTCACTGCAAGTCAGAGAAAGTTATTCCAAACCTGCTCTGTTCTAACAAAAAACGCTCAAGCAGGACCGTGACGGCCATACATGAGGTATATTATTATGTTGAAAAAAATGTCCGTTTGTATTAATCTAGACTACACAATATTTTCCTATAGCCTACAGTGGCCTAATAACTGCTAGGCCTTTACTGTCAAATTCTCATCGTTGTAAAATATCTGGCATGACTAGCCTAAATATCCATATAAAAACCTAGGAAACATCCCTGCAGGCAGTGTGCACTGATTACATATTTGTTTTGGATAATGATTAAATGTTATCTAGGCCTAATACCGATAAGAGAGGTTTGTAACTTATAGCTTATATCATTGACCAATGTTTAAATGATTTGGATTTTATCATACCACCTCCCCCTCTGCTCTCCCTCCCTCCCTGCGTCCCTGCTCTGCCTCTACACTGTAGCCGGTGAGTGGTAATCCCCTGCCGTCAACGGTTTACTCTGAGCCCGTATTTAATTCCTCTAAACCCCCAGCTGCCGTCCTGGTTACTCACTGAGCACGACAGACTGTGAACCGCTCCGTTTATTAATAATTCACCAGCCCTCCGCTTCTCCGGCCGCGATCCACTGCTGCGCCTCCGCGCGCTCTGGACCGCCACATCACTTTTTCTGGGTTTATTACACTTTAACAGCCGTTAACTCCAACTATTTAATACACTCGTCATATGTACAGGGATTAGCGTATACATATGCGCGTCCTCGTGAAGTCGCCTGGCATAGTGGTATGATCAAGTATCACCTCTCTCCCAAACTTGCAACATCCATGGTGCCAGATCTGGTACTAGTTGTGGTCTCCTTTTTATCTCGAGTAAATATGGGCATTGAAGAACAGGTGAAGAAGAACCAAAGGGAATTCCATTTTTGTATTGTTTTTTATTAGGAGGACCAGAGGATGAGGATAACACAGAGTTCCTTTGAGGCACACAGAAGCAACAGCTGATTTGTGAGCGCGTAAGTAGAGTCTACTTACTGTCGGTCCCTTGCAAAGAGAGACCTCTGCTCTGTTACTTGGGAGCTGACGAGACGCTAGCATCGTGCACGGATTTGCTTCGCTGGGTATTCGGTGAACAGAGCGGACAGAAGGGATGGCGCACTGACAGGCGACCAGAGCAAGTACTCACAGCTCCGACAACCGCCGTCCGTGTTTTCATGGAAGTCCCACGCGTGAATAGCGGACATAAACACCCCGAATGAAGCCGGGAAGTGGTTGACTTGGATAAGCCGTCTCCCGTCCCTTTCCCTGTTGGAGGAGAACAGTAAAACTACAATTTAAAAAAATGTTCACCAGGCCACAGGCCGTCCCGTATTAGGGTTATTTTGCTTCCGGTATCAGAAGAAACGAGTAGTTTTCTCTCTCCCACACTTTTTTTGGAAGCTGAACTTTTTTAGAGTTGAAAATGGGTATTTGAGACTGTTGGCACATTTCCCTGCTCCACAATGGTACGTGCTGTGTAAATCAATCATTTGCTCTTGTATGCATCTGAAAGCTTGTAATCATCTTAATGTTTTGTTTAAACAGGAAAAACATAATTCTAGGACATCAAAAACTATTAATGATTACCCCAAAGTTATCTTGTGAGTGGTTTAAGGAGTAATACCGTACATTAAAGTTAACTTTGCACTACCCAATCTCATGTTGCAACTCATATTGATACTGTATAGGATTTTATGTTAAAACATATATGGAAGTGGGTTATATTTGAACAAGGATAACGCGGATAATTTATCTTCCTTTATCCTCCACTCAGCTACATTCCCGGGGCAGTTGAGCTGCTTCCAGTCGTTGCAGCTCGTGGTCATGCTGTCGCCCCCTTATTGACAAGCAGAGCACGGCACTCCACCAATCAAGCGTCTACTTTGATGTATCTATATTATACACAAAGTCAAGGCAGCGTTGCACAATCCAAACGTGAAAGAAATTGAATAAGTAGTAACATAAAAGCCGAATTCACCTAATGTGAATAGTCAACGGACGCATTTCGTTTTTGGTTTATAAGTGCATTTTGGCTACAGTTTATAGGGGACGTTACCCTAAGAGTTGGACTTTATTTCTGAAATCAATGTTAGTTGCGGAAGATAACTGGCGAGACTGCTTTCCTCTCGTACTCTGTTGCTAAATATTATCTACCGGTGTAACTTCTTACCGACGGCTGCGTATTTACGCAAAGGCTATTCACTGAATTCAGGGCAGTAAGGAGAGCACAAGGCCATTCTAATAACCACTAGGCCCACCAAGTCCACAGCACTGGTCCTTGTGATGCTGCTTGTGATCGCATGTTATGATATTGTAATGGAGAGTTTAGTTCAGTAAAGGTTAATTTCCTCTATGGCTTGAAACATTTAACATGAGTTTCTTGAGAACAGAAAATATTGCTGAGTTGGTAGAGCATGGTGTTTGCAACGCCAGGGTTGTGGGTTCGATTCCCACGGGGGACCAGTACGAAAAAAAAGAAATGTATGAAAATGTATGCATTCACTACTGTAAGTCGCTCTGGATAAGAGTGTCTGCTAAATGACTAAAATGTAAAAGGAAATGTAAGTAGGCCTCCAAAACAAAGTTTGATACAATCTTTACACAGAAAAATAGTGGAGTGAATCATGTCTCTAAGACTGTCAAGTAAAACTATCAGACTCCTGATCAAATTTAAGCACAAAGGACATCTATTCTGCTCCTTTATTTGTTTTGTGTATTTTCCTAAAGTAGTCCAGTTGTGGGATATTGAAGTGGACTGCTATTAGGTTCTAAATTAGTCATGGAAAGTGTTTTTAATGAGTTAAATAACACAGGATCTTGACCTGTCAGGATCTTGACCTTTAGCTTGATCTCTTGGCATAGGATCAGTTGAGTTGGCCATTTTGTGTACATTGACTATTGAGGAAAAACTGACATATACAACCTTGAAGTTACTGTTAGATTCCTACAATTCTATTTGCACATGAATATGAACAATTATTTGTATGAATAATTATGTGTTTACTTGCAAACTGAAATGGCACTAGTCCAAGTAGCTCAACAGTAACTTAATATAAAAACAAAATTCAGGACAGGCCTCACATGGGATTATGTTTATTTGTTTTCGTTTTTTTTATGAAAAGCTAGACAGAATTTCTGCCCAACATATTCTAAACATGTAAACACGCATAATCGGTATTTAAGGATGCTAAGGCAATCCTTCAAACTCACCCTGTTCATTGAGTCCTTCACTTATCGAATATATTGTAGTTTAGGACTACATAAATATATGCATATATTAAAGAATAACATATGCTTTATATGCTTCACAAATGAATGTATGCTCTCTTTTCTAAGTATTCTATAATGCCATTCCCTCTATTGACTTCAGGCACTAAAAGTTGTCTTTTTTGGAGTGCTCCATGGTCTGGCCCAGGGTCAGGATGTGTGTGATTGGTATGAGGAGGAGTACTGTGTCATAATCTCGAGGAGCTGTGTAAATTGTTAGGTAATTGTATATCCCACTCTGTAGATGTTGATGTGTATGTACAGAGGGAGCAGCTCACCACAAGATGATCAAACAGGCGCTTTCCAGGCCATATGTTTTCTGCAGCTCTTGGCTGTCGCTGCCAGTGATGTCATCTCTCACTGTGTATATGGGTCCTCGTTCGCCCTTTTGTGATCTGTGGTGTAGAGGCTACCATATCCTTATTGGCGTTGCAATCCAGAGGAATGCTAGGGTATGTCTTTGTTAAATAAACACTTGGGAGGTGGTGATGGCATGCATATGTGTCATATTAACCCCTGGTTGTGATCCTATAAAGGGTGCAGAGAGTTGTCTCTCAGTTCTGATCTGAGGTCAGTTTCTCATTTCATCTTTATAGGTTTGGTGTCATGTAAGGTCATCTTAGATTAGCAGTTAGGGTAGACTCAAATCAAATCCCATTTTATTGGTGACATACTGTACACGTGTTTAGCAGATGTTATTGCGGGTGTATGTGCTAGTGGTGCCATAACCTATGAGGACTATGTACATTTTGAGCCATTGATTCTTTAGAATGAGGCCCCTTGTTTTAGAATGCCAGTCTCAGCCCTTAAAGGCATCTTGCAGTGCCCACTGCAGAGAGAAGAAGATGTCCACATCACACCCATTTTTACATTTTAGTCATTTAGTAGATATTCTTATCCAGAGCAACTTACAGGAGCAATTAGGGTTAAGTGCCTTGCTCAAGGGCACATCAACAGATTATTCACCTATTTTTCACCTAGATATTTTAGGGATTCAAACCAGCGACCTTTTGGTTACTGGCCCAACGCTCTTAACTGCTAGTCAACCTGCTAGGCTACCTGCTAGGCAACCTGCTAGGCTACCTCACTAACCCGCTCTCTTGGGCACACATTAAATGTGCATTATAATGTATTTTTAGCGTCAGACCAAATTTAAATGACTGTGAACAGGTCATCTAAATGGTATTCAAAATACTGCCTCAAATGTTTGATATAGTCCAGACTCAACCATAGTGCTATGACCAATGCAGACTGCACACCAACGCTTAATGAGTCATTTTATTCCATTTAGTTTGGAACTGTTTTACAGTGTCTTCTGTCCTCCTAGTTTCATTTGTAAAAATGTCCCAACAATAGATGTCTTTGCCTGCCCTCCAGTTGAGGGTCTCTAATGAAGAATTAGAGCCAACACCAGTATTCATTCAACTGAGCTCACAGGATATTTATCAGTCAAGTTGTATTTGCATATTTAATTTTTCAACGTTTCTTCTGTATTTAGAACCAGGTTGAGCAAACATAATAAACTTGCATCACATACATTATCCACACCTCAGACTTAAAATGGAATGCAAGAGAAAGAACCAAAGGCAAACCTCAAACAGACCTACAACAATAAGCAATCTCCAATCACACCCTTCTAATTATTATCCCCCCTCTCTTACCCCTCACCTCCTGAGATGCAGGTGTAAAATATCACATTTTTCCAGAATTTTTCCCTGAGGGGGCTCTGGCGTGGACTCACACAACGTACATTTCTCCTTTCATATTTCTCCCCCACATGTTTTAACAAACAAGTTCCCCCTCCCTGTCCTCTATTTGATCTGCACAGGTTTGTTAGCTTGTTAGCGAGTATACAATGAAGCTCCATGCAGCCACTGAGTGGGACTGGGAGGATATCAGTGATGCTGTAGAAAACTAAGTGGCACTATTGATGACAATGTCCAGTGGGGATGAGGAGTGATAACGATGATGATCACTGTCTGATCAATAATGGAGATGACTGTTCTTATGGATTGTTGTGAGGCCAGAAAGACTGGTTTGGAAATTAGTACGGGAAGTCAGGTGCTTTTATATTGTGTGTGTGTGTGTGTGTGTCTGTGTGAGAGAGAGAGAGCGACAGACAGACAGACAGACAGACAGACAGACAGACAGACAGACAGACAGACAGACAGACAGACAGACAGACAGACAGACAGACAGACAGACAGACAGACAGACAGTGAGAGAGAGAGAGAAAGTGTATATGTTTTAATTTATCCTGTGCCATGAAAAAATGCCAAGTGGGGCAACCCCCATACATACAACACTTATCTCCCTCACTAGCTTTAAGCACCAGCTGTCAGAGCAGCTCACAGATTACTGCACCTGTACATAGTCCATCTATAATTTAGCCCAAACAACTCCCTCTTCCCCTACTGTATTTATTTATGTTGCTCTTTTGCACCCCATTATTTATATTTCTACTTTGCACTTTCTTCCACTGCAAATCTACCTTTCCAGTGTTTTACTTGCTATATTGTATGTACTTTGCCACCATGGCCTTTTTTTGCCTTTACCTCCCTTATCTCACCTCATTTGCTCACATTGTATATTGACTTATTTTTGTACTATATTATCAACTGTATGTTTGTTTTACTCCATGTGTAACTCTGGGTTGTTGTATGTGTCAAACCGCTTTGCTTTATCTTGGCCATGTCGCAATTGTAAATGAGAACTTGTTCTCAACTTGCCTACCTGGTTAAATAAAGGTGAAATAAAAAATAAAAAAATAAAATAAATACAGTCAGGTCCATAATTATTGGCACCCTTGATCAAGATGAGCAAAAATGACTGTATAAAATAAATAATACAAATACTGAGCAATATTGTATGCTCAAAAAAATGGGAAAATATATTATTATATACTAATACAATTGCTCAGAGAAAGATATTTTTTAACAAGTTATTTTTTTTTTAAATCTGAAAAAGATAGGGATCAAAATGATTGGATCCCCTGTTTTCAATACTCTAGAACCCTTCCCGTGTTTTCAATACTCTAGAACCCTTCCACTGTTTTCAATACTCTAGATTCTAGAACACTTCCCCTATTTTCAATACTCTAGCACCCTTCCCCTGCGAGGATAGCCACACTGAGCCTTTTTCTACAAAGTTGTATGAGACGGAGAATACGTTGGGAGGGATCTTAGACCATTCCTCCGTACAGAATCTTTCCAGATCCTTGATATCTTTCGTCTGCTCTTATGGACTGCCCTCTTCAATTCAAACCACAGATTTCCAATGGGGTTCAAGTCCAAACACTGAGATGGCCATTGCAATATCATGTCATCTGACCATAGGAACCGGTTCTAATCCGAGTGCCAATGGCGTTTATCAATCTCCAGGCGGTGCTACCCACTGGGCAAAAACTGGTTGAATCAACGTTGTTTCCACGTCATTTCAACAAAATAATTAAATGTGATGAGTTGAATCAATGTGGAAAACTGATTGGATTTGCAAAAAGTCATCAACATAAGAGAATTTCATATATTTTCCTATAATTTTGAATTTTTTTATTACTAAATATCTTTCTCTGTGTAATTAGTATAAAATAATAGAATTTCCACATTTTTTGACGATGCAATATAGCTCAGGGTGCCAATAATTATGGACCTGACTGTATATCATTTTGATGAGAGACACTGTGTGTCTGCGGCATGGAAAATTAAGCATTTCTGCCTTTGTTTTAGTTGCTGGTCAAATCCATACAGTTAAATTGAGCATTCACTGTTCACCAAACATGGGAATGTTAAGAAATCAAATCTCAATCAATTGCATTTGATGAACATTTGAATTCTGTAAAACAGCCCATCTAGGTCACTCAATCACAGACATCAAATCATTTTTTGTAGCTTTTTAAGTGTTAATTAAGTGAGGCCTTGATACTATTTTCGCTCAAGGCTGGCCATATGGATCAGGCATATGTTACATATATATAGCAAAAGGGTGGCATATATAATTGACAACATGCTCCATAAAAACAGAGAGAAAAGGGAAAAAGGGGCCAGTGCTACAGGGAGCTACATCAAACAATCAGTGCCGCCTCAAACAAATGATGCCCCTTTTCAAGTGTGAAGGCAATCCATGCAGCAGAGAGAGAGAGAGGTTTTACTCTGCTATCCCTTCATCCTTCCATCCCTTCATTCCTCCCTCCTTTCAGCAAACCACTGGCCAATCCAACCGCTTTTAGTACTGTAACACCCTCAGGCCTGAGAATAAGCCTCTTTCTCTGATGAAGCCTACCTGGTTAAATAAAGGTGAAATAAATAAAAAAAATAAAAAGAGAACGGTATCATTATCACAGAAATAGCCAATATGTGGCAAGCAGAACTACTACTGTAAATGCCTTTGTTAGGACGATATGCCTATGTCCATTAGGAGAGTAAAGGACATACTACAGATGAACCTTGGTCTTTAACAACCTTTGAAGAGCTGAGAAAGAGCATTTGTTGTAATAGAACAACTCTTTTATGTTTTCACTCTGTTCTCCTCCATATATATTAATGGTGGCCGGTACGAACATGGTTGTTGAAGCCGAACGCCATGAATCGTCTAATTGGAGTTTTCGGTTCTTTTGGATGACACTCACATTTCTTATTCGGAAATCTAACTTGAAGAGTAAACATACAAAAGTAAGCAATGGATTTGCATTAAATGATTAGTTTATACAGCGTACACAAACACACCAACACATATACACACACACAGGCACAGATGCCCCTTCAGTGTTAAAAGGGAAAGGGAGAAGACAAGAGAGCTAACCTCTCATTGGGTGGGATATGAATAGCCTGTGTTTCTAGCCGCAGCTTGGTTAGCCAAAGTCTGGGACTTATTATAGTGTTGTGTGTTTATGCATGTGTCTGTGTGTGTAAGTATTCCTTCAAGTATTGTTCCTGTGTTTTCTCTGTGTGTGTGTGTGTGTTAATGTCTGTTTTTAGTGTATATAGTGTATGTTTACCAGGTACAAGTTAAGAGTAGCATGCATTCAGAGTTGGCTTCGAACAGTGTTTGTTCCTGTTTTGTGAAACTTGAGAAATCAGGATTTACGGTTCTGGAAAATAGGATTTTTCCCCAGCTCTCCATATCAAGGTTTCCTCCCAGCTATGTTGTCTGGGCTGGCCTGCCTCAATTGACGGCAGAATTGGAATGGATACTCATTCAGCGCTCAAGGCCCAGCTGGTGTGTTCCACAGCATACAAATGAACTGTGCTGAATGGAAACAACACTTAGAAAAATACCTTTGCTGCATCGATCAGTGAATGTATGCCCCGTGTGAATGTTTTGTGCTGAATCAGTCACCGCTGTGGGAGAAGTCACCTGGTGACAACCAGGGACAGGAAATGCCATTGTGTCAGTGTGTATTGTGTGGTGTGATCCAAAAGCAGCTGAAACGGTCTGGTCTCCATTCTGGTGCTAGCAACGGAGTTCAGGCCTGCATCATATATGAGTTGGCTAGTACACATTATGAATCATGCTTTGTGTATGAGTATAAGAGGGGTAGGGATTCTCCATTAGAGATTCTGTACAGGATGCTGATATTGCTTGACTAAACTGTAATTGGCACATAATTTCTGACCAATAATAATAACAATAGTAATAATTATAATTATAAGAACAATAACAATAATAATATTAATAATTAATAAATCATAAATACATAATAGCAATAATATTACAATAACGTTATTATTATTCTAATTAAAATGATGTTGTGTTGTGTGCTGTATTTGTTAAGGAGTTGTTTAGAGGATGGTAAATGCATTGATACTATGAATGATTGTTGTGTTACGTTTCAGGCCACCGAAACCTTTCTGGTGAATGAAGACCCCTCCAGAGGTCCTGGGATGCCTGAATGCTTTGTAGTATCAGATTCCTACAGGGTATGCATTATTATTGTTATTATTATGATTATTTAATGTGTTATTTGAGTCATTAGTCATTATTCTGACTGATGGTCTGCTTTCATGCTCTTGGTAATTGTACCACAATCATAATGTCACTCACAGCTCCCTCTCCTCAGCTGCAAACCATTACAATCATTATTTCCACACACACTTTAAGAAAAAGGCCTTGCAACTCCGCCGAAGCACCCTTCCCTCGTGGGAAAGAAAATTATAACGATAATGTGCAGCATGCAGAGTTGTATAAAATGAAAAAAGGACCAAAAAAAACTAGAAAACTATACACAGTTGAAAAAAACATGCAGCTTTAAAAATTCCACCCAGCGAGCGCATTGGATTTACAGCGATCGGCCTGAAATGAAATGGTAATAAAAAGAGAATTGCGGGATGGAGGGAGTGGGAGTCTGTGGATGACTGAATATGTGATTGTTAATGAGGTGGGAGCCAGTTTTCTACTCTTTGTTTCCAGCTAAAGCCTTTTGCCAAGTTATAGAGAATCTGGGTTGCTACAGTGTATTGTGTGTCCCGGGGTACAGAAATGAGCCATAATGGGAGGTAATTGAGTATCATGGTTGGTGGAGAAGTTGGAGAGGGGAGAAGCATTAATATGACCATATTAGATATCAGGGCCAGTGAGTTCAAGGCCATCCAGAGAAGGGTATCTGTACTCACCTCCTCATAGGGAGGTTAGGCCCCACACATCGCATGGCTACCATCACACATCACCACTCCAGCTACCTCAGAATCCTCTGTCTGTCCATTTGGTCTTCATATATGAGGGAGTAATTGGTTGGGAATCCTAATCTTAGAGCACAAACTTTGAACCCTGTGAATTCTGTGCTTAACTTCTGAGTGGTATATTTGAGTTGTTCCATAGATTCTGTGTGTTCGTGGTATACAAAACAACCCTTGCAGATGCTGCTGCTACAGTACTTCATTATAACAGCAAATCCATGATTGACTTTACCACAATGAGTGTTGTAGCACAGCAAATATGTATATTCCAGCGTGTGAAAAGGAGAGCCACAGACTCAACAACCATAGCATATGGCTCTACCATGTGTTACTTAATGAGCGATTTACTCCCATAGACCACTAAATGTGGGGCTCATTTAAGGAGCGATGCTGGATGAGTGTTTGCGTGTGTTGCAGTCAACTCAACTCTATAAAGGAGGAAAACAGTTTTTGATCCCCTTCGAACCCATTCTCTGTAACCTTTCACTTTTGTGGTCCTGTGTGCTTTTTATGACTTCAGAGACAGAGAGACAGAGAGACAGAGAGAGAAAGATAGAGAGAGAGAACTTCCATGAATACACTGAGTTAGACAGAGTCTACAACTTAGGAACAGGATTCATTCCACCTGCTGTTACACAACTGCCCAAATTATGTGTATGTTTGTCACTCTGAAAGTTAGTGCTTATCAGAATTTATTTTGGTATATAATTTTCAAAATATCAAGGTAACGTTTTCATTTCAGTCATTTCATATTCACTGATGGAATCAACCGGTATGGAATGCTGTGAGCATGACCTTGTGTGGTGAGAAGGGGAGGTTACAGTTATGTGGTCTACACAACCCCCTGACCACACACTTTCCCCTCCCTCCTTCCCTCTCTGTCGCTCTCTATATCTCTCACTCCCTCCGTCCCTCTCTCCCTGTATCTCTCTATATCTCTCTATATCCCTCCCTCTGTCTCTCTCTATATCTCTCACTCCCTCTGTCCCTCCCTCTCTGTCGCTCTCTATATCTCTCACTCCCTCCGTCCCTCTCTCCCTGTCTCTCTCTATATCTCTCTATATCCCTCCCTCTGTCTCTCTCTATATCTCTCACTCCCTCCGTCCCTCTCTCCCTGTCTCTCTCTATATCTCTCTATATCCCTCCCTCTGTCGCTCTCTATATCTCTCACTCCCTCCGTCCCTCTCTCCCTGTATCTCTCTATATCTCTCTATATCCCTCCCTCTGTCTCTCTCTATATCTCTCACTCCCTCTGTCCCTCCCTCTCTGTCGCTCTCTATATCTCTCACTCCCTCCGTCCCTCTCTCCCTGTCTCTCTCTATATCTCTCTATATCCCTCCCTCTGTCTCTCTCTATATCTCTCACTCCCTCCGTCCCTCTCTCCCTGTCTCTCTCTATATCTCTCTATATCCCTCCCTCTGTCGCTCTCTATATCTCTCACTCCCTCCGTCCCTCCCTCTCCGTCTCTCTCTATATCTCTCACTCCCTCGGCCCCTCCCTCCCTGTCTCTCTCTATATCTCTCACTCCCTCCATCCCTCCCTCTCTGTCTCTCTCTATATCCCTCCCTCCCTCCCTCTCTGTCTCTCTCTATATCCCTCCGTCCCTCCCTCTCTGTCTCTCTCTATATCTCTCCATCCCTCCCTCTCTGTCTCTCTCTATATCCCTCCCTCCATCCCTCCCTCCCTGTCTCTCTCTATATCTCTCTATATCCCTCCCTCCTTCTCTGTCTCTATCTATATCCCTCTCTCCCTCCCTCTCTCCCTCCCTCTCTGTCTCTCTCTATATCCCTCCCTCCCTCTCTGTCTCTCTCTATATCCCTCCCTCCCTCCCTCTCTGTCTCTCTCTATATCCCTCCCTCCATCCCTCCCTCCCTGTCTCTCTATATCTCTCTATATCCCTCCCTCCTTCTCTGTCTCTATCTATATCCCTCTCTCCCTCCCTCTCTCCCTCCCTCTCTGTCTCTCTCTATATCTCTCCATCCCTCCCTCAGTCTCTGGCTCCCCTGGTTGTGTGCAGTATAATTGGCCACACAGAGCCCAGATCTCTTTGTTTCTCCTGCAGAGGCTTGCGGTGTAAATGCACAAGCGGTAGGCCTCATAAATCTGAGGGACTCCAGTTGTCAGATCAACATTTCAGCTCCACAATGACTTTACCTCCACCAAACACTATACCCCACTTAGGACCTGGTCCAAAACTTGTTTTATTACTTTGTGAAAAGCGTGCGTGCGTGCGTGCGTGCGTGCGTGTGTGTGTGTGTGTGTCTGTGTCTGTGTGTGTGTGTGTGTGTGTGTGTGTGTGTGTGTGTGTGTGTGTGTGTGTGTGTGTGTGTGTGTGTGTGTGTGTGTGCGTGCGTGCGTGCGTGTGTGTGTGTAATGTAAACATGTGTTTCCCATGCCAATAGAGCCCTTTGAATTGAATTGAATTGAGAGAGAGAGATTTTGTCTGTGAGAGGGTACATGCCTCTGTAAATTGTTCTCAGTATGACCAATATTCTGTGTTTTCTAATACTCATCCCCTTCCTTGGGACACTATCTTGTTTTGGTAGCAAACAGTATGTTCTTATCCAGCAGTCCTCAGGTTGGGCTGTTTTTCATTTTCAAGTCAACTTCATTGTAGTAAATGTCCCATGCCAGACCAACAGTGTGGCTCTGCTGTTTCAACTGCAGTCGCTGTTACAGCTTTCAGGCTGGATCTGATGTCTCATAGTGTTCAATTCACTCTACAATTAAATGTCTTACTTGTGCATCGGCCTGGGCTGGAAGTGTGCTTGTGCATCGGCCTGGGCTGGAAGTGTGCTTGTGCATCGGCCTGGGCTGGAAGTGTGCTTGTGCATCGGCCTGGGCTGGAAGTGTGCTTGTGCATCGGCCTGGGCTGGAAGTGTGCACTGAAATTCAGTCAAGATGCTGAAAGTGCATTTGTATCAGAGGGCAGAAACCAATAGAAGTAACACAAAATGTGCAGAACACTGACAAATATTTTTTACATTTGTTTCACAAACTAATTTATGCAGAGGCAGTGTAACTGTAGTATAATAACACTGTCATACTATTGTAGGTAAACCCATTCATTTACATAGCTAGAGTAAAATGTACATGGGTCTAGATAAAATGAATCCAAACCAAGACCCCAGTTTCGTTCTATTCCAATCTCATTAAATATTTCGTCTACCTTCTCGTTTCTCAGATGGAAAACAAATGACATTTCCAATATTTTAAGTCAATCTCTTAATATCAAGTCATTATTTATCAACATTATATGTCTTTATTGTCGGCCATAGGCCCCATATGAAGCATCACCTTTGACCTTACAGCAATATTGCATCGACTTTACTAACTGGTAGGCCTAATAAGCCTATAATAATATTTAATAGAAAACACATCAAAACAAAATCACATCGTAGCTATAGCAAATGTTTAGCTCATTGCAAAATACAATGCTCAGACTGGTGGACCTTCTGTAAAGCATTTTACCTTCTCGTTTAGGATATAGGCTACTCTACACGTCGTATTGATAAAACGCTGGATATTATTCATTTAACCCTCGTAATAACATATTTGTTAGCCTAAAGAAAAAGAGCGGTGTATTGTCATTATTCATGGTTACTGAGTATGAGCTGAAACGACCGGATTAAGCAGAAGTTTGCCACCGCGTGATTTACGAAGTTGAGAGATTCATGTTAATGATTTTATGTTGTATAGCAAACACCGTCGCCCCTGATCAATCCCCCAAAAAAATATCCGTGCGCACGACAGGAGAATCCGTGGAAGAGGGTGGGAGACCAAACTTTTTTTCCCCAAAAGTTTGTGTAAGCTTTCACTTTCAGCCTTCTAGGCGGGGTTACAGTACAGCATGGAGTGAGCGAAACAGGACGGCGAGCGATTGCAATGCAGCACTACAGCGAACTTCCATCCAACTTAAATAAGCTCTCCAATTTTCATTTCTAAAAATAACCATGTACTCCCCGTACTGCTTGACACAGGTAAATGCCATTATTTCATTGTTATTGCTTAGTATACAGTCGGTGTTGCGGGTTGGATTAGTGCTCCCACCATTTGCAACTATGTAATAGTTGAATTTGAGCTTATTTGTTACTCTCTGTTCCTTTCTGATAGTATTTACCTTGTATCTCTGACACGTTTTCTTCTTAGATGGCATTTCTTCGCAGGGCTTTCTTGTGCGTTTCATTACACATGGTTTTGTAGAGAAAATGGCGCTCCTCCCGAATCTATTTAATATAAAAGGAGGGGAGAAGTGGAGGAGGAGAAAGGAGTGAGTGCAGAAAACTGGACTTGAAGTTTAGTGTTACATGTGATGGTCTTACATTGACATTTTCCAAAATGTTGATCTCGCAAACGCTTGGCAGTGAGAGAGGCTACATGTGGAAGCGTGGCCGTCAAAAAGCTTTATCCGCTAACGGTTGAATCTGTGACAGTCGAGGACTTTAGGTCGGTGTGTGCTGCCGCCAGTTCTACAGTAGCCTACACTCAACCGTGCTCGATTCGGATTAATTTAACGTACGTATTTAGTGAAAGTAAATGGTCGGGAATATAATGTATAAACTATTTTACGCACGAGTATCTCACTGCATATATGCGCCATAAGGATTATTTTCAAGGTTCTGGTCATGCCCAGTTGATGTTAACTTATTTTAGTGACTCTGGTCCACTGTACCAAGCACACATACTGTATTTAATCTACTATTATAAACTCTTGACCATTTATGTTCATAGTAAAACAACCATCCCACAATTTACAGCCAAGAAATATTCCATAACTTTGAATAAGAAACCTACCTCTGATGTTTTACTCTGTGCTGCTTCTCCCTACTTTCAACTATACAGTGCATGTCCAGACCCTAACACCTGGTATATTTGGTATACATACACCATACATTGTAAAATTCACTCATATTCAATAGGGAATTACTCTGATACTTCCACATGCAATATTCCACATTTCTGAGGACAGTTGGGCAGATAAGAATATCATATGAGTTGAACAGCTTATTGGCACTAATTGGTAATTGATAAGGTCCTACCCAAATAAAATGTACTTTTGTAAAGCAATATAGAATCTCTTGCTATATAATATAACTAAATCAATTATTGTTCAATATGCTCATTAATGGTCAAATCTGTTTTGATATATTGTATTTGTTAAAACTGGAGAGTTGATCAGGTAACAGTTTCAGAATCTACATGATCTTTTTTTAAATCAAGAATTCTAGACAAGTTTTTGGGGAAAATGTATATAAAGCTTCTCTTTATCTATTTTATGAAATTATAGTCTATTTGTCCTTGAGGATAGAGAGTATTAACAAGTATTATAGTGCCTGTTGTAACTTTTGCAGAGATATGGTCAATGGATTGTAACAAAAAAGTACATTGCGCAGTCATAAGATAACTTAAACAGTTAGTTATTTAGTTTATGGATGTATTTACTTTGATAAAATCATGTGTATTAGTAATCGTCCTATAACTTCTCTGTCAAATGAACAGTGATTTAAGGTCAGGCTCGATCCTAAAGTGGCCAAATGCCACACATCATTGCTTAACTTCTTTTGACTCACCAAGAACCCTAAATATATGAGGTTCAGTAACTATTCATTTATGACTTATGTGCAATATCATTACTCTTGGAACTGGAATTTTCCTTAGCTTGGCAAAGTAACTTGGAGGGAAGCACCAGAGAAAGCTCTGCTTGAAGTTGTACTGTCAACAGTATATGTTCACAGATAAATGTGACATACAACAGGGGGTTTTGAGCCCACTGACTGAAATATTTAACATATTTTAGCAATATAAATCCACATAATATAAACCAACAAAGTTCCTTGGTCTAAACTGAATCGTGAGGCACCCATCATTTAACTCTCTGCATCAATATATTCCTGCTTCTGCAAAAACATTTTAGTGGTCTGCTTTTCTTCTTTCTATGCATTTTAGTGTAGATTTCTTGTTAGTTTATGGATTCTTTAAAAAGCCATGCCTTTTTCTGGGTCCAAAATAGAATGGTTGTTGATATTATCTGCAATTCTATGACTCTCCTAACCAGTGGCATAACTGTTGGAAATCTATTCCTATAAAGCAAACTTGTTTATCCCTTGGTTTCACTGGACAGTAGACTGCCAAGGTCTGTGTGATGTGTAATTCATTCCTGATTTTACAGTGTTTTATTAAAACAATTTTACTTCCATGCCTCTGACTCCTGTTACAGAAGCAGAGAGGGTGTTTTTCTCAGCATCGGGCACGGCCAGTAGTCTGCTTCCATTTAAAACTGTAGAATGATCATATGTTGTTCTCTGTTCTACTCCCTGATTGACAGAAGCAAGACAAAGCTGATTTGAATACTTTTTTAGAAGTGGATATCTATTGGAAGAGAGTGTCTTGTACTTTTTTAGGCCACACGGGTCTAAATGAAATGCAACTGAGAAAGAAAATAGGCCCACATATTTAGAAATGGTGGAATGGGACTTTATCAGATGCACAGAGAGGAATCTCTATATAGGCTCGAACTTTTCTCTCCAACAGTTTAGCATTGAGATTTTGGTAGGCCTATACACATATAGCTTCATTTGCTAATGCATATTTATTTACAGGGTTTCTGGAATTGATAAATGTTGTAATTATTTTACTAAAGCGGTTATACGGCAGTATGAAAAGAAAATGAAGCTTGCATAGAGCCAGAGATGTTTTTGTCCGTTAATTAAAATGAATTGGCAACAGAACTGACTGCACATTCCGCACGTGCTGCACATATGCAGAAGAAGGCCTATAGGCTAAATCATTTGGACTGGATAAACTATAGAAATATATTATTTAAAGCTATACATTGACTGTATAGAGTTTGGTATGTTCATGCATTTTAGGGAGATATTCAATAAGAGAACAGCTTTGTGCATAGCACTCGTCCAGCGTGCGTGGAGCTTGCGCCTCTCTGCCCAGCCCAAGCCTCCTGTATTCCCTTCACTTCTGATGTGCCTCTTGTCAGATGTAGACTCACATTTTTGTTTATTTAATTAAGGTTAATAATTAAAAAACGAGTTTGGACCTCGGATATGGCAACACAATATAAATAATCGAATAAATTATTAACAGTGGTAAAAGCCTTTCTGGAGAGTGGCGAGATGGATGGGGTGTAATCAGTGGCGGTTCTAGACCATTTCAACTGGGGGGGGGGGCAAGCTGGGGCCAGTTGTACTGTTAGAGGGGCCAGTTACATTAATAACGGATGTAAAAAAAGAACGATAGCAAAAATGAGTTGTGTAAAACATTTTTCATACTCCACATTTAAGGGGGCCACAAGGGGGTCCAAAATTGTTGTCACAGGGGCACTGCCCCCCTCCCCCCCCCCCCCCTCCAGAACCGCTAGTGGGTGTAATAGAGGCAAATGATGGAAAGCATTCAGAGGTCCGGATAGACTTTATTCGTGTGTTGTTTTTAGTAAGCATATATGTTTTATGCTGTAAAAACATTCCAATGTAAGCCCATACCAAAGTTATCTACAGTAGGTATGGAAATAGACTATACCAAATTCACCGTGTTGTGTGGCTGGCTGATATAGGCTATTGACTGAGTTATTAGACACCATTATCGGAATAGCGTTGCCTTTTCCAGTCTTGCACCACTACACTCTTAGAAAAAAAGGTGCTATCTAGAACCTAAAAGGGTTATTCAGCTGTCGAGAACCCTTCAGGTTCCAGGTACAGCCCCCTTGAGATGCATTTAGAACCCTTTCCACAGAGGATTCTACATGGAACCCAAAATAGTTTTACCTGGAACCAAAAAAGATGATCCTATGGGGACACCCGAATAACCCTTTTTGGAACCCTTTTTTTGTAAGAGTGTGGGGCTTTTTCATTTATGTCATAGGTAGAATATTCAAACCAGATTAGATCAGTAAAGCAGAATTCAACACTTTTCTTCTCTACACAGTGGAGTATCCGTGATATTGAAAAATAACAAAAGACATTGTTATTGTTGTTGTTGTTGTTATAGTCATTATTAGGCATAGACTATTATTTGGCTATAACACGGAAGCTTGGCTTGTTCCCATAAAGCCACCAGGTCATAACCATTGTCTTTTCGCATTTGCCTAAGCCACTTTATGCTAATGATTTTGTTTATGCTCACAAGTTTATACAATAAATGAAATGTGATCACCCTATACTATTCTTACTCGTACGACATTTTAACATCCTCTTCTCTTTGCTCTCCTGCTCGCGGGACGGTGACCCCTGCGCGGGAATGCTTTTCACACCTCTTAACACCCTCGCGACACTAAAGTATTGCACTACTCACCTTCTAAACAATCCATTAGTGGTAAGTGTTGCCCTATTATTTATTTTAAGGCATATATATTCTAATGTGTGTTATATACATTTTATTAGGTATTGTTACCATATGTTGTTGTAGCCCATATTACTTTTTTTTTTAAATACTCAAATTTAAAAAACGTTCGTTTAACTTAACCATTCATCTTATTGAAAGGAAGCATAATTTGCTAAATGTATTTCCCACACGTTCGGAAGGCCCAAAAATATATTGGCCCGTTTTTTTAGACAACTCAGTGCTTGTCAATCACTTTTGCTCTCGGCCTAAAGTCCTACTAAGTTGTTTAAAAAGCTTAACATACATAAACCAAAAGTTAACTGCGGAGAAAGAACAAGATGGCTATTTAATACAGTTTTGTTTTGGGCCTAATTTCTGCAGTTTGTAGCCCGTAGCACCGATTGGCAGAAAGTAGCCTACTAGCCGTCTATTCAAGCAGATTGGCCTAATGTTTAGCAAAAGTAATTCACATAATTTCATGATGTCATCTAAAATTTGCAAACTTGTTGCCTTGAAAATGTATCTTGCTTTTCCCATTTTCATGCAATTAACCCTTAAGTGGCAAACCCAAAATGTTTTACCATTAACCCATTATTTGCATGCATATTTGAGACAGAAAGACTAAACATATATTTGTAGAATTTGAAATAATTTAGTCCTAAGGAACATATTTCTTGTTGCAAGTCATCTTTGTATTGCAGATCATTAAATAATTCACCTTTGTCTTAATTACCTGCATGCCTACATCTGCCCTAAATGATCCTAAATTATGTTAGGCCTAAGTGAGTATGTATTACTGTGTGTTGCTGCATGAAGATAGACCAATATAATCTATGTCATTATCAGTTGTTAACAGGCATGGTGTTTTGAATAAAAACATATTCCACTGAAACCTCCATGTAGACATTTTGTGAGGTGGCCTTCCAAACTCTCCTCACCCATCCCCCCATCCTCTCCTCTCCCCTCCTCCAGTCCCTCCTACTCTCCTCACCCGTCTCCTTCCAACCTCTCCTCACCCCTCCCCTCCTCTAACCTCTCCCCTCCTCCACTCCCTCCTACTCTCCTCACCCGTCTCCTTCCAAACTCTCCTCACCCATCCCCCCATCCTCTCCTCTCCCCTCCTCCACTCCCTCCTACTCTCCTCACCCGTCTCCTTCCAACCTCTCCTCACCCCTCCCCTCCTCTAACCTCTCCTCACCCCTTCTCTCCCCCCTCCTCCTGTCCTCTCCCCTCTCTCTCCCCAGGCCTGGAAAATGAGTTGGAACAGCTGTTCAGGGGATTAAAATCTGATGGAACCACAGTCTGAATAAACAGAAATGTTGGATTTTTTGAAGTAAAGATACACACTCATACAAACAGCCCCATGCACTCCCCAACCACAGACACACACACGCACGAACAAACACACACAAACACACCAGAACCTTCCGTCCTACGTCCGAATGCGATTAGGCCGCTGTGTGGTTATCACTGGATTAGCCTATGTTACAGGATCCACATTTTTTAGGCTGAATGGCAATGATGTTTTATACAGATTTTTAAGAGGCACTCGGACAGCACTGACTGTGGTTAATCTATTGAGCAAAAACAAATACCCAAAGTGTAGTGCTCCAAAACACAGAATTTCAGTGGGAAGAAAATTAGGCTTTCATGCCTTTTATAGAATTTCTATGGCGGACATATTGAATTATAATATTACTGTGCTTGAGTTCAGTTGTGCGTAGAGCAAGCCCCCTGCCCTGCAGTAAAGCCAATCAGTATGATGCAATGAATGTATGTAGTCTGATAGTGCTTTTCTGATTGGTGTGGAATATAGCCTTTGGAGTGAGCCAGTAGAAAAATAACTCCTGTGTTCCAGACAGCCCAAGTCAGTGATGAATTTAATGGACATGTGAACTTTATTATGTTCTCCTCCTCTATCCCTAGTTGAAGGTTGGAGTTACGGTGAAACCGGAGTCCCCCAATGGCCCTGTAGGTGTCTCGTGGCAGCGGGTGGCTCTTTTCCCATCATGTAATGGGGACACCGGCAGGCCACAATGCCAGACGCTCACAAGGACACTGTGTTCCCTTTACTTATTCATTCCTACCAGGCAACCACCACCACCACCACCACCACCACCACCACCGGCGGCCTCAAGTCTCCTTTGGTGGTTGGTTGGTGGTTGGTGGAGTTGGCAAATTCAAACAGCCATAAACAATGAGGTGGCAAAGCCCTGGTCTCTGTAATCACAGATATGGGCTGGCTGGTGGCTGGTGCTGTTATCTAATCCTCAGGGAGGAGGTACTGTGTCCTGGACCTAGAGATGCCCCGACTTGTTAACATTTAATGAACATATCAAGAATATTTAAAGGACATTTCAAGGTTTTGTTGATAAATGTTTTTGGAACATTTTCCATCAGACTTTGTAAGTCCATGATGGGGGCACTGTTGTATCTCCAAAAAATGTCTGTCTATTTTATGTAGAATTCAGTACACTGTGTGATGGGGAAGACAAAGACTGGATGAATTGGATGTATTTTGGCAAGAGGGAATATAGATTTGAATTAAGTACCATGTAGTTTTTATCTCAAGCTGCATGCAGAAAAGCCCAAACCAACTGAGTCTCATTCAGTATCTGCACAGCTGTCCTAGCATCCGTGGAGAATGGATTCCTATTGCTATTGCCATGGGAGTCTCCAGCCAAGAAGAATAGGAGGATATCCAGTGTGTGTGCAGAGAGAGTGGTGTGTGTGTGTGTGTGTGTGTGTGCGCGCGTGCATGCGCCGCACTGCCGTCTCCACCCTCCTGCCTTTCCCTTCGCTCATGTCACCCCTGGCATGGATTATGCTTTGGCAGAACCCTGGCAATGCCTTTAGCCCCAGTGCGGTTCCGTGGTCGCTGATATGTTGTGCTGTTGCCATGGCTACAGAACGCACACACACACACACACACACACACACACACACACACACACACACACACACACACACACACACACACACACACACACACACAAGCACAAATGACATAATTGAGCTAGAATATACATAGGCACACACAAATACTTCTGTACAATATGGGAGAGAGAAGGGGCTCAAGTGAAAATGTGGCTTTCCCATACAAATCAACAGAGGGAAGGAGGGAAGGATCCCAGCTCTGTCGGAGCTGTGGGCAATAAGGAAGCTGCATGGGATGGACTGACACGTTGGTACAGTATGTGCTTTCCATGATTAGTCATGAATCTAAAGAGTGGAGCACCTATTATCACCTATTATCTAGTATTTAGACCACTGACTGCCTGACAACTAGTTTGTCTGGGAGTGAGAAGATATGGTGAGGATGGTGGTATTTGTGTAAGAGAGGGTGTGGCAGCTTGGGTTTGCAGAGAGGCATGCCATGGTGTGGTAGCTAGAACACGTTATTGTTTTAACAGTTGAAAAGGTCTACAGTATGTTGTTTTTATTTCCTTTGCCATTTATTTCTCACCATCCAACCTTCTCTCTCTTCTCTACCCATCCCCTGTGGAGTGTTAGTGTGGGGGGAGATGACAAGTCCTAGTGTTTTTGCCTGATGGGCCCAATCTCAGAGGGCATCGGTGAGATATGCAGACCTCACCCACCAACACTCTGTCACACCACTAGGTTTGTAGTGGGGTGTAATGGCAGTGTTTGAATTGCAAAGTGGCACACAATTCAGAATTGAGGGGATTGTATGGAGCTTAACAACACTGAGGGAGTCTGTTCTTGACGGAAATGTAGACTCTTGTGTCCCAAGTCTATCAGTAGTAGTGTTGTAATTGATTTATAAGTGATTTATAAAAGCAGTTGGATGTGCTTTTAATATCAAATACCTCAAAATGTTTTGGGTTTGTTTGTCTCAAATGGAGCATAAACTTCACATCAAGTGTGTGATTGGTAATATGAGAAAGAGCATGAAGATCCATTGTTTTGGCATGTCACAGGTCAGCAGCAGAGAGCTGCTGCTGCTCATTGACACCCCACTGAAGGTCACTACAGTAGGGGCCTGTTGTTTGTAATGGAGGTGGGGACAGCAGTCTGGTCTCTGACCTCAACTCCCACTGATCTAAATATATAGACCCCTCATTACATTGCTGCTGGATTCATCTGTATGAAATCTGAGATCTTTCTACCCCTCTGCCTCCCTCTCGCTCTCTCTCCCTACCAGACACAAACACACTCATAACCAAGCATGCACAAGCTCACATAAATATGGCACAATCTTACCTCTGAATCGGTAATATCTCCACATTTATTTTAACACACCCATCCAAAACACACACGTACAGTATGTGAGTGAAAACAGACACACGTACATGCACATTCAAACTCTCTCAGGCTTTATGCATTATGCATTAATGGACACATACACCGGCAAACACACACGCTCAAACACTTCCCACACCTGCACACACTTAAGCATGAGGCGCAGGTGTGCATTCTTGACTCTCCCTTGTCAGTCTGGTGCCGACCGTCAAAATCACGGCCAGCACCACTAGACCAGAGTGATGATTGGGGAGGTGGTGTTGGTGGGGGAGGAGGGGGGCTGTTGTGTTGCCAGCGTACCATGTGTGCCAGCTCCTCGACTGACTCCTAACCCATATGGCACTTCACTCCCTAACCTCCCCCAAATCTGACTGTGGAAACATACTGCATTAGCACTTCTCCCTGCACCTGGCTGTGGCTGAAGAGACAATTATGTACATTAGCAGACAACTGCAAAATACCTCATCTCACAACAACCAATGGGGGGAGTGGTGGTGGTTGGGGGAGGGGGGGTAGTTTAGGTTAGGGTAGTTGTAGAGTGAAGACGTCACCCAATGACGTCACATATTGTTCTCATGTAATGCTGCCATTTTGCAACTCTTTCTGATGAGCAGGTGAATCAAGGTGAAAGTTGACTTGTGGGTTTTGGCTCAATTAATGACACTACTTTAATCGTGTTTCCTGTTTGTTACTACCTCATTGAGTTAGTCTGTTGAAATAGAATCGGTTTTGTTTTTCTAGCCTAGGGTGTGATGGATGCAGCCGTGAGTTGGAACCTGATAACTCTGATCCTCGCTAAGATTACCAATCTGAAAATGATCACTTTATAATAAAAGTGTACATCGGAGTAAACAATATGTTTTGCTTACATATTTTCATCAGGAATGAGAATGATCTTCATCGGGTTAAATGGAGCATTTAATGGGTTAAACTTGGAGGGAAGGAGTTTTCCTGTCTTGGGGACGGGTGGAGGAGCATTGACGTTTGGATGCTAACAAACCCTCAAGTCCCTGTAGCTCAGTTGGTAGAGCATGGTGTTTGCAACGCCAGGGTTGTGGGTTCGATTCCCACGGGGGGCCAGCACAGGAAAAACATTTTATGAAATGTATGCATTCACTACTGTAAGTCGCTCTGGATAAGAGCGTCTGCTAAATTACTAAAATGTAAATGTGAGTCAAGCTGTAACAAAAGCGCTTGTAACCTTATTTCAAGAGCTGCAAAGAAAACACAAGGTAAAAGGAAAATTAGAAGTTAGAGAGATGGGGGATCAACAATATCAGTATCTTAGGCTGGCATGGCTGCATATCTGTTGGTCTCAGTTTCTCCTTTCTTTCTTTTTTTCTGTCTGTCTGTCTGTCTGTCTGTCTGTCTGTCTGTCTGTCTGTCTGTCTGTCTGTCTGTCTGTCTGTCTGTCTGTCTGTCTGTCTGTCTGTCTGTCTGTCTGTCTGTCTGTCTGTCTGTCTGTCTGTCGCGCGCGATCTCTATCTCGCTCTCTCTGTCTGTCTCTCTGTCACTCTGTCTGCGCTGTTTGGCCACCCGGTCCAGCGAGGAATCGCTGTCGCCCTGGGAACAAAGCACTGCAGCTCTCTCCTCAGAGCAGGAAGTTGGGCCCTGGCCAGTGGTGGAAAATCTATACGCATAATATAACATATCTTTACCTTACATGAACTCTGAGGAGGACTAGCAGCTATGAGCAAACAGAAAGGGTGTGTGTGTGTGTGTCCTGAGATTCTTGTGAGGGTCTGCTGGCTGTGGCTATAGGCCATACTGAGAGTAGTGTGGAGAGCAGGGCAGGGCCCTTGGTAGTAGTCAAACACAAATAACTGCTGCTACTCTATGTGGAAAAGGTATCCACAGTACTCTGAACTGAATTTCACTGTTGGGGCTTTAAAAATGACTTCAAGCCAGAGTGAGCTTTTGACATGGAAACTTTTCAATTTGAGTGGAAAATGGTATAGCCCTTCAGTGATTATTTTTTTTTTTTTAAATGTGCAATACTTTAAGGTTTACGTTAAGTAGGCTACAGCCAGACATTCACGTCACATAAAGTTTATTTTTGTCAAAAATACAGATTGTATGTAACAACAATGCATGAAGAAAAACAAGGTCAAGCGACATATGTCACCACCAGGTTCAATGGGGAACTTCGTGACATCACTGTTGTAGCTCAAGGAACAGTGTCCCAACTCGCACTATGTTTTCACAAAGTGGGAAAAAGCTTCTCCTTCAAACATATGCAGGAGTTTAGAACACCAGCGTTGCATTGCTCCTTGATCAGCCCTTTCCCATACTTAATAAGATGTCTGCTTGTTTGAGGTATAATTTATTTTAAAGCACTTTCTCATGTGACCACTCACGATCTGAATGGAGAAACAATGTGCTCTTGTCATGGTCTCAGTTTATAGTGCTTTGTTGAAAAGAGAATGAGGAAAAAACTACAACCCCTGTCTAAAGTGTCAAGTTTATGTCAGTCTTTTTGGCACAGGATGTCTTGAGAATAACGCTGTAAAACCCAAACACATATCATTATCGTCATCAGTTAAGTTACTTTTTGCCATCTGCAGCATATTATGGGGACTGTCAAGTCTAGACACGATGGACCATCCAATGGTGTTGAATATCTACATCAAATCCCTACACGTTTGTTTTCATTTGTCATGTCTTTTCCATTACCCAAATAAGGATAGTTCCCGACTTGGAGTTAGGACTCTTGTGGGGACCGCAATTCCCTGTATGTCCCGGTCATGCTACTAAAATCTATGATAAAGTAGGAATAGCTTAGGCGGGTGCAGATGTGTACATTATAGTGGGGTTTTAAGTTAGAGATTTATGTTCATCATCTTTAGACTAGATGGAAGAGCTCCTGACCAAAAGACATGTCTGTAGTTGATCTGTTCTGTAGGATTTGCTTGCGTTAGCTGTGTGTATGTTTGACTGTGTAACCGGGGTCAATGTGCTGCTAACAGCTTAGCTTCCTCCGCTGTCCCATACTGGGTTCGAACCAGTGATCCTCTGCTTCACAACACACGTGATCGTCACTGACAATGCTCCAAGGGGTTGAACCACTCAAAAGGTTCCAATTGAATGGCTCCTTCCACGACATTTCAAGCTAGCCGTGGAGTGAGTTTACGGCACGTTCTTAAAGCCGTTACATTTGCATAGAACATGTTTAAGCATGAGTGATTAAAGTATATGTTTCAATGAGCATTCAAGGGCAATGTGCATCCGTCTTTAAAATCTAAAACATTTGCAGCAGAAACTGCTCAAAGTAAAAACAATCAAGGAGAAGAGAGTCTGTGTTTGGGCAGTACAGTAGGTCGGTTAGCACTCCAAGCCGTTCTTTTAACCAATGTGATTTGTTCGATTCCCCCCCCCCCATCAATCAACACGGTGCATATTTACTGTAACTGAGCTCTATGTATATTTGAGAAAGACTCTTTATAGCCATGGCTGGTTGTATTCTCTCCTTGGAAGCGGAGTGTGATTAAAACAGACGATATAAGCGTATTGTATTTCCTAGGGGACTGGAAGGAATGTGAATGCATCATAACCATATTACTCTAGTTAGGAACTGTTTCTGTTGCCAAGTCAGTGGTTACATGGGATACCCTCCCTAACAGTGGCTCTGCACAAACAGACAGAACCCAACCCAACTCCAACCAAAAACAGCCACCAGAAAGATGTCTGCCTCCGAATCCATTTGACATTTTTTGTTGTGAGAGAGAGAAGCATGTCGCTGGTGGGACTTTGGCCGGTACAATCCCTCCACTGTTAAAACAATGCTGCAGTTGTCTTCCATAACCTAATTACTCCCTCCAGGGGGAGAAAGGCAACAGCACAAAATCCCAGAGTTAGGAGTTCTGATCTCCACTCTTAAAGAAAAGGCCTCATTCATTTCCCTCCACCACACAGACGGTCTGTTTTTCATTGGTCTAGGATTGGGTTTAGTTTGATAGTTTAATTACAAACTATCATGATATTGGAGTATAAAAGCTTTGTTTTATTTGGAGTCTGCTCCGTGATCTCTTATGATCAGCTGATATTGAGAATGAGGAGCACTTTCTGTATTACGCCTAGTAAAACTAGTTGGGGTTTTGATTGAGGTCATTTTAACATATCTGACCTCTTGCCCTCTGCCCATAATGTGTTGGAGCTGGAGATTAATCAGGATATCACTGTTATAATGCTCTTGTTGATACAGGCAGACAGATACTGTAAAGGCACACAGAACTAACATGTCTTTCAGGTGCAACTTTTCTGTACAGCAGGCTAGGGAAGAAAATAAAACATTGTTCCCTCTTTGTTTTTCATCACCTCCATCATGTACTACCACTGGAAGGTTGCTGAAACGTTATTACAGTAATTGAACACAAGGAAGTCTCTACAGGAAGAAGGGAAAGGGATGTGGGCAGTAGCGTTTACCAATAGGAAAACAGTGTTCATGTCTTTCACTCCCCAGAACATCACCCACCTCCTATTTTATTTATTTGTTTATGCGGACTCAGAAAGTCAGAGCTGTCATTGTATGACACAAGGCAAGTTTACCATTGGATAGCCTTTTTTCTCAATGTTTATTGCTAACTTAGTCTGCTTAAAGGAGTCTCTGCATTTGGTTATTTGGGGCTTTTCCTTCTATTATGTGGCACAGGCTTATAAACACAGAATAAATGAGTCATCATCTTCACATTCATTGACCAGAAGACTTTATGAGGATTTCTTTGGTTGACATTGGCATGAATACAATTCATCTGTATATTAGTTCAGCCCCACACAAATTCAGTTTAGGAACATAAGCTTTTTTGCTTAAGTTTTATTTGTTGTCAGTTGGTTCATGTAAATATAAGGGGTATGCTCTGATGCAGTGAGCGCCTACATAGTATGTCCATGTAGGCCTACTCTATGAACAGGCCACACAAGGAGACCAGACAGTGGTGTGTCTCTGTGAGTGTTTGTGTTAGCCTGAGTTGCTTTCCTGTGCTGTGTGGGGCTGTGTCCGGCGTGTGTGGACCCCGGCCCTCATTGTCGGCATCCTCAACGTTCTTCCGCTCTAGAGGGGACGGCAGCAGAGGAAGCTTAACTTTGCTGACATGAAGGAGGCTCTTCCTTCAGTCTCTCTACTGGTTGATTAACCCTCTCTGTCTACCTGTCTGTCACTGGGACTAACCATGAAGCACGTCTGGGGTTCTAATCTCATGTTTGGTTCACCACAACAACAACAATGATGACGATAGTACCATTAATACACAGTTATCATTTTGTTTCAGATATATAGACATTATGCTTGAACGTTAATCGCATTAATGCACTTTCTCGAACCTCAAAGAGAACATTATTTTATTTCTTGTTTTACATCTATGAAACAAGAAACAAACAAGTACCTGTCTTGTCTATTAAAATACCTTCCATACTTTCCCCTGGATGATGAAAGGGAATTGAGTCATTATCACGTCAATGACTGCTAGATAATGGTACCTGTGGGTTATGTGAAGCGGCTCTATTTAATATCATCACATGAATCATTTTCATCTCTTCACTCCCTCTGTCTCTCTCCTCCCTTTTAACCTCTCTCTTTCTCTCTCTCTCTCTCTCTCTCTCTCTCTCTCTCTCTCTCTCACACACACACTTTCTCTCTTTCTCTGTCTTAGCAGAGGTAGTCCTTTATCAGACCTATTGCAGACACACCTACAGGAGTGTCCATGAGCCGCACCTCTATTAAACATACCCCATTTGTGTAATTTGCCCTCAGCAGTAGTAAAACAAAGTACAGGGTGTTTTGGCCTTACTCAAGAACCGTGCAGGTGTGACTGACTGCAGATCAGCAGGCCTCATAGAGGACTCGGAAGCAAAAGTCTAATTGCTGGTTCTCAGTTTCCTCATGTGAGAGAGAATGGTAGAGAGATAGAAACATAGAGACAGAGGGGGGAGAGAAGGGCACAGACATGGAGGGTGAGACAGTGGGGGTTGTGAGTTTGGGATGGCGGCAAAGCATTTGCATAAAGGACAGGGCAGTGTGCCCGGCTGTGGAAAGGGTTGGCATCACGCCTCACCGACTGGCAGAGGGAAGACTGAAGAGAGAGAGAAAAAAATGAGAGATGGAGAAAGACAGAGGGGGGGGGGGGTAAATGTAGTCAATAGTGCATCCCTTGTTCAGAAAGAGGAGGGCCCTGGCTGTTGGCAGGAGAGCTGGATAAATCTCTAGTTTGATTGTGTGCTAGATTGCCCCTTTATTTCTTTGATTGCAAAGCGTTCAACACTCTGCAAGAGTAGTGTGTTTCCATGTTTGTACATGTGTGAGTTTTTTGTGCAAGCCATGATTGTCTCCTGACATGTTTCTCAGTCTATATTTATATGTAATCAGTACATCTTGCAATTTAGAGTGGCTTATAAAATGCTAACTCTTCCTAACCCTAAAGCACATTAGTAAGCTGTATTATCCTCCATGGGTTCACAGCAGACCCTGGTCCAGACAGTTCTTCTGCCTTACCCATACCTAGCCAATGCAATGCTAAATGCTAATTTACTGCGTAGGCAAAAATATATCCTCAAGACAAATGGGCCACAAAACAGACAAGGAGACCGAGCCATTTGCTGGTGGCCTCTCCTGCCCTCCAATCAAAATACGCCCAGTCCAAAGTGGGCTCCGCCCCCACAGACAACACTCCACGGGTCTGGCTCAATCAGAGAGGACCCCAGAGTCACAATGCTGCAGCCGCACTGGCTGCACTACTGATGATGTCATAGTAGTAGAGAGTGAAAGGGACGATTATCTAGCATGGGCTTGTTATTTCTGTCCCTGGGTATGACTAGCTTGTTACCCATAAAGCCTGTAGTTACGACGGAGACTGTAATGATGCGTCATACTGTACTCTCGGGGCATATGTGTTTTTTAATTACTAGACATCCCTTTGATTTCTTATCCTGCACTGTTTGAAAGTGGAATAAAGCCCTTTAGCTTAGTTAAGTAGCAAGTTAACACATGAACGTGAGATCCCTCTTTTCATGTAGCGTTGAGATTCTGAATCAAAAGGACATGTAGTGGGTTCTTTTTAGACTGTGGCATGTTGTTGAGATCTCTGGGCTCAGGAATGAGTCACAATGCTCATAAAAATTAAAGTTCTCCCAACTACGTGAATTGGGCCATAGAGATAACAGACTAGGCAATGTGCTGTGAATTAAATCAGGCCCTATCAAATAAAAAAATACTTTAGATCTCTGAAAACAACATTGCTTCTTGTGACGGACATATTCAGTGAGCTGCCAAGTAAATTGTCATTGGCCATATATTTTAGCCTCGTAGACCATCGTTTGACGGATTGTTACCAGGGTTTAAGGAGATGAATTGAGATTTAATTGGTGAATGGAACTGTGGACGTTATTTTCTGTGATTTCAATTCACAACGCCAGAACTGATTGCTAAACAGTCCTTCCTTTAGTGTAATCATGTCCTCCAGAGGTTCAGTGTTTCTTAATGGAGGTCGACAGACGCTGGGTAGCTGCGGCCCATCGACGGCTCTCTGAGGAGATAAACATGTTGTTTGGTGCAGAGTCAGCCAGCTTGTCACAGCACGGCGAGCCGCCAGCACCGTCACTAAAAGCAGGGCGGTGGTTTCCCTATTCAACTAAACATTCTTTCTAGACAGCGGCGTGGGGCTAGGGGTAAGAGGAGGGACAGGAGAGGAGGGGGGGAGGGCATGTGATGAGGTTCAAGTGAAAACCTCAAGTGCTACTACTGCCCCCGTCATGAAGTCAGACCTTGTGGTGACATGCCTTGTCCTCTGTACAGTAGGTGTCTCACCTGTTTTAAAGGGTCTACTCACTAGTACGACATCATTAGCCATCATCAGTATTGTTCTCTATGTAAACATACTCATGTATTGCTAAATTTGTTTAAAATATTTTCCTGCACACTCTGTCAATAATATTCCAGGGTTTCTCTGGAACACGAAACAAGTTTCAGCCTGTGTTATAACTAAAGGCAGAATAATATCAATTTGATATCTCTGTACACCATTACAAAAACAAAATGGTTTAGATCATTGGGTTCACCTGGATCTCAATGTTTTCAGAAAGGTTTCAGGTCTTGACATGGCACACCAAAACGTTTTAATGTTAATTCAGGCCGGTGCTGTTTGCTTAATGATCCTTGGCTTGATTTGTTCTTTAAAGCTCAAGATAAATCTTCTGGGAGTCTATTGGAACCATACCTCGATATCTAACACCGCTTCATGAGTACTCCAGTCAACTATGTGGTAGTGCAGTGTGATATAGATGTCAGTGGTACTGTGGAGTGGGCTGGGGAGTGGAGAGTGGTGGTAGTACTAGCCCCTGCAGCAGCGTGGCGTGGCTGTGAGGTGACGACCCTGCGTGGGGCTGGAATGTGCCGTTCGTGCCTCCCTCTGATGGCTCCCCGGCCAACCCTGGGCCTGTGAGCACGCAGCCACCACAAATTGCTTGCAGATTTTTCACACATAGTAACGCGCTGGTTTGTAAACTGAGATAATTACAACGAACGCTAGCGCTGCGCTTCAAAAGTCTTTACACATCACTTGCTTGCCCACAGAGAGAGTAAGATTGTGGGGAGGGTTTAGCTTTTTTTTCCTTTAAGTCGAATTTTCACTCTCCTTATTTTTCTGGTTTAATGGTTAACAGAATTGATTACGCTGATTACAATGGAGAGTTACGAGGCTGGCACTGTACTCTCACTGTAGCCTACACTAATCAAAATGAAAAACACTGGAGGTAAATGGGGCCCAGTAGAGCTTTATCCTATGTCCTCAATCCCGACAGAAATTCATTTTAACCCAGATGCGGTAGATGATAGTGAGGTATTGGGAGGTGAATGGATGGCACTGGTACTTACAGAGATGAATGTGTTAAAACAGAGGATTGACAGGACTTCGGAGGAGATCAACAGGAAAGTAGGGGTGTGTGTACGTGGGAGAACGTGCTGACTGACGTCAGTGTGTCAGTGTTGGCATATGCAGCCTTTGTCCCTTACTCACCTGCACCCTCAGAGCCGTGTAGAGACTGAACCCAAGGAGGGCATGCCAACGGGGGAAGGGGCAGACCAGACAAACACGCTTACCTGTGGCAGAAGCCAGGCAAGGACACACACCTACTACCCTCTGTGAATGGCAAAGCTTGTATGAATGGCAACTTGAGTGTATATGCCACTTTGTGTATATGACGTTCATGTCTGTGGATGTGTTGGTAATTTAGGGTCTATATGTTACATGTAGGTAACGGCCCTATGGGTCGTTCTGGCTCTGACAAGGCTTACTTACTACTTAGGTTACATGTACATATTTGCACATAAGTCTGTGCATATAATTTGGATGTCCCTGAAGTGATGGTGTGTTAGTACACTGGCATGCCTACGTGCCTGGGCTGGCATGGCACCCCCCTGCGGCCATGTGTCTCTCACTCACCCAGGAGCTGCTGCATGTGTCTGCCTGGCCTGGCTGACTAAGCCTCCACTGCCGCCCTCCCTACCTCTTCTACTCGGTGTGGCCCGGCAGGGTCAGGGTCTGCCAGCATCCAGGGTCAGGGACACTCAGCTGGTCAGGGGAGGACAGCAGTGTGCCACACCAGGCCCACATCTCTCTAATGAAGAGACACACTCTCAGGTTATCCAGACAGACCGTGGCATAATTGGTCTAATGAGATGAGAATGAGGCCTGTGCTGCTCAGGTATCTTTCTACCATGGTTAATGGGTTGTCTGGTTGTCTGACGGAAGACTAAGTTGTTGTTTGTATGGTCAGAAACATTTCAGATTGTTCTATTTGGCAAACACATTTCTGAGACATTTTTATGCATCATCATTGATCATAGACAATTGTATTCTGTTGTAAAACGTGTAATACTGCAATGCATCTATTATCAAAATATAGACCTATTAGCCTAATGTTGTTAATGTATTCAGTTGAATTGTACATTTTTGAAAATGATCTAGAAATGTCATATAAAAATGCATTTTGGCCAGTATTTTAAGGTCTGCCACTCCTCGTCAGACGCAATTCTCCTTGGAGAGCCTATTCATTTTAAGCAAGGCCATTGTGAAATGATTGCATAGAACACAGTAACGGAAAGTTGATGATTGCATTTTTACCACAATGTTTTATAGAGATTGCAATCGATTTCCTTTACTCTGCTATTGACCTATCCCACTGGGCAAAATCTGGTTGAATCAACGTTGTTTCTACGTAAGTTCAATAAAATAATGAATTCAATGTGATGACGTTGAATCAACGTGGAAAACTGATTGGATTTGCAAAATGTAATCAACGTAAGGGAATTTCGTATTTTTTACACCTTACTTTTATCCTATTTTTTTTTTAGTTTAATAGAGAATTCACGTACTTAACCAAATGCCATTTAAAATTAGACGTTGAACTGATGTCTGTGGCCAGTGGGATGGGCCTGCCTGAAGCACGAGACAACCGCATATCTTATCTGGCCTTGACCTTAGTCAAGTGTCCATTTATAATGTCGGATAATGAGCCCGATATTGCTATTGGAAACACAGATACACTGTATAATTTCATTGTTTGATTACCTTTATGAATTTGTATTATTCACATGTCGCTAACGCAGGATCACTGATAGGCTACCTGCCCTTTCTGATTTTAATGCAGAGTCCCTCCCTGTCGTCTACTCTGCTAATGGCCATCTCTAAAGTAGCAGAGGTGTTCATTGGGGACCTCTCCACACCACTCTCACGTTGTGAGAGAAAAACAAACGTTATGTTTCAAATTCACCTTATAGGTATCCAGCAAGTAATGACAATGACACCACTCGTCTGTTCTCAAAGTTAGAGAATAGGCTGCTGCAAACTTTTTGTGCTCACCTCTGCTCTGAGTACAGGGACTCGCACGCCCTGTGGAACAAATCACCCCCTGACATCGCTGTCCATGTTTCCCTAAAGCCAACGAATAAAACCCCTTCTGTATCCGATGCACACAAATGGCATCCAAGTAGGCCTACTAAATGTTTTAAAAGAAAAATGGATGGTTGTCAAACGCGTAAATTAGCAAAGGTTTAATTTACTGTAGTTTACTCAACGTTGTGCTGCCTGCACTCATTGCCTATTCGTTTTCAAAGAACGTTTCATTGCTGTCTTGGTGTAGGTTTGCACAAAATCAGACAATACAAAAAACGTCTTAACGGCTTAAAGGATTATTTGAAACTTTTTCAATTTACACTTTTTGTTGGAGTTAATTGGAAAGAAGTGCTTAGACGAGATGTGAGTGTTTTGCTCCCTTTCTCCTAGTCTTGGATATATTGTGTTATGAACATTTACAAGAAGTTCAATGCAGATAATGATTATACAAAAGCAAATTTCACATTATGTCGCTGAACAAATTCTTTAAATGTTTATGCTAATGAAGTTTCTCTCCAGGTTCGTACAAAATTGGGTGAAAATCGGGTGTAAACCTCATTTACATTTTTATTGAAGTTCTGTTATTGTTAATATTTTGTCACCATAGATTATGCTCATTTGCACACACTGTATATAGACTTTTCTAGTGTGTTATTGATTGTATGTTTGTTTATTCCATGTGTAACTCTGTGTTGTTGTTTGTGTCGCACTGCTTTGCTTTATCTTGGCCAGGTCGCAGTTGAAAATGAGAACTTGTTCTCAACTGGCCTACCTGGTTAAATAAAGGTGAAATAAAATAAATGCTTAATTAACTCATAAAAAATTGCGGATTTGAAGATAACAACAACAAAAAAGGTTTAGATTTTAAAAAGTGATATGAGTATAAATTATATATTTTAGTTCGGCTATAAAGGAGCACATTCTGGGATTTTAAAGGTGCTTGTTGGTTTTTCGATTATTAGCCTTTATCTTTTCAATTTCCCGCTGTATGAAGTAATCAAAATCGAAAACATTTGTTGAAAACACAAGGACTCTTTTAATTATTTTACAACAAATGGTTTCATTACCTCCATATCTCCCTAAACCTAAAGGTTTTTCTCTGCCAGTGAATTTGCTGAATATGTTCATATCAACGAAAGTCGCACACTTAGCCTAGACATAGGCCTATACATTTCCTAAGCATTTATACTTATGAATTTCCTTATCAAAATCAAATCAAATCAAATGTTATTGGTCGCATAGACATATTTAGCAGATGTATTGCAAGTGTAGCGAAATGCTTGTGTTCTTAGCTCCAACAGTGCAGTATTATCTAACAATTCACAATACACACAAATCTAAAAGTAAAATTATGGAATTTAGAAATATCTAAATATTAAGAACAGCAATGTCGGAGTGGCATTGACGAGAATACAGTAGAATACAGTATATACATATGCCATGAGTAAAACAGTATGTAAACATTATTAAAGTGACCAGTAGCATACAGGTGCTGGCGTTCCTCAAAATAAGTGAAATGTACAAGTAACAAACTTTGCAACAACTTTCCGGATTAAATTTCAGAAAACTTATCCAAAGTAGGCCTACTGATGTATAAAAAAATAGACAAGAAATTGGAAAAACTGACACATATTCCTGACCTAACTAAAACATCATAGAAACTGCCAATCCATGTAGAAAGCCTATATTCTGTCTGAAATAAAACCAGGCATATGTTTTTTTTAAATGAAAAAAATGTACCCTAATTTATACAGAAGTCTAATTTATCCAATCCTGAGTTCAATGTTTCCTGATTTTCCATATAGACTTGTGTAGACCTTTTAAAATGCCAGTGAAAGAGTTAATCTGCACTTGGCAGGTCTCCTTCTGTCATCCAGACGCGAAAAGAATCGAGAAATAAAAGTCCAAAAGTGTTTCTCCATGGATGTAGTCACGTTGAACATTTTCTGTTCTGTTAATATAATACACATTGTTTTATTTGTTTAACAGAAACACTTTATTTTTGCATAAATTGCATGTTTAACTTGTATGAGGCAACAGGTAGAGTTGCCTATAACACGTGCCATGTGAGTGCAGACTATTCGCCTCTGCTAAAATATTATATTCGCACAACTTGGAACTAAAGTTTTTGAGTAGGTTAATGGGCTACATTTGGTGTGTATGCTATTGATTAACATGTTTTATGTCATGTATTTGAATAGGCCTACATATATAGGTATTTGCTCTCCCATGAAAGGGCACATATCCCAATCAATATTCTCTTGAATTAACAAATCAACACATTTCAACTGGCCTATAAGCACACTGAAGTATTTGCATACACTATTCCCAACACTTACAGGGGTAAATATAGTTTACTAATGAGTTTGGCCATTCAAGAGGTTTTCATTCGTGAATTAATCACTTTCTATACAGTCTAGGCAAGGCCTAGGCCTATACATATTTATGCAACCAATTGTATTGTAAAATTTAGTAGATTTTAGCCTGTCAGTTTGGATTTTTAGCTGCATTTATTTGTAGGTGCTTGGGTTTATTCTGCTATTATTAATTGAAACTGGATTTTACTGACGGTGACAAAGTGGCACAAATGGCTCGCTGGCGGGAATGCCAACCAGTCTTTCCAGCTCCTTCATTTCCATCGTCCTCTTGGCAGACTCCAATGATGATGTCTTCACTCTTTAAGCATTAATATTGTGAGTGCCGCGTGAGGAAAAAACAGTGGCAGCATGTTTAATTGTCTTGGCCAAAGTCTTAACTTCACTACTTTTAATGAGTTTGAAATGTTTTTCAATAGGCTAGATCATCATATTTTGAAATGTAGTCTACTGTGAATATGTTAAATCACTATAGTGGCATTTGGCCTATATCATACCATGGCCTGTCTGCTTGTTGTAACACAAGGCATCGTGGTGTTGTTACTGGTCGTGTAGGCCTGATGTTTTTCGCGGTCTTTTAGGAACAGTCACGAGCAGCAGGTCTAGGCGGGGTCAAGTCTTCGTTGGATGAGAGCGTGCATGTTTCTGCTCCCTGTCAGTCCAGACATGTTATTGAAAATGATGGCAAATAAATTAAATGAGAGACACAAAGGTAACCATTTGAGACACTGGTTGAAAATAGCGATACAAATGGCAGGGCTAGCTCAAGCAATTCAGCATGTAGCCTGAGAGGAGCCATTTAGACGTTCTTTGAGTGAGTAAATACATGTAGGCCAATCATGTAAATGAACGAAAATGTCTGTATGATAACACATTTAGCTTTTAAAAAGTACAATTATTGATATCCATAGACTGTACCTTGGCTTATTGGAGAATGTAACATGATGCCAATGTAGGCTAGCATGTGTTGCCAATGTGAAGGCAGAGGCCTAGGCCCTAAGGTTTCAAATGGTTTAAGAAATATAGCTGTTAGCAACATAACTGTTAGTGTTTTATGCATGTTAAAGGTCTATAGGTTTTATGTTTTTACTCTCACAATGCATGGATGGATTTGTCAGTTGAAACAACAAGTTATTAACATGATTTGCAACAGAGAGCTAATAGAATGTTTTACATACAGTAAAGTGTTCTGGCACCATTTGAATGAAGTTTATTCATAAAGAAATGCTAGCTACTTACTGCAAACATTGTGCTGCAATTTGACTGTCTCTATATGAGGGATGTCAAATGCTCAGCCTGCTGCACAGACTTTATGGATGCTCTAGTTTAGAGCGCCTGGTTAAATTGTGCTCAGGAGCATTTTTTTAATCTTTAAATGGTTAAACTAGTGAGAAATATAGCCTATGTGATTATTGAAAAAACCTGTGAGTTTGCATCATTTACTATCATCCTAAATTAAGATCTAGAATTATTTTACCATATCTAATTCATGTATATGACGCTACTTTCTATGATGTGGACAGTATGTATTACTACATTATACAAGCTGATGTAATGGTTTATATTGTTCCTTTCTGTCCCTTTTTAAACCTCTGAAATCGTATTTTTTTTAACATTTAGCTCAATATTAAATTACTTCACCAATCAGTGCGGATAGAGCAGCTAAGCTATTTACATGCATTGGACAGACACGAGATGTGTAGGGTGCGAGATGCAACTGAAATTGTGCAATAAGTTTCTGAGTGACAGGTGCTTTGCATATGCGATTTGTTGCAAGATGCCCGGAACATAAAATAACGTTGTTAACCGGTTCCCATGCAATAACAGTTCTGTTTTGGAACAGTATAGATCACTTTTGTTCATAGTTCTGATTCTGTTCCTCAAAACATTTAGTTATTTTCCGGTTTGCGGTTCTAGTCCCTGAACCGGTTCCAACCGCTGCGTGCAACCTCATATCCCCCTCTCGCAAAATTGATTTCAATGTGATAATCAATGAGTGATTGACAAAACAGTGTTGCCTTTCTCTTTATGTTTTGGTGACCCCCGAATCAAAATATAACATTCCAAACTGTAGCTGACTGTGTTCTGCAGGTTGTCCTCTAACCAGTGATGTGGTTTGTGTTGTGGTAGTTTCAACAACAGATTGTACAATATTAGGAGGATATATATATAAATATATATATTATATATATATATATATATATATATATATATATATATATATATATATATATATATATATAATATGTATATATACTACCGTTCAAACGTTTGGGGTCACTTAGAAATGTTCTTGTTTTTGAAAGAAAAACACATTTTTGTCCATTAAAATAACATCAAATTGATCAGAAATACAGTGTAGACATTGTTCATTTTGTAAATTACTATTGTAGCTGGAAACAGAAGATTTTTTTTTGGAATATCTACATAGGCGTACAGAGGCCCATTATCAGCAACCATCCCTCCTGTGTTCCAATGACACGTTGTGTTAGCTAATCCAAGTTTATAATTTTAAAAGGCCAATGGATCATTAGAAAACCCTTTTGCAATTATGTTCGCACAGCTGTAACCTGTTGTGCTGATTAAAGAAGCAATAATACTGGCCTTTAGACTAGTTGAGTATCTGGAGAATCAGCATTTGTGGGTTCGATTACAGGCTCAAAATGGCCAGAAACGAAGAACTTTCTTCTGAAACTCGTCAGTCTATTCTTGTTCTGAGAAATGAAGCCTATTCCATGTGAGAAATTGCCAAGAAACTGAAGATCTTGGGATGCTGGCCTTCTAGGCAGAGTTCCTCTGTCCAGTGTCTGTGTTCTTTTGCCCATCTTAATCTTTTCTTTTTATTGGCCAGTCTGAGATATGGCTTTTTCTTTGCAACTCTGCCTAGAAGGTCAGCATCCCGGAGTCACCTCTTCACTGTTGATGTTGAGACTGGTGTTTTGCGGGTACTATTTAATGAAGATGCCAGTTGAAACTTGTGAGGCGTCTGTTTCTCAAACTAGACACTCTAATGTACTTGTCCTCTTGCTCAGTTGTGCACCGGGGCTTCCCACTCCTCTTTCTATTCTGGCTAGAGCCAGTTTGCGCTGTTCTGTGACGGGAGTAGTACACAGCGTTGTACGAGATCTTCAGTTTCTTGGCAATTTCTCGCATGGAATAGCCTTCATTTCTCAGAACAAGAATAGACTGACGAGTTTCAGAAGAAAGGTCTTTGTTTCTGGCCATTTTGAGCCTGTAATTGGGAGTTGTTGAGAGTAGTCTTCTCTTTTCAGCAGTAGGTATTTGTTTTCCAAACTGAACATTATTCCTGCGATTGTATTTTGAAATGTGCAAAAGGCAAACCTACAGCCGCAACCAACCATAGAAATATAATCCATATAAGGCTGTTCTCATTCAAATCAGGACTGGAAGCCATTGCTCTAATGTATCCATGACTTTAACAGTCAAATTGCCAGAGTAAGAGGTTCCGAAACCCTTCTATGTCTATGGCCACAATGCAGCAAGCTGCATATTTGGCACGCATGCTGCACAAACTGCGGCCTTCCTGATTGTAGGCATACAGATAACTGCCAAAATAATGAAAACACTTGAGTAAATGAGGGATACAAAGTATATGTTATGGTGTTGGGTGCATTTCCCTGGCATGGTTTAGGTCCACTTGTAGAATCTATCCCAAGGCGCATTGAAGCTGTTTTGGCAACTCTTGGTGGCCTAACACCCTTTTAAGACACGTTATGTTGGTGTTTCCTTTATTTTGGCAGTTACCTGTATGCGCTTGTGATCACACTTAATACACTGTTATTTTTTTTAATAGAAACTATTGATCCTCTGTGGCTAAATTAGGCTCTCTGGTGTATTTTGAATATTGAGAGTGGACCCAGCCCCACACTTGACCAGTCACATTTATTTATTATGCAGTTTATTTGTAATTTTTTTATTCATCAGTTACCCAATCAAGTCAGGGCCCCCCAGTTACCCACGTGGGCCCCCTACGTGCTGTGATTGATTGATTTTGAGGATATACCATAAATCACCAACACAGATTTGCGCTGCCTACTCTATTAAGAGGCTGAAAATAGGACTTGCTTATTTTTTATAGAGAGGTGAGGTAGGCTGCAGTTTTCAAAATTCCGCTACTAAAGAGAGAAATGCATTGGGAGCAGTGGCTGGCTGACATAACTGATTATTGAATAACAAAACAAGAGATGATGACATAAATATCTTCAGTATCTCACTGAAGATATGTAGGAAAGAAATATAGCTCATTACTGAGGGTTTATTTGTTGTTGTATGTGGGTAGGTAGGAGATCATCATTGAAACAGAGCACTGCTGACAATTAAGGTTGTACACCTTAAAGGACAAGTGCAGTAAAAAAAAATGTTCTGTGTTTTATATATATTTCCACAATATGTGGAATAATACTGTGATATTGTGAAAATAATGATAATGCCCTTTTAAGTGTAAGAGCTGTTTGAAAAGACCGCCTGAAATTTCAGCCTGTTTTGGTGGGATGGAGTTTTGGCCTGCAATGTGACATCACCTGGCGGTAAATTAGTTAATAGACCAATAACAAACCCACTAGGCACAGACGTCAATGCAACGTCTATTCCACGTTGGTTCAACATAATTTCATTCAAATGGAATGGCAACAATGTTGATTCAATCAGTGTGTGCCCAGTGTGAAGACAGTTCCAAACCTCTCTGCCAATAATAGCTAGTTTTCAGTTTTTCCTTCCTCACTCAGACCACTCCCAGACAGCCCTAGCAAAATTATTGCAGGAGGAATTGCTCTTTGCTAAGAAGCAATTTAAAAATATATATTTTTACCATTTTAATTGAAAACAATCACAGGAATGTACTTGATATAATATTGAGATAATAACGGCTTCATTGGACCTTGAAAACCACATCACATTTTTGAATGTGGGATATTTGCATGATTAAATTGTATCTGCTGTAGTGCTTTATAGGATGATTATGGTTTTAACAAAACATTTGCAGATAGTCTACTTTGCTTAGGTCCCTGTACTGGAAGCCACTCCTTTCTTTCATGAAGGCCTAAACCGTTATTGTCTTGATTTCTAGATAGTGTCTCATCTTTTGTTCTCCCTGTATCAATATCCTGTTATTTTTGTGTGTGTGAGTCTTTGTATTTTATGCACGAATGCAGGTACATTTTCTCAGCACTCTCTCTCTGTCCCTCTCTCTCTCTGTCTCTCTCTCCCTCTCTCGCACACAGACTCACACACAGACTCACACACACTCACCCTTTAAAGTATGTGTATCTTCAATTGAGATGTTCCTCTTATTTTAATGTCAGTTTTGTCTGTCTTTTGTTAGATGCTCATCGTGTTCTGCAACAATGGGTATTAGAGAAAGCAACAGAAATTGAACAGAAACCCAGGGATATATTGTCCTTTATTGTGCATTGTGACAGTTGATGGGTGTGAGCCAGACCATCTTGAAGCCAACTACTAAATGCTGGTGTGATGCTGTATTCATCATTCTAAGATTAAGCAGAAATAGTGCATGATACTGCAGCATATTAACAAGAGATTAGATTATATCGGTAGTACAGAGTGAGCGTGCACTAATACAAATGTGTTTTACATCATCTTTGTTGCAAATGGTGGACCAGAAATAGAAACGTTCTTCCATTTTACGGCAATTACAAACCCTGCAAACCCAACCCAAAGAACAATAAGACATCCACTTATTCAGACCGTTACAGATGCCTCTGCAAACTGTCCAGCAGTTGTAGAAGAAAGAGATTCATCATGGAGGCAAGGCACTCATTACTAGTCACAAACATGGACGACACAGCCATTGGAGGCTTTTGAGAAATAAAGCTCAATGATTTATCTGCAGACTCTCCTGTTTTTGGACTGGTGTTGATGAGATTGGGCTGAATGCGCCATAGCGACAGTTGTACCGGAACAGCACCCATTTCCCACCATTGTATTTCTCGTTTGCCTATTCGATATGTTGGTGTTCCTCCTTTTACCCTTCGTAATAGACATGCAGTGTACTGTATATGCTTTGGTTTTAAAGCACCTAGTGATACATTGATGCATCTTCTCTCAGGGTGGGAAAAAGGGTGGGTTTGTTTCCCCCTCTTTGTTCCTGTGGTAAATCCAAGACCAGCTGCCGGTTGTGGGGTCTGGTGGGATTTTGGAGCTGTGTGTTTTCTCTTGCCATCCTGTGCCAAGGTGGCGTTACGCAAGCAGAAAGAGAGGGTGGGGGTAGTGAGATGAGGCAATGGCGGCCAAACTGGAGATGGAAGCAGACTGAGGGTAGCTAGGATTGGTGTACGAGAAATACATGTCCCCTGAACTTTGCCTATGTGTCAGATAGGAACTTGTCGATTTGGCAAATTGTGCACTGTCGGACAGGACTGCGTACACTCTTTCTCTCCCGCTCTCCCTCTCTCGCTCTCCCTCTCTCGCTCTCCATCTCTCATTCTCTCTCCGGCTCTCTCCCACTCTTTGCCACTAACCCCCCTCCTTTCTCCTTTCCCTCCCTTTCAGCTCTTGAAGCTAACGCATTGGCTGGGCTACAGGCATCTTGTTGCCAAATAGGTGGGCCCTACTCGTGTTGGCAAAGGCTCAAGCAATGGTTAGGGAAAGAACGCGGAGAGGACGAGAGACGGCGAGAGAGAAACAGAGAGAGAAAGAGAGAGAGTTGGAGAGAAAAGGGGAAAAAAGAAGCAGCACTCGGCTTTGCCAGCGGTCGTACGCGCTCGTCCAACATTGATTTGGTTCTCTCCTTTTTTTCCTATTCTGTGCTCTGCACTCCCCAGCCCCCCCGCCTGTGTGTGTGTCTCTCTGAGTCGTACGCGGGGCCCACAGATCTGAGCAAACACCACTACCAATTACGCTTTGCCAAGGATTTTTTTTGTTGCTTTATTTCCTCCTTTTTTGGGGGGGGAAGCGCAAAAGAAGAGTGCTTATTTTAAGTGTGTCTATTCCAGTTGTTATATTTAGATCATTTTTGTTCTTAAATACCATTCACCATTTCTTTTTTAATCATATTTCCATTATTTCTCAATATTAGTTTTCTTCTCTTTAAATTTGGGTATTTTGTCTTTCCGTCCCAGATTTAACCAGCGATCCTTTGCAGCATTACACTGTGACCCCCAGAACACCCGGGGGGGTATCTTGTTTTGTTTAACTTTGTTCTACTGCTTACTGTGGACAACTGGAGATTCCTGAGATCTTCTGCTAATTATCTTTTTTACCCTCAAATTTTTTAATCTGCACATTTTTTACACCCTGTCAAACCAGCACTTGCTGTACATTTGTGAGTGCGGGAAGTGGTGTTGGAGAATTCTTTTTCATTTTGAACGTTGTGCCAAATTTATGATGAGAGTGCAAAATGGTAACTACCAGACCGTCTGTCTTCCTCTTGCAGTGTGTTTTTGTGGTGATTTCTGTCCGCTTTCAATTTGTTGTTGAAATGTGAGTCTGGTTAGACTTCTTTTGCATGGCAGCAGGAGAGATAGGAAATGGTATGGCAGATCTTTTAGCAGCACATTTTAACAGTGGTCTTGTGGCGGCTAAGATTGGCGGTGATCGACCAGTGTGTGGCAACCCTGGCACAGGAACACTATGGCGAGATCTAGGCATTGTCGCTGAGCGATGTGTAGTGAAGGTATTATGGTATAGCTGAATAACTTCTCCTTTACAGTGGATGTAAAAAAAAAAAGTGTTTGCTCACCTTGGCTTTAATTTTTTAAATCTCGTTTGTCTTTTAAATTTCAATTAATCTGTTATTACAGTTTAATATAGTTTTTAAATGTGCTTTCAGATTATATTTTTTGTAAGACGGACAGGACCAGTAATTTACTATTTGCATTGTAATTGTATGTATGTACCTACAGTATTATTACATTTTGGATATTATGATTATGATTATTATTATTATTATTAGCATTATTATGTCAGTTAGTGGTATTGTTGGTAATGCTAGCCCTGTCTAAGTAAGTTGTTTCTGAACTGTATCCCCTCTATTGGCAGTGTATTAACATTCTATCAAAACAGGAATTATTTTTGGGAAAAATGTCAGTAAATTGCCTCATCGCTCTTCTATCTTCAATAACTGATCTTCAGCTGTTTGCATGACACCATACAGCATGAGAATAACAGAGCACCCTCTCTCTCTCTGCCTCTCTGTCCCTCTGTTAGGATGAATTTCATCCCTTCATCGAGGCCCTTCTCCCCCATGTCCGTGCCTTCTCCTACACCTGGTTCAACCTGCAGGCACGCAAACGCAAGTATTTCAAGAAGCACGAGAAGAGGATGACAAAGGATGAAGAACGCGCAGTGAAGGACGAGCTGCTGGGTGAGAAGCCCGAGATCAAGCAGAAGTGGGCGTCACGGCTGTTGGCCAAGCTCCGAAAGGACATCCGGCCCGAGTTCCGTGAGGACTTTGTGCTCACCATCACAGGCAAGAAGCCCCCCTGTTGTGTTCTCTCCAACCCCGACCAGAAGGGCAAGATCCGCCGTATCGACTGCCTGCGCCAGGCCGACAAGGTGTGGAGGCTGGACCTGGTGATGGTCATCCTGTTCAAGGGCAGCCCCCTGGAGAGCACGGACGGAGAGCGGCTGGTCAAGTCGCCCCAGTGCTCCAACCACGGCCTGTGCGTCCAGCCCCACCACATCGGCGTGTCCGTCAAGGAGCTCGACCTCTACCTGGCCTACTTCGTCCACTCACCAGGTCAGTTGGTGAACGCCTTACAGCTTTCTCTGTCTATTTCACACAGATACACACACACAGTCACACAGTCACACACACACACACACACACACACACACACACACACACACACACACACACACACACACACACACACACACACACACACACACACACCCACACACACACACACACACACACACACACACACACACACACACACAGGTCAGTTTGTAAGGCCTTTTTTGCAACCACACCCTAAGCCTTGCCAAACCCTGCTCCTCCCCGTGCACCACCAGACCAAATGCTAGCCTGTGATAAATAAAGAGAATCGCCTCCAAATGTAACGCCGTATCAACATTACAATTATAATAAAACACATTACAGAACCCATTTGACACCACTGACACACCGTTTAGTTTGTGTGTTGTTTTTGAGTTGTGTATGTGTCTTTAAATGTGTGCTTATCCAGAGATAAAGTCTGTGCTGGTAAATTTGTTCAGGTGCTTGTGTGCAAATTTGTCTGAATTTAAATATGCATGTTTAGGGGTGTGTTGTCTGTAAACAAACACATCTGCAAATGTGTTTGTCTCTGCGTGTGCTAATGTGCACAGTAATTGTCAGGCTATAAATGAGTGTCTTTAAGGCTGTTTTGTGTGTGTGTGTGTGTGTGTGTGTGTGTGTGTGTGTGTGTGTGTGTGTGTGTGTGTGTGTGTGTGTGTGTGTGTGTGTGTGTGTGTGTGTGTGTGTGTGTGTGTGTGTGTGTGTGTGTGTGTGTGCGGTGTGTGTGATGTCTGTGTCATATGTGGTGTGTGTATGTGTGTGGTGTGTGTGTGTGTGTGTCAGTAGCAGTCTGTCGTGTGTCTGTGGGCTGAAGAGCGTGGTGACAGCTGGCCCAGTCCCAGGTTGTTTGGGAGGCAGGCGACTGAGGCAGTGAGAGCCGCCCGTCTCCAGCCTCAGCCTCCCGCGCTCTACTCTCTCTGGCACCGCAGCCCACCTCACAGTCAGCCCTGCTTCGGTCGCTTCGCCAACACACACTCGCTCCCGCTCTCTCACACACACTCTTATAGCTTATACACGGAGACTCCCATACACTAATGCAAACACACACACACACATGCACACTGCATACAGAGACAACCCTTCTCTATATTAGCTCGTCAGTTTGGTTTAGTTTGTTTATGCACTTTTTTATTTGTCCAAATTCAACACAGGTGTTTCCTCAACAAACTTTATATGATACTCTATAAGCAGTCCTTTTACATCAGTTACTTGTATGGAACTTCTGGATACTTACTTTGGAATGGAAAATGTAATGTTGAAATAAAGGAGACCCCGGTGTCAAGGAAATGTATAGTATATATTGAATTTTACGTTTCTCTTAGTCTGGTGGATACACAGAGCCCCCCATGTCAGAGGTCAAATGTTGCGCAGAATTTTAAAGATGAATTTGTCGTTTATTATATATTAGCTGTATAGATAGTTTGTCTTGGGTATCACAAAAATAATGCCACACTTTGTTTTGTAAATTATCTTAAATAATATATTTGAAAATATCATTTTTTCAATAATACATTTGAACCTGTCTCTGATTACATAAGTTAATTTATCTTTTTCTATTCCATGACTTTGATCATGAGAAAAGAAATAAGGACTGCATGAAATAGTTTTGAGTCTTGACATAGCACATTTTTCATGTTTGTGATGTAACCTTGCAATTTCTGTCTGACAATACATTTGCTGTTTGAACAGCCCACTGTGATCGTGCTGAAACAAATCTTCTGTTTGTTTTCTGTGTTTCCTATTGTTGGTTAGCAATGAAACACTCTGAAAGTGTAGTCAGGTATGCTGTGGGTGCAGTTAGTTGATTGACTCAGGTATGGGCTGATGGAACCCTCACGTACGTAGAACCCTCTCCTGCGTCGGTTATCCATTAGTATAGGGCTAAAGAAACGTATTGTCTTACACCAGGCAAGCGTACAGTTACAGAGCCCTAATTCTGCTTCTTGGCACCGTGGTGCTGCAGGCCTCTGTGACAGAGTACCCCATGCCGTGTTCTTTTCAGCACAGTGTGTAACTCAGCGTCAGTTAGCTGGGCCTCTGTGAGCTCGTCTTCCTGTTTCACAATGTGCTGCCGCTAACCCAGGCTCAGATTAGCTCCCTGTGAAGCCGCCCCTTAGAGCTTAGCTCTTTTACCCTGTGCCAGTATTCACCAGTCATCCCGATACTGTTTTACCCTTCAGTGTGTGTGTGTGTGTGTGTGTGTGTGTGTGTGTGTGTGTGTGTGTGTGTGTGTGTGTGTGTTTGTGTGTGTGTGTGTGTGTTTACGTATGTCAAGATTAATTTATTTTCTGAAACTTAAATGGTTGCTGCAGTTCAGCTAAATTAAATATAGTATTCTCTCACTTCCCACTGGGCACAGCCGTCAGTTCAACATCTAGTTTTGGTTTACATTTGGTTGAGTTGTCAACTAACGTGAATTCAACGTAATTTTTTCCCCCACAGTGTCATTGGATTTTGGTTAAAAGATGAGTAAAATAGGAAATTCCCTTACATTGATTATTTTTTGCCAATGCAATCAGTTTTCCACGTTGATTCAACATCATCACATAGAATATATTGGTTTAATGATGTGGATACAATGCCAATTCAACCGTTTTTTTGCCCAGTGGGTTGGCTTTGTGCCTCTGTACAGGGTGGTATTCCTTCATAAATCATTGTTTTTTGTTACCTTTTGTTGAAATCGTTGTTTCCTTTCATCTTTGTCCACACTAATGTCAGAGAATAGAAAGTGTTTTAAAAGCTGGGTCTAAGCTGCCCTTGTTGGCAAATGCACAAGCCTTTCAGACCTCCTCACTTCTACAGAGACGGCATAGAACTTTCGGTGGACAGCCATAGGCTCCACCTAGTTCTCCTGCCCATAAGCTTCACCACCGTAACACCTCAACAGCAGCCCACACTCCCTCCACTGTACACTGCAAGAATGAAAAGTACCATTTTAAAAAGCATGAACCAGTAGAGCTTCTGAAGGAGATGGGGTTAAAAGTTCACTGAGTGTAGGGGAGAGAGGGGGAACAGTGAGTGGTTCCATTTTAACCTTTGGAGTGGCAACGTTACCGTTTTATTCTTAGCTCCCTATCCCAGGGTGTCTGTGTCTTTCGGAAGCTATCAGAGTCCAGGCCTTATCAGTGCATCTGAGCCGTCGGTGTGCTACAGTTCTCCTGCCCACTGATGTCACCGTCGCCAGCTGCAGGTTTTTCCCCTGCAGTATGAGTGACAGGAGACTCCTCTCCTCCTCTGCAGTAGTGCTTTTGTCCAATTATAGACTTAGGCCTTATGGGCGGGGCAGTGAGGGCTAGCTATTACTGATCAAAGCAGCTTACACTGCCGCTCCACAGCTGCAAGGCCCCTTATCAAAAGTATTTTAGACAAATACCTGGCTTTTCACCCAACGTAATGCAATTGCATTTAACCTGTGAGAGTCAGTCACCCAGGACTGGTTGTCCTGAGGTAATTCCTGATGCTGCTGATGATAATGGTTCAGGGATGTGGAGGAAGAACGGGCTGAGCTCATCTTTGATCAGATGTTGAATAAAGCACGGCTCAGCCAGTCAGGCCCTGCCAAGGCCCAGCTCAGGTCACTGCGCGATGGGAAAAGTTCATGTTTTTGTGCGGTGTGTTCCATATTTGTCAGTCTGATGAATCGCCGCTGTTCCAGTATTAGTCATGTTTGGAGCGTGCTCCCTCTCATACGGCTCTCATTACTGCTCTGTTATGATAAAAATATGTTTCTGAGTGCACCCCTAATCTGTCCACCATGCTAGGAGAGATCTTGTCCAGGGATGTGCATTGTTGGGTCGCTGACCTATGCCAGCTCCACGGTGCGATGAACTCTGGCGCTTACCCGCCGGGACAACGAGCCCATCTCCATCTCCCAGACTCTCCATCTCGCAAACCACGGGAGAGAACAGAGAGAATGATTTAACCAAACCGAACAAAGAGAGTGAGAGCCTTGGAGACCGACAGAGACTTAAGCCTTAACACCCTGTCAACCTTATCTATCGTACAGATTTAATATGATTTGCACAATATCCTGAGCTTTAAAAGGAGATAATGGTATTATCAGATTTTTCGAATGAATATGATGTTGCCAAATATGACGCAGTATTTTATTTCCCCAAATAATACAGCCAGCCCTTTGCGTCTTTGTCTTTGTCTATTATGAAGGCAGGCCTGGGAAGGTTTGGGGGTTGTGGATGGGCGTTGGTCCTATGTTCTCTGATTCTGCTGTTGCACCATTCTGTCTCATACTGTCTCTGTCCCTGTGCCCAGACACAGAGAGAGTGTGGATGGGACCACACGGTCATGTGGATCCTTTAAGTCTGGGTACGTCATGCTTTGGCCAAGAGTGTTTGTCTCTCAGATATAGGGTGATGAAGGAAAAGCGGCGGACATTAAAAGTATTTTAAAAAGAACCAAGAACCAGTTTTACAGGAAAAAATATCTGCTCTTTTCCTTGGCCGATAAACAAACTGAACTGCAGACTTCTGGAAGAAGAACAGAACTGTGTTCCTCCAATGTTCTGGCATGGGTCTGTAACCCGGGCCGACAGAGAAATACTGAGAACCGGCGCGACGGGGGCCACATTCATCTCGTGTGAAAAACACCCCGTGTACGCTCTCAATGGAAAGTTTAATATGCTGTTGTCATTTGAATAAATGCACCAATAATGTTTGAGTGTCGGCGAGCCACTCATGACAGAACAGTGTCATTGACACAGTGGCGTTTTTAATATGCAAAGGGTGCAGGGATCTCAAACAGCCTAGCTTGGCCCGTTTTCAGGGCCCTAGTTTTCCCAGTTCCCTTTTTGTGTGTGTAAAGAGCGCAGAGTGTATGGAATCCCTGGTAAACAGATTATTCGAGGGTGATAGGAAGTCTGAGGAATAGATGAAAAGACTCAACCCGTTAGGCGGTTAGGATTGCAGGGACACTGTGCGCTCCTTAACCACTTTTACCCATAATTCCTCCATAATCACAGTGCATTTACTGGCTTGTTAGTACACAGGCATACTTTATCACAGTATCCCATTTTCTTTATAAAAACAATACATTCACAGGGTCAAGTGCATAATATAACTGTCTCCTTTAGGCATCTTGGTTTTAGCTGTCCCAAGAAAAAAGGTGTTTGTTTTTTAAATTGCATATTACAAGTAATTCATTATTTTATTAAAAATGTTATCTACAGTGACTGAGGATTGTAATGGTATACCCTTTTGGCAGCATTTTTTTATTTTATTTTCTGTTAATTAGGATTTTGTGCCTATCATTTTGTTTTTACTGATTTAAAATGGACACATATTTACCGGAAATACTTAAAAAATATTTATCGTAGTTAAATAACACATTATAGCAAGCACAGCATCATGTGCATGGAAACATATACAATTGTTTAGTTGTCTCAGCCCTCCTTAAAATATCATGTTGTTCATCTTCATCTGAATGAAAAGAGGGGCTAAAAGGAGGATGAGCTGAGATGTTTGTTTTTGTATTTTTTGTATAGTTTTTTTGTCTCTAATGCTGTGTCGTCTCACTGCTTGATTTCTTATAGCCTTTTTGTACAGACGCCAGGCATGAAATCTGTCTGTCCCCAAAAACATATACCCACGCAGGAGGGGTGGACTGGCCTTTCTCAGCTCCCTGTGCCGAGGAGCGAGGGAGCGAGAGAAGGGATGAGAGCTGCCCGCCCAGTTCCCAGCCAGATTCTGATCCGCTCGCGCTCGGCCCAGTAGAGCAGAGCCGGGGAAAGGCTGTCCTGTAATTGGGACAGCTCTTTCCGTACGGAACCCGGGACAGTGGAGGCACAGACAGTCTGGGAATACTGATATGGGATCTCTGTGTCAGTATGTTATTTACTCCCTATCAAATTCTGCCATTTAAATAGAGTAGCAACATAGTTTTCCCCAAAAATGTTTTATGAGAACTCTAAATATTTCATTCTATATCTATTATTATGATTTATTGTATTATTGTTAGTGGTATTATTAGTAGTAATTGTGGCCGTAGTGACATCACTCATTCTAATGTAATGTAAAATAATATCTCTAAATACAGATGATGCAAAATGCCATGGTGAAAACAAAGAGAGGCAGGGCAGAACTCAGTGTGGCTGGTTGGCAGCGTTTGGCACCCAAAGCTGCAGCTCTGTTTGGAAGGTGCCAGCTTTTCAAACCGCCGCACAGCCTCTGCCAGCCTCTCCTTCTGATCCTTTCTTTCTCTCGTTTTTAACCTTTTTTCGATGGTTTCGATGAACACTTCCCCCCCTTCGCGGCCTCATCTCCCTCCGCCATGTCTGTGGCTTTTTTAGCAAGCCGACAGGAAATATCAGCGCTAAAATGTAGATGATATACTATATTATTTTATATTTATTGACCTCTTTATATTTCATAATATAATAATCACCATTTTATCAAACAGTGATATGTTGTGAGAATATTTTCATATGACTTTTTAGTGTTGATACTTTCAGTGTGATTGTGCTGTAAGGGATACTGTTCCAAAACAAAATGGAGGCTCATTCTCAAATCTTGCACAATGAGAAAGGAGAATGACTTCATGCTAAATAACAAAATGGTATTTACTAAGTAACAACAGTAAACTGCATAGTAAACACGCTGTAAAAAATACATCTATATTCAAAATAACATAAAATAGTAATTCTTTATAGATTATTTTCCCAGCTGCTATAGCATTTTTTCACATCTCGCAGCTGAATAGGGAGAGAGAGAAGGTGGCTTGTGAGGGGGCGTGATGAGGGTTTGACAGGCGCACCACAAAATTAAACAAATCACAATTGACGTGTGTTTGCATCTGCGAGCGAGCCTCAAATCCATTTGGACAGAGACCTGGGCCTTCGCGGAGAACATTCGGCCTGAATGTTGGGAGAGCGTAAAACGATGGTTGTGGGGGTGGCTGGAATGACTCCATAATGATCAGAAAATTAGTCCCATTATTGACTTAGAGTAAACAGGCCTCTCTAAGTGTGAAAGGGCCCCATTCAGCAAGGACCAGGAGCACTGCTTCTTTATTCCTTTTATGGATCCACCCACGGCCTCAAGAGCCCCTCTTTTGTTCATTGAAATAACAGGGAAGTGAGGGAGAGAGAGGTAAGGGCATCACTCCCTTTGGAGGACATGGTATGGGGGCACTGACATACAGTAACAATACAGCTATGTCTGTGTATTTAGGCATTCTACATATAGATATAGCCTTCAAGTTCTGTATGTATTGTAGAAACTGTAACTGCATGTCAAGTTTTTAATAGTTGGGCATGCTAATGCTACAATTACATTCCTAGCCCTGCAGACAAACACAGTTCTGTTTTAGTACAATATTAACTGCCATTCAGTGATATCATGATGTTTAATTCTGTCTGTGTTGATGAGCTGAGATTCCCTGGTGATCTCAGACCCTCTCTGGTTCCGCATCACTTAAAGGCGTGTGCACCGTCGGAGCTCTGCCACGCCAGCTGACAGCCAGGGGACGCAGGGTGTAAACTAGGTGCTAATGCGTCCTTTTGCCTGTTTGTCAGTGCAAATGTTTTAATTAATGTGAATCGAATAAATAAATAAACCCGCTATGCCTCTGAGCAGCTGAAAAACAAACACGCCTTTGCCGAAGCAACAGAGACAAGGAGACAGAGAGATATGGCCACTTTGAAACAGCACTTTTGATCATATCAAAAAAACAATAATAGTATTTCCACTAGTTTTTTACTCTCTAAATGAATTAGTTAATAAACAATTGTCCATTATTTTAGATACAGTAATTTAGTCATGATGGCATTGTGAGACTTGCTACTCAAATACTTACTTCTATAACTCAAATTAGGAGAAAAGTCTTTAGAAATGCTTCATGCTGATACTATACAGTTGTGTACAGTTATAAATGGGCAACATTTGACCAAGTGGCAACTGTCTATTTAATTTAGACTGCTCAGTTTCTGAACATAACTGTTATAATGCTTCTTTTCTCATAAATGTACTCATTGTGGGAGAATAGTATACAATAAAACGCATGCACACACACACACACACACACACACACACACACACACACACACACACACACACACACACACACACACACACACACACACACACACACACACACACACACACACACACACACCTTTTATTATTTTGTTGAGTCTGTGGAAGATCCATGCTATTCTACTGGGTTCTGCTGCCCAGTCCAGTCATTCCCTCCTTAAAGAGGAAGCAGGGCTATTCTACTGGGTTCTGCTGCCCAGTCCAGTCATTCCCTCCTTAAAGAGGAAGCAGGGCTATTCTACTGGGTTCTGCTGCCCAGTCCAGTCATTCCCTCCTTAAAGAGGAAGCAGGGCTATTCTACTGGGTTCTGCTGCCCAGTCCAGTCATTCCCTCCTTAAAGAGGAAGCAGGGCTATTCTACTGGGTTCTGCTGCCCAGTCCAGTCATTCCCTTCTTAAAGAGGAAGCAGGGCTATTCTACTGGGTTCTGCTGCCCAGTCCAGTCATTCCCTCCTTAAAGAGGAAGCAGGGCTCAGCTCCACTCGGCTCTGGACTCCGGCACAAAATCACAAAATCAGCTGACACTTTCACTTCATTATACCGTCTGTTTGCTTTTCATATGGACTGGAGGCTCCATTTCACAGGCATAATTTGGGATGGTAACATTCTCATTATAACCGTCAACTGTCAACACTTCTGCACTCACCTATAATTTCAGAATCATTTGAATTCTTATTGGCAGTTCCAATGCATGCATTTCATAAAAGAATAAAAAACAACATGTTTTTTTCACAAGCAGTAAGAAACTATGGAGAAGATTAAAGCAGGAAGTAGCACGTTTATGAGATTGCTCAGGTTTGTTTGGCCGTGCATATTGGTGTATTTACTTATGAGCGTTCACATTTTGGAAATCACCTCATTGTATTTTGGGCTATTTAGTTTCTGAGGCTGGTGCCTGGCTTTTTGATGCACACAAACATACCTGTGCTTTGAGTAATTGACCAGAAAGCCCCTGCAAGGGGTTGCCATGGCACCTACCCCTGCTCCCTGCATACCTTTGCTGGGCGGTATCCAAGGTGCTTCTAGGACAGCTCCTATTGGCATACAGAGTGTGGTGCTGGGCTGTTGCTGTGGCACTCTGACCCGTAACGTAGGCAACCGCAGGGCACAGAGCTGCCAGAGGAATCCACTCCGATCTGTTTCACCCTATAGACAGAGCATTACTAACTTGAATATGTCTGAATTCAAGCAGAAATTCCAATACAGGAATACATACTCAAAGAGAAGATTCACTCCATCTTGGTCTCCTTTAGTCAAACCCATCTGAGGGATCTCTGAGACCTTGGTTCAGAGTTTAGCTTCAGTGGGCCTGTTTACAGACCTATGTTTGTTAATTGAATAACTTCTAAAGGTGCAGTAGTGGTGCAGTAGTGACTATCCTAGGTGTCCCATCCTGTGCACACAGGAAGTGTCTCCGTGTTTTGATGGCCCAGTTATGAAATTAGTTCAAATGCAGGGCCTATGAGAGAGCCTCCTCTCATGGGACAGAGCTACTGTAGCGTTCAGAGCCACCCTTTGAAAATATTGTTATAGTTCATAAACATGAGGCTACATCTCTTTCCCTTTCATTTTTCAAACGCAATCTGTTTTATCCTTCAAAATAACCGAGAGATCCCCAAAGATCTCAACTCCAATGAGTGAGTCTATGTATGTTAATGTGTATGTGTGTGTGTGTGTGTGCGCATCTTTGTGCATGCGCACATGTGTGCAATAGTGGCAGAGCGAGCGACAACAAACGGCATCCGTAGCACAGCATATGTGTGCCTGCTTCTCTCCACAGTCTCCCAGTGCTCCCACTCACCCACCCAGCACCTGAACCCCAGTTTACACCTGGTGCCACACACACACACACACACACACACACACACACACACACACACACACACACACACACACACACACACACACACACACACACACACACACACACACACACACACACACACACACACACACACACACACACACACACACACACACACACGTGAACTTACAGTCCCTGGGTAGGCCCAGGACCTGGGATTCACCTCACTGCTCATACTGGGTGCCCCTGCCATGAGTGGAGGGTGTACAGAATGTCTACAACAGGCCCTGACCTGGTCCCCTCCACTGGTCCTAGACTGGGTGCAATCTGTCACCACACTGGACTGGGAAACTTGGATTTGTTGGTTTAGGTCCAATAACATGTGGTATGTTTTGTCAGAATTCAACTTTGAATTCGAATGGCCTTAGGGATGATGTTCAAATAATGGTCCAGTCAGGGATTCTTGACATGAGATGTTTGCAGATATCTTTGCCTTATAGTTTTTGTGCTAACATGCGCTAGTTGCTGTATGATCTGACTCAGACCACCCTGCTCCAGAGTTGTACTCAAGTTTCCATTATACTACTTTGTTTAATATGATTGAGGCTCTCCTCCAGCAACCCAAACCTACAGGGGAGCACCCAAACGGAATTACCTGAGCCTGAGTCCCTCTGCACGTGCTCCTTAGCAGCACAGGCAGAGATTTGGAGAGTAATCCAAGCCGCTGTGTTTATTTTAAGAGCTGATGATTTAGAGACTGACATTAAAAGGAGAGGGCAAACAATTTAAGAGACATTGTGAATGGAAGAGAGGAGTAGGTGTGGGCGGGAGAATCAGGACTTCTCTTTCTCTCTTGCTCTCGCTCTCACTCTCTCTCCAGGCTCTGCTGTAAAAAAGCAGAGATGACAGTGAATTAGAGCAATCTGGCCTCCATTCTGCGGTTAGATTTTTATCTGTGGTTTTGGCCCCAGAGAATACAGAGTCGATGCTTACTTTTTTTGCTTGTACTTTTATTGTTGTTTCTGCTCCTTTCATCAGAGTTTATTTTATCTTCTGCTCTGGCTGCGGAATGGGTTCTAGCGAGAGCTGATTCACGCTGCTTCAGGAGTGACCTGGTGGAATATTCCATACCTTGGTCAGAGCTTTCTCTTTTACATGCAGCAGATACTCTACAAATGCTTCGGCCAATTTCGGTTGCCTGGTTACCCAGACTCATTACTCTGGCCAAACGTTTGTTTCTTCTCCTCTGAATTTGACTCCCTCACGGGCCCTTATAGCAGGGGTATTCTGCTCTTACCCTACGAGGTCCGGAGCCGGCTGGTTTTCTGTTCTACCTGATAATTAATTGCATCCACCTGGTGTCCCAGGTCTAAATCAGTCCCTGACTATAGGGGAACAATGAAAAGACACAGTGGAACTGGCTTCGAGGTCCAGAGTTGAGTTTGAGGGCCTTACAGAATGCGAACACATTCGAACTGTCTGATTGGTCCCAGAAACCAATGGGTTGGGCCAGAGCCAGAACACACATGGATAAAGCGATGAGTTGAAAATTCGTCATTGGCTTTGATACTGTGGGTAGAGTCGATCCAGTCGCTATTTGTATTTGTATTTATTAAGGATCCCCATGGTGGCATGTCTTGGCATGTCTTGGCATGTCTTGTGGGGTATGCATGGGTGTCCGAGCTGTGAGCTAGTAGTTTAAACAAAAGCTGATGACTTTGTTTTGTACAACGCCCCATGTGACCACGAACGACTTCAATGATGGCAGATTCAGACTGAAGTATGTACAGTAGCGATCGATATAGCAACCGAAGAATTCCGTGTGAGTCATCAGGAAAAAATGTTGGGGCTAATTCTGACCGTTGGAAGACCTGTTTTGATCTTTGGGCAGGAACTCAAATCCACAACCCTGGCAGCCTCATAGGGAAATCCTTCTGATAAGAGACACGATTAACCTAACAATTTGAAGCCCTAGGTTCCTCACAGAGAAGACTCCTGTCTGTGTTCTCTGACTCAGATACCTGCGTCACACTCCAATCTCGTAGTTACATTATATTCTGCTCAGCCAAATTACAGTGCATAATATGGTGTGGATTATGTCAAATGGGTTGACATTGATTGAAGACATCTGCTTTGACATCATGTTTTAACCATCTTGGTTAGACACATTTGATATGTTTCCCAAAACCCACATTACAAAAAGATGGCTCTATTCACACATCTCTTATTCAGGGGCTTTCTATGTGTGATATTATATAGCCTAATGCAAAACAAACAGTTCCAAATTACACACATTATTTTCCCATACTGAATCTTCCAAGGCGTTAATCAAATAAACCTTTCTTTCTCTTTTTCTTTTAACCAGTCTCTGTCTCTCTCTCTCTCTCTCTCTCTCTCTCTCTCTCTCTCTCTCTCTCTCTCTCTCTCTCATCTATTTTTTTCTCTCAGTGAAGTTGTCCTGGCCAGAACTCTAACTGAAATGGCCTTTAGTACAGAGGCTCTTTTGTGGTTGACTAGCTGTTTGTGAAAAATACCAGGGTTTTTCTCTGCGCCTCAGGTCCGTAGCTGTGTTTCTTTTCGGGCTGGTCCGGTAACACTCATGTCCTACACACACTGGGGGCTAAACCTTCAGATTTTATTTTGGTTCGGTTTGGCTTCGAATGTCTTTCCGCTTATTTCTCTTTTTTTTTTACTTCCCTTGTTTTTCCCTTGGCGTTGTGTAGCTTGAACGCCAGCTCTGAGCCTCTCCCCACTCGCCCTGATACATGCAGGCCAGCTGCACCGGACGCGGCTGTGTCGTCTGTGACATTTCGTGAGAGGACATCTGCTCACAGCCCAATCCCTGGCCTCTGAGCCGTCCCATCTCACTTAGCATGCTAGCCGCTGTGTCCGCTCTAACATGAGCTCCCAAGGACAGGGAGACGGCGGGAGTGCAATGTAGAATAATCGGTGAGATGCGCTGGACACATTTTTTCACTAAGAAATCATGCAGACGATGCTTTGACGGCAGGGTGTGAGGAGCATGTTATGCATACAGTATGCATACTGGTTGTGTATTATTTTGAAATCTGTGTGTGTACGTGTGTATGTTGACAAAATTGCATTTTGGGTCATTTTTCAGCTTTGACACAAGGGCATGTGTGTCTCACACGTGCCCCCCCCCCCCCCCCCCCCCCCACACACACACACGCATGGACACACACACACACGCACGCATGGACACACACGCACACACACACACACACAATCGTTGGTTTTACTATCCAAGTGGGGACCTAGAAATGTATTCCCATTCACAATCCTATTTTCCCTAACCTTAACCCTAACCTTACCCCAAACCCCTAACCCTAAAACTAAATCTAACCCTAACTGCTAATCCTAACCCAAATTCTAACCCTAAACCTAACCCCTAAGCTTAAAATAGCGTTTTTCCTTTTGGGGACCGACGAAATGTCCCCACCTTTTTTCTTTCTTGTTTTACTATCCTTGTGAGGACTAGTAAAGTTAGACCACACACACACACACACACACACACACACACACACACACACACACACACACACACACACACACACACACACACACACACACACACACACACACACACACACACACACACACACACACACACTCCCTCATGTGTTCTGCAAGCCCTGTCATTACTGCAGTCTTGATGCGGTCAGTGGGTGGTACAGAGGCCTCTCATTATTGTCATTTTATGACAACTTTCACTCTTTCTCAGCAGCACTCCCTCCCGCTCTCATTTCAGCTCCCTATCTTTCTCTCCCCCCTCTGCAGCACAGCCCTCCCTCCCTCTCTCCTAGCCCTCTGGAAACCCACATCCATTTCTCTGGCTGCTGGAATGGGAGAGTATTTGTTTTTAGTGTGTAAACCATACTGAGACATATCCCCAGGGCAGGTCTCATTTGAAGTGTTTTGGCGAGGGGGCAGACAATTTGGTCTCGATTGCAAAAGTATGAAACGGGAGATTCAGCCACGGCATTGTTCTGCACTTTGACAGCGGCTGACAGTTATTGTGTTTAGTTTTGAATAACGGGGGTAGCTCTGATGTGACCCCGTGCCCCAGTGATGTGTGTATTCAGCGTGAGGCTGGTGTTGTACAATACGTAAACAACGACTAAAGACTCTGTCATTAGTGATGTGTCTATGTGGGGAGAGAAGACACCCTCCAGGGGTCCCTCGCTGTTTAGCTCCGAGGATTTATTACATTACCACTGGTTTATTATACACTGTCATTTATTATCTTACCGACTGCAGTTGAATAAACTAGCCGGATTGAATTGCGACTTTCACACCTTCTCAGAGAGCTATGGGTGACAGGGTTTATGGTGCTGTTACAGAGGAGTCTCTGTTAACGCCAGGGATTGAGGGAGAGAGGGAGAGGGAGAGTGGAGCGCGAGACAGAGTTAGGAACGGCGGGGCCAAGATACTGTAGAGAGAATGTTGGAAAGGAGAGTGAGTGACAGAGTGAGTGAATATGTGTGTGGGAGTGTGAGGGATTGATTTAGAGATAGCGTGTTATGGTGAGCAACATAAAGAAAAATAGAGAGTTACATAAAGAGAGAGAGAGAGTTATGGAGAGAAAGAGAGGGAGAGAGAAGGAAAGAGAGTGTGTATAGAGGAAGGCCCTGGGGCAGTGGGGGAGTGAGAGCAGGCTGGTTTACCTGAGGACAGGCGGCAGATAAATCCAGTTTGAGCTTAGCCCCTGGCCCTCACTGTTCCCTGGGTGTGAAAAGATCCTCTCGCCATGCCCCTCTCTCCTTCTCCACCCCTCTCCTCCTCCTTTTACTGACACAGGTGTGTTTTAGGAGGGGAGGTGTTTTAGGTGGGATGGGGTGGGGGGTCTGGGTCATCCAGGTGAGATAAGGGATTATGGAGGAGATGGGAGGTGGCACTGTGACAGGGAGCTGGAGGAGGGCTCACATAAACATGGACCATCAACATAGCAGACTGTACCATGCACCCGTTGGGGCTCAGGCACTAGACTTCCTCATTAGACTTCCTCGTGTCTTTATTCAGTTCCAGTGTCCCAGAGGAAAAGGCACCGGTTGGCAGGTGAGCCCTGTGTAGCTGTAGCACCACTAGAGAAAGAGTATGGGAGTAAGATGTAGTAACTTCCTCTCTTGCCTTCCCTCTCCTGTCCCTGTGCCGGTCCTCCTGCCCCTGTGCCGCTTGGGCCCAGCCTGTTAGCATGAGGCTGTAATTAGCACTTCTAACGTTGTTAGCCTCTAATTTCATTTTGTAGGAGAAGCCCCATGACTGAGTCTGCTGGTAATGCAGAGTTGACTCAAAGTCACAGAGTTTCCCTGTGTGGCTGCTTCCAGGTTCGACCAGGGCCGTGAGTTCATGTGCATGTTCCGCTGGCTAATTAGGATAAAGCCACAGTGGGGTAAATGCTCCTTTAGTAAGAGCCTGACCTCCCCCAGGCTTTAGCAGTGTGAAAGCACGGCCTGTGCCCTCCCTCAATGGGAATTGTTCTTCAGTTTAATTATTTTCCACACACTCTCCTCCAGGCCTGCAGTCAGGGAAAATCCCCAGGCCTTGTGATGGGATTCCCTGCTTGTAACAGGTGAATAGGTTCAAAGCATCAACCAACCAGGCTGAGTGTGTGTAAGTTCAGGTGTAACGTATTATCTCTGCTTTCTGCTCTGTGCATCTGATAGTAAGGAATCCCTGAGATCATGTCAGGTGGGGATGAGAAGAATTCTGTTTATAAGATCCAGTCAGAGCTCTGAGGTCAAGTAGACAGTGAGGAGGCTCATAGCAGGGCTTCAGAGGCAAGCCAAATTAGGAATCAGTCAGGACCAATCAGAGAGCCATGAAGAGCTTTTAAGACTGTGCAGAAGCCAATCAAAGAGTGAGAAACACATTTTGGAATTAGGCTGGACCAATGGGAGGTGGAGGCCAGGTGCAGAGGCTGTCATGGTCCATCTGTGCTCCTCAGCACGGTGGGTCTCCTGAGGTCACGGAGCTGAAAATCACAAAGACATGTGGAATGCTGAAGCCTCGCCAACACAAACATGCATTAGGCCCGGCCGACCAGGTCCCATGGACCGTCTCTCAGGGGCAACGCTGCACATTGGGCCGTCCAGTCTCCAGCCCAACTCAGAGCTGTTCCCCTGACGGAGGAGAAGGAGGACAGGTAGGGAGGTTTAGGGAACTTCTTGCACAATCACTCTGAGAGGAAGATACTAATTAGAGGCCACCTTCGACCTGAAAATAGTATGTTCACCTTCCCTGAGTCCATCTTCTTAGGTGAAGTTGAGGAAAAGAGAAATGCTCAGTTCTATGAAGAAGATGTAGCGTTTTATTATGGGATATTAAAGGAGCACAGGGGGCCGTGAGCTGGTCTATTTGACTTAACCATAAAATGGTCTTTTAAATATGGTCTCTTTAACAAAATCCTAATGGTAATGATTATGGTATTAAACAAATAAACAAAGCGTTTATCCTGGCTGGACCAGTGCTGAGGTGAATTTTCTTCCTATATTCGTAACAGAGGCCATTTTGGCTGCAACAATAGGAAGGGAGCAGTTAGGGTTTCGCTAGCGGAGAAAAAAAGGATTGTTGAATTATGGGTAAAGACAGCTGAGGCTAACCAGGTTTGGTTGTAGGGTAAAGTGGGGGGCTTATTGAAAAACAAAAGTCTATGACTCAGACACGCACTCAAGGAGAAATTTAGGCTGCAGGCTTTTCCCCCCACCAAAATTCAATGAAAACACATGGAGTCAAATTATATAAAAAAGAACACCTTCAAAAACATAAAACCCAGGGTTCATTACAGCCAAGAAAATGTTCCACGTATCCTCAGTGTTAATGCCAGAAGAGGAGGGGGGAGGGGATCCATCCTCACATTTGCTATCAATTTAGGGCACTGAAAATAAGCACCAGGTTTCTCTGGAGCCAAATGGAGGAGGAGGAATGTTTTCTCTATATAAAAAAAATGAAATGGGGAGGGAGAGAGTGAGAATGGGAGAGGGGGTGAAGGGAGAGAGAGCGAGAGAAGACAAGAGAAAGAGAGAAAATGAGGGAGAGAGAAAGAGAGAAGATGAGGGAGGGAGGGAGGGAGGGAGGGAGGGAGGGAGGGAGGGAGGGAGGGAGAGAGACAGATGAGGCGAGAGAGTATAGCAGTGTAATAATAGCAACCTGGGTAAATGAGAGGGCGCTGGCTGATTTGACCTCAGAGTGACCTGGGTCTGGGCTCAGTCAAGCCTCTCTCCACCTGCTGACCACACATGGCTACAGAGGATCACACCTGTAGCTATAGTTAACAGAAAAACAGGCCAAATATATACGTCTTAACTTGTATAGACACTATGCACGCCTTCTAAGACTGCTTCAGAACTGCATGACAACAGGAGATATTCCCTGTGATGTCTCTGCATATTTGATGAAGAGGATGCCTTTTGAGAAGACAATCAATATTTTTTTATTTGAACGACATGCCAGTAGGTTAGGTATTTTAAGGTTGCCTCCATTGTAATATCTTAGAATGTGCTGTAATTCCTAAAGGATTTCTTTGGTCTTATACTGTGTGATGATGCTGTAATGTTACATGATCGACCTCACCTGATCAGAACTGCATGTCAGCAAACAAAATGGACAAAGACACTGACTCCTCTCACACAAACTCATCCATCCAAATCTTACTTCCCGAGACAACATGTTGCTCCTGTGTTGGAGAAACAGACGAAAGAAGAGTCCTGGAGAAAACTCAGGAGGGAGAGCAGAGAAGGAAAGGGAGAACGTGAGAAGGAGGGAGGGAGAGCAGAGAAGGAAAGGGAGAACGTGAGAAGGAGGGAGGGAGAGCAGAGAAGGAAAGGGAGAACGTGAGAAGGAGGGAGGGAGAGCAGAGAAGGAAAGGGAGAACGTGAGAAGGAGGGAGGGAGAGCAGAGAAGGAAAGGGAGAACGTGAGAAGGAGGGAGGGAGAGCAGAGAAGGAAAGGGAGAACGTGAGAAGGAGGGAGGGAGAGCAGAGAAGGAAAGGGAGAACGTGAGAAGGAGGGAGGGAGAGCAGAGAAGGAAAGGGAGAACGTGAGAAGGAGGGAAGGAGAGCAGAGAAGGAAAGGGAGAACGTGAGAAGGAGGGAGGGAGAGCAGAGAAGGAAAGGGAGAACGTGAGAAGGAGGGAGGGAGAGCAGAGAAGGAAAGGGAGAATGTGAGAAGGAGGGAGGGAGAGCAGAGAAGGAAAGGGAGAACGTGAGAAGGAGGGAGGGAGAGCAGAGAAGGAAAGGGAGAACGTGAGAAGGAGGGAGGGAGAGCAGAGAAGGAAAGGGAGAATGTGAGAAGGAGGGAGGGAGAGCAGAGAAGGAAAGGGAGAACGTGAGAAGGAGGGAGGGAGAGCAGAGAAGGAAAGGGAGAATGTGAGAAGGAGGGAGGGAGAGTAAGAGAAGGAAAGGGAGAATGTGAGAAGGAGGGAGGGAGAGCAGAGAAGGAAAGGGAGAACGTGAGAAGGAGGGAGGGAGAGCAGAGAAGGAAAGGGAGAATGTGAGAAGGAGGGAGGGAGAGTAAGAGAAGGAAAGGGAGAACGTGAGAAGGAGGGAGGGAGAGCAGAGAAGGAAAGGGAGAACGTGAGAAGGAGGGAGGGAGAGTAATAGAAGGAAAGGGAGAACGTGAGAAGGAGGGAGGGAGAGTAAGAGAAGGAAAGGGAGAACGTGAGAAGGAGGGAGGGAGAGTAAGAGAAGGAAAGGGAGAACGTGAGAAGGAGGGAGGGAGAGTAAGAGAAGGAAAGGGAGAACGTGAGAAGGAGGGAGGGAGAGTAAGAGAGAGACCAGATGTGTCTTTTGTTTAGATTTGAACAGGGCGGAAAGGAAGGGTGTAGGAGTTAGGGCTGAGTGGTGGAGGGGGTTTGGAGGAGTGTTATGAAACCAAACCATTCATAGTTGAGCGGCTGCATGTAGGAAGGAGGCTGTACTGTACGGTATGCGTGTGATTACCTACCAGCAAACCACATTCATTATCCTAATTGCTACAATGGTGCCGGCGGTCGGGACTGAGAGGGGCGACCGAGAGTGAGCCACGCTGTTAACATTTGTTAGCCTCATTGACTCAAGAATTCACGGTCTCTGTCATTTTAGGCAGTGCAGAATGGTGGTGGTATTCTCATACTAGCCTGTGGCAGTATAACAATGAAAAGGGATAGGGATTGTAAGCCCATTTTTCCAATGGAATACTGTAGATGTTTTGTTCATATGGGATCTGTACAGTTGGAGCTAAGCAGATGAATGTGCTGACGGTTTTAGCTTAGCACATGTGTGATCGTGAGCAGACAGAGACACACAAAACACAAGCTGTTTTCCACCAAATTGAAATCAAACCAATTAGGAAATGGTGCCAATTGTGACCACCCTTATGGTGTATTGTACAGTCGTTTATGAAACACTGTTGGCCATCACCAAATGAGGCCCTAAATTGCTGAAATCTCTCCATCACCCTCTCTCCAGCTGTGTGTGTGTGTTTGTGTGTTTGTGTGTTTGTGTGTTTGTTTACTCTATCTGTCCCTTATCTGGACTTGTGTCAGATTCTTTATGAGATAAGATAATTCCAGTAATATGATTGTGATAAACAGTCCTGGGCTCTCTAGCTCCACCTCTGCATATTGTGGCTTTCCTCTCCCTCTAGCTGTTAGCTTGACTTAACTATGTGCATCATGCGTTTCTACATTTTGGCCAGAGGAGCTGGGTTCTTCAAACAGTGGAGAAAGCCCTGATCAGGACACAGTCTGTTAGTAGGTGGTTGGCAGGAACTCTCTCTCTCTCTCTCTCTCTCTCTCTCTCTCTCTCTCTCTCTCTCTCTCTCTCTCTGGCTGTAGTGTGGTGTAGGGCCAGGGGACTCCTGGGAAGACAAACCATCCTCTCTGCCTGTCCAAGGTGGCTGCTGCTGAGGCAGCCAAAGTAAATGACTCTCTTCCTTGGATGGCTGTGCTGGGAGATGACTGTAGGGGAGGAAATTTGTATGAGTGCAGACTGCATACTGTATTCATGTGTGTGTGTGTGTTTGTATGTTGTACTGGATGAGTACCCTTTGTATAATAATCTGTGTGTGTGTGTTTGTAGCGAAGCTTATTTATTGTGGTTGGTCTTTTTTACGAGGGCCAGAAATAGCGGTAATGCTATGAGAGGAATGGGGGCTGGCTGGCTAGCGTGGCGCAGCGGCGCTGCGTCAGGTCTTCTCGCTGGAGGTCGCATCGCTCATGGATGATATCAAATTTCCTCATCACATCCTCATTGGCTACACCCACCCAGCCCCCCACATTTTCTTGGGGTCACCACAAACCCACAGGATTGAACCAGACCACACACAAGGGGAAAGGCTGGGAGAGAGGAGAGGGACAGAGAGCCAGACAGGGCTTGTAGTTGGATATCTTACAGCGAGCGTGTCGACTGGGGAGGAGGAACAGAAGAGTGGAAAGATGAGGTTATGGATGAATGTGGGTCTGGACAGCTCTAGTGGTCATGGGGAGAGCCCCCAGAGAGAAGGAAGGAGAGAGAGATAGAGAGAGAGAGTGGGTAGAATGAGGGAGAATGAGAGAGAGAGACTTATCTCAGAGGAGAGAGTGGTAACTGGAGATGAGGAGCTTATGTTGACCTCAGCAGGTCTCTGTTGAACCCATGTTAAATGGAGAGGAAATAAATTGATGAATGGAAGAATAGATAGATAGATGGATGGAGGGATGAAAGGCTTTTGTCTGTGGTGGCCTGTTTGTCTGTGGTGGCTGTATCTGTGGTGGCTGTGTCTGTGTCTAGGTTACATGAACATGAGAGAGAGAGTGTGTGTGGCCACCTCAATGCCACACAGTCTCTTTTACATGTTTTAGTTCACTAACAGGCACACACATGAAGAGCCTCATTCAACAGCAAAATGTTTTGTGTGTCCTTGTGTCTGTCTGTATGTGTGATCCTATGCGTCTCTCTTTCTCTCTCTCTCTCTCTCTCTCTCTCTCTCTCTCTCTCTCTCTCTCTCTCTCTCTCTCTCTCTCTCTCTCTCTCTCTCTCTGTGTGGCACGGGGGCTCTCTGGCGGGCTGTGTTTGAAGTGGCTTCTGGGAGCCTGTGGAGCGTGCTGAAGGTCAGGGGTTACAACAACTGTGCCTCCCAGACCCCCCTACCCCCTCCTCTTCCCCAAACCCCCTCAGCCCCGCTTTCATGTCACACACAGCCACAGATCACTTCCAGATTCCCCCGACATGATAAGGGGTAAAACACTATTGCTTTTTGCTACCTGCTGTTCTGATGAGTTGAGATATGAGACCCCTTCATTTGTATGTGGCATGTTGAAAAGTCACAACACATGTTTTTATGCCCTTAAAGGCCACACACACACACCGTCTGTCAACTGGCCATTGTGTCTCTGTCTTGGTGTATTCCGTAAGTGTTAACAGAGTACAGTTCCTTTGGGTTCAGTGAGTATGGTCTTAGTAGGAATCTGGTCTACCACAGAGAAATCTGTCATTTGCTCTGTCATTTGGTGTGAAATTGTAATGTTGTTTGCATTCATCTGTCTGGAGCTCAGATATTTCTGATAGTTTAAGCATCCCTCGCCCCTTTTCCTTCTGTCTATCTCACTCTCCCTTTTTCCTCCTGTCTATATCACTCTCCCCCTTTCCTCCTGTCTATCTCACTCCCCCTTTCCTCCTGTCTATCTCACTCTCCCCCTTTCCTCCTGTCTATCTCACTCTCCCCCTTTCCTCCTGTCTATCTCACTCCCCCTTTCCTCCTGTCTATCTCACTCCCCCTTTCCTCCTGTCTATCTCACTCTCCCCTTTTCCTCCTGTCTATCTCACTCTTCCCTTTTCCTCCTGTCTATCTCACTCTCCCCTTTTCCTCCTGTCTATCTCACTCTCCCTTTTTCCTCCTGTCTATCTCACTCTCCCCCTTTCCTCCTGTCTATCTCACTCCCCCTTTCCTCCTGTCTATCTCACTCTCCCCTTTTCCTCCTGTCTATCTCACTCTTCCCTTTTCCTCCTGTCTATCTCACTCTCCCCTTTTCCTCCTGTCTATCTCACTCTCCCTTTTTCCTCCTGTCTATCTCACTCTCCCTCTTTCCTCCTGTCTATCTCACTCCCCCTTTCCTCCTGTCTATCTCACTCTCCCCCTTTCCTCCTGTCTATCTCACTCTTCCCTTTTCCTCCTGTCTATCTCACTCTCCCCCTTTCCTCCTGTCTATCTCACTCTTCCCTTTTCCTCCTGTCTATCTCACTCTCCCTTTTTCCTCCTGTCTATCGCACTCTCCCCTTTTCCTCCTGTCTATCTCACTCTCCCCCTTTCCTCCTGTCTATCTCACTCCCCCTTTCCTCCTGTCTATCTCACTCTCCCCCTTTCCTCCTGTCTATCTCACTCTTCCCTTTTCCTCCTGTCTATCTCACTCTCCCCTTTTCCTTCTGTCTATCCCACTCTCCCCTTTTCCTCCTGTCTATCTCACTCTCCCCCTTTCCTCCTAGTCTCTCAAGCGTTGGTGTCTCCTTCCCATATCACCATTCCCCTCTGTAACATATGTTTCCAGTGAGGGGTAGGTATGTTAAACTCTTTACAATTAATTAGTGTTTCCAAGCGATCAGGACCCCCCCCCCCCCCCCCCAGAGAGCCAGTAGATCATCCAGGGAGAATTAAAGAGGAAGTGAGGTCAGTGGCCCTCTGTCAGGACTCATCAGCTCCCACGTCACCTGACAGGGGCCACGCCACCCCTCGGCTCAGCTTTACCCCAGAAGCACTAGCAGCTTCATGTCATATGTTACTTAGTCACGCTTCTCTTAGTCCCCTGAGTTAATGGTGGCTCACGACGTGTGGGCTTTCCTCAGTGGGTGTGCTGCTGTGGTATCTGTCTGTCTGTCTGTCTGTGTGTGTGTGTGTGTCTGTCTGTCTGTCTGTCTGTCTGTCTGTCTGTCTGTCTGTCTGTCTGTCTGTCTGTCTGTCTGTCTGTCTGTCTGTCTGTCTGTCTGTCTGTCTGTCTGTCTGTCTGTCTGTCTGTCTGTCTGTCTGTAAACTTCTCATCCTCTACCCTTGACTAGTCATCCAGGCATTGATTTAAAGAATGCTTCAAAATAACATAAAATACAGCTCCAAGCACCTGTTTTATAGAAGCCCAGGATAACCTACACTACTGCAGCCAGCGTGACATTAACCACAGTCTCTCTCTCTTTTCTCTCCCTCCATGTTGCTGCTGTGACTTCACTGGCTCTTCACTACTGCAGGTAAGAGACCTTTGCTTTCCACACTAGTGCACTGAGACCCCCCCCCCCTTCCCCCTGTTTCCATCCATAGTTCCCATGTTGAGAGACCATTGTTAATTACGGTAATTAGCTAACTAATTAATTCATTGTTATGACCATTGCATTGTTAATGTTGGGATAAAAGTTAAACAAACAAATAATTGACTGCTATCAGTTCAGTTCAACACCTGAAAGTCGGTACGTTTCAGAGGTAAGCATTATGAATGGGCATCAGACCTGGGGATTCCAGTATAGCTTCAACACAGAACACACACTTATCCTGTCACTGAAGTCACAGGTAAAGAGGGCTAATGAACACACAGACAAACAAATCTGCCTTTTCTGTATTGTACCTGTTCACACCTCATGTGTTAGTGTGTGTGGAGGGAAACATTTGATCTTTGTGTACTGTTGAGTGTGTTGCTCCCTCCCTCCCTCGCGCCCCTCCTCCCTCTGTCACTCTTCATAACATTCACTTGTCCTCCTCCTCCTCCTCCTCGTCAGCCCAGCTCTGTTTGTGCATGTTTACCTCCAGCTCTCTACCAGATGGTTTCTGTTAAGACTGTACGTTTGACAGCTAGGGTTTTTTATAATATTATTTTAAGTAGTAAGGATTGCTTAGACCTAAAGGAATGAAGAAGGACAAGTGGGGGGTAAAAGGAAATTAAAAGAGGGGTGGAATAAAATCCCCAAATGTATTAAAAACAATTATTCCATCACTTGTCGAACCCAAGATTCTGAGTCTTTGGTTGGGTTCTCTGTTTTTTTTTGTTCATTTTTATAAATAAGGGACATATAATGTAATATTGATTTAAATCACATCTGTTAGGGTGATTTCATCCACCCCCTCTCCCTCTGCTCCACGTCTCCTGGAAAGGACCAGGGGCTCGGGCTGACACAAATAATTGCTTGTTTGCTGCTATTTACTTCAAATCTGTCAAAGCCGGAGAGAGAGGCACAGAAACTGGCAGCCGTGGCCCTACGCAGCGCAGTCATTGTCTCCTGGTAGTGTTTCTGCCCGCTGACTGGGCTCTGTCTGTGTGCCTGTGGGTGCGTGTTTGTTTGTGCATGTGTGTGCCTGTGGGTGTATGTGCGTGGTGCAAGTGTGTGTGTATGCGTGTGTTTGTTCCTGTGTGTCCCGTACACACATTCCTCCCTGGTTGACAGCAGTAAGTGATACCTGCACATTAGTAAACTGAACAATGTGGTCCTCGTCATGTGTTTGGCCGGAGGGTGTTGTGTCTGTCTGTTAGTGTTTGAGATAGTCTGGAGGTGACCTTCGAGCCCTGTGTTTAATCCAGTGCCATTGCTGTTTAATTTCCACTGTGCTGCTGGTCTGCTCTTTAGTAGCATTAGAGTGATTATGGTGTTGCTGTTTACAGGGCAGAGTCTGGAGTCTGGCTGAGCTGCTGCTCTCTGCCACTGCACTGTTCTCAGTGTCTCCCCCTCCCTCCCTCCCTCCCTCCCTCCCTCCCTCCCTCCCTCCCTCCCTCCCTCCCTCCCTCCCTCCCTCCCTCCCTCCCTCCCTCCCTCCCTCCCTCCCTCCCTCCCCAAAGAATCACAAACAATAAACCCTCTGTTACTTTTAACCTCACGTGTTTTCCTTTCTCCCTCTCGCTCACTCCCTCCCTCATGCTGTCTCTCTCTCTCACACGGCTGGTCTTACAACATTATGGTTTGTTTGGGTTCTGTCCTCTGTCTGTTCCCTCTCTCAGGCCTTTGGGTCTTCTGAGCTTGTGTCATACTCTAGGACAAAGGCACGCACACACGCACGCACGCACGCACGCACGCACGCACACACACACACACAAACTGTCAAATGTAACTCAGTCACCACTGCTAATAAAATACTACTACTCCTAATAGCACTACACTCTTATCATGAATTACTCATTCAACTACATCAGAACTAATACCACTAATGACGATGATGATTAGTATCTAATAACAAAAGCTGTGAGTGTGTGGGAGAGGAGAGCCGTCTGTGTTACAATGGCCTGGCACGAACACTTCATGGCGGGGCTGGGCAGCAGCAGTGGCGATGGGACAGTAAACAGATGTTGCCCTAATCTTCCCCTAATGACATTTGTCCCTCATTCCTCCGTCTTTATGGGAGAGCGGCACACTAGTGACTCCACAGCAGAGGGACACGATGTGTGGCCCAGACACAGGCTGAGAGGAGAGGACAGGGACAGCAGGATTGTAGTTGACCATATGATTACCTTAGGTTCATTAGGTTCAGATCAGGGTATTACACCAGACTACGCATATGACATACTGTATTTCAATGATAAATTTGAAGTTAATAACGTCAAATGAACGTATTGTTTACATTTACTGCACATTACATTTTCATAATTTAATAGCACATTTAACATCACTTCAGGTGCAGTTTCCAGTGATGTTTTCAGTTCCAACCAATATTGAAGTGGGTTTACCCTGGAAATAGAGACATAAGGATGAACACAGTTTGACTGGTAGTAGAGAGACAGTGCACCTAGTAGAGGTGAGGTGGCCTCTGTCACAGACCACCCTGCTGGCGTGTGGGGACACCTGCTGGCGTGTGGGGCCACCTGCTACTCTACATTATTAGTACAGTCGTGGCCAAAAGTTTTGAGAATGACACAAATATACATTTCCACAAAGTTTTCTGCTTCAGTGTCTTTAGATATTTCTGTCAGATGTTACTATGGAATACTGATGTATAATTACAAGCATTTCATAAGTGTCAAAGGCTTTTATTGACAATTACATGAAGTTGATGCAAAGAGTCAATATTTGCTGTGTTGACCCTTCTTTTTCAAGACCTCTGCAATATGCCCTGGCATGCTGCCAATTAACTTCTGGGCCACATCCTGACTGATGGCAGCCCATTCTTGCATAATCAATGCTTGGAGTTTGTCAGAATTTGTGGGTTTTTGTTTGTCCACCCGCCTCTTGAGGATTGACCACAACTTCTCAATAGGATTAAGGTCTGGGGAGTTTCCTGGCCATGGACCCAAAATATCGATGTTTTGTTCCCCGAGCCACTTAGTTATCACTTTTGCCTTATGGCAAGGTGCTCCATCATGCTGGAAAAGGCATTGTTTGTCACCAAACTGTTCCTGGATGGTTGGGAGAAGTTGTTCTCGGAGGATGTGTTGGTACCATTCTTTATTCATGGCTGTGTTCTTAGGCAAAATTGTGAGCGAGCCCACTCCCTTGGCTGAGAAGCAACCCCACACATGAATGGTCTCAGGATGCTTTACTGTTGGCATGACACAAAACTGATGGTAGCGCTCACCTCGTCTTCTCCAGACAAGCTTTTTTTCCGGATGCCCCAAACAATTGGAAAGGGGATTCATCAGAGAAAATGACTTTACCCCAGTCCTCAGCAGTCCAATCCCTGTACCTTTTTCAGAATATCAGTCTGTCCCTGATGTTTTTCCTGGAGAGAAGTGGCTTCTTTGCTGCCCTTCTTGACACCAGGCCATCCTCCAAAAGTCTTCGCCTCACTGTGCGTGCAGATACAATCAAACCTGCCTGCTGCCATTCCTAAAGCAAGCTCTGTACTGGTGGTGCCCGATCCCACAGCTGAATCAACTTTAGGAGATGGTCCTGGCGCTTGCTGGACTTTCTTGGGCGCCCTGAAGCCTTCTTCACAACAATTTAACCGCTCTCATTGAAGTTCTTGATGTTCCGATAAATGGTTGATTTAGGTGCAATCTTACTGGCAGCAATATCCTTGCCTGTGAAGCCCTTTTTGTGCAAAGCAATGATGATGGCACGTGTTTCCTTTCAGGTAACCATGGTTGACAGAAGAAGAACAATGATTCCAAGCACCACCCAACCTTTTGATACTTCCAGTCTGTTATTCGAAATCAATCAGCATGACAGAGTGATCTCCAGCCTTGTCCTCGTCAACACTCACACCTGTGTTAACGAGAGAATCACTGGCATGATGCCAGCTGGTCCTTTTGTGGCAGGGCTGAAATGCAGTGGAAATGTTTTTGGGGGATTCAGTTCATTTGCATGGCAAAGCGGGACTTTGCAATTCATCTGATCACTCTTCATAACATTCTGGAGTATTTGCAAATTGCCATCATACAAACTGAGGCAGCAGACTTTGTGAAAATGTATATTTGTGTCATTCTCAAAACTTTTGGCCACAACTGTAGTAGTATTACACCCAGTCAGTAAGGCCCCTTGTTGTTGTAGAGAAATCTTCAGATATAATGGTGCTTTGTTCCCTGTATTATATGCACACACACACTCACACACGTATCACCAGCCATGTCAGGCTGAATTATATGCGGGGGATAAGGCTCATTCTTATAACTTCACTGCTGGGCAGTGTTTGCACAGAATGCCAGCATATGGGCAGTGTTTGCACAGAATGCTAGCATATGTGTAACTTCCTTACTTTATTGAACTTAGACCACAGCCTGAAACTCCCTACAGTTCCACACAGAGCTGCAGAAGACCCAGAAAAAAAGCGGGGTTACTTGGTGCCTTCTCCAAAGAATTACCTCACTTAAGCCATTAGGAGCTACGAGCGGAATGAAAAGCAGACTTGTAGCTCTGCTGTGGAGGAGGAGTGCAAAGAGAGAAGGAGAGATGAGAGAAAGAGAGAGAGATGTGGAGAGAAAGAAGAGACGACAGAGAGAGAGCTTTTGAAAGACTTTTATACATTTTTGTTTAACCAGATGGGTCAATCGAGAACCAGCACTCATTTACTGTAATTTCCTTGAAATTACTAGGAAAAAACGTTGATTCAACCGGTGTGTGCCCAGTGGGGGGCAGTGGGTTCTGTGGTCTGTGTGTCCTCAGGACTCCAGCTGGCTCCAGCGGTGGAGATGGATGGAGGTGCTGCAGGGACACCAGAGGCCCACTGTGGCCCCAGATAATCTCCTCTCCATGCACTGTTTTACACCCCATTGCCCTGGAAGAGAGAGGTTCGCTCCGCTAACACACTCGTCCAAGACTTGCTCTCTGGGATGGGGTAGTGGAGGGGAGGGGAGGTTAGCAAAACAAGCTCCACATCCTTTAACTCCCTAAATTAACTCCCTAAATTAAGCAAATAAACCAAGTAATAAACGGCAGTGGACGTACGTAAGCAGAAGTAATGCCTTCTGTGAAGATGAGATTCCCCATGCTGTTGTTAATGATACAGTAGGTCAGTTCTATAGATTCCCCATGCTGGTGTTAATGATACAGTAGGTCAGTTCTATAGATTCCCCATGCTGTTGTTAATGATACAGTAGGTCAGTTCTATAGATTCCCCATGCTGTTGTTAATGATACAGTAGGTCAGTTCTATAGATTCCCCATGCTGTTGTTAATGATACAGTAGGTCAGTTCTATAGATTCCCCATGCTGTTGTTAATGATACAGTAGGTCAGTTCTATAGATTCCCCAGGCTGTTGTTAATGGTAGAGTAGGTCAGTTCTATAGATTCCCCATGCTGTTGTTAATGGTAGAGTAGGTCAGTTCTATAGATTCCCCATGCTGTTGTTAATGATACAGTAGGTCAGTTCTATAGATTCCCCAGGCTGTTGTTAATGATACAGTAGGTCAGTTCTATAGATTCCCCATGCTGTTGTTAATGATACAGTAGGTCAGTTCTATAGATTCCCCATGCTGTTGTTAATGATACAGTAGGTCAGTTCTATAGATTCCCCATGCTGTTGTTAATGATACAGTAGGTCAGTTCTATAGATTCCCCAGGCTGTTGTTAATGATACAGTAGGTCAGTTCTATAGATTCCCCATGCTGTTGTTAATGATACAGTAGTTCAGTTCTATAGATTCCCCATGCTGTTGTTAATGGGACAGTAGGTCAGTTCTATAGATTCCCCAGGCTGTTGTTAATGATACAGTAGGTCAGTTCTATAGATTCCCCATGCTGTTGTTAATGGTAGAGTAGGTCAGTTCTATAGATTCCCCATGCTGTTGTTAATGATACAGTAGGTCAGTTCCATAGATTCCCCATGCTGTTGTTAATGATACAGTAGGTCAGTTCTATAGATTCCCCATGCTGTTGTTAATGATACAGTAGGTCAGTTCTATAGATTCCCCATGCTGTTGTTAATGATACAGTAGGTCAGTTCTATAGATTCCCCATGCTGTTGTTAATGATACAGTAGGTCAGTTCTATAGATTCCCCAGGCTGTTGTTAATGATACAGTAGGTCAGTTCTATAGATTCCCCATGCTGTTGTTAATGGTAGAGTAGGTCAGTTCTATAGATTCCCCATGCTGTTGTTAATGGTTGAGTAGGTCAGTTCTATAGATTCCCCATGCTGTTGTTAATGATACAGTAGGACAGTTCTATAGATTCCCCATGCTGTTGTTAATGGTACAGTAGGTCAGTTCTATAGATTGCCCATGCTGTTGTTAATGGGAGAGTAGGTCAGTTCTATAGATTCCCCATGCTGTTGTTAATGGTTGAGTAGGTCAGTTCTATAGATTCCCCATGCTGTTGTTAATGATACAGTAGGTCAGTTCTATAGATTCCCCATGCTGTTGTTAATGGTTGAGTAGGTCAGTTCTATAGATTCCCCATGCTGTTGTTAATGATACAGTAGGTCAGTTCTATAGATTCCCCATGCTGTTGTTAATGGGACAGTAGGTCAGTTCTGTAGATTCCCCATGCTGTTGTTAATGATACAGTAGGTCTGGTCTGTAGATTCCCCATGCTGTTGTTAATGATACAGTAGGTCAGTTCTATAGATTCCCCATGCTGTTGTTAATGATACAGCAGGTCAGTTCTATAGATTCCCCATGCTGTTGTTAATGATACAGTAGGTCAGTTCTATAGATTCCCCATGCTGGTGTTAATGATACAGTAGGTCAGTTCTATAGATTCCCCATGCTGTTGTTAATGATACAGTAGGTCAGTTCTATAGATTCCCCATGCTGTTGTTAATGATACAGTAGGTCAGTTCCATAGATTCCCCATGCTGTTGTTAATGGGACAGTAGGTCAGTTCTGTAGATTCCCCATGCTGGTGTTAATGATACAGTAGGTCAGTTCTATAGATTCCCCATGCTGTTGTTAATGGTACAGTAGGTCAGTTCTATAGATTCCCCAGGCTGTTGTTAATGATACAGTAGGTCAGTTCTATAGATTCCACATGCTGTTGTTAATGGTAGAGTAGGTCAGTTCTATAGATTCCCCATGCTGTTGTTAATGGTTGAGTAGGTCAGTTCTATAGATTCCCCATGCTGTTGTTAATGATACAGTAGGTCAGTTCTATAGATTCCCCATGCTGTTGTTAATGGTACAGTAGGTCAGTTCTATAGATTCCCCATGCTGTTGTTAATGGGAGAGTAGGTCAGTTCTATAGATTCCCCATGCTGTTGTTAATGGTTGAGTAGGTCAGTTCTATAGATTCCCCATGCTGTTGTTAATGGGACAGTAGGTCAGTTCTATAGATTCCCCAGGCTGTTGTTAATGATACAGTAGGTCAGTTCTATAGATTCCCCATGCTGTTGTTAATGGGAGAGTAGGTCAGTTCTATAGATTCCCCAGGCTGTTGTTAATGATACAGTAGGTCAGTTCTATAGATTCCCCATGCTGTTGTTAATGGGAGAGTAGGTCAGTTCTATAGATTCCCCATGCTGTTGTTAATGATACAGTAGGTCAGTTCTATAGATTCCCCATGCTGCTGTTAATGGTACAGTAGGTCAGTTCTATAGATTCCCCATGCTGTTGTTAATGATACAGTAGGTCAGTTCTATAGATTCCCCATGCTGTTGTTAATGGGAGAGTAGGTCAGTTCTATAGATTCCCCATGCTGTTGTTAATGATACAGTAGGTCAGTTCTATAGATTCCCCATGCTGTTGTTAATGATACAGTAGGTCAGTTCTATAGATTCCCCATGCTGTTGTTAATGGTACAGTAGGTCAGTTCTATAGATTCCCCATGCTGTTGTTAATGATACAGTAGGTCAGTTCTATAGATTCCCCAGGCTGTTGTTAATGATACAGTAGGTCAGTTCTATAGATTCCCAATGCTGTTGTTAATGATACTGTAGGTCAGTTCTGTAGATTCCCCATGCTGTTGTTAATGGTAGAGTAGGTCTGGTCTGTAGATTCCCCATGCTGTTGTTAATGATACAGTAGGTCAGTTCTATAGATTCCCCATGCTGTTGTTAATGATACAGTAGGTCAGTTCTATAGATTCCCCATGCTGTTGTTAATGATACAGTAGGTCAGTTCTATAGATTCCCCATGCTGTTGTTAATGGTACAGTAGGTCAGTTCTATAGATTCCCCAGGCTGTTGTTAATGATACAGTAGGTCAGTTCTATAGATTCCCCATGCTGTTGTTAATGGTAGAGTAGGTCAGTTCTATAGATTCCCCATGCTGTTGTTAATGATACAGTAGGTCAGTTCTATAGATTCCCCATGCTGTTGTTAATGATACAGTAGGTCAGTTCTATAGATTCCCCATGCTGTTGTTAATGATACAGTAGGTCAGTTCTATAGATTCCCCATGCTGTTGTTAATGGTACAGTAGGTCAGTTCTATAGATTCCCCATGCTGTTGTTAATGGTTGAGTAGGTCAGTTCTATAGATTCCCCATGCTGTTGTTAATGATACAGTAGGACAGTTCTATAGATTCCCCATGCTGTTGTTAATGGTACAGTAGGTCAGTTCTATAGATTGCCCATGCTGTTGTTAATGGGAGAGTAGGTCAGTTCTATAGATTCCCCATGCTGTTGTTAATGGTTGAGTAGGTCAGTTCTATAGATTCCCCATGCTGTTGTTAATGGGACAGTAGGTCAGTTCTATAGATTCCCCAGGCTGTTGTTAATGATACAGTAGGTCAGTTCTATAGATTCCCCATGCTGTTGTTAATGGGAGAGTAGGTCAGTTCTATAGATTCCCCATGCTGTTGTTAATGATACAGTAGGTCAGTTCTATAGATTCCCCATGCTGTTGTTAATGGTACAGTAGGTCAGTTCTATAGATTCCCCATGCTGTTGTTAATGATACAGTAGGTCAGTTCTATAGATTCCCCATGCTGTTGTTAATGGTACAGTAGGTCAGTTCTATAGATTCCCCATGCTGTTGTTAATGATACAGTAGGTCAGTTCTATAGATTCCCCAGGCTGTTGTTAATGATACAGTAGGTCTGGTCTGTAGATTCCCCATGCTGTTGTTAATGATACAGCAGGTCAGTTCTATAGATTCCCCATGCTGTTGTTAATGGTAGAGTAGGTCAGTTCTATAGATTCCCCATGCTGTTGTTAATGATACAGTAGGTCTGGTCTGTAGATTCCCCATGCTGTTGTTAATGATACAGTAGGTCAGTTCTATAGATTCCCCATGCTGTTGTTAATGATACAGCAGGTCAGTTCTATAGATTCCCCATGCTGTTGTTAATGATACAGTAGGTCAGTTCTATAGATTCCCCATGCTGGTGTTAATGATACAGTAGGTCAGTTCTATAGATTCCCCATGCTGTTGTTAATGATACAGTAGGTCAGTTCTATAGATTCCCCATGCTGTTGTTAATGATACAGTAGGTCAGTTCCATAGATTCCCCATGCTGTTGTTAATGGGACAGTAGGTCAGTTCTGTAGATTCCCCATGCTGGTGTTAATGATACAGTAGGTCAGTTCTATAGATTCCCCATGCTGTTGTTAATGGTACAGTAGGTCAGTTCTATAGATTCCCCAGGCTGTTGTTAATGATACAGTAGGTCAGTTCTATAGATTCCACATGCTGTTGTTAATGGTAGAGTAGGTCAGTTCTATAGATTCCCCATGCTGTTGTTAATGGTTGAGTAGGTCAGTTCTATAGATTCCCCATGCTGTTGTTAATGATACAGTAGGTCAGTTCTATAGATTCCCCATGCTGTTGTTAATGGTACAGTAGGTCAGTTCTATAGATTCCCCATGCTGTTGTTAATGGGAGAGTAGGTCAGTTCTATAGATTCCCCATGCTGTTGTTAATGGTTGAGTAGGTCAGTTCTATAGATTCCCCATGCTGTTGTTAATGGGACAGTAGGTCAGTTCTATAGATTCCCCAGGCTGTTGTTAATGATACAGTAGGTCAGTTCTATAGATTCCCCATGCTGTTGTTAATGGGAGAGTAGGTCAGTTCTATAGATTCCCCAGGCTGTTGTTAATGATACAGTAGGTCAGTTCTATAGATTCCCCATGCTGTTGTTCATGGGAGAGTAGGTCAGTTCTATAGATTCCCCATGCTGTTGTTAATGATACAGTAGGTCAGTTCTATAGATTCCCCATGCTGTTGTTAATGGTACAGTAGGTCAGTTCTATAGATTCCCCATGCTGTTGTTAATGATACAGTAGGTCAGTTCTATAGATTCCCCATGCTGTTGTTAATGGGAGAGTAGGTCAGTTCTATAGATTCCCCATGCTGTTGTTAATGATACAGTAGGTCAGTTCTATAGATTCCCCATGCTGTTGTTAATGATACAGTAGGTCAGTTCTATAGATTCCCCATGCTGTTGTTAATGGTACAGTAGGTCAGTTCTATAGATTCCCCATGCTGTTGTTAATGATACAGTAGGTCAGTTCTATAGATTCCCCAGGCTGTTGTTAATGATACAGTAGGTCAGTTCCATAGATTCCCCATGCTGTTGTTAATGATACAGTAGGTCAGTTCTATAGATTCCCCAGGCTGTTGTTAATGATACAGTAGGTCAGTTCTATAGATTCCCCATGCTGTTGTTAATGGTAGAGTAGGTCAGTTCTATAGATTCCCCATGCTGTTGTTAATGGTTGAGTAGGTCAGTTCTATAGATTCCCCATGCTGTTGTTAATGATACAGTAGGACAGTTCTATAGATTCCCCATGCTGTTGTTAATGGTACAGTAGGTCAGTTCTATAGATTGCCCATGCTGTTGTTAATGGGAGAGTAGGTCAGTTCTATAGATTCCCCATGCTGTTGTTAATGGTTGAGTAGGTCAGTTCTATAGATTCCCCATGCTGTTGTTAATGGGACAGTAGGTCAGTTTTATAGATTCCCCAGGCTGTTGTTAATGATACAGTAGGTCAGTTCTATAGATTCCCCATGCTGTTGTTAATGGGAGAGTAGGTCAGTTCTATAGATTCCCCATGCTGTTGTTAATGATACAGTAGGTCAGTTCTATAGATTCCCCATGCTGTTGTTAATGGTACAGTAGGTCAGTTCTATAGATTCCCCATGCTGTTGTTAATGATACAGTAGGTCAGTTCTATAGATTCCCCATGCTGTTGTTAATGGTACAGTAGGTCAGTTCTATAGATTCCCCATGCTGTTGTTAATGATACAGTAGGTCAGTTCTATAGATTCCCCAGGCTGTTGTTAATGATACAGTAGGTCTGATCTGTAGATTCCCCATGCTGTTGTTAATGATACAGCAGGTCAGTTCTATAGATTCCCCATGCTGTTGTTAATGGTAGAGTAGGTCAGTTCTATAGATTCCCCATGCTGTTGTTAATGATACAGTAGGTCTGGTCTGTAGATTCCCCATGCTGTTGTTAATGATACAGTAGGTCAGTTCTATAGATTCCCCATGCTGTTGTTAATGATACAGCAGGTCAGTTCTATAGATTCCCCATGCTGTTGTTAATGATACAGTAGGTCAGTTCTATAGATTCCCCATGCTGGTGTTAATGATACAGTAGGTCAGTTCTATAGATTCCCCATGCTGTTGTTAATGATACAGTAGGTCAGTTCTATAGATTCCCCATGCTGTTGTTAATGATACAGTAGGTCAGTTCCATAGATTCCCCATGCTGTTGTTAATGGGACAGTAGGTCAGTTCTGTAGATTCCCCATGCTGGTGTTAATGATACAGTAGGTCAGTTCTATAGATTCCCCATGCTGTTGTTAATGGTACAGTAGGTCAGTTCTATAGATTCCCCAGGCTGTTGTTAATGATACAGTAGGTCAGTTCTATAGATTCCACATGCTGTTGTTAATGGTAGAGTAGGTCAGTTCTATAGATTCCCCATGCTGTTGTTAATGGTTGAGTAGGTCAGTTCTATAGATTCCCCATGCTGTTGTTAATGATACAGTAGGTCAGTTCTATAGATTCCCCATGCTGTTGTTAATGGTACAGTAGGTCAGTTCTATAGATTCCCCATGCTGTTGTTAATGGGAGAGTAGGTCAGTTCTATAGATTCCCCATGCTGTTGTTAATGGTTGAGTAGGTCAGTTCTATAGATTCCCCATGCTGTTGTTAATGGGACAGTAGGTCAGTTCTATAGATTCCCCAGGCTGTTGTTAATGATACAGTAGGTCAGTTCTATAGATTCCCCATGCTGTTGTTAATGGGAGAGTAGGTCAGTTCTATAGATTCCCCATGCTGTTGTTAATGATACAGTAGGTCAGTTCTATAGATTCCCCATGCTGTTGTTAATGGGAGAGTAGGTCAGTTCTATAGATTCCCCATGCTGTTGTTAATGATACAGTAGGTCAGTTCTATAGATTCCCCATGCTGTTGTTAATGGTACAGTAGGTCAGTTCTATAGATTCCCCATGCTGTTGTTAATGATACAGTAGGTCAGTTCTATAGATTCCCCATGCTGTTGTTAATGGGAGAGTAGGTCAGTTCTATAGATTCCCCATGCTGTTGTTAATGATACAGTAGGTCAGTTCTATAGATTCCCCATGCTGTTGTTAATGATACAGTAGGTCAGTTCTATAGATTCCCCATGCTGTTGTTAATGGTACAGTAGGTCAGTTCTATAGATTCCCCATGCTGTTGTTAATGATACAGTAGGTCAGTTCTATAGATTCCCCAGGCTGTTGTTAATGATACAGTAGGTCAGTTCTATAGATTCCCAATGCTGTTGTTAATGATACAGTAGGTCAGTTCTGTAGATTCCCCATGCTGTTGTTAATGATACAGTAGGTCTGGTCTGTAGATTCCCCATGCTGTTGTTAATGATACAGTAGCTGTTGTTAATGATACAGTTCTAGGTCTGGTCTGTAGATTCCCCATGCTGTTGTTAATGATACAGCAGGTCAGTTCTATAGATTCCCCATGCTGTTGTTAATGGTATGCTGTTGTTAATGATACAGTAGGTCTGGTCTGTAGATTCCCCATGCTGTTGTTAATGATACAGTAGGTCAGTTCTATAGATTCCCCATGCTGTTGTTAATGATACAGCAGGTCAGTTCTATAGATTCCCCATGCTGTTGTTAATGATACAGTAGGTCAGTTCTATAGATTCCCCATGCTGGTGTTAATGATACAGTAGGTCTGGTCTGTAGATTCCCCATGCTGTTGTTAATGGTTGAGTAGGTCAGTTCTATAGATTCCCCATGCTGTTGTTAATGATACAGTAGGACAGTTCTATAGATTCCCCATGCTGTTGTTAATGGTACAGTAGGTCAGTTCTATAGATTCCCCATGCTGTTGTTAATGGGAGAGTAGGTCAGTTCTATAGATTCCCCATGCTGTTGTTAATGATACAGTAGGTCAGTTCTATAGATTCCCCATGCTGTTGTTAATGGTACAGTAGGTCAGTTCTATAGATTCCCCATGCTGTTGTTAATGATACAGTAGGTCAGTTCTATAGATTCCCCATGCTGTTGTTAATGATACAGTAGGTCAGTTCTATAGATTCCCCATGCTGTTGTTAATGATACAGTAGGTCAGTTCTATAGATTCCCCATGCTGTTGTTAATGATACAGTAGGTCAGTTCTATAGATTCCCCATGCTGTTGTTAATGGTACAGTAGGTCAGTTCTATAGATTCCCCATGCTGTTGTTAATGGGAGAGTAGGTCAGTTCTATAGATTCCCCATGCTGTTGTTAATGATACAGTAGGTCAGTTCTATAGATTCCCCATGCTGTTGTTAATGGTAGAGTAGGTCAGTTCTATAGATTCCCCATGCTGTTGTTAATGATACAGTAGGTCAGTTCTATAGATTCCCCATGCTGTTGTTAATGATACAGTAGGTCAGTTCTATAGATTCCCCATGCTGTTGTTAATGATACAGTAGGTCAGTTCTATAGATTCCCCATGCTGTTGTTAATGATACAGTAGGTCAGTTCTATAGATTCCCCATGCTGTTGTTAATGATACAGTAGGTCAGTTCTATAGATTCCCCATGCTGTTGTTAATGGTACAGTAGGTCAGTTCTATAGATTCCCCATGCTGTTGTTAATGGTACAGTAGGTCAGTTCTATAGATTCCCCATGCTGTTGTTAATGATACAGTAGGTCAGTTCTATAGATTCCCCATGCTGTTGTTAATGGTAGAGTAGGTCAGTTCTATAGATTCCCCATGCTGTTGTTAATGATACAGTAGGTCAGGTCTGTAGATTCCCCATGCTGTTGTTAATGATACAGTAGGTCAGTTCTATAGATTCCCCATGCTGTTGTTAATGATACAGTAGGTCAGTTCTATAGATTCCCCATGCTGTTGTTAATGATACAGTAGGTCAGTTCTATAGATTCCCCATGCTGTTGTTAATGATACAGTAGGTCAGTTCTATAGATTCCCCATGCTGTTGTTAATGATACAGTAGGTCAGTTCTATAGATTCCCCATGCTGTTGTTAATGATACAGTAGGTCAGTTCTATAGATTCCCCATGCTGTTGTTAATGATACAGTAGGTCAGTTCTATAGATTCCCCATGCTGTTGTTAATGGTACAGTAGGTCAGTTCTATAGATTCCCCATGCTGTTGTTAATGGTACAGTAGGTCAGTTCTATAGATTCCCCATGCTGTTGTTAATGATACAGTAGGTCAGTTCTATAGATTCCCCATGCTGTTGTTAATGGTAGAGTAGGTCAGTTCTATAGATTCCCCATGCTGTTGTTAATGATACAGTAGGTCTGGTCTGTAGATTCCCCATGCTGTTGTTAATGATACAGTAGGTCAGTTCTATAGATTCCCCATGCTGTTGTTAATGATACAGCAGGTCAGTTCTATAGATTCCCCATGCTGTTGTTAATGATACAGTAGGTCAGTTCTATAGATTCCCCATGCTGGTGTTAATGATACAGTAGGTCAGTTCTATAGATTCCCCATGCTGTTGTTAATGATACAGTAGGTCAGTTCTATAGATTCCCCATGCTGTTGTTAATGATACAGTAGGTCAGTTCCATAGATTCCCCATGCTGTTGTTAATGATACAGCAGGTCAGTTCTATAGATTCCCCATGCTGTTGTTAATGATACAGTAGGTCAGTTCTATAGATTCCCCATGCTGTTGTTAATGATACAGTAGGTCAGTTCTATAGATTCCCCATGCTGTTGTTAATGGTACAATAGGTCAGTTCTATAGATTCCCCATGCTGTTGTTAATGGTACAGTAGGTCAGTTCTATAGATTCCCCATGCTGTTGTTAATGATACAGTAGGTCAGTTCTATAGATTCCCCATGCTGTTGTTAATGGTAGAGTAGGTCAGTTCTATAGATTCCCCATGCTGTTGTTAATGATACAGTAGGTCTGGTCTGTAGATTCCCCATGCTGTTGTTAATGATACAGTAGGTCAGTTCTATAGATTCCCCATGCTGTTGTTAATGATACAGCAGGTCAGTTCTATAGATTCCCCATGCTGTTGTTAATGATACAGTAGGTCAGTTCTATAGATTCCCCATGCTGGTGTTAATGATACAGTAGGTCAGTTCTATAGATTCCCCATGCTGTTGTTAATGATACAGTAGGTCAGTTCTATAGATTCCCCATGCTGTTGTTAATGATACAGTAGGTCAGTTCCATAGATTCCCCATGCTGTTGTTAATGGGACAGTAGGTCAGTTCTGTAGATTCCCCATGCTGGTGTTAATGATACAGTAGGTCAGTTCTATAGATTCCCCATGCTGTTGTTAATGATACAGTAGGTCAGTTCTATAGATTCCCCATGCTGTTGTTAATGGTAGAGTAGGTCAGTTCTATAGATTCCCAATGCTGTTGTTAATGATACAGTAGGTCAGTTCTATAGATTCCCCATGCTGGTGTTAATGATACAGTAGGTCAGTTCTATAGATTCCCCATGCTGTTGTTAATGATACAGTAGGTCAGTTCTATAGATTCCCCAGGCTGTTGTTAATGGTAGAGTAGGTCAGTTCTATAGATTCCCCATGCTGTTGTTAATGATACAGTAGGTCAGTTCTATAGATTCCCCAGGCTGTTGTTAATGATACAGTAGGTCAGTTCTATAGATTCCCCATGCTGTTGTTAATGATACAGTAGGTCAGTTCTATAGATTCCCCATGCTGTTGTTAATGGTAGAGTAGGTCAGTTCTATAGATTCTCCATGCTGTTGTTAATGGTAGAGTAGGTCAGTTCTATAGATTCCCCATGCTGTTGTTAATGGGACAGTAGGTCAGTTCTATAGATTCCCCAGGCTGTTGTTAATGATACAGTAGGTCAGTTCTATAGATTCCCCATGCTGTTGTTAATGGTAGAGTAGGTCAGTTCTATAGATTCCCCATGCTGTTGTTAATGATACAGTAGGTCAGTTCCATAGATTCCCCATGCTGTTGTTAATGATACAGTAGGTCAGTTCTATAGATTCCCCAGGCTGTTGTTAATGATACAGTAGGTCAGTTCTATAGATTCCCCATGCTGTTGTTAATGGTAGAGTAGGTCAGTTCTATAGATTCCCCATGCTGTTGTTAATGGTTGAGTAGGTCAGTTCTATAGATTCCCCATGCTGTTGTTAATGATACAGTAGGTCAGTTCTATAGATTCCCCATGCTGTTGTTAATGGTACAGTAGGTCAGTTCTATAGATTCCCCATGCTGTTGTTAATGGGAGAGTAGGTCAGTTCTATAGATTCCCCATGCTGTTGTTAATGGTTGAGTAGGTCAGTTCTATAGATTCCCCATGCTGTTGTTAATGGGACAGTAGGTCAGTTCTATAGATTCCCCAGGCTGTTGTTAATGATACAGTAGGTCAGTTCTATAGATTCCCCATGCTGTTGTTAATGGGAGAGTAGGTCAGTTCTATAGATTCCCCATGCTGTTGTTAATGATACAGTAGGTCAGTTCTATAGATTCCCCATGCTGTTGTTAATGGTACAGTAGGTCAGTTCTATAGATTCCCCATGCTGTTGTTAATGATACAGTAGGTCAGTTCTATAGATTCCCCATGCTGTTGTTAATGGTACAGTAGGTCAGTTCTATAGATTCCCCATGCTGTTGTTAATGATACAGTAGGTCAGTTCTATAGATTCCCCAGGCTGTTGTTAATGATACAGTAGGTCAGTTCTATAGATTCCCCAGGCTGTTGTTAATGATACAGTAGGTCAGTTCTGTAGATTCCCCATGCTGTTGTTAATGATACAGTAGGTCTGGTCTGTAGATTCCCCATGCTGTTGTTAATGATACAGTAGGTCAGTTCTATAGATTCCCCATGCTGTTGTTAATGATACAGCAGGTCAGTTCTATAGATTCCCCATGCTGTTGTTAATGGTAGAGTAGGTCAGTTCTATAGATTCCCCATGCTGTTGTTAATGGTAGAGTAGGTCAGTTCTATAGATTCCCCATGCTGTTGTTAATGATACAGTAGGTCAGTTCTATAGATTCCCCATGCTGTTGTTAATGATACAGTAGGTCAGTTCTATAGATTCCCCATGCTGTTGTTAATGATACAGTAGGTCAGTTCTATAGATTCCCCATGCTGTTGTTAATGGTAGAGTAGGTCAGTTCTATAGATTCCCCATGCTGTTGTTAATGATACAGTAGGTCAGTTCTATAGATTCCCCATGCTGTTGTTAATGATACAGTAGGTCAGTTCTATAGATTCCCCATGCTGTTGTTAATGATACAGTAGGTCAGTTCTATAGATTCCCCATGCTGTTGTTAATGATACAGTAGGTCAGTTCTATAGATTCCCCATGCTGTTGTTAATGGTAGAGTAGGTCAGTTCTATAGATTCCCCATGCTGTTGTTAATGGTACAGTAGGTCAGTTCTATAGATTCCCCATGCTGTTGTTAATGATACAGTAGGTCAGTTCTATAGATTCCCCATGCTGTTGTTAATGGTACAGTAGGTCAGTTCTATAGATTCCCCATGCTGTTGTTAATGGTAGAGTAGGTCAGTTCTATAGATTCCCCATGCTGTTGTTAATGGTACAGTAGGTCAGTTCTATAGATTCCCCATGCTGTTGTTAATGATACAGTAGGTCAGTTCTATAGATTCCCCATGCTGTTGTTAATGGTAGAGTAGGTCAGTTCTATAGATTCCCCATGCTGTTGTTAATGATACAGTAGGTCAGTTCCATAGATTCCCCATGCTGTTGTTAATGGGACAGTAGGTCAGTTCTATAGATTCCCCATGCTGTTGTTAATGATACAGTAGGTCAGTTCTATAGATTCCCCATGCTGTTGTTAATGGTAGAGTAGGTCAGCTCTATAGATTCCCCATGCTGTTGTTAATGATACAGTAGGTCAGTTCTATAGATTCCCCATGCTGTTGTTAATGATACAGTAGGTCAGTTCTATAGATTCCCCATGCTGTTGTTAATGATACAGTAGGTCAGTTCTATAGATTCCCCATGCTGTTGTTAATGTTACAGTAGGTCAGTTCTATAGATTCCCCATGCTGTTGTTAATGGTAGAGTAGGTCAGTTCTATAGATTCCCCATGCTGTTGTTAATGGTACAGTAGGTCAGTTCTTTAGATTCCCCATGCTGTTGTTAATGATACAGTAGGTCAGTTCTATAGATTCCCCATGCTGTTGTTAATGGTAGAGTAGGTCAGTTCTATAGATTCCCCATGCTGTTGTTAATGATACAGTAGGTCAGTTCCATAGATTCCCCATGCTGTTGTTAATGGGACAGTAGGTCAGTTCTGTAGATTCCCCATGCTGGTGTTAATGATACAGTAGGTCAGTTCTATAGATTCCCCATGCTGTTGTTAATGATACAGTAGGTCAGTTCTATAGATTCCCCATGCTGTTGTTAATGATACAGTAGGTCAGTTCTATAGATTCCCCATGCTGTTGTTAATGGTAGAGTAGGTCAGTTCTATAGATTCCCAATGCTGTTGTTAATGATACAGTAGGTCAGTTCTATAGATTCCCCATGCTGGTGTTAATGATACAGTAGGTCAGTTCTATAGATTCCCCATGCTGTTGTTAATGATACAGTAGGTCAGTTCTATAGATTCCCCAGGCTGTTGTTAATGGTAGAGTAGGTCAGTTCTATAGATTCCCCATGCTGTTGTTAATGGTAGAGTAGGTCAGTTCTATAGATTCCCCATGCTGTTGTTAATGATACAGTAGGTCAGTTCTATAGATTCCCCAGGCTGTTGTTAATGATACAGTAGGTCAGTTCTATAGATTCCCCATGCTGTTGTTAATGATACAGTAGGTCAGTTCTATAGATTCCCCATGCTGTTGTTAATGATACAGTAGGTCAGTTCTATAGATTCCCCATGCTGTTGTTAATGATACAGTAGGTCAGTTCTATAGATTCCCCATGCTGTTGTTAATGGTAGAGTAGGTCAGTTCTATAGATTCCCCATGCTGTTGTTAATGGTAGAGTAGGTCAGTTCTATAGATTCCCCATGCTGTTGTTAATGGGACAGTAGGTCAGTTCTATAGATTCCCCAGGCTGTTGTTAATGATACAGTAGGTCAGTTCTATAGATTCCCCATGCTGTTGTTAATGGTAGAGTAGGTCAGTTCTATAGATTCCCCATGCTGTTGTTAATGATACAGTAGGTCAGTTCCATAGATTCCCCATGCTGTTGTTAATGATACAGTAGGTCAGTTCTATAGATTCCCCAGGCTGTTGTTAATGATACAGTAGGTCAGTTCTATAGATTCCCCATGCTGTTGTTAATGGTAGAGTAGGTCAGTTCTATAGATTCCCCATGCTGTTGTTAATGGTTGAGTAGGTCAGTTCTATAGATTCCCCATGCTGTTGTTAATGGTACAGTAGGTCAGTTCTATAGATTCCCCATGCTGTTGTTAATGATACAGTAGGTCAGTTCTATAGATTCCCCATGCTGTTGTTAATGGTAGAGTAGGTCAGTTCTATAGATTCCCCATGCTGTTGTTAATGATACAGTAGGTCAGTTCTGTAGATTCCCCATGCTGTTGTTAATGATACAGTAGGTCAGTTCTATAGATTCCCCATGCTGTTGTTAATGATACAGTAGGTCAGTTCTATAGATTCCCCATGCTGTTGTTAATGATACAGTAGGTCAGTTCTATAGATTCCCCATGCTGGTGTTAATGATACAGTAGGTCAGTTCTATAGATTCCCCATGCTGTTGTTAATGATACAGTAGGTCAGTTCTATAGATTCCCCATGCTGTTGTTAATGATACAGTAGGTCAGTTCTATAGATTCCCCATGCTGTTGTTAATGATACAGTAGGTCAGTTCTATAGATTCCCCATGCTGTTGTTAATGATACAGTAGGTCAGTTCTATAGATTCCCCATGCTGTTGTTAATGATACAGTAGGTCAGTTCTATAGATTCCCCATGCTGTTGTTAATGGTACAGTAGGTCAGTTCTATAGATTCCCCATGCTGTTGTTAATGGTACAGTAGGTCAGTTCTATAGATTCCCCATGCTGTTGTTAATGATACAGTAGGTCAGTTCTATAGATTCCCCATGCTGTTGTTAATGGTAGAGTAGGTCAGTTCTATAGATTCCCCATGCTGTTGTTAATGATACAGTAGGTCTGGTCTGTAGATTCCCCATGCTGTTGTTAATGATACAGTAGGTCAGTTCTATAGATTCCCCATGCTGTTGTTAATGATACAGCAGGTCAGTTCTATAGATTCCCCATGCTGTTGTTAATGATACAGTAGGTCAGTTCTATAGATTCCCCATGCTGGTGTTAATGATACAGTAGGTCAGTTCTATAGATTCCCCATGCTGTTGTTAATGATACAGTAGGTCAGTTCTATAGATTCCCCATGCTGTTGTTAATGATACAGTAGGTCAGTTCCATAGATTCCCCATGCTGTTGTTAATGGGACAGTAGGTCAGTTCTGTAGATTCCCCATGCTGGTGTTAATGATACAGTAGGTCAGTTCTATAGATTCCCCATGCTGTTGTTAATGATACAGTAGGTCAGTTCTATAGATTCCCCATGCTGTTGTTAATGGTAGAGTAGGTCAGTTCTATAGATTCCCAATGCTGTTGTTAATGATACAGTAGGTCAGTTCTATAGATTCCCCATGCTGGTGTTAATGATACAGTAGGTCAGTTCTATAGATTCCCCATGCTGTTGTTAATGATACAGTAGGTCAGTTCTATAGATTCCCCAGGCTGTTGTTAATGGTAGAGTAGGTCAGTTCTATAGATTCCCCATGCTGTTGTTAATGATACAGTAGGTCAGTTCTATAGATTCCCCATGCTGTTGTTAATGATACAGTAGGTCAGTTCTATAGATTCCCCATGCTGTTGTTAATGGTAGAGTAGGTCAGTTCTATAGATTCCCCATGCTGTTGTTAATGATACAGTAGGTCAGTTCTATAGATTCCCCATGCTGGTGTTAATGATACAGTAGGTCAGTTCTATAGATTCCCCATGCTGTTGTTAATGATACAGTAGGTCAGTTCTATAGATTCCCCAGGCTGTTGTTAATGGTAGAGTAGGTCAGTTCTATAGATTCCCCATGCTGTTGTTAATGATACAGTAGGTCAGTTCTATAGATTCCCCAGGCTGTTGTTAATGATACAGTAGGTCAGTTCTATAGATTCCCCATGCTGTTGTTAATGATACAGTAGGTCAGTTCTATAGATTCCCCATGCTGTTGTTAATGGTAGAGTAGGTCAGTTCTATAGATTCTCCATGCTGTTGTTAATGGTAGAGTAGGTCAGTTCTATAGATTCCCCATGCTGTTGTTAATGGGACAGTAGGTCAGTTCTATAGATTCCCCAGGCTGTTGTTAATGATACAGTAGGTCAGTTCTATAGATTCCCCATGCTGTTGTTAATGGTAGAGTAGGTCAGTTCTATAGATTCCCCATGCTGTTGTTAATGATACAGTAGGTCAGTTCCATAGATTCCCCATGCTGTTGTTAATGATACAGTAGGTCAGTTCTATAGATTCCCCAGGCTGTTGTTAATGATACAGTAGGTCAGTTCTATAGATTCCCCATGCTGTTGTTAATGGTAGAGTAGGTCCGTTCTATAGATTCCCCATGCTGTTGTTAATGGTTGAGTAGGTCAGTTCTATAGATTCCCCATGCTGTTGTTAATGATACAGTAGGTCAGTTCTATAGATTCCCCATGCTGTTGTTAATGGTAGAGTAGGTCAGTTCTATAGATTCCCCATGCTGTTGTTAATGGGAGAGTAGGTCAGTTCTATAGATTCCCCATGCTGTTGTTAATGGTTGAGTAGGTCAGTTCTATAGATTCCCCATGCTGTTGTTAATGATACAGTAGGTCAGTTCTATAGATTCCCCAGGCTGTTGTTAATGATACAGTAGGTCAGTTCTATAGATTCCCCATGCTGTTGTTAATGATACAGTAGGTCAGTTCTATAGATTCCCCATGCTGTTGTTAATGATACAGTAGGTCAGTTCTATAGATTCCCCATGCTGTTGTTAATGATACAGTAGGTCAGTTCTATAGATTCCCCATGCTGTTGTTAATGGTAGAGTAGGTCAGTTCTATAGATTCTCCATGCTGTTGTTAATGGTAGAGTAGGTCAGTTCTATAGATTCCCCATGCTGTTGTTAATGGGACAGTAGGTCAGTTCTATAGATTCCCCAGGCTGTTGTTAATGATACAGTAGGTCAGTTCTATAGATTCCCCATGCTGTTGTTAATGGTAGAGTAGGTCAGTTCTATAGATTCCCCATGCTGTTGTTAATGATACAGTAGGTCAGTTCCATAGATTCCCCATGCTGTTGTTAATGATACAGTAGGTCAGTTCTATAGATTCCCCAGGCTGTTGTTAATGATACAGTAGGTCAGTTCTATAGATTCCCCATGCTGTTGTTAATGGTAGAGTAGGTCAGTTCTATAGATTCCCCATGCTGTTGTTAATGGTTGAGTAGGTCAGTTCTATAGATTCCCCATGCTGTTGTTAATGATACAGTAGGTCAGTTCTATAGATTCCCCATGCTGTTGTTAATGGTACAGTAGGTCAGTTCTATAGATTCCCCATGCTGTTGTTAATGGTACAGTAGGTCAGTTCTATAGATTCCCCATGCTGTTGTTAATGATACAGTAGGTCAGTTCTATAGATTCCCCATGCTGTTGTTAATGATACAGTAGGTCAGTTCTATAGATTCCCCATGCTGTTGTTAATGATACAGTAGGTCAGTTCTATAGATTCCCCATGCTGTTGTTAATGGTAGAGTAGGTCAGTTCTATAGATTCTCCATGCTGTTGTTAATGGTAGTGTAGGTCAGTTCTATAGATTCCCCATGCTGTTGTTAATGGGACAGTAGGTCAGTTCTATAGATTCCCCAGGCTGTTGTTAATGATACAGTAGGTCAGTTCTATAGATTCCCCATGCTGTTGTTAATGGTAGAGTAGGTCAGTTCTATAGATTCCCCATGCTGTTGTTAATGATACAGTAGGTCAGTTCCATAGATTCCCCATGCTGTTGTTAATGATACAGTAGGTCAGTTCTATAGATTCCCCATGCTGTTGTTAATGATACAGTAGGTCAGTTCTATAGATTCCCCATGCTGTTGTTAATGGTAGAGTAGGTCAGTTCTATAGATTCCCCATGCTGTTGTTAATGGTTGAGTAGGTCAGTTCTATAGATTCCCCATGCTGTTGTTAATGATACAGTAGGTCAGTTCTATAGATTCCCCATGCTGTTGTTAATGGTACAGTAGGTCAGTTCTATAGATTCCCCATGCTGTTGTTAATGGTACAGTAGGTCAGTTCTATAGATTCCCCATGCTGTTGTTAATGATACAGTAGGTCAGTTCTATAGATTCCCCATGCTGTTGTTAATGATACAGTAGGTCAGTTCTATAGATTCCCCATGCTGTTGTTAATGATACAGTAGGTCAGTTCTATAGATTCCCCATGCTGTTGTTAATGGTAGAGTAGGTCAGTTCTATAGATTCTCCATGCTGTTGTTAATGGTAGAGTAGGTCAGTTCTATAGATTCCCCATGCTGTTGTTAATGGGACAGTAGGTCAGTTCTATAGATTCCCCATGCTGTTGTTAATGATACAGTAGGTCAGTTCTATAGATTCCCCATGCTGTTGTTAATGGTACAGTAGGTCAGTTCTATAGATTCCCCATGCTGTTGTTAATGGTACAGTAGGTCAGTTCTATAGATTCCCCATGCTGTTGTTAATGATACAGTAGGTCAGTTCTATAGATTCCCCATGCTGTTGTTAATGATACAGTAGGTCAGTTCTATAGATTCCCCATGCTGTTGTTAATGATACAGTAGGTCAGTTCTATAGATTCCCCATGCTGTTGTTAATGGTAGAGTAGGTCAGTTCTATAGATTCTCCATGCTGTTGTTAATGGTAGAGTAGGTCAGTTCTATAGATTCCCCATGCTGTTGTTAATGGGACAGTAGGTCAGTTCTATAGATTCCCCAGGCTGTTGTTAATGATACAGTAGGTCAGTTCTATAGATTCCCCATGCTGTTGTTAATGGTAGAGTAGGTCAGTTCTATAGATTCCCCATGCTGTTGTTAATGATACAGTAGGTCAGTTCCATAGATTCCCCATGCTGTTGTTAATGATACAGTAGGTCAGTTCTATAGATTCCCCAGGCTGTTGTTAATGATACAGTAGGTCAGTTCTATAGATTCCCCATGCTGTTGTTAATGGTAGAGTAGGTCAGTTCTATAGATTCCCCATGCTGTTGTTAATGGTTGAGTAGGTCAGTTCTATAGATTCCCCATGCTGTTGTTAATGATACAGTAGGTCAGTTCTATAGATTCCCCATGCTGTTGTTAATGGTACAGTAGGTCAGTTCTATAGATTCCCCATGCTGTTGTTAATGGTACAGTAGGTCAGTTCTATAGATTCCCCATGCTGTTGTTAATGATACAGTAGGTCAGTTCTATAGATTCCCCATGCTGTTGTTAATGGTAGAGTAGGTCAGTTCTATAGATTCCCAATGCTGTTGTTAATGATACAGTAGGTCAGTTCTATAGATTCCCCATGCTGGTGTTAATGATACAGTAGGTCAGTTCTATAGATTCCCCATGCTGTTGTTAATGGTAGAGTAGGTCAGTTCTATAGATTCTCCATGCTGTTGTTAATGGTAGAGTAGGTCAGTTCTATAGATTCCCCATGCTGTTGTTAATGGGACAGTAGGTCAGTTCTATAGATTCCCCAGGCTGTTGTTAATGATACAGTAGGTCAGTTCTATAGATTCCCCATGCTGTTGTTAATGGTAGAGTAGGTCAGTTCTATAGATTCCCCATGCTGTTGTTAATGATACAGTAGGTCAGTTCTATAGATTCCCCATGCTGTTGTTAATGATACAGTAGGTCAGTTCTATAGATTCCCCAGGCTGTTGTTAATGATACAGTAGGTCAGTTCTATAGATTCCCCATGCTGTTGTTAATGGTAGAGTAGGTCAGTTCTATAGATTCCCCATGCTGTTGTTAATGGTTGAGTAGGTCAGTTCTATAGATTCCCCATGCTGTTGTTAATGATACAGTAGGTCAGTTCTATAGATTCCCCATGCTGTTGTTAATGGTACAGTAGGTCAGTTCTATAGATTCCCCATGCTGTTGTTAATGGTACAGTAGGTCAGTTCTATAGATTCCCCATGCTGTTGTTAATGATACAGTAGGTCAGTTCTATAGATTCCCCATGCTGTTGTTAATGGTAGAGTAGGTCAGTTCTATAGATTCCCAATGCTGTTGTTAATGATACAGTAGGTCAGTTCTATAGATTCCCCATGCTGGTGTTAATGATACAGTAGGTCAGTTCTATAGATTCCCCATGCTGTTGTTAATGATACAGTAGGTCAGTTCTATAGATTCCCCAGGCTGTTGTTAATGGTAGAGTAGGTCAGTTCTATAGATTCCCCATGCTGTTGTTAATGGTAGAGTAGGTCAGTTCTATAGATTCCCCATGCTGTTGTTAATGATACAGTAGGTCAGTTCTATAGATTCCCCAGGCTGTTGTTAATGATACAGTAGGTCAGTTCTATAGATTCCCCATGCTGTTGTTAATGATACAGTAGGTCAGTTCTATAGATTCCCCATGCTGTTGTTAATGATACAGTAGGTCAGTTCTATAGATTCCCCATGCTGTTGTTAATGATACAGTAGGTCAGTTCTATAGATTCCCCATGCTGTTGTTAATGGTAGAGTAGGTCAGTTCTATAGATTCTCCATGCTGTTGTTAATGGTAGTGTAGGTCAGTTCTATAGATTCCCCATGCTGTTGTTAATGGGACAGTAGGTCAGTTCTATAGATTCCCCAGGCTGTTGTTAATGATACAGTAGGTCAGTTCTATAGATTCCCCATGCTGTTGTTAATGGTAGAGTAGGTCAGTTCTATAGATTCCCCATGCTGTTGTTAATGATACAGTAGGTCAGTTCCATAGATTCCCCATGCTGTTGTTAATGATACAGTAGGTCAGTTCTATAGATTCCCCAGGCTGTTGTTAATGATACAGTAGGTCAGTTCTATAGATTCCCCATGCTGTTGTTAATGGTAGAGTAGGTCAGTTCTATAGATTCCCCATGCTGTTGTTAATGGTTGAGTAGGTCAGTTCTATAGATTCCCCATGCTGTTGTTAATGATACAGTAGGTCAGTTCTATAGATTCCCCATGCTGTTGTTAATGGTACAGTAGGTCAGTTCTATAGATTCCCCATGCTGTTGTTAATGGTACAGTAGGTCAGTTCTATAGATTCCCCATGCTGTTGTTAATGATACAGTAGGTCAGTTCTATAGATTCCCCATGCTGTTGTTAATGGTACAGTAGGTCAGTTCTATAGATTCCCCATGCTGTTGTTAATGATACAGTAGGTCAGTTCTATAGATTCCCCAGGCTGTTGTTAATGATACAGTAGGTCAGTTCTATAGATTCCCCAGGCTGTTGTTAATGATACAGTAGGTCAGTTCTGTAGATTCCCCATGCTGTTGTTAATGATACAGTAGGTCTGGTCTGTAGATTCCCCATGCTGTTGTTAATGATACAGTAGGTCAGTTCTATAGATTCCCCATGCTGTTGTTAATGATACAGCAGGTCAGTTCTATAGATTCCCCATGCTGTTGTTAATGGTAGAGTAGGTCAGTTCTATAGATTCCCCATGCTGTTGTTAATGGTAGAGTAGGTCAGTTCTATAGATTCCCCATGCTGTTGTTAATGATACAGTAGGTCAGTTCTATAGATTCCCCATGCTGTTGTTAATGATACAGTAGGTCAGTTCTATAGATTCCCCATGCTGTTGTTAATGATACAGTAGGTCAGTTCTATAGATTCCCCATGCTTTTGTTAATGGTAGAGTAGGTCAGTTCTATAGATTCCCCATGCTGTTGTTAATGATACAGTAGGTCAGTTCTATAGATTCCCCATGCTGTTGTTAATGATACAGTAGGTCAGTTCTATAGATTCCCCATGCTGTTGTTAATGATACAGTAGGTCAGTTCTATAGATTCCCCATGCTGTTGTTAATGATACAGTAGGTCAGTTCTATAGATTCCCCATGCTGTTGTTAATGATACAGTAGGTCAGTTCTATAGATTCCCCATGCTGTTGTTAATGGTAGAGTAGGTCAGTTGTATATATTCCCCCTGCTGTTGTTAATGGTTGAGTAGGTCAGTTCTATAGATTCCCCATGCTGTTGTTAATGATACAGTAGGTCAGTTCTATAGATTCCCCATGCTGTTGTTAATGGTACAGTAGGTCAGTTCTATAGATTCCCCATGCTGTTGTTAATGGTAGAGTAGGTCAGTTCTATAGATTGCCCATGCTGTTGTTAATGATACAGTAGGTCAGTTCCATAGATTCCCCATGCTGTTGTTAATGATACAGTAGGTCAGTTCTATAGATTCCCCAGGCTGTTGTTAATGATACAGTAGGTCAGTTCTATAGATTCCCCATGCTGTTGTTAATGGTAGAGTAGGTCAGTTCTATAGATTCCCCATGCTGTTGTTAATGGTTGAGTAGGTCAGTTCTATAGATTCCCCATGCTGTTGTTAATGATACAGTAGGTCAGTTCTATAGATTCCCCATGCTGTTGTTAATGGTACAGTAGGTCAGTTCTATAGATTCCCCATGCTGTTGTTAATGGTACAGTAGGTCAGTTCTATAGATTCCCCATGCTGTTGTTAATGATACAGTAGGTCAGTTCTATAGATTCCCCATGCTGTTGTTAATGGTACAGTAGGTCAGTTCTATAGATTCCCCATGCTGTTGTTAATGATACAGTAGGTCAGTTCTATAGATTCCCCAGGCTGTTGTTAATGATACAGTAGGTCAGTTCTATAGATTCCCCAGGCTGTTGTTAATGATACAGTAGGTCAGTTCTGTAGATTCCCCATGCTGTTGTTAATGATACAGTAGGTCTGGTCTGTAGATTCCCCATGCTGTTGTTAATGATACAGTAGGTCAGTTCTATAGATTCCCCATGCTGTTGTTAATGATACAGCAGGTCAGTTCTATAGATTCCCCATGCTGTTGTTAATGGTAGAGTAGGTCAGTTCTATAGATTCCCCATGCTGTTGTTAATGGTAGAGTAGGTCAGTTCTATAGATTCCCCATGCTGTTGTTAATGATACAGTAGGTCAGTTCTATAGATTCCCCATGCTGTTGTTAATGATACAGTAGGTCAGTTCTATAGATTCCCCATGCTGTTGTTAATGATACAGTAGGTCATTCTATAGATTCCCCATTCTTTTGTTAATGGTAGAGTAGGTCAGTTCTATAGATTCCCCATGCTGTTGTTAATGATACAGTAGGTCAGTTCTATAGATTCCCCATGCTGTTGTTAATGATACAGTAGGTCAGTTCTATAGATTCCCCATGCTGTTGTTAATGATACAGTAGGTCAGTTCTATAGATTCCCCAGGCTGTTGTTAATGATACAGTAGGTCAGTTCTATAGATTCCCCATGCTGTTGTTAATGGTAGAGTAGGTCAGTTCTATAGATTCCCCATGCTGTTGTTAATGGTTGAGTAGGTCAGTTCTATAGATTCCCCATGCTGTTGTTAATGATACAGTAGGTCAGTTCTATAGATTCCCCATGCTGTTGTTAATGGTACAGTAGGTCAGTTCTATAGATTCCCCATGCTGTTGTTAATGGTACAGTAGGTCAGTTCTATAGATTCCCCATGCTGTTGTTAATGATACAGTAGGTCAGTTCTATAGATTCCCCATGCTGTTGTTAATGATACAGTAGGTCAGTTCTATAGATTCCCCATGCTGTTGTTAATGGTAGAGTAGGTCAGTTCTATAGATTCCCAATGCTGTTGTTAATGATACAGTAGGTCAGTTCTATAGATTCCCCATGCTGGTGTTAATGATACAGTAGGTCAGTTCTATAGATTCCCCATGGTGTTGTTAATGATACAGTAGGTCAGTTCTATAGATTCCCCAGGCTGTTGTTAATGGTAGAGTAGGTCAGTTCTATAGATTCCCCATGCTGTTGTTAATGGTAGAGTAGGTCAGTTCTATAGATTCCCCATGCTGTTGTTAATGATACAGTAGGTCAGTTCTATAGATTCCCCAGGCTGTTGTTAATGATACAGTAGGTCAGTTCTATAGATTCCCCATGCTGTTGTTAATGATACAGTAGGTCAGTTCTATAGATTCCCCATGCTGTTGTTAATGATACAGTAGGTCAGTTCTATAGATTCCCCATGCTGTTGTTAATGATACAGTAGGTCAGTTCTATAGATTCCCCATGCTGTTGTTAATGGTAGAGTAGGTCAGTTCTATAGATTCTCCATGCTGTTGTTAATGGTAGTGTAGGTCAGTTCTATAGATTCCCCATGCTGTTGTTAATGGGACAGTAGGTCAGTTCTATAGATTCCCCAGGCTGTTGTTAATGATACAGTAGGTCAGTTCTATAGATTCCCCATGCTGTTGTTAATGGTAGAGTAGGTCAGTTCTATAGATTCCCCATGCTGTTGTTAATGATACAGTAGGTCAGTTCCATAGATTCCCCATGCTGTTGTTAATGATACAGTAGGTCAGTTCTATAGATTCCCCAGGCTGTTGTTAATGATACAGTAGGTCAGTTCTATAGATTCCCCATGCTGTTGTTAATGGTAGAGTAGGTCAGTTCTATAGATTCCCCATGCTGTTGTTAATGGTTGAGTAGGTCAGTTCTATAGATTCCCCATGCTGTTGTTAATGATACAGTAGGTCAGTTCTATAGATTCCCCATGCTGTTGTTAATGGTACAGTAGGTCAGTTCTATAGATTCCCCATGCTGTTGTTAATGGTACAGTAGGTCAGTTCTATAGATTCCCCATGCTGTTGTTAATGATACAGTAGGTCAGTTCTATAGATTCCCCATGCTGTTGTTAATGGTACAGTAGGTCAGTTCTATAGATTCCCCATGCTGTTGTTAATGATACAGTAGGTCAGTTCTATAGATTCCCCAGGCTGTTGTTAATGATACAGTAGGTCAGTTCTATAGATTCCCCAGGCTGTTGTTAATGATACAGTAGGTCAGTTCTGTAGATTCCCCATGCTGTTGTTAATGATACAGTAGGTCTGGTCTGTAGATTCCCCATGCTGTTGTTAATGATACAGTAGGTCAGTTCTATAGATTCCCCATGCTGTTGTTAATGATACAGCAGGTCAGTTCTATAGATTCCCCATGCTGTTGTTAATGGTAGAGTAGGTCAGTTCTATAGATTCCCCATGCTGTTGTTAATGGTAGAGTAGGTCAGTTCTATAGATTCCCCATGCTGTTGTTAATGATACAGTAGGTCAGTTCTATAGATTCCCCATGCTGTTGTTAATGATACAGTAGGTCAGTTCTATAGATTCCCCATGCTGTTGTTAATGATACAGTAGGTCAGTTCTATAGATTCCCCATGCTTTTGTTAATGGTAGAGTAGGTCAGTTCTATAGATTCCCCATGCTGTTGTTAATGATACAGTAGGTCAGTTCTATAGATTCCCCATGCTGTTGTTAATGATACAGTAGGTCAGTTCTATAGATTCCCCATGCTGTTGTTAATGATACAGTAGGTCAGTTCTATAGATTCCCCATGCTGTTGTTAATGGTACAGTAGGTCAGTTCTATAGATTCCCCATGCTGTTGTTAATGGTAGAGTAGGTCAGTTCTATAGATTCCCCATGCTGTTGTTAATGGTACAGTAGGTCAGTTCTATAGATTCCCCAGGCTGTTGTTAATGATACAGTAGGTCAGTTCTATAGATTCCCCATGCTGTTGTTAATGGTAGAGTAGGTCAGTTCTATAGATTCCCCATGCTGTTGTTAATGATACAGTAGGTCAGTTCCATAGATTCCCCATGCTGTTGTTAATGATACAGTAGGTCAGTTCTATAGATTCCCCAGGCTGTTGTTAATGATACAGTAGGTCAGTTCTATAGATTCCCCATGCTGTTGTTAATGGTAGAGTAGGTCAGTTCTATAGATTCCCCATGCTGTTGTTAATGGTTGAGTAGGTCAGTTCTATAGATTCCCCATGCTGTTGTTAATGATACAGTAGGTCAGTTCTATAGATTCCCCATGCTGTTGTTAATGGTACAGTAGGTCAGTTCTATAGATTCCCCATGCTGTTGTTAATGGTACAGTAGGTCAGTTCTATAGATTCCCCATGCTGTTGTTAATGATACAGTAGGTCAGTTCTATAGATTCCCCATGCTGTTGTTAATGATACAGTAGGTCAGTTCTATAGATTCCCCATGCTGTTGTTAATGGTAGAGTAGGTCAGTTCTATAGATTCCCAATGCTGTTGTTAATGATACAGTAGGTCAGTTCTATAGATTCCCCATGCTGGTGTTAATGATACAGTAGGTCAGTTCTATAGATTCCCCATGCTGTTGTTAATGATACAGTAGGTCAGTTCTATAGATTCCCCAGGCTGTTGTTAATGGTAGAGTAGGTCAGTTCTATAGATTCCCCATGCTGTTGTTAATGGTAGAGTAGGTCAGTTCTATAGATTCCCCATGCTGTTGTTAATGATACAGTAGGTCAGTTCTATAGATTCCCCAGGCTGTTGTTAATGATACAGTAGGTCAGTTCTATAGATTCCCCATGCTGTTGTTAATGATACAGTAGGTCAGTTCTATAGATTCCCCATGCTGTTGTTAATGATACAGTAGGTCAGTTCTATAGATTCCCCATGCTGTTGTTAATGATACAGTAGGTCAGTTCTATAGATTCCCCATGCTGTTGTTAATGGTAGAGTAGGTCAGTTCTATAGATTCTCCATGCTGTTGTTAATGGTAGTGTAGGTCAGTTCTATAGATTCCCCATGCTGTTGTTAATGGGACAGTAGGTCAGTTCTATAGATTCCCCAGGCTGTTGTTAATGATACAGTAGGTCAGTTCTATAGATTCCCCATGCTGTTGTTAATGATACAGTAGGTCAGTTCTATAGATTCCCCATGCTGTTGTTAATGGTAGAGTAGGTCAGTTCTATAGATTCCCCATGCTGTTGTTATTGATACAGTAGGTCAGTTCCATAGATTCCCCATGCTGTTGTTAATGATACAGTAGGTCAGTTCTATAGATTCCCCAGGCTGTTGTTAATGATACAGTAGGTCAGTTCTATAGATTCCCCATGCTGTTGTTAATGGTAGAGTAGGTCAGTTCTATAGATTCCCCATGCTGTTGTTAATGGTTGAGTAGGTCAGTTCTATAGATTCCCCATGCTGTTGTTAATGATACAGTAGGTCAGTTCTGTAGATTCCCCATGCTGTTGTTAATGATACAGTAGGTCTGGTCTGTAGATTCCCCATGCTGTTGTTAATGATACAGTAGGTCAGTTCTATAGATTCCCCATGCTGTTGTTAATGATACAGCAGGTCAGTTCTATAGATTCCCCATGCTGTTGTTAATGGTACAGTTGGTCAGTTCTATAGATTCCCCATGCTGTTGTTAATGGTAGAGTAGGTCAGTTCTATAGATTCCCCATGCTGTTGTTAATGGTAGAGTAGGTCAGTTCTATAGATTCCCCATGCTGTTGTTAATGATACAGTAGGTCAGTTCTATAGATTCCCCATGCTGTTGTTAATGATACAGTAGGTCAGTTCTATAGATTCCCCATGCTGTTGTTAATGATACAGTAGGTCAGTTCTATAGATTCCCCATGCTGTTGTTAATGATACAGTAGGTCAGTTCTATAGATTCCCCATGCTGTTGTTAATGGTACAGTAGATCAGTTCTATAGATTCCCCATGCTGTTGTTAATGGTAGAGTAGGTCAGTTCTATAGATTCCCCATGCTGTTGTTAATGGTACAGTAGGTCAGTTCTATAGATTCCCCATGCTGTTGTTAATGATACAGTAGGTCAGCTCTATAGATTCCCCATGCTGTTGTTAATGGTAGAGTAGGTCAGTTCTATAGATTCCCCATGCTGTTGTTAATGGTACAGTAGGTCAGTTGTATAGATTCCCCATGCTGTTGTTAATGATACAGTAGGTCAGTTCTATAGATTCCCCATGCTGTTGTTAATGATACAGTAGGTCAGTTCTATAGATTCCCCAGGCTGTTGTTAATGATACAGTAGGTCAGTTCTATAGATTCCCCATGCTGTTGTTAATGGTAGAGTAGGTCAGTTCTATAGATTCCCCATGCTGTTGTTAATGATACAGTAGGTCAGTTCTATAGATTCCCCATGCTGTTGTTAATGGTACAGTAGGTCAGTTCTATAGATTCCCCATGCTGTTGTTAATGGTAGAGTAGGTCAGTTCTATAGATTCCCAATGCTGTTGTTAATGATACAGTAGGTCAGTTCTATAGATTCCCCATGCTGTTGTTAATGGTACAGTAGGTCAGTTCTATAGATTCCCCATGCTGTTGTTAATGATACAGTAGGTCAGTTCTATAGATTCCCCAGGCTGTTGTTAATGATACAGTAGGTCAGTTCTATAGATTCCCCAGGCTGTTGTTAATGATACAGTAGGTCAGTTCTATAGATTCCCCATGCTGTTGTTAATGGTACAGTAGGTCAGTTCTATAGATTCCCCATGCTGTTGTTAATGGTACAGTAGGTCAGTTCTATAGATTCCCAATGCTGTTGTTAATGGTAGAGTAGGTCAGTTCTATAGATGCCCCATGCTGTTGTTAATTGGAGAGTATGTCAGTTCTATAGATTCGCCATGCTGTTGTTAATGGTACAGTAGGTCAGTTCTATAGATTCCCCATGCTGTTGTTAATGGTAGAGTAGGTCAGTTCTATAGATGCCCCATGCTGTTGTTAATTGGAGAGTATGTCAGTTCTATAGATTCGCCATGCTGTTGTTAATGGTACAGTAGGTCAGTTCTATAGATTCCCCATGCTGTTGTTAATGGTAGAGTAGGTCAGTTCTATAGATTCCCCATGCTGTTGTTAATGGTACAGTAGGTCAGTTCTATAGATTCCCCATGCTGTTGTTAATGGTAGAGTAGGTCAGTTCTATAGATGCCCCATGCTGTTGTTAATTGGAGAGTAGGTCAGTTCTATAGATTCCCCATGCTGTTGTTAATGATACAGTAGGTCAGTTCTATAGATTCCCCATGCTGTTGTTAATGATACAGTAGGTCAGTTCTATAGATTCCCCATGCTGTTGTTAATGGTAGAGTAGGTCAGTTCTATAGATTCCCCATGCTGTTGTTAATGGTTGAGTAGGTCAGTTCTATAGATTCCCCATGCTGTTGTTAATGATACAGTAGGTCAGTTCTATAGATTCCCCATGCTGTTGTTAATGGTACAGTAGGTCAGTTCTATAGATTCCCCATGCTGTTGTTAATGGTACAGTAGGTCAGTTCTATAGATTCCCCATGCTGTTGTTAATGATACAGTAGGTCAGTTCTATAGATTCCCCAGGCTGTTGTTAATAATACAGTAGGTCAGTTCTATAGATTCCCCAGGCTGTTGTTAATGATACAGTAGGTCAGTTCTGTAGATTCCCCATGCTGTTGTTAATGATACAGTAGGTCTGGTCTGTAGATTCCCCATGCTGTTGTTAATGATACAGTAGGTCAGTTCTATAGATTCCCCATGCTGTTGTTAATGATACAGCAGGTCAGTTCTATAGATTCCCCATGCTGTTGTTAATGGTAGAGTAGGTCAGTTCTATAGATTCCCCATGCTGTTGTTAATGGTAGAGTAGGTCAGTTCTATAGATTCCCCATGCTGTTGTTAATGATACAGTAGGTCAGTTCTATAGATTCCCCATGCTGTTGTTAATGATACAGTAGGTCAGTTCTATAGATTCCCCATGCTGTTGTTAATGATACAGTAGGTCAGTTCTATAGATTCCCCATGCTTTTGTTAATGGTAGAGTAGGTCAGTTCTATAGATTCCCCATGCTGTTGTTAATGATACAGTAGGTCAGTTCTATAGATTCCCCATGCTGTTGTTAATGATACAGTAGGTCAGTTCTATAGATTCCCCATGCTGTTGTTAATGATACAGTAGGTCAGTTCTATAGATTCCCCATGCTGTTGTTAATGGTACAGTAGGTCAGTTCTATAGATTCCCCATGCTGTTGTTAATGGTAGAGTAGGTCAGTTCTATAGATTCCCCATGCTGTTGTTAATGGTACAGTAGGTCAGTTCTATAGATTCCCCAGGCTGTTGTTAATGATACAGTAGGTCAGTTCTATAGATTCCCCATGCTGTTGTTAATGGTAGAGTAGGTCAGTTCTATAGATTCCCCATGCTGTTGTTAATGATACAGTAGAACAGTTCCATAGATTTCCCATGCTGTTGTTAATGATACAGTAGGTCAGTTCTATAGATTCCCCAGGCTGTTGTTAATGATACAGTAGGTCAGTTCTATAGATTCCCCATGCTGTTGTTAATGGTAGAGTAGGTCAGTTCTATAGATTCCCCATGCTGTTGTTAATGGTTGAGTAGGTCAGTTCTATAGATTCCCCATGCTGTTGTTAATGATACAGTAGGTCAGTTCTATAGATTCCCCATGCTGTTGTTAATGGTACAGTAGGTCAGTTCTATAGATTCCCCATGCTGTTGTTAATGGTACAGTAGGTCAGTTCTATAGATTCCCCATGCTGTTGTTAATGATACAGTAGGTCAGTTCTATAGATTCCCCATGCTGTTGTTAATGATACAGTAGGTCAGTTCTATAGATTCCCCATGCTGTTGTTAATGGTAGAGTAGGTCAGTTCTATAGATTCCCAATGCTGTTGTTAATGATACAGTAGGTCAGTTCTATAGATTCCCCATGCTGGTGTTAATGATACAGTAGGTCAGTTCTATAGATTCCCCATGCTGTTGTTAATGATACAGTAGGTCAGTTCTATAGATTCCCCAGGCTGTTGTTAATGGTAGAGTAGGTCAGTTCTATAGATTCCCCATGCTGTTGTTAATGGTAGAGTAGGTCAGTTCTATAGATTCCCCATGCTGTTGTTAATGATACAGTAGGTCAGTTCTATAGATTCCCCAGGCTGTTGTTAATGATACAGTAGGTCAGTTCTATAGATTCCCCATGCTGTTGTTAATGATACAGTAGGTCAGTTCTATAGATTCCCCATGCTGTTGTTAATGATACAGTAGGTCAGTTCTATAGATTCCCCATGCTGTTGTTAATGATACAGTAGGTCAGTTCTATAGATTCCCCATGCTGTTGTTAATGGTAGAGTAGGTCAGTTCTATAGATTCTCCATGCTGTTGTTAATGGTAGTGTAGGTCAGTTCTATAGATTCCCCATGCTGTTGTTAATGGGACAGTAGGTCAGTTCTATAGATTCCCCAGGCTGTTGTTAATGATACAGTAGGTCAGTTCTATAGATTCCCCATGCTGTTGTTAATGATACAGTAGGTCAGTTCTATAGATTCCCCATGCTGTTGTTAATGGTAGAGTAGGTCAGTTCTATAGATTCCCCATGCTGTTGTTATTGATACAGTAGGTCAGTTCCATAGATTCCCCATGCTGTTGTTAATGATACAGTAGGTCAGTTCTATAGATTCCCCAGGCTGTTGTTAATGATACAGTAGGTCAGTTCTATAGATTCCCCATGCTGTTGTTAATGGTAGAGTAGGTCAGTTCTATAGATTCCCCATGCTGTTGTTAATGGTTGAGTAGGTCAGTTCTATAGATTCCCCATGCTGTTGTTAATGATACAGTAGGTCAGTTCTATAGATTCCCCATGCTGTTGTTAATGGTACAGTAGGTCAGTTCTATAGATTCCCCATGCTGTTGTTAATGGTACAGTAGGTCAGTTCTATAGATTCCCCATGCTGTTGTTAATGATACAGTAGGTCAGTTCTATAGATTCCCCATGCTGTTGTTAATGGTACAGTAGGTCAGTTCTATAGATTCCCCATGCTGTTGTTAATGATACAGTAGGTCAGTTCTATAGATTCCCCAGGCTGTTGTTAATGATACAGTAGGTCAGTTCTATAGATTCCCCAGGCTGTTGTTAATGATACAGTAGGTCAGTTCTGTAGATTCCCCATGCTGTTGTTAATGATACAGTAGGTCTGGTCTGTAGATTCCCCATGCTGTTGTTAATGATACAGTAGGTCAGTTCTATAGATTCCCCATGCTGTTGTTAATGATACAGCAGGTCAGTTCTATAGATTCCCCATGCTGTTGTTAATGGTACAGTTGGTCAGTTCTATAGATTCCCCATGCTGTTGTTAATGGTAGAGTAGGTCAGTTCTATAGATTCCCCATGCTGTTGTTAATGGTAGAGTAGGTCAGTTCTATAGATTCCCCATGCTGTTGTTAATGATACAGTAGGTCAGTTCTATAGATTCCCCATGCTGTTGTTAATGATACAGTAGGTCAGTTCTATAGATTCCCCATGCTGTTGTTAATGATACAGTAGGTCAGTTCTATAGATTCCCCATGCTGTTGTTAATGATACAGTAGGTCAGTTCTATAGATTCCCCATGCTGTTGTTAATGGTACAGTAGATCAGTTCTATAGATTCCCCATGCTGTTGTTAATGGTAGAGTAGGTCAGTTCTATAGATTCCCCATGCTGTTGTTAATGGTACAGTAGGTCAGTTCTATAGATTCCCCATGCTGTTGTTAATGATACAGTAGGTCAGCTCTATAGATTCCCCATGCTGTTGTTAATGGTAGAGTAGGTCAGTTCTATAGATTCCCCATGCTGTTGTTAATGGTACAGTAGGTCAGTTGTATAGATTCCCCATGCTGTTGTTAATGATACAGTAGGTCAGTTCTATAGATTCCCCATGCTGTTGTTAATGATACAGTAGGTCAGTTCTATAGATTCCCCAGGCTGTTGTTAATGATACAGTAGGTCAGTTCTATAGATTCCCCATGCTGTTGTTAATGGTAGAGTAGGTCAGTTCTATAGATTCCCCATGCTGTTGTTAATGATACAGTAGGTCAGTTCTATAGATTCCCCATGCTGTTGTTAATGGTACAGTAGGTCAGTTCTATAGATTCCCCATGCTGTTGTTAATGGTAGAGTAGGTCAGTTCTATAGATTCCCAATGCTGTTGTTAATGATACAGTAGGTCAGTTCTATAGATTCCCCATGCTGTTGTTAATGGTACAGTAGGTCAGTTCTATAGATTCCCCATGCTGTTGTTAATGATACAGTAGGTCAGTTCTATAGATTCCCCAGGCTGTTGTTAATGATACAGTAGGTCAGTTCTATAGATTCCCCAGGCTGTTGTTAATGATACAGTAGGTCAGTTCTATAGATTCCCCATGCTGTTGTTAATGGTACAGTAGGTCAGTTCTATAGATTCCCCATGCTGTTGTTAATGATACAGTAGGTCAGTTCTATAGATTCCCAATGCTGTTGTTAATGATACAGTAGGTCAGTTCTATAGATGCCCCATGCTGTTGTTAATTGGAGAGTATGTCAGTTCTATAGATTCGCCATGCTGTTGTTAATGGTACAGTAGGTCAGTTCTATAGATTCCCCATGCTGTTGTTAATGGTAGAGTAGGTCAGTTCTATAGATGCCCCATGCTGTTGTTAATTGGAGAGTATGTCAGTTCTATAGATTCGCCATGCTGTTGTTAATGGTACAGTAGGTCAGTTCTATAGATTCCCCATGCTGTTGTTAATGGTAGAGTAGGTCAGTTCTATAGATTCCCCATGCTGTTGTTAATGGTACAGTAGGTCAGTTCTATAGATTCCCCATGCTGTTGTTAATGATACAGTAGGTCAGTTCTATAGATTCCCCAGGCTGTTGTTAATGATACAGTAGGTCAGTTCTATAGATTCCCCAGGCTGTTGTTAATGGTAGAGTAGGTCAGTTCTATAGATTCCCCATGCTGGTGTTAATGATACAATAGGTCAGTTCTATAGATTCCCCATGCTGTTGTTAATGGTACAGTAGGTCAGTTCCATAGATTCCCCATGCTGTTGTTAATGGGACAGTAGGTCAGTTCTATAGATTCCCCAGGCTGTTGTTAATGATACAGTAGGTCAGTTCTATAGATTCCCCAAGCTGTTGTTAATGATACAGTAGGTCAGTTCTATAGATTCCCCATGCTGTTGTTAATGATACAGTAGGTCAGTTCTATAGATTCCCCATGCTGTTGTTAATGGTAGAGTAGGTCAGTTCTATAGATTCCCCATGCTGTTGTTAATGGGAGAGTAGGTCAGTTCTATAGATTCCCCATGCTGTTGTTAATGGTAGAGTAGGTCAGTTCTATAGATTCCCCATGCTGTTGTTAATGGGACAGTTGGTCTGTCCTATAGACATGCACACTGTAGTTTTACTGAAGGATCGTCTTGCTTCATGGACCCACACACACACACACTCACACACATACTCCTTTGCCTTCGACTTGTCATTGTGTCTTAAATCTGTTTCCGCTTCATTCTGGGTGTGAGGCGACAAGAGGAGGCGCGCTCTATAGACGAAAAGGGGCTGAAAATAACTGCTATTTGTTTGCGTATATCAGACAGGCTTAAAAGGCACCCGCTCCTCAACTCCCTCTCAGAGCAGGAGAAGGATGAAATATCCCCCACTCTGTGGTAACTAACCCGTGGGAGGTGAGCTTGGTACAGTAAGCCGTGAAAGGGGGAAATGAATGGCATAAATGCCTGTTTAAAACACGTGAGGAGTAGATACATTTGAATAAGCCCACTTTCCTTGAAAACCTCTCCATGAAATATGTGTTCCTTTTCATTATACAGGAGATATGTGTTTACACCTCGTCAAACTCCATAACTACGGTAACATACTGTACATTATCTGTGTCAATGTGTGTGGGCACTGTTGGTGTTTGTGATGATAACGAGAGTGGGTGTTGAGTTCTAGAATGTATTGTTAAGGTTGACTATTGTGGCGGATATGTGTGTAGGACAACATGCTGACCACAATAGTATTAAACATAGCAATATGTCCCAATGAACACACCCGAACACATGTAATGCGTATACACACACACACACACACACACACACACTGCAAACTAACACACGCTGTGGTGTCCTGTGCCTGTGTGGCCCAGTGCTGGGATGCAGAGTGAAGCAGGAAATGTGTGAGCCATGAAGGCATGTGTTTATGCTGGCTGCAGCCGGACATCGCCAGCCAGAGGGAAAACAGACACTAGCAGCGCTCTCCCCTTCTCCTTTCTCCCTAGTCCTTCTAGTCAGAGACGACCTGTTCCCTCTTTCTTTTCTCCCGTCTCTCTTAGAGAGAATTATTTTTCTCCCTTCTCTCTTAAAGAGAATTCTTATTTCTTCATTTTCTTCACAAAATAGAGGCCATCTGGTTATATAGATGAAGCTAATAAAGCTGCAGTTGCATGGCCATAACACATTACTGACTGTGTAGTAATTACAGCCATTGTTTTGTTTTTGTAGGAAGTGAACTTGACTCTTTTGGCCACCTCACTCACTGGTGTTGGCCACCACCCTGCATTAACAACAACACACTTCCATGGTGTCTCGCTAAACAGTTGAATGGGTTTCAGCGTTTCTCCGCTGTAACACGCAGCAATAAACATGACCTGCTGTTTCCCAGGGCCAGTGATGGTGTGAGATGTGTCTGGGTGGTAGAGCTCAGCAGAGTGTGTAGAGGGGAGGGGAGGAGAGGAGAGGCAGTGTGAGAAAGGCATGGAGGGGAGCAGTGTGGTGGTGGGACTGGGGGGCAGCGTGGGCCAGCTGGAAGTGTGCAGTCAGCACAATGTGGTTTTCCAGTTCAGCTCAGTCTGGGAAAATCCATTGCTCTGTTTCTCGTTTAGCCACTAAAGGAACGGCGCTCTTAGACACCCGGCGAGGGAGCGAAGGAGAGAAAAAGAGAGAGGGAGGAATAGAAAGAGAGAGAGAGAGAGAGAGAGAGAGAGAGAGAGAGAGAGAGAGAGAGAGAGAGAGAGAGAGAGAGAAAGGCAGCGATGAGGTTATTCTATTTGATTCTGTGTTTTAATGAAACAGTTTATAAGCTGCTGGCAGAACAAAGTGTTGTCGTTCAGTAAAGAAAGGAGGAGGGGCTGAGGGGCCTATTAGAGGTAATGACGCTGATTGAACGGTTTGATGGTCGTCTAAGTTGAATGAAAGAAAAGACCGTCAGGATACAACTAAAGCCCCCAATAGTCTACTTCATCCTAAGCACAGGCACGTTTTGACCCAAGTACTCCCTTGTTCTTCTCAGAATCACTAACACACTGCTTTTCTTATTGAGTACGTCAAAGCGAGGCGCCTCTCATCCACTGCTATCTTGCTCTAATAGCGTACACCCATTGCGGTCAGTGGGAAATTGGTCCATGCACCTGATCCCTGTGGGGATCAGCTGGAGAGGAGACAGTCTGCGGCCATGCAGTGGTGGTCTATATATGGTCTGCATGGTCAATGTCAGTGGGGTCTGCGGGGCTAAGTCTCAGTGAGCGTGTGGATCTGTGTGATTGAGTGATTGAGTGCTTAGTGTTTGAGCTGACAGCCTCAACATGTTAATCCTCCACCACTCCACACAGCAGCTCTTCCACAGTAGAGTAGGGGACAGCTAGGAGGATTTCAGTAGTGATTCGTCAAAAAGCTCCTTAATGATTTAATCAGTTGAGATTCATTTGCTGTAATACTCAGGGTGTGTACACACTCAGGGCTGATGTGAGAGTCGTGATTATGGCGTTGGATTAAAGACAGGGTTGTGCTTTTCTGATTGGGGGCTGGGGCTGTGGTGGAGGGCAGCCAGGCTTGTTTGGAATTAGATGATCCTTTGGGTTTGAGAGGGGATCCAGGATCCACTCTGGCCCAGGCCCTCTTGCACGCAATGTTATGAATTACCTTCACTTTTTGGAATGGCAAATATCCACTTGCTGTGATTTAGGGTGTTGATGCTCGAAAAGTACAAATGTACCAAAAAACTGATAATCTCAAATAGCTCAGTCACACCCCTGCCTCATATTATCTCTCTCTCTCTCCCCTATATATCATCTCTCTCTCTCTCTCTCTCTCTCTCTCTCTCTCTCTCTGTCTCGCTCTACGTATCTCTCTCTCATATATATATATATATATATATATATATATATATATATATATATATATATATATATATATATATATATCTTTCTTGTTCTATTACAAACACACACACCGACTCATTGGATCAGCTGGTTGCTCTCTGATAGCTGGTCAATAATCTGCTCTGACCCCGTGTCCTGTCACTCTGAGCTCTAAAGCCACAGGTCTTAAAGGGCCTCTGTCTCTCTCTGTCTCTGACCCCAGGTCTTAAATGTGCTCATCTCTCTGGGGCCTCTGTCTCTCTCTGTCTCTGACCCTCCCTGGGGCCTCTGGATCTCAGCCAACTCTCAGAAATACCGACTGCTTTGGCCTGGATCATCAATACTCCCAGTTTACTATGTTAGCAGCACGTGGTAAATGTTTCAGTCAACTCCTATGGAAAGTCTTCTCCTCCGCCCACGCACTACCAACCTTTGATCCTGTTGGTCAGGATAAATGTTCCCTGCCCTGTGTTGCCATTGGACTGATTTATATATGTTGAATGTAAAGGGCCCTGCTGACATAGAAGAGAAGAGTTTACCGTTTGAAGACAAGTCTCATTCACCACTATTCTAACGTTGAGGATCAAGTGAACGGTACAGAGGATTTGGAAACGATGGCTAAAAACCTTCATTGAGGCGTGAGAGAAGAAGAGGTGAAGGAAGAAGAGAAGAAGGGAGGAAGAGCCTGCATGGAAAGATCCAGCTTTTCATATCGCACCAATTAAAGGAACATTCAGGAGCCGGTTTCTGCTGAAAGCTTTTCCAGACCTTCCTCTCTCTTTTTTTCCATTTCATCTTACGATCCCAGTGGGGTGACTATCGGTGAGGTATTTCCTGCAGTAAGTTTTCTTCAAGCTCTCTCTCACCCTGCCCTGGGAGCTGTGAACCGGCGCAGGCGCCCAGACTGCTATAGGAACAGTCTCCAGCCTAGAGAAACACAAGCTCTCTTCACTCACGTCCTGAACCCTCCTCTCCACAACCAGACAGAGACACAGCCAGTCCTTTATTCTCTCATTCCGCCACGCTAGAGAAGGACCATGAGATGTGGCGTGGTCCTCATTGGTTTGGAGATTGGGAAGTGTATGACTTATTCAGTTCCAAATGAATAGATCCTCTAGTCTCTTGCTCTGGCTCTCTGTCTAGTGCTGCATGGGAGGAATCACTTCAGCTAAAATCATCTTCCCCTGCTGTGAGATGTTTGTTGACATGAGGACAATATGTGAAAAACATACTGTACTTGCCTTAATGCCAGTACTTGCTTGTAATTTGTGATGTGAAATCCCCCCTACATTCTCCCATCTCCACCTTTCATCCAGCAAGTCTGTCAAAAGAACCCGGTTGACCTATGGCCCCCATGGATTGATGAATGCTCCAGATGCATGGAGATCTCCCAATGAAACCGTTTTTCCACGGCTCATAAAGGCATAAAGGGATAACAGGAAGTGAATTGGAGAGCGGAGGACAGCGGGACTCTTACCATTGAATGGATCTAAGTGCAGATCCCTAGCGGCCCCAACATAGAGCCAGGGGGGACGCCAGGTTTTTGTGTTTTAGTAGCACTGGCTGATATGTTGGATCCATCTCCCTCCATATGTCCTGAGAGTGCCTCTGGTTCCCCCTCTCTCTGGGAAGAGGACCACCAGCCTCCCTGTTCACCTTGGTCACAGGCTCAGCCTCTGCGAGGAAGGACAACTGACTAGCTATCAGTCATTTGTACTCAACAGCCAGGGCCGTTATTTTACCAGGGCCGTTAGTTTCAGTCCCGCCGCTCCTCTCCTCCCCAGCCAGAGAGAGGTAGAAAAAAAGACACTATTAGACTGGAGTCCATCCTGTGTTTACATGAGATGGGAAACAGCTATGGACTTTTTTCTCCTTTCTTTTTCAGCTCCTGCATTTTTGTGTAGGTGTGGTGAGAAGCCCACATCTGCAGTTTTGAGCGGCGGGATTTGAAACTCAAGCAAAATATACAGGAGGGTTCTTTTCATCAAGAGCGCTTCCACAAACAGAAAAGAGAAAGAGACAGGGAGATGACCATTAGTCTGTTCTTTCCTTAATTCCACCGGAAGTTAAGTGGAATCACGTGTTAGCTGTGGTTGAGGAAAAACAGAGAAAAGAGAAAGGAAGGAAAGATCTATTGAAGAGCACGATGAGGAGGAAGATAAGATTGATGAGGGGGAAGTAGAAGGTTTGATAGGTAGTGGGGATTGGGGACAATACAGAGTCCATTTCATTTCATTGCATCATCATTGTCATCCCAGCATGCATATACCTGCTGATTCTTTGGTCATAGACTCTGTACACTCTTAGAAAAAAAGGTGTTATCTAGAACTTAAAAGGGTTATTCGGCTGTTCCCATAGGATAACCCTTTGAAGAACCCTTTTTGCTCCCAGGTAAAACTCTTTTGGTTCCAGGTAGAACCCAAAAGAGTTCTAGCTGGATCCAAAAGAGTTTTACCTGGGAGCAAAAAGGGTTCTCCCATGGGGACGGCCAAATAACTTTTGGATCCCTTTTTTCTAAGTGTGTAGCATCCCTCTCTGTTCATTTTATTGGTGGTCTGTCCCCAGCCACAGTGGAGCCAACCACCACCCATTACATATCCACAGACGCCTCTGCAGCGGTTTTACACGACCACTCCAGCTATCAAACTAGTGCATATGATCATCACTCCTTTCACCGTCCTTTTGTTGATTGGCCACTCCTTGGACGGCAGCCAATGGGAGCGATGGGGTGGTCCAGGCCACAGTGAGAGGGATGAGGGGTTAACCAACTACGGTGAGTGGCAGCCCGTGTGCCGCCCTGCTCTCTTCTTTGCCCATCCTTGAGCATGCCCTGCAGGCGGCCTTCTAATCCAGAGCCAGCAGTAGTATGGCTCCTGGTGCCAGTGGTAATGAAGTCCTGATTTGATTATGATGTGTAATGGGCATAGCAACAGACTGTGGCCGGCTTAGTTTGGGCTCCCCTTACAGAACTAGAGCCCTGATGTTCTGTTGTTACACTGAGGGCTCAGATCACACACAAACCACAAATACACACACACACACACACACACACACACACACACACACACACACACACACACACACACACACACACACACACACACACACACACACACACACACACACACACACACACACACACATGCACAACCATCCTCTTTCACAAGTGGTGTATCAAGCAGTTTTAAATGGTTTTAGCTGTAGACTACACACTCCATCCTCTAGTGTTCACACCATGGAATGGCTGTGTGTTCGTGTGTGGTATTGTGTTGAGTGTATGCTCATGTCTCTGTGTGGACATCCAGTATGTTTGTGTTTTGGCCCAGAGGGTCAAGCTTAGTTAGCATGATGACCGTTGTAATGGACTGATGATAAATCCAGACAAGGTTTTCTTGGATTTCCTTTCTCCTCCATGGTTTGGCCAGCAGGGCATGTCCTGGGCCGTGTCCTGGGCCGTGTCCTGGGCCGTGTCTATATGTGGAGGGAAAGTGGGTCACCATCACTAGCTCCAAACCCGGGGAGGCTGGTGGGAGGAGCTATAGGAGGCTCATTGTAATGGCTGGAATGGAATAAATGGATCAAACGCATCAAACATATGGAAACCATTGCAGCCAGTAAACACATGCAGTGATGAGCCAATGAGCCCGTCCTCCTATAGCTCCTCCCACCAGCCTCCACTGCTCCAAACACACTGATAACTACAGAGAAGCTACAGGGACGAACCTGTTGTGTCTTTCTCTCTCCCCTTCATCAACTCTCCTCTCTTCAACTGCCCCCTCCTACCTTCTTCCTCTCCTCCCATCCCCATTTCTCGCAAGTCCATTTTGTCTGTTTTTCTTTCCCCTCCGTATGTTCTGTTTTTTTCCTTTTGCAATTACAGTAATATGTAACATCAGGCGTGGTGAGATTTAGGGCTTTACCTTACATAACCCATGGATTTAGCTGCAGGGTTTTAAGGCTTCTCTGAGCCGCTGAGCTTGGGGCAATTGGGCCTCTTTCAAATATTTTCAAATGGCTGAAATCCCCAAAGGGCCCATGAGCATGAGGGATAGGAAGGCTTTGAGGGCCATGATACAGAGGCCATCATTATATTGTATTACCGCCTAGCCTGATCCATTTGCCCCGCTGCACTCCAAAATAGAGTACGCCGGCATCACCTCCATATTAACACACACACACAGACATGAGCAGCAGTGATTGATGAGCGGCGGTGAGCGAGTCTAGCTAGCCTAGCGTTTTCTACAGCCCATCTCCATCCACGTTCTCTACACTTTTCATAGACACTTTTAAAAATACGTTGGCCCTGATCCTGGTAAATACATTCCACATAACTTAAACATTGTGCTAAAAGCATTTCTCTCTCTTTCTCTTAAACACACACATACACTCACACACACTTTTCACCAGAGAGTGCCGAGGATGTACAGTTGTATGTGTGTGTAGAGTAGGCCGACATATGTGTGTTTCGCAAGTGTACAGCTCTTGGCAACTTTTTTATTCATTAAATTTAATTTGATATGACTTTATATTCAACTGAAGTCGGGAAGGGGGGTTCGGGCTTGGCTCTGGATCACCACGCCAACCAAAGTCTGTTTTTATTCCTCCGCTAGGGAGTCCAAACCGGACAGGCCGTAAATTTGAAATAATGAACCACCCGGGCAAACGTGGTGAATCGAGTATGGAGGGAAGGGCACCAAGCAGAGGAATACAGCTGAAGCTGATGGAGAGAGGACTGGAGGGATAGAGAGAGAGGGATGAAGGACGTGTCAGGGTGTTGTGCGGGGGTGGTGGGGAGGAGATAGAGGGGGAGGATACTCAGAACTGCATGGGCGTTATAGGGGATGTTATGTTATGTCACAGGGGGGTTAGTGTTATTTAGCAGGAAAAAGCCTACGTCTTCAGGGGAATTTTAATTTCTGAGATACGAGGTCCTGAGCTGGGGGAAGTTTTAAGATGTAAAGCTGTAGGGATTACGTCTGTAAGAGGGGAGGACAGGAGGGGAGAGAGACAGGGAGCGAGGATGAGGCCACATGGGTTGCCCTCGGAGATGACCCCGGTCAGCGGGGCTCTCAGCCAGTCAACACTGGGCTTTGGACAGGGGAAAGTTGTGTCTTCTTACTTACAGTACACGCCATGGGAAGATGATGTGGAGATTAGAGCAGCAGGACCACTGGGCAGCAGCAGCAGAGCTAGGCAGGCTAGAGCATCTAGAGCCACTGCTCACGGAGCCACATAGGGAATATACTGTAGTAGAACACAGGGAATATACTGTAGTAGAACACATAGGGAATATACTGTAGTATAACTATTTGTTGATGACATTACTGGACTGATTAAGACTATGAACCATTTTGTCTATCAGACTACGTTCAGGCCCATTGAAGTGAGCAGTTTGTACAGTATTAGTGTGATTCAGTGATTCAGTGCAAGTGCTATACACTATGCAGGTATCACATTACATACAACGCACAGCCTAGTTTTCTCACTTTTTGGAGCGCTTGAGCTGTGTTTTTGTTCTGGTTCTCTATCAAGATTTCTCTCTCCTTCTCTTCCCTCCCTCAAGCCCAATCCCTCCTACAGTTTTTTTTCCTGATTTTCTTTTTTTCATTTTTACTGTTCGTCCTGTGTTTTAACAGGCTTTTGTAGCTCTGCAGCTGCAAAAGAGAACGAGAGCAAGGGAGGGAAAGGGGTAGTTAGAGAGGCAGAGAGAAAGAGAGAGAGGTTGAGGAGGAGGGAAAAGGGAGGGAGCAGGAATCGAATCATGAAATGAGGACCACATTTCCATACCGACTTGAAATGTGGACTTTTCATTTTTTATAGTAGTGGTGCGCTCTCTTTCTCTCTCTCATTCGCTCTCTCTCTCACACTCGTTCTATCTCCTCTCTCTCTCTTTCTCTCTCTCTCCTTTCTCTCTGTCATATTGAAGTGCTCTATGCAGCTGTTAGTCAGTAGTTTTCTGTTTGTTTGTCTCTTACTCCCTTCCCTCTGGCTCTCCCTCTCTCTGCCATTAGCTCATGTAAACTTTGCTTTTCGTCATGCTTTTTTCCAGAGAGGAGTGCCTCTGCTTTTCATTAAAGTCAAAAAAAGCAGATCCCCTTTCACCATGCAGAGCGGACGCCATTTTACCTTGCCTCCTTCTCTCCCCCTCGTCTGAGAGCCACGGTGTCCTGAGCCATTTGTTTTGTCCACGTGGCCCTGAGCAAACTTTCCCCCGCCAGTGTTTGTTGAGCTTTCCGTCATGAGCGTCTTGAATTGATAGGGCTCCCTCTGTGTTGTGGCCATTACGACACACACTCTCTCTCCTTGTATGATAACATAGCCGACCGCACGGAGGCCCAGACCCCATCCAGCTCCATCCAGCTCCCATCCAGCTCCCACCAGGCGCTGCAGCGCCCGCCGCATGTGTTTACTGTGTGCATTCCTCAGCATGAGAAAACCCTGCCCAGAAATGGCCCACAGAAACACCAGGCAGGCTGGCACCCTCTGGCTGGGCTCTCTACAGGGAAGGTCCCTGAGTGGTGAAAAGTACGACAAGCCATGCAGCTCTGACTGAGGAGGCTCTCTGTGTGATCCCAATGTAACAGAGTGGCAGGTGAACTCTTTATGCCCCTCTCTGTCCCCTTTACTTCTCCTAACAATCCCTCACTAGTAAAATACAAAAGACATGATTTTGCCGACTATTGTGTGGAAAGCTTTCTTTTGCTGTGCCCTGCTATGCAGTGTAGTGCCATCCTGTGCAGACTCGTGCTGTGCTGTGCCTCAGCTCCACTGACAGTAGACAGTGTGGACACTCTGACAGCCAAGATTGAGACCAAACACGGGCTCATGGGAAGGCATGTTGAGCCCTCGGGTGACTGAAGGCAGGGCTGGCTGTCACATGTTATTCTGAGGCCTCAAAACAAACAAACACACACACACTATGGGTCCCTGGGGATTGTGCACAGTGTGGACCTGGCACAGGTTGTGTGTAGCGCTCCATTGCACTTGCTCCTGACCTGAATTCACAGACGGCTAGAGGAGCCCCCCAGGGACCACCAGGCTCATCCGGGGCCACAGGAAGTATAGCAAGAGACCAGGCAGAATGGAGTTATTTTATCTCCACTGGATTCTCTTGGTTCCTTTAACTGCCTCTCCCTTCCTCTCTCTCCCTTATTGTCATCTACCGTCATTTTGTCTGCTCCCTCCCTCCCTCCCTCCCTCCCGCCTTCCCTCTCTTTCTTTCTCCTTCCTTCCCTCCTGCTTTCTCAACCTTCCCCCATCTCTCTCTCTCTCTCTCTCTCTCTCTCTCTCTCTCTCTCTCTCTCTCTCTCTCTCTCCCACTCTCCCTCTCTCCTCATATAAAGCTGTTTTTCATAAACCCCTGGCTGCAGCAGAGATCCCAGAGGCGTAGTGTGAAACACTAGACTTTTCTGAGCTGTTGCCAGACAGATGCTGGCTCCTCAGGTCCTCACTAGCAGAACCTTCATGCTTCTCCATTTGACATTTAGGGTTAGCCTAGCCTAGCCCTGCCCTGCCCTCTCACTGGTTCAGTACTGTTTCTCCCTCCTACAAAGGAAAACTATGGGATCCCTCTTTTGTTGTACGAGAGAGGCTCTCTAATCTTTCGTTTACAGCTTTTCTTCCCTTCTCTTTCTCTTTGTCTCCATCTCTCTCTTTCTCTCTACAGTTGAAACATGGTAGAACATGTCTGATTTGAAGATGAAGTGGTTCAAGAGATGATGATGGTGATGATTGATAATAATTTGTTATACATATTATATTGTAAGTGGATTGTCATTGATAATCTCTTATTATTGAGGTGATTTTCTGAGACCGAGGGAAGCAGGAAGGTATTACAGTCTTATCTGGGTTAATAAGTTAATAGATGGATTGATAGATGGAATAAATCTCCAATTATTGGCTTTACAATGAGAGCAGCTGAGTGCATCCATAAGCTGAATGATATGAACTAAGCCTTGCAGCAGTACTTTATGAGGTCACATCACTTACTCATTCAGCTATGCATACAGTATACCCACACACAGGCCCCAATCAGTCACCATTTTTGTTATGTCAGCAACATAGCTTATCGAAATCCTACTCAGCTTTGGGCCTGTGCTCTCTGGCTGAAACCTGGGACTTGACTGTAACCCCTGTCCCAGCGCCATTGGCCCTGATCCTGGGCAACAGCTTCATGTGAGGGCAGTAGGCCTGGGCACCTGTCTGTGTGTGCAGCACTAGGTTAGGTGTCCTGGCTGGCCCACATGGCATTTAACCCTGAAGGAAGTCCAGACAGATTGTTTATTCACCTTATCTGCTATGCAGGAGATAAAGCCAACATTGACACAGATAGCAGGAGCGTGCGCAACACACACCCTCCCGCTGACTCAAAGCCAATGACCCTGAGGTCGGGTCAGTTAAGGACAGACAGACAAATGGCGGCTGGGCCCATGACTCGCAGACAGCTGGTGGTCAGAGGTTGATTCTCTATCGGTGCCCTCATTTGTCTGATTGTTGTTTCTCATGGGCTCATCTGTTTCTCGGTTGGCGCTCAATTTTTTCACAGGAAGATTGATTTCGCTCCCTCCTTCGTGTTTGCTGGGAAAAGCCCTTTATGACGGGGACTTGAGTTCCCTGGATCAGCCTTCAGTGTTTGGCCGCTGTTTGTTACTGCTGTGTGTGTGTGTGTGTGTGTGTGTGTGTGTGTGTGTGTGTGTGTGTGTGTGTGTGTGTGTGTGTGTGTGTGTGTGTGTGTGTGTGTGTGTGTGTGTGTGTGTGTGTGTGTGTGTGTGTGTGTGTGTGTGTGTGTGTGTGTGTGTGTGCATGTGTGTGTGTGTGTGTGAGATAAGGGGCTGTCACTGGCCTCTCCTACAATGAGCTGGCATTGACTCAGGAAAGCTGCACCAAGCTCCCTAATTCAACATACTCATACAAATTGACATAAACACACACAGTCATACACTCTGCAGGGCAAGAGAGAGGAGATGAGAGGAGACACACACATTCACACAAACACACTTTGGCACTCAATATGTAGATAAGCGTACACAGACAGATATATTCATACACATACATACAGACGCACGCCTTTGGCATCATCTAGACAGGATGTGGATTTTTACATGTCCATTCATCGCTCTTCTAATTCATTAGTCAGAAAGAGCATTTATGCAGAGCACACATTATTTTTACAGGCGTCATTTATGTGTTTGTGTGGAGTTTTACTGCCCTCGTTAAACACGTCCTCCAAGCCCAGATAGATTTGGGAGCATTTATTTGCATAGTGCACAAACCCGAAATAAATCGTTAAATATTTTTGGCCTGGTGTCTCACTGGATTAAACTAAGGCCCATTGGTGTAAATAGTATGATATAACAGGCTCTTAGAACGTGAATAGAGGGTTATGATCTCATGTTATAACCTACATGGCGTGGTAGACAACCTGGCAGATGACTGCTGTTATGGTATTGTGGTCTCTAAGGCAGAGCTGCACCGAGGAGCCCAACATCTCACCACATATTGTCCCTCTGGCAGAGCTGCACTGTGAGGCCCACATTGTGTTATACAAACATTTTCACAAAGGCAAATAGACGTATGCCCCTGCTGGAAGAGAATGGAATATTCTATTCTAGTACTTTCCTCATGCTTGTTGTTGTTCCTACTGGTAAGACTTTGCCCTGTGCCCGAGGGTAGACTGGCATAAGATGGCGATGGAACTGCTGGCCAAAAGTTCACAAGTTCACACTCTAAATGCTCTCTGTGTGATACCCCCCCCCCCCCCCACGCCAAATCCACACACACACACACACACACACACACACACACACACACACACACACACACACACACACACACACACACACATACACACACACACACACACACACACACACACACACACACACACACACACACACACACACACACACACACACACACACACACACAGCCTGAGTGGCAGGTCAGTCTCTGTGTTCTCTCCTTAATTGATAGGCCCAGATCAGAGCACACCGCTTCATGCATGTGGCCCCAGACACAGGGTCAGATTTGGCAGACTATGACCCTAACACCGGGCCTGGCCCTGTCTCCTGGTTGCTGTGTGTGTGTGTTTTCCTCCTCTCCTCTCCCCTGCAGAGAGAGTTTTGATCATGGCCGTACTCCCTAGGAGCTTCTCTTCACGGGTGCCCACTGAACACTAAACCCACTCTCTCCTCTCCTCTCCTCTCCTCTCCTCTCCTCTCCTCTCCTCTCCTCTCCTCTCCTCTCCTCTCCTCTCCTCTCCTCTCCTCTCCTCTCCTCTCCTCTCCTCTCCTCTCCTCTCCTCTCCTCTCCTCTCCTCTCCTCTCCTCTCCTCTCCCCCTCTCTCCTCCCCTCCCCCCACTCTCTGCCAACAAGTCTCTCTTTCTTTCTCATTCCTTTTATTCTCTCTGCTCTCCTCTTTCTTGGCAAGGCCTGGTGTTCCCACAGCTCTCGCGACCCCCCTATCCCCCTTCTCCTCCATCTCTCTCTCTCTCTCTCTCTCTCTCTCTCTCTCTCTCCTCTCTCTGTCTCACTCTCACTCTCACTCTCTCCCTGGCACAGAGGGTCATCACATGACCCTCACTCCCACTAGCAGACCCACACACAGGCTGTGCCCACACACACCACTTCTCTGTAAACCACACTTTCTCATGTCTGTCATATAGGCCTGCTGCTTCCCTTCTCAATACGTTCCAGAGGGTCACACACTCATACAGTATGTCCATGTAGATTCTGTACACTGTCTATAGGTCTGTGTGTGTCCCCTCCCCCTATCGCTCCTGTTTCACAGAATGCAGTCACATATTTACCTCTCTTAGCAGATTTCTTTAGCATGTGTTCTGTGCCCACTGCCCACTGCCAGTAAGTGACATCTGGTGGCCAAACACAGTCATTACACTTGTTAAAGCATATTTTTAGTAGCCTTATAGTAACAGTATGTGAAATTTCAAAAGGAAACACAAGGGGATCTCAGAAAGTCAGGGTCATTTGAATCAGCACAGAGGTCTATTTATCTATCATATCAAATTAAAACCAATACATCAATCAATCAAGTTAAATGGCCTATGCTGCTCTGTGAATTACTGTCACACTGTGTGTCTGGCTCTGTACACCATGGTTGATCAGCAGAGGGACAGATAAAAGATGAAATCGTCAGAGAGAGAGAGAGAATAGGGAGAGGGGTATACATGGGCAGGACGCCAGCCCCTTTCCTCTACCCTCACCACCCCCCTCTGCACTGCACTCTCCCATGGTTGAGTCCCCTTAGGCCACACTCACCCCCTCTCACCCCCTGGCTCCCCCTGCTCTGTGTGGTGTTGGCACGGTGTGGGTGCAGGCGGCACACAGACGGGCACGCAGATGGGCACCGGGCTACACAGGGCAGCCTCCCCACACCTGCTCCTCATTGGCACAGGGCTGGAGCCGCCACACAGAGCACACACACATATACACACACACACAGGCACACAGGCACACAGACAGGCACACAAACTCACATGTACTCACTGCTACACTCACTCACACACACTCACACAATTTACATGCTTATCTCCTACTATACACACATGCTCTAGAGGAAGTATGATGCATATTTTATACACATTAAGATACAATCTAATATAAATATTAATGTACAGTAGATATATTTATATTCTTACCTACACCAAAAGGGATACATTGTACACCCTCGCAATTAATCACACGGCAACATGCTGTGCTGGCACACAGAGTTACACTCCCAATATTCACCATCTCCCATTTGCAGTACAGACTATTCTCAGCTGTGTGTTTCATTTGCCCTAATACTGATCTAATACTGAAGTCCTGTAATATATTGGAATCTATCTACACTGGCTAATGTCTCCTCTGAACCTGGTGCCCTCTTTGCCCCATGGGGCTTAAACTCAAAGGACCCACCACGGGTGTCCAATGACAATGCCTGCCGAAATATGAGGTGAGGAGGGGGTGTGGGGGGATGGTCAGATGATGATGTATGGTTTTATAAGATAGGAAATGAATAAATAAGTGGGGATTTTTTTAAAAAATAACGTCCAATAAAAGAGCTGAGTGAACATCTGTGTGGGATAGCCTGGGGGATTAGGAGGGGTTGGAACATTTTAAGCGCATTAAGGATTAAAAAAAAGGTCAGAATGTTTAGCAACATACCGATAAACCTCTTAAGAGAAACCCAATTGGGGAGGCTGTGGGGGCTCTTTATCCAAGGGTGGGGGTGGAGGGGTGGAGGACTGGGGGGTGGGGAGGTTGCGGGGGCTTTGCCATTCTTCTGTGCGGGGAGGGGAGACTGTGTACACACACCCATAAACACACGTGTAGCCTATGTACGTTCATGCACTTCAAACCACATGTGCACGCCCACTATCATGAAGTGGAAAGGACTGCTCCTGGATATCAACACAATATACAAGCATGTATACATATTTGGTCAAATACCTTTACTCCACATCTATCTTTTATGCTAAAAAAACATATAGATCATATACCGTAAACATACGTGCTGCTCAAACACATAATCCTACTACTGGTATGTGTTTACATGGCGATTAAGGAAGTGTGCTCATACCAGGCTAGCAAAGATGTTTAGGTCTCTGGGAGCCATAGCTAAACCTAACGACCCAGACTCCCACTGTAGTATTGACCTATTCTAGCTGTATTTGATGTTCACATTTAGGGAGTGTGTGTGTGGTGTGTGTGTACATGTTTTACTATACTTTTTTGTACCAGAAGTCCTCACAAGAATAATAAACCAACAAAAATTCTGAGAATTGAGGACATTTTGCCAGTCCTCACCAGTAAAAAAGCTAATTTAGGCTTAGGGGTTAGGTTTAGGGTTAGAATTTAGATTTAGGGTTATTGTTAGGCTTAGTGGTTAGGTTTATGGTTAGGAGTTAGGGTTAAGGTTAGGGTTAGGGTTAGGGGTTAGGGAAAATAGGATTTGAATGGGAATCAATTGTTGGTCCCCAGAAAAGTCCTTACAAGTATAGTAAGACATACAGTAGCTGTGTGTGTGTGTGTGTGTGTGTGTGTGTGTGTGTGTGTGTGTGTGTGTGTGTGTGTGTGTGTGTGTGTGTGTGTGTGTGTGTGTGTGTGTGTGTGTGTGTGTGTGTGTGTGTGTGCGTGGATGCGTGTGTATGTGTGTTCGTCAGTATGTGTATGCATGCATGTGTGTGAGGAATTCCAGCCGGGCTGCTCCTCTCGTGTCCGGCCTGAGATATATGGGTCCACCACAGCTGGGTTCCCACATGCGGCCGGAGCCACGCCGGCCCACACAGTTTACCGTCAATGACAGGGTTAGGGCCTGGACGCGAAAAACCCCCAGTGTGATGGTGCTCATAGAGAGAGAGGGAAAGAGAGAGAGAGAGAGACTGTGGAGTGTTTGTCTAAAGGTCTCTCGCAGGCGTAGGAAGAGGGCCCTATCATTTCACTGTGAACGGAACCATGGCGCTCTATCCTTAAATGACACAACACCCGGGGTGGGAGAGTCATGGCCCTCGGCCACTGGGAGAACACACACACGAGCTGGCCTCAGATGAGGAGTTGTTGAAAGAGAGAGAGACTGCTGTTTGCCAGCATGCTGATTGTTTAGATTCAGACGTACTATCCTGATTTACTCATGGCCGTCTGTTCTGTAGCCTGCAGCTTTATTGCTCACTGTTGCACTCTATTACAGAGAGCATTATCAGCCTTAGTTGTAGTACTTACTTGTAGTTAGCATGTTAGCTTTACACTTCACAACAGCATATGACAGTATCACGTTACTGTTGATATTTATACTTTGCATGCCTCCTCTGTGCAGTGCCATGTCACACCAACCATTCATCAGCTATATTCCCAGCCGTCACCACACACACACACACACACACACACACACACACACACACACACACACACACACACACACACACACACACACACACACACACACACACACACACACACACACACACACACACACACACACACACAATGGCAGTGAGTCACATCTGGCCAGCTGTTGTGTGTGTGTATGTGTACCTACTTCCTGTCCTCCATCTGGCTATAATATTAATGTGTGTGTGTGTGTGTGTGTGTGTGTGTGTGTGTGTGTGTGTGTGTGTGTGTGTGTGTGTGTGTGTGTGTGTGTGTGTGTGTGTGTGTGTGTGTGTGTGTGTGTGTGTGTGTGTGTGTGTGTGTGTGTGTGCATTTTTTCATTTGAACTGGGCCACTGTGTGACAGACAGAAGCAGAGGGCAGCCGGGTCAACCGAGTCTAATCCAGGACTGTCCTCCCAGAGAGGGAGAACGTGAGAGGGAGAGAGATGGGCAGGGAGAGAGAGCGAGAGAGGGAGGGAGAGATGGGGAGGGAGAGAGTGTGAGAGAGAGAGGGAGAGAGAGAGAGGTCATAGAGAGAGCAGAAATATCTGAGTCAGAGACAGTAACAGCAGTCAGAAACAAAGCAGAGAGAAGAGAAAATAAATAAATACAGAGAAAAAGAGATGGAATCCAGGACTGTTATTGTACTTTAGAAGGAGAGAGAGAAAGCGAGAGAGGTGAAGAGAGACAGAAGTGAAGAGAGGGAGAAGTGAAGAGACTGAGCTGAGCCCTGGCTCAGAGCACAGTAGCCTGCTGAGAGGCCATCCACACTCCTGTCATCAAGTTTGACTGTGGAACCATTGGCTTTATCTCTGCCATTTGACTCAATGTTGATCTTTCACTGTGCCATGTGAAATCCCCTTCCAGTTAATGCACATTACATTAAAACATGCTGTTTGCTCATGTGTGCCTGTAATGCATAAACAAATGCTCTAAGCCGGCTGGTAAATAGGCAAAAAGTGCCTATTTGTATGTACGAGCGCATTCATTTATGAATATGCGCATGGCAAATGAGTCTATTAGACCTGGCACAGTGAGAGTGTGTTTATCATATATTGTTGTGTGTCTTTATGATGCATCCAAATCACAGGTGTGTTTGATTAGTAGAATAATGACACCTACTGTATGCTGGGTCTGCGCTGAAAGCATGTAGGCCCATAGAAATCAGAATGAATAGAAGGGCCTTGGAACCCTGTAACCCTGGCAATTTGACTGATAAACTCATGGGTACGCTCGCAATGACTGCCTGGTATTGTGATGCAATCATTTCCATGGTAATGTAGAATGGTATTTTAAATTATGTTACCTGATGTGGCTCATGCAATGTAATGTATTTTTTTATAATGTCAGTTGAGCTGATTCAAGAAATCACAGCACAGATTGATGGGTACACTTCCTGGTTTTATTTCCTGCTTTGCTCATATGGGTACACTCGCAATGACCGTTAGTCCACCCATTATGTCATCATTGTCTTGAACGGGGACGCCCATTCTATTCATTCCACTTCTGTGTGTAGGCCTACATTCAGTAATAGTAATTTCCTCAGTCTATGGGGTATAGTGTTTTAAATGTATTTAGAGTGTTCTAGCCAGAATGTCAGTACACTGAGTGTATAAAACATTAGGAACACCTTCCTAATATTGAGTTACACCCCCTTTTGCCCTCAGAACAGCCTCAATTCGTCAGGTCATGGACTCTACAAGGTGTCGAAAGATGTCCACAGAGATGCTGGCCCATGTTGACTCCAATGCTTCCCACAGTTGGGTCAAGTTGACTGGATGTCCTTTGGATGGTTGACCATTCTTGATAAACATGGGAAACTGTTGAGTGTGAAAAACCCAGCAGTGTTGCAGTTATTGACACAAACCAGTGTGTCTGGCACCTACTACCACACCCTGTTCAAAGGCACTTAAATATGTTGTGTTGCCCATTCACCCTCTGAATGGCACACATACAGTACACTATCCATGCCTCAAGGCTTAAAAATCCTTCTTTAACCTGTCCCCTCCCCTTCATCTACACTGATTGAAGTGGATTTAACAAGTGACACCAATAAGGGATCATAGCTTTCACCTTCACCTTTCACCCAGGTCTTTCTAATGTTTTGTACACTTAGTGTATATGTACTGTATGATGAGGAGACTTAGTGACAAATGTATGTAGCGTGTATGAATGTGATTGGAGTGAGTCTGTTAATGTGTATGTACTGTATGTCTGTTTAATAGAGTGTGTGTGATGCATTATCTCTCCAGGATGTGTACAGGGGCCCTTGGGGCGACTGTGTGCTGGAGATAAGGGTGAGCAGTGTAAGGCTGGTGTGTGTGTAACCCTGGGAATGGTGGCGTGGTGATAAGCGGCGTGGTGGCAGTGATTCTCCTCTCAGCCCTGTTGGCTTGTAGAGCAGCAGCACTAATAATGGGCAGCCTCTCCATTGTCTCAGAGCATCTCCTCTCTGTTTGATGAGCTCTCCCCTGTTCATCCCCTGTTCATCCCTTCATCATCCTCCCTTTGTTCCTCTCCAGCACCCTGGGCCCTCCAACACACTCAGATCCAGCACCAGGAAACAAGCCCTGCTAATGTGCCATGCAGTAGGATTGGAGGTTCATATACCGTAGGCTACAGTAGACAGCAGCTATTAGAATTTAACTGAAGCTGTTAACACTCCACCAGACCACCAGGGGGCATCAGTTAGATTAGACTGGTGATCTAACAGTGGTCTGATTTAAGGACAGTTTTACCTGACCACATGACCTGACAAGGAAAAACTCTTAACTTAACTATAGACCATAACAAGGATCCAGGGTTTTCCCTTGCCAGGTGAGTAGTCAGGAAACCCCCTGGCCCCTGTCTGATTGGGTGTATAGTCCCCAGGTGGCCAGCAGGTGTAGAGCTGTATTGATCACAGCTGGTGTGTCTGGGGAGAATGAATGAAGCAGATCTGGGCTGTCAGGTTCTATCAGAGTCAGTGTGACCGCTGTGACAGCTCAGCTCACCCTCTCATTAACCACCTGAATGGAGGGGTATCCCTACTGTTGTCATCATGACCCAGACTCTTTTTTTGTACTGTGTCAAAAAAGGAGGTACATAATATATATGTTCAAGTTCAATTGCATATTAAGATGTTTTTACATAGTGAGAGTATGCCCAAATTAGGTTGTATTATTTTCTAAATGAAGGACCTCAACAGACTCAGATGATCCCCTTATCCCCATCCTACAGTTGAAATGTTGGCTTGCACTCTAGTTCACCTTATTTACCTCTTACAGGAATGTAATAATGGTCTCTGTCTGGATGTTTTCCTTATGTTTCCTCCTATTTTCCTTGATGATTTGTCAGTGCGGCTCTGCTGCAGTCGTCCAGTCTAGCTTTTCATTTAGCAGCTTGCAGAGGTCCAGCAGCACGGCAGACAATGACTGGAGACAAACACCCCGGTGGTTTTATTTTCACTCCATTTGCAGTGTATATCCTCTGTAGATCTTTTATCTTTCATACCACTGGGTCTGTGTGGGTCTGTGTGAGAGTGTGTGTGCTAGCGAGTGTGGGTGCGCCATCAACTAGCAGGAATGTATTGGTACCGCCAAAGCTAAGATGGCTGCCAAATGCTAAAATGGCTGCCAGGATTCCACAGAGCGACAGCGTGAGTGAGGGAGAAGCAGAGAGAGTAGAGAGAAAGAGCAAGAGAGGGACTGAGACTCCATTCAGGGAGAGGGAAAAGGAGACTCCTTTTAGACCAAAGTGATATGGCGATTCTGTCCTTTTGTTTTGTTTTTCTCGTCTTTAGCGGTGGGGTGAATGGTGCGGCAGTTTGCTGGCACGTTCCGCAGGACTAGCCTCCCCAAGATGAAGATGCTGAGGGGCTTAGATGGAGCGGAGGGAGGGAGGGGCCTAGTAGTAGGGGTAATGGGGATACTTGGCCCCCACTGCCTTAAACCCTACAGTGCTGTGGGGGTAATTGGCTTGAATGGTATATATGATCCAACCATAAAGCTCTTCAAGGTTGCATTACGCAGCAGAGAAAGAATGGCACCAAGCGGGGCCAAACCAAACTAGCACAGGCCTCTCTGTGCACAGTCGTTAAGGTAAAGAGCTGAGTGAGACGCAGTCCCAATGACGCCTCGCGGACCCGGGCTTCACATTTACACTCCTCAGCTTACACTAGTCATCAGTGTGGAGGGAGAGAGAGGCTGCAAGCTGGGGTTACATGGGAACTTCACCTGCCACACTGTGCCAACAGCCTGCACTCAAACAGGACTCCCTGTGTGTGTAACTTTGTGTGTGTGTGTGTGTGTGTGTGTGTGTGTGTGTGTGTGTGTGTGTGTGTGTGTGTGTGTGTGTGTGTGTGTGTGTGTGTGTGTGTGTGTGTGTGTGTGTGTGTGTGTGTGTGTGTTTGTGTGTGTGTGTGTGTGTGTGTGTGTGTGTTACTGTGGCTCCCTGGGCCTGAGACAGAGGGATGCTGAAGAAGAGAGTGGGGAGAGTAATGGAGAGAGAGAAAAAAGAGAAAAGGAAGGAGTGCCAGAGATACAATGGGGCAAGAAATGTCACAAACACACAGTCGTTTCATCTCTCAAACTGGAACACCAAACCATTCCTCTTTGATACTTGATGCTCTCTGGAGAGAGTATTAGTAGTGATTCCTCTACTGTGAATGGCTCTGGAAAGTAAAGTCTTTGGTGTTTGATTTGCCATTTCATGACTCTAATGTTAAACCTGAGCGGAAATAGCCAACCTTTAATCTAAGACCCAATTCTGCCTCTGGAAAGAAGGGGGTTTAAAATACTTTCCAAAGTGTTTCTATGCCGTCCTCCGCCCACTGCCCCCTCACCTTGGGAACCGTCCAGGCATCTGTCTCCTGCCTAACCTCCACCTCTCTCCACCATCTCTCTCCCCCTGTCTCTCTCTATCTCCCTGTCTCTCTCTCTCTCTCTCTCTGTCTCTCTGTCTCTCTGTCTCTTTTCCACAGAATCCGGACAATCAGACAGCTCAAACCAGCAAGGAGACACAGACATCAAGCCACCGCCCAATGGTGAGTTCACAGCGTGAACATATACACTGTCATTTATACATGCAGATGCATGTTTAAACTCTTTCACACACACACACACACACACACACACACACACACACACACACACACACACACACACACACACACCACACACACACACACACACACACACACCACACACACACACACACACACACACACACACACACACACACACACACACACACACAGGCCAGTATAGAGTGTATAGTGTGTCCCAGTGGAGTTGGGCCTGGGTTTATTATAGTAAGGCGAGCTGATGTTGCTGGGCCAGGCTGTGAGTGTGGCACCCCACTCATAAATCACCCTGACGTTATTGGAAGATGGGAACCACATGGCCGTGCTGCCGACTGGAGCTCTGACCTCATACAGCCGGCCCCGCTGCGGTTAACCCAGGCTGAGGCAGGCTGAGGAGAGGGTGTGGAGTAGGAGCACCACTAACCATGGAGAACCTGGACATCCTACACTCTTACAAATAAAGGTGCTATTTAGAACCTTAAAGAGTTCTTCGGCTGGTACCAGGTAGAACCCTTTTGGTACCAGGTAGAACCCTTTCTATGGAGGGTTCAACTGTACATGGAACTCAAAAGGGTTCTAGCTGGTACCAATAAGGGTTGGTGTATGGGTGTATACACATTATATGGGTGTGTATAAACATTATATGGGTGTGTATACACAATATGGGTGTATACACATTCCTTTACACCCGGCCAGGGACCTATAGACTGAGTGGACACTATAGACTCTACACTACACACTACAGCACTGTTTCTTAGTCATGCTCCTGGGGAGCCAACGGGGGCACATTTGACCTAGCACTACACACCTGATTCCACTAACTAAAGGTTTGATGATGAGTTGATTAGTGGAATCAGGTGTGTAGTGCTAGTTCCCCAGGAGCAGGAAACACTACACTATATCCTTAGATAGAGAGCCTTGGTCACTCTATACACTGCCCACTGCCAGGGCCTGTACACACAACATACACTAGAGCTCTTGGAAAGCTTAAACACACAAATACAATCCAAAATCTATAGCAGTAATGACATCATACATGTTGCAGCAAGCTCTGGCATACTGGATGCCCACTGGACACCATGTAAACAGTGTGTGTGTATGCATGGTGTGTATACAACTTACACAGGGCACAATCTGTGGAGCACATTAAGGGCTCCTGCTGGACAGTGTTTTGACATGCTTGACTTGAAGCAGTCATGACATGAGTACCTGTCCATAGGGCTTTTGATAAGTGCGTGATACGTCCAACCAAAGCCATTTCCTATCTTATAGAAAACACAGCCTTCCACTGTGGTTTATCTGTTTTTCTATGCTCCCTGTGTGTGTGTGTGTGTGTGTGTGTGTGTGTGTGTGTGTGTGTGTGTGTGTGTGTGTGTGTGTGTGTGTGTGTGTGTGTGTGTGTGTGTGTGTGTGTGTGTGTGTGTGTGTGTGTGTGTGTGTGTGTGAGCGTGTGTGAGCATGTGTGAGCGTGTGTGTGTGTGTCCTACCATCTTCTCATCATCCTCATTGCTCTCATCTCTGTTTTCCCAGGGCATTTGAGTTTCCAGGACTGCTTTGTGACTTCAGGGGTGTGGAACGTGGCCGAGCTGGTCCGAGTGTCACAGAGTGAGTCACTGCCTCTCCTCTCTGTCACTGTCACTCTCACTGTCACTCTCACTACACACTCACCAGTACACACAAACCTCAAGGTTCTCACATGCATTTTCCTACTATACTCTGTTTAAAGAGTTGTGTAAGAGTCGCATGTATCTGTGTGTGTGCTTCAGCTCCAGTGGCCACAGCGTCCGGCCCCAACTTCTCCCTGGCCGACCTGGAGAGTCCTGGCTACTACAATATCAACCAGGTGGCCCTGGGACGCCGCTCCATCACCTCCACCCCCTCCACCAGGTACACACACACACACATTACCTGATTATTTTGTAGCCTACTAATACTAGCTTCTGTACGCTTCAGTCTATGCTGTCTAACCTTTGTGAATGCTTTCCTCACTCTGCTATGATTGCGTGATGGGACCTTTCTTCTCCTTCCTCTCTCTCCTCTCTCTTCTCTGTGAAACTTTCTTCATCTGGTGTTTTTTCCACCTATCCGTCAAACTGTCTGTGTTTTTTCTGTCTCTTTTTTTCCCCTTTCCTCACTCTCTTTCTCCTTCTATATCGCTCTCTCCTTCTATCTCTCTCTCTCCTTCTATCTCTCTCACTCCTTCTATTTCTCTCTCTCCTTCTATCTCTGTCTCACTGTTTCTCTCTCTCTCACGCTGCAGGACAGAAATGGAGCTTTATGCAAGTCTCCCACGGAGGTAGTTATATTCACTCCACTATATTTCCCCTGACACTACTTTAATATAGACACATTCAGACTCAGCCAGACGGACAGCCAAAAACACATACAATTCTTTATTTGGATTCACTTATGAAACATTGCGCATTTAAGGACCTATGTTTTTACAGTTCTCGTATGGACTTGAATCCAAGGAACACTCTCACTCACTGTACACACACTTACACTCTACAATACTTTAGTCTAAGCCAGGGGTAGGCAACCCTGTTCCTGGAGTGCCAAAGTTACTGCAGGATTTTGTTCCAACTAGGCACCACACTTGACCAACTGAGCTAATTGATCAGTTCAATGATTGCCTAAATTCAACACACCTGGTCTTCCAGGTGGGTTAAATCAAAAACAGGACCAGAGTTGCCTACCCCGGTCTAGGTACACAGTCTAATCTGAGGGACTGTAACAAACATGGCCATGTTCAGATAAAGCATGTTGAATAAAGCCTCTAGCCGTACTTATCTGTCTCTCAGCAGACTGTACTTTCTCTCCCAAGTAAATAATATTCCTGCCTCCACAACCATTAAGTCCCTTTCTCTCTCCCTCTCTCCAGCTCCAACAAGCGCAAGTCCATTGACGACAGTGAGATGGATAGCCCGGTGGACGATGTCTTCTACTCGGGCCGCTCCCCTGCGGCCGGCAGCAGCTCCCAGTCCAGTGGCTGGCCCAACGATGTGGACGCAGGTTAGATACCCCCATAACCCCCCCACCCCATCTAACACCCCCTGCTGTGTTTTATGGTACTATATCCCCCTACTGTCTGTCAGGCCTGTTTTCCTCCCTCTACCCTCACTCCTCTCCTTCCCTCCCCCTCTTCCTCCTCCTCTTCCTCCTCCTCCTCCTCCTATCCACCTGCTCTGTAGGCCTGTGTTTACACCTTTTCTAAATACTTTCAGTGTGCTCTGCAGTAGTAGTATGTAGTAGTATACCTGTGTGTCTGGTGCTCAGCTCTGTGCTCAGTAAAAAAAAGTATTACATTCAGGCTCCTAGATTGTATTTTTTTTAACCTTTATTTAACCAGGCAAGTCAATTAAGAACAAATTGTTATTTACAATGACGGCCTAGCAAGAGGCAAAAGGCCTCCAGTGGACGTCACGTTCTGTGGTTAGAGGTTCTTTGACTGAGTGATGTGTGTGTGATGGGATATGTGAGTCACAGAGCCTGTTGACAGACTTGACTTGACTTTTTTTAATTATTATTTTATTTAATTTAACCTATTTATCTAGGCAAGTCAGTTAAGAACAGATTCTTATTTACAATGATGGCCTACACCGGCCAAACCCGGACGACGCTGGGCCAATTGTGTGCCCCCCTATGGGACTCCCAATCACTGCCGGTTGTGATACAGTCTAGACTTAAGCCTCTATGAAAAGCTTTGTATTAAAGATATAATGTGGATAGCTTTCGGTATAATATTTTCCAAGAAAATATCTCTACAAACCCCCCCCCCCCACACACTTTCTTGAAATCACAAATTCTCTCAAAGTTGTGACTATGCACAGACTCCCATAGACGCTCCATCCTCTAAGCTGCACCCTCCAAACCTCCCTGTCTCCTTATGGTTTGTTGTGTGTTCAGCATCACAGCACAGCATCACCACTCCCTCCCATGTGCCTGTATCCATCACCTCATATTCAACCTGAATAATGTTCCCTTTAGTATAGTTGATATCTTCTATCAATTATCAATTCAATTCTATAATAGATCATGTTTATGAATTAATGTAATGTATGCATCCCTTTCCATCCCTAACCCTCACAGAAGCCTCCTATTCTATTGGTGGCCAATGGGAAAGGTGGAGGGAGAGCAGTGAATGTATTTGTAAAATGTGTCTGCTTTAATGTGGCCTCTATATGGACGCAGTTCATTTACAAACACGTTATAACAACATAATATTCCTAATTGTGCCACTGTTCTTATTTCATTACATGTCAATCATCCTGTACTTAGCTCTCATGTCATCAACTGAGTGGATTGTGGTTAACGTTCCACCCTGCTAATTCCCCCTCCGTTGTTAACTGTGCCCTTCTCTCCTGTTTGGACTTCCAGTGCAGCACCATTTGGCCAGTGTGCAAGAGAGGAAGATAAAGCATGAAAACGATGGCGTGCAGTTTCCTTACCATGGTTAGAAAATATTGCACTCATATATACGTATTATAATCTATACTGTACATTAACTCATGCCGCCCTCGACTTGTACTGTATGCATCTCTCTGTCTTTCTGCTTGTCTATTTTTCCACACTTGCTAGCAAGTGTTCTCTCCAGCCCTCTCTCCATCCCTCTCCATCCCTCCTCTCTGCTGCTGTTGGGTTGTTCTTATTTCTCCCTCAGATATCTGTTGTGGTTTGTGGAATTACCAAGTCTTTTGGTAACCCAGTAGCTTCACCAAGTCTGTTACTACCTCTCAAACACTGTGTCCACTTGCTCAAGGTAGAGGGCTTGATTAGGGTTGTATATTTTCTGATTCAGGCTGCCAAGAAACTGTAACCTATTGTTCATTTATTTAATTGATTCAATGTTTAATTGATCTCAATGTATTTTTTGCACTCTTTTTGCATTCACTCATTCAAAATTCAAATTTCAGTTAATTTACATTGCAAAAGAGTTTTTAATTGCAGTCCTTTAGTAATTTAGTCAGCAACACATGCATCAGTGGTATAGCCCTGTGAGAGTGGGTAGAGATTCTAGAGTGAGGCCCTGTCTCCTGTTGAGTTGCTGTGAGATGCTTCATCCAGTCAGTTACTGAGGCGGTGCTGTTCTGTGCCCCCCCCCACCTGTCATAGCCTCCACTCAACAGTGGACACCTCCTCCAACAGGCAGGACAGGAAGAGGAATACAACACAAACAAACAAGACTAAATGCACTCAGGTGTGCCGTCAAGGCACAATGCACCGTCTGTCTCTAAAATATTCCCCACACACACACACACACACACACACACACACACACACACACACACACACACACACACACACACACACACACACACACACACACACACACACACACACACACACACACACACACACACACACACACACACACACACACACACACACACACACACACACACACACACACAATCAGGAGAGTAGCAGCGTTCCGGTCCAGATGGTGCTTCCATGTGTCTACAGCAATGGGAGCTACTGGGTTACAGCAGACATCTGTTCTGTTGGTGGTGGTGGTGGTGTAGGGGGAGGAGGGGGAGAGGGAGAGGGTCTCAGCTCCCCTCCAAAGGTGATTCACTACCTGAATGGAAGGCTCTGAGGCATATGAGGTGATCATGTAATTCATCATTACTTTTGCAGTCTCCTGCTCTGCTGTCTCCGGTGCCTGCTGAGGGGACATTGATACGCCTCTATGCATTTTCATTGGTTGTTTCCTTCTCCTCTCTTCATTGCGGGCTCAGCCCATCATTGTACTGTAGTCAACGTATTGGGCTGAGATAGCTTGTGGAAGGAGATATGTGTAGTAGGGAACATTGTGTTTTTGATGATGTGTACGTGTGTTGATGGGAGTGAGCGGTATGTGTTTGTATGTCTGTGTTCTTCTTCCTGGTTGTGGGGGGGGGGGGGTGTGACGGTCCTCTGACAGGAAGGGGTTTTTGTGGCAGCCAGCTTGTTAGCGTGGCAAGGCTGGAGAGTCATGGGAGCAGTTGATTGGCTGCCAGTCTGCCCAAGCCATGTGCCAGGAGTTGGTCCGAGAAATAACGCAGAACAATCGATCGTGCTCGCTCAGGCATACAAACGAGCGCAAGGAAACACACTGATACACAGGCACACACACACAGACACACGACACACACACAAACACACTCAGAGAGAAACAGAAACTGGAAGAGAGAGATCAGAGTAACTTCTGTTAACTCTAACATGCAAATCTTTCCTTGGGCATCTTGGCCTTGTCCTCCAGCCCAGCTCTTTACCCAGACGTCACATTTGTTACGATAACTAAACTAAATCTATCACAGAGCCCAATCCCCCTTTAGCCTTGGTGGTTATATTCAGCATGTCCACCCTGAACATTTGTCTCATATAGCCAGTAGAGGTTCACTGGGTGAGACACATTCCTATTTTAATGTCCCAATCCTCTTAAAGTGCCAGAGTGCCATGCTGTGTTTTTATCATCATTAATACCATGCCACCAAATGGATCATCACACTCCCCACTCCCACTTGGTGTCACACATTCCTGCCTAGCAGAACATACGTGCCCGCCTACCCATTTCTATACTTACCAATGCCCACGCAGGCCCAGCTGCAACGCTGCAGTCAGAAGCATTGTGGGTAATTGTTGTGATCAAATGTTTCCCGAAGTAACACTTCAAAAACGTATTTCAGAACGGCTGCCTCGTTAGAGTTTATATGCTCAGCTTGTAAAAGCTATTTCAGCATCTCCCAGGGCCGTACTGAAACTATCCCCTTTTTATTTGATGTGTTTGTTTTATTTGTGTGAATATGTGTCGTTTAGTCGTTTATGGGACTTCTTGCTAGTCAGGGTTTTTTTCTGTTTGTGAATTTGTTAAAAATAGTTTTTGTGTGTGTGTGTGTGTGTGTGTGTGTGTGTGTGTGTGTGTGTGTGTGCGTGTGCGCGCGTGTGTGTGCACATAATGTCACAAACTGTGCAGTATATGTTTGTGACTCAGGACATGCATGCATGTAGAAAAATGTGTGTTTGAGTGCAAAAATATTTTTATTTCTTATTTTGATAATTATTCTCACCAATACTTAATTTCATTCTTTGAATATCGTGGCTCCCATAGGTCAAACACACCACTTGGCAATGGTCACAAACCCTACAATTCTAAATTGCCTGTTCCGATTACCATACATCAAAATAATTTCCCTCAAACCCTGCCTCACGAGGCCTTGATCATAAAACAGTCTCTTTACTCTGTAGCTCTTACACATTTGGCCATGTTTCTGGGCCAGTTGGTAAGCCTGGCCTATACTTAGTGTGCCTGTTTTTACCAAACTGGGGAATAGTTCATAGAGTCCTGAAGCCTCAACTGACATTTATAGAAGTAGGAGGACACATTGATATGTTGTTAAATATATGTGCAGGCTATGCCGTCACTCTTCCACTCCCTTACTTTCTCTCACTCTCTCTCCCCTTTTCCATCCATCCTTCATTGGCGTTGGGCCGTCTGCTTGCCACCCTGACTGAACAGCTTGTGTGTGTGTGTGTTCTGTATCTACCATATCTGTAGGAGATGCATTAACACAATGCAGCCGAGTCTCCCTACCACCAGACCAGAGTTACATACAACTGACAGACTGACTTACAAGCAGTAGGCCACTAAATTAAAGGACATATTGATATATCTGTTGGCAGGCTGCAGCTACAGTATATCTGAATATAGCTTCTGGCCAGTCAATGTGCCACAGAAACACATTCTGTCCAGTCAATGTGCCACAGAAACACATTCTGGCCAGTCAATGTGCCACAGAAACACATTCTGGCCAGTCAATGTGCCACAGAAACACATTCTGGCCTAGTTGTGAAGCAGTCCAAAATCACACTCCTTGTAAACAGGCACGTTAACAAGTGCAGTCTGTAGGGTGTGTGGGAGGAAGGATGTATTCACAGTGTTGTCATATAGCTGGAGGTCCTGCTGTCTATAGGGATGCTGGGTGCTGAGATCACTGCTGGTGTGGGATTGGTGGTGGGATGTTGTGGTTTTTTATTTGATTTTCCTATACCCTGAGACAAGCACTACCAATGGTGAGGTTGGGAACTGGATGCTTGCTCATGGACTCCACGCAGAGGACCAGTTACCATAGCAAGGCACAGTAGAATGCCAGTGATCAGAATCCTGTCTTTCGCTCATATACTCCAATGGTGGCAGCAATTATAATGCCATTGCATTTCCCAGCTCTCTCTCTCCCCTCTGACACTGTGCCCCAAGCCTTCCTCTGAACCCCCCACCCCACCCTGCGCCGCTTCAAAACAACTCCCTCCCCCCTGGACCCCCACTTTACTCTACCCTGGTTCTGATATGCTACAGCACAGAGACCGTACACTAACAGAGAGATATGGAGAGAGAGAGGTTGATCCATCGGTGTAATCAATCGATCCATTGATTTCAGTAGATCACAATTATAAAACCCATTACATTTTTTTAAGTAGAAGTCTTGAGTCTAAATTTAAGTCTACAGTTAAGTTGATTTGATAGAGCAAATAGCCACCAGCCTGTTCATTAAACCCAAGTCTCTGTTCTGCCATTTTGTTGATCCCATTTTTGCCAGGACTCTCCTCGCCTGGTTCTCTTAAGAAGCCGGGGAAATTCGATTTCAGCGCCCTGTCGCAGCAGACGAGGTCGCCTCGCATGGCGTTCACCCACCACCCGCTGCCAATGCTGGCGGGAGTGAGACCAGGTGAGACCCCCCTGACAGCCCTCCCAACCCCCTGCCCATCCCCCATCCCCTGACCTAGACCCAGTGGAGGGGTGGCAGTGAGTGGTGTCCGTAGGGGAAGGCTCTGCTGTCCCACCCTGTGAGGGACAACGGCAGGAGAGCTGTGTTTTTGAAAGAAACCTGAGGCACAGAATATACAATGCATTCGGAAAGTATTCAGACCCCTTGATTTTTTTCCACATTTTGTTACATTACAGCCTTATTCTAAAATGGATTCAATTGTTTTCCCCCCTCATCAATCTACACACAATACCCCATGATGACAAAGAAAAAATGGTTTTTAGAAATGTTTGCGCATATAAAAAAAACTGAAATATCACATTTACATAAGTATTCAAACCCTTTACTCAGTACTTTGTTGAATCAAGTATTCTTGGGTATAACGCTACAAGCTTGGCACACCTGTATTTGGGGAGTTTCTCCCATTCTCTGCAGATCTTCTCAAGCTCTGTCAGGTTGGATGGGGACCGTCGCTGCACAGCTATTTTCAGGTCTCTCCAGAGATGTCCGATCGGCTTCAAGTCCAGGCTCTGGCTGGGCCACTCAAGGACATTCAGAGCCTTGTCCTGAAGCCACTCCTGCGTTGTCTTGGCTGTGTGATTAGGGTTGTTGTCCTGTTGGAAGGCATACCTTCACCCCAGTCAGGTCCTGAGCACTCAGGAGCAAGGTTTTCATCAAGGATCTCTCTGTACTTTGCTCCGTTCATCTTTACCTCAATCCTGACTAGTCTCCCAGTCCCTGCCACTGAAAAACATCCCCACAGAATGATGCTGCCACCACCATGCTTCACCGTAGGGATGGTGTCAGGTTTCCTCCAGACGTGACGCTTGGCACTCAGGCCAAAGAGCTGCCACCACCATGCTTCACCGTAGGAATGGTGTCAGGTTTCCTCCAGACGTGACGCTTGGCAATCAGGCCAAAGAGTTAAATATTGGTTTAATCAGACCAGAGAATCTTATTTCTCATGGTGAGAGTCCTTTAGGTGCTTTTTGGTAAACTCCAAGCTGGCTGTCATGTGCCTTATACTGAGGAGTGGCTTCCGTCTGGCCACTCTACCATAAAGACCTGATTGGTGGAGTGCTGCAGAGATGGTTGTCCTTCTGGAAGGTTATCCCATCTCCACAGAGGACTTCTGGAGCTCTGTCAGAGTAACCATTGGGTTCTCGCTCACCTCCCGGACCAAGGCCCTTCTCCGCCGATTGCTCAGTTTGGCGTGGCAGCCAGCTCTAGGAAGAGTCTTGGTGGTTCCAAACTTCTTCCATTTAAGAATGATGGAGGCCACTGTGTTCTTGGCGACCTTCAATGCTGCAGAAATGTTTTGGTACCCTTCCATAGATCTGTGCCTCAACACAATCCTGTCTCGTAGCTCTACGGACAATTCCTTCAACCTCATGGCTTGGTTTTGCTCTGACATGCACTGTCAACTGTGGGACCTTTTATAGACAAATGTATGCCTTTACAAATCATGTCCAATCAATTGAATTTACCACAGGTGGACTCCAATCAAGATGTAGAAACATCTCAAGGATGATCAATGGAAACAGGATGCACCTGAGCTCAATTTCGAGTCTCATAGCAAAGGATCGTAGCAAAACCTCATAGTTTTTGTTTCGTCATTATGGGGTATTGTGTGTAGATTGAAGATGAAAATAAGACTGTAACGTAACAAAATGTGGAAAAAGGGAAGGGGTCTGAATACTTTCCGAATGCAAATTAGGCTAGAGTATAACATAGAGTTGTTCCTTCCTGCTCCCTGTAAAGAGATCAGTCTCTGTCAGTCTGTGGTTGGGTGCTTGGGTGACTGGGTGAAGAGCCTCCATTCTGTACCTCCATTTCTCTGACCACCACCTTCCCTGATCACCACCTCCCCGAGCCACACTGCCCCGAGCCACAACTATAGTCTTACAACCGGTACATGTAGTTAGTTCATGAAGGGCACATGATTCATTGGCTTCAGAACATTATTATGCAGAGCCTGATAGAAACTTGGTGTACAGCCCTACATTCTCATGAGTCCTGTATTTTTAGAGAAGACATTTGTTCTTGTTCTGTTGAGTATTTCTCCTGGCTCACGGCTGACAATGTCTTGCCATTTTCCCTTAAAATGCTTTATGCTTATGCCGTTCACCATCAATTATTATAGTCATCTATCTCTTTCTTCTCCTCTTTCTCTCTTTCTTCTCTCTCTCTCTCTCTCTCTCTCTCTCTCTCTCTCTCTGACTGAGACGCCTATGGTCGGGGAACCCAGGGAGTGTGTGAAGAGCTTACTGTTATTGTATCTGGCAGTGGAACAGAGTCATTGTGTGAGCCAGTGGTTATTTCAACCCCGTGGGGGCATCGACAAAGATCTCATGATAAAATCAGATATCAACAGTTGCCACAGGGCTGTAACTGGGACATTTGCATTCTCAATCGTATCATCACTATGAACCAGCAGTTCTGAAGTCATTTCTTAAGAGCTCAAAGCAAGTCATTGTGAAGGGTGAACAGTTCACCATAGATAATGAGCATCTGAACTCATCTGAACTCCCAACTCAAAGCTAAAAGTTCCTAAATTGATCAGAAGCAGTGAGGTTGACCACCGTTGACCACCTCAGAGATGCTGAGATTGCCTCCTACACTCTTAGAAAAAAGGGTTCCAAAAGGGTTAATCAGCTGTACCCATAGGAGAACCCTTTTTGGTTCCATGTAGACCCCTCTATTGAAAGGGTCCTACATGAAACCCAAAATAATTCTTCAAAGGTTTATCCTATGGGGAAAGCCGAAGAAGCCTTTTAGATAGCACCTTTTTTTTAAAGAGTGTACTCTGCCTCTGGAGCAGTTAGGCAACGCTCCCTTGACAATACTGAATGGAGCACTGTATTTTGTCTCTTCAACAAACTAGTTATGTATGTCATTCCCATGCCTGTGTGAAAGTGTTTACTGCGTTGTTGTTGTTGTTGTTTTGTGTCGTAGATCCAGGGGGTATGGGGGTGGGGGGGTTTGGGGTATAGCCCCCCCCAGAGAGCTTGGCCCTAGCCCAGTCTCTAATGGGATTAAGGGGGACTAAAGGAGCGGGGAGACGGCTCCACCGGGGTAGCATGGAGCCTGGCAGGGAGCGATGTGCTGCTTGGCTGGGGGGTACAGGGCCCTGTCTGGGGGTAACAGACTGGAGTTGGCAGCCTCACGCGGGCAGCTGGAGGCCCTGCCGGGTGGGGCAACACTGAAGGGGGTAGACTGGCACACCAGAAGAAAAAGGGAGAGGGTGCGCCCCGCTAATACAAATCAAGGAGATTTGGTAATGGATATACATCTGACAGAGAGGGCTTTGTGTCCCATTCAAACGTTCATTCACACCTCAGTCTCCATATTCAGCTCGGCTGGGTGACTTAAAGCGAGATACTTTCTCACCCTCTCATGCAGGCACAAAAGAGAGCTTCTGTATTCCCTTACAGACGTAGCAACACCGGGACATTTGAACCCCCACACCTGCACACAACCAAATAGACATCATGCAAGTGTAGACCACTAACACATGCACATAAACTCACACGTACAGTGTGAACATAAAGATTAGTCTTGTCATAGAGGATCGTTGGAAAGCAGCTTGCCTATTTAAATGCCAAATTGCTGTGGCGCCTGTGAATCACACCCACAAAACAGCACACAGACTCACAGGCATTAAGACGTTCTAATTTAAGACAGTGCTCAATGATCTTTTGAGCTTTTTCTTTTTTTGTGTGGTTTGGAGACTGCTTTTGTAATGTAGACCATTGCGTTTGTGTGCTTGTTTATGTGTAAGCATTTCCTGTAAAGCCTCATTCTTTCTTGTAATACATTTTCACCCTCAATCTATCATGATTTGATGAATGAACCTCCTATTTGGACCGATGTCACTCAATGTGCCTGTCCCTGGGTCTTAAGATGTGGCCACTGTTGACTGTTAAACTAAAAGCCCTTGTGAGTGTTCACTGCTGAACTGCATGTCTCGCTGTTAACCTCTGTTTCTCTCTTATTCACCCTCCCTCCTTTCATCTAACTAACGTATGTCTCTTCTCAGGGAGCCCCCGTGCCTCAGCCTCTGCCCTGCACTTCCCCTCCCCCTCCATCATCCAGCAGTCCAGCCCGTACTTCACCCACCCCACCATTCGCTACCACCACCATCCTGGACAGGACCCCCTGAAGGAATTTGTGCAGTTTGTCTGCGCTGATGGCTCGGGACAGTCTGGCGGCCAGGTAAGGTTTGATGTTAGAGGAGAGTTCAGGGGCTGAGTGACACCAACCACTTGTACACTAATGTAATCACACATGGGCACAACAAAAGACCAATGAAGGCAGTAAGAATAGAATTCCATGAACATCTAATGTGTGGTCATGCAAACGACACAAGCATGACTAAATGAAGTGGTGATTATTAACACTGTATAGACATGTACTCTGTTTCCCTGTGTAAACACTACACTGAGTACAGTACTGAGATAGAGACCACAGGTTTGTTTGTGTTTCATCACTTGCGAACACCATTTGCTGTTAAGTATAGATACAGTATGATGATAGAGGGGTGAAACTGTAACAGTGAAAAACATGAAAACCTTTAAGTTATGTAGTATGCAAGGTAAGGAAACAGGGTTGACTTTCTAATACATTTTTTTTTTTTACTTTAACCAATTGCCAAACTTTTGCACCAGTGAGGAGAGAAAGCAAAATACTACTATTGACAATTTCCTGTTGGTCCAAGGTTTTCTGTACTTAATCTTTTTTCCTTGTCCTGTGCTCTTCCAGACCCTAAGGTTCCCTTTTTTCTTTTGCTCCGCCCACCCCCTCAGATTATGTAATCATCAGCACGAAAGCCTACAATCACAGCACATTTCAATCGAGCATACATGTTCTGTCTTCCGTTTTTATTGTAATTATTATTTCGCGTGTTGTTGGTGTCGTGTTTTCTTAGTAGAGTATTTTTCCCATGTTTTGATTTGTTGCCATGTTATGGACAAACCCCACCACCAATTGTGCTCTCACCCCCCTCCCACTCACTCCTCCACCATGGACCACCCCAGAACTCCCCTCTGCTCCAAATCCCCTATCAACCCTTGTGGTGATTATTATTTTGTACACCTCCATAAATGACGCAATGCACATACATCATTCGTTTGGCTGTTGTTTCCAACACCCCCACCTCTCCCACCACCCATCATGGATATTTTTTGGACCTGGCCTCTGGAGCTGCGTCCTCTCATGCCGTGTGCGGATTGTCACATGTCGCCCTCCTGACCCTGTTTGTGTTGTCCGCAGCCAAACGGGAGCGGCCAGAGCAAAATGCCGGGCTCCTTCTTGCTGCCTCCACCTCCCCCAGTGGCCCGCCCAGTGCCCCTCCCCATGTCTGACTCTAAATCCAGCAGCACGCCTCCCGACGGCGGACTGACCTCGCCCACATCTCCGTGTAAGTGACCCCACAGACCAAGTCAGAACCAAAACCAAAATCACCCAATATATATATATTTTTTACTGGAGCTGCCCCTCCTCTGTATCTTAGGGCCCTGGCCATCCATCCTCTGCCCGCTCCCATAGTAAATATTCCCCCCCCCCCAACAGCCAGCTCACCTCTCACCTCCTTCACCATCTGGGATCATACTGACCCTAGAGTTATGACAGAAGCCTGTCACCATTCTCCTCTGATGACCCTTCTGTGGTGTCCTCCAGGGCTCTATATTAGGCCCATCCTCTTTCTCTTAGAACGCCCATCCTGAGCCCTGCCTTGAATGACACTAACCCTTCCTCGATACCCCTGTGCCTCTGCGCTCACAGATGTTGACGCAGAAGATTGCCATCCTGGTTTTCCTCCGTTTATATGTTTTATTTAACTCATATGGCCAGCCACCGAGATGTCAGTTGAGATCGGAATAGTCTAAAATAGAAATAGAGTTTGATCCATTTTCTTTTTGTCAATTGCTCACTCTAAATCACTTTTTTTTTTTTACTAAGTGGCACATATTTACGGCAGTTTATGTGGACTCCAAAACATCATGCTCCAGTTATTCTGCCATTTCCCCCAGAAATATCCAAACATGAAAATAATATTTGGAGTTATATTTAACTTTTTAGTTGAATTGATTTTTATTTTTTTATTTTACTGAGTTGATGGTGTTGTTGCTTTGAAGGTCAGACTTGGAGTTCTGCTTATGTATGTGCAGTTGTAGACTGAAGGGGTGTGTCCATTAGAAGGGTGTGTCTAGCTATGGGGCGTGTCTGCCAAAACGTTTCTCGCCTATGACAGGAGGGGCAATGGACGGAGCACTTTTTTTTTCTTTTTTTTCCTTCTCTTTTTTATATTTCAGATTTTTGTATTATTTTGTTTTGTTTTATACATTTTTTCAACCCCCTCAATCAATGTCTCAAAGTCTTTTATGTATTTTATCTATGTTACTGATTCTCAAACACGAGGGTTCCAAAAGGGTTCTGCGTCTGTCCCCATAAAAGGACACTTTGGTTCCAGCTAGAACCCTTTTTGGTTCCAGGTAGAACTCTTTTGGGTTCCATGAATATCCCTCTCTGGAAAGGGTTCTACTCCATGTAGAAAAGATTTCTACCTGGAAACAAAAGCGCTTCTTTAAAGGGTTCTCAGCAGAAGAACCCTTTTTGGTCTAGATAGCACCTTTTTTTCCCAAAGTGTACTTAACGTATGTGTATGCTGCTAAATAATACAGATTTACACACACTACAGCAACTTTCCAGTATCAGATTCTTCACATGTTAGAAGGGTTTGTAATAACAACCTTTGTGTTGCAGTCCATATTGACCTCAAACTGCCCTAAATTTGCTTCAACCTTTAACCCCAATGGGACCAGGGTTATAGTTTGGAGAGGTCCGGCTCAGTTCAGTAGCCCTACTCTTTGATGCTTAGGGGGACTTACAGTAACAATTATATGTGTGATGTCAGGTTGAGAGCTTGAAGCAGTATTTTCATTGCAGTATTTTCATTGCAGTATTTTCTGAAATTGTTATGAAACTTAAGTACGATGCTCCGTAATTTATTTTTATTGAACACAGGCTGTGGTTTGTGCTGAAATGGTTTGACCATCCCTCCTTTCTGTGTCTGTCTGCAGCTTACTCCACGTCAGGGGCCCCAGCTCCCAACAGGTTTGTCAGCATCGGATCACGGGACAACAACTTTCTGAACATCCCGCAGCAGACACAGGTGAGCAAACAGCTTTAGGGCTCGATTCAATCTGTATCGATGAAGTTTGAGATTGAAAGTGAATGGTAATTTCCGATTGAGTCGACATATGCAGTGTTACCATGACTACAGTCTCCGCTAACGCAGGAACATTGCCTTTACATTTCTATCGTGCTGTAGCACAGCTCTTCAGCGCTAAGGATTTAATCAAGCCCTTACTCTCATCAACATTAGTACCAACACTACCAAACTACTGCATTAGCACATTAGCGCTTTCTGCTACTTTCCACAGTGTGTGAGTATGTGCTTCCGTGCATGTTTTCATGTGGTGTGCATGCGTGCATGTGTATTTTTTGTGTGTAGGAAACCTGTCTGTTTTCATTGAGATTATCGGTCCAACTCAGGAAACTTACTTAGGTGAATGGATACATGCCAAAATATTTCTTATTCCCAAACTGCCTAACTGCTCCCTAAATCTCACTGGTGTATTTCCTCTCCCTCTCCTCATCCCATGATTTGTTGTGAATGTGTGTTTTACCGTGTGTATGTTTTACCGTGTGTGTGTTTTACCGTGTGTGTGGTTTACCGTGTGTGTTAAACTGACCTCTCACTGTTTATTTGGCCCATCTGGAGCCTGCCCCTCAGGCAGCGGGCTCTCTCTCTCCACCGCACTGCCTCTCGCTCATATGCCTCCTCCATTACCCACTGCACTTTTCTCATTAGTGTCCAACCACACCCGCCCCGAGCCAGCTCTACTCCACACTCCTCCCCACCACATGGAAACCATCTGAAGCCCTCTGCTGCTCTCACCCTCCCTCCCTACACTCCCTCGCTTCACTCCCTCTATGCTCTCCCTCAGCTCACTCTCTCTCTCCCTCCTACCGCCCCTCTTCTTCCCTCTCTCTCTCCAGCTTCGTAACATGCCCTGTTTGACTAACCCACCCCGCTCATGAGGCTCACCTTACACCACCGTGCTAACTCTACGCCATTTTGTCCCTTCTTTACCCTCTCTTTCTGAACAAACTATTCAGATACACACACACACACACACACACACACACACACACACACACACACACACACACACACACACACTTCCTGTGTAGCCCTCCAGTGCTCTGTGCTATTGAGTATATTGTGTTTACAGTATGGTTTTAGTTTGCACTGGAGAAATGAAATTGTATAGGGAGCTTTAATTGGTTGCATATGTAGCTCAGAAATGACATTGTTAGCATAATGCTCTATCAAAACATTAATAATGTGCAAAGGCCTTGTGAAAAGTCTGTTTGCTGTGACTGCAGGGCCTGAATAGAACTCACTCCCAGAGCATAGATATTTGGTCTCCAAGTGCCCTCTGGTGGCAGCAAGGCGGTTCTACGGCCAGAGGAGAGAGGAAACAGGAGAATGAGCGAGGGAGAAAAATAGTGAAAGAGGGGGAGAGGGAGAGTTTCAGCACAGCCCTCCTCAGAGAAGTCACGTCCCGACTGTCTGGTTGCCCGCAGCAACCAGACATGATGTCATAGCCACTTGAACTTGAGAGGGGATGCTGGGGGGAGGAAAGCGTGGGTAAGGAAAGAGGGTGGTCACTACTGCCAAGGATTCCAGAGAGAGTGTTAGAGGGAGATAGATGGAGAGAGAGAGACAGAGAGATAGTGTAACTGACAGGGGAAGAGTTACGAAGCCCATAGGCTGCTGGGACAGAGCCTGCGGCAAGAGGGTGAGGAGGGAGGGCAAGAGGCAGGAGTGGGGGGGTATTCAGGCGACCTGTTAGAGTCAAACAAAACAAACTGCACCTCCCCGGAGGCCCAGAGTTTCCAAGGCTCCAGAATGTTGGCCAGTGTTGACTGGAGCCAGATCCCGGCCGGCGACCCAGTTCTGCTCTCTTTTCACACTGAGCGGGAGAAACTCAATCTGAATACAGGGAGCGCCAGCCATCTCTCCCCCCGCTGCCTGTGGACTCTGAGTCCAGTCAGGAATAACAACAGCCTTTAGCAGCAGAGCCAAACCATACACCCATAGCACTATAGTACAGTACACTACAGTACAGCCAGTACAGTTTGTCAATATAGCTGGGAGTATTTCCTCAATATGACAAGGGGCTGACAACAGTTGACCATTGTTAGTGTAAGGAACGTGTGGGGGCCTCTAGTGGTCAATTGTGGAACTTAGTGTTTACTTATTTTCAATGGTACACATTTTACCTTAAAACTTCTTCAGGATCGGTGGGTCCCCCACGGGATGGTTGAGCTAACGTAGGCTAATGTGATTAGCACGAGCTTGTAAGTAACAAGAACATAGATATATCTGATATTGGCAGAAAGCTTAAATTCTTGTTAATCTAACTGCACTGTCCAATTTACAGTAGCTATTACAGTGAAAGAATACCATGCTATTGTTTGAGGAAAGTGCACAGTTATGAACTTGAAAAGTTATTAATAAACCAATTAGTCACATTTGGGCAGTCTTGCGACAATCTTTTTAGCAGAAATGCAATGGTTCATTGGATCAGTCTAAAATATTGCACATACACTGCTGCCATCAAGTGCCCAAAATCTAAATTGCGCCTGGGCTGGAATAATGCATTATGGCCTTTCTCTTGCATTTCAAAGATGATGGTACAAAACAATACAAAAAAACTGTTTTTTTCTTTGTATTTTATTTCACCGGATTTAAATGTGTTATATTCTCCTACATTCATTTCATATTTCCACAAACTTCAGTGTTTCATTTCAAATGGTATCAAGAATATGCATATCCTTGCTTCAATGCCTGAGCTACAGGCAGTTAGATTTGGGTGTCATTTTAGGAGAAAATTGGAAAAAGGGGCAGATCCTGTTAACAATGTCCTCTTTTTTCTATTTAACAGTCTTGGTTCCTCTGACATGACCTGTCTGCAAACCAGCGTCTAGAATCTTTCTTTACAATTGGGAATTGAAACATGGAAAACAGAAAAATAACCCACAGGAAATTGCCCAACGATCCTTATGTCTCACATAAAAAGTAAAGCAACCCAGGAAATCTTAGCATGATACTAGTAGAGGAACTCTGGACCCAATTACCTAAACAGAGGGACCCCCCCCCCCCCCCCCCCCCCCCATTTTTAAGACGGGAGGATCATAGGATTTGGGACAAGTCATCATCTCTCAAAACCACCGAACCAGCAAAACATGGCAACACAAAAAGAGGAACCTGAAGAGAAAAAGGTCACCTTCTACTTCGGAGCAAGGACACATTGTGCAATGGCTGGGAAAAGCAACTGTTCAACAGTCAAAAAAACTGATGTAGGAGTGGGGATTGAAATTGAAGGGACATCCAATCACTCTCTTGAAGGCACAAAACACGCCATCATTTAAATGAGGTACGCTCCCCACTGTCAAATCACCCACAAAACAAACCCATTAGGTTCCAGTGAAATACGTAGCAGTCCATGCTACTGTGATGTCTACCTGTCACTCAACACACTGTCAATTGACCAATATTTCCCAGTCTTATAACCATTGACCTAATCAGCCCCACTACTAACAAGACAGAAACCATGCCAAAACATATCCTAAAGGTTGCACTACAAGCTGAATTAACACTAATCTCATGTCCACTATTACACCTACATGGCATGGGGGGAAAACAGGCTTACCTATGATTGTATTGTTATTATTAGTGAAAGAGAAAAAAACATGATATGAAAAGTCTCAGCCTACAGTTCAGCAACACCAAGGCCTCCACTCTAACCAGCATCCCAGCAGAAGAACCCAAACCCAAGTAAAGCAAAATGCAATCGCCCAGTTCACTCTTGCAAAACTACAACCACAACAATAAAGTGCTAAGTATACCCACTTTCATTTGAATGATGAATGCCATTTGTAACACACATATATATATACACACACACACCGGGCCCAAGTGGTGTTATTACGTCTGTAACACATGCTATTCACACGTTTCCAGTACACTCTTTTTGCCCCTTGTAGTAGACACAGAACCCAACACACATACTTAGTTAAAAACACAGGCCTCTGCATTAACACCCAGAACTACACAGCTACAGTAGTAATATTCACTTTTGCACAGAATTGTTTTATTTTTGGTTTCTTCTCTTATTGGACTTGTCCCTCTGAATTTGTCCGCTTTAAAAAAAAATGTGTTTGAATGACAGCACCTTATTGAGAAATACAGCGAGACTTCGAGTGGTATTGCCAGGAAGGGTGATTCTGTCAGTGTTCAGTACCATGTAGTGAAACAGTGACATTAGGTTGCTGAGGGCCCAGAGTCCACCTCCCTCCCATCTCCCTGAAGTTTACCCTTTTTGTTTACACTCCCAGACTGCCCCTGTTCCAAGAGCAGAGAGCCACGCTGCGGAGCAAAATGATGATGTGACATATTTGTTCCCATGTTTGGGGAGGAGAGCCTGGGTTGAAGTCAGAGGCCATATTGAGATGGTCTGGTAGGGTGCTATGGTCGCCTCTTTTCCCTGACACGATCTCAGCTCCCCATCCTATCCAGCCTGTTCGTTCTGTTCAATCAGCCCTTATAGATCAAACAGCCCTAAAGATACCTTACCAGCCAAAAGTTAAACCTTTTGAAATCAAGAGGGACAAATTAAATGAACACACTTAGCACAGCGCCACTTGACAAACTCACACACTCACATGCACATTTACAGTATAAGTAGCAGTCACAACCACCCAGCCCAGGCCAGATTGACTGTAAAGGGAAATCTTAACATAGGGCAATCTCTGAGGGAACCTTTTGTTTTTAATCATTCACTTTTTATTTGAATTCCTAACATTACTAAGATTCAGTTCAACATCAGCTCAAATCACCAACCTCACAAAATAACTGGACTGCCTGGCCATGTACTTCACTGCAGGGAAACAATGTTGCCAGACGGCAACCATCTCATCAGCTTGATAGAGAACTAGCACTGCTGAATAAGAATTATGATGGCTATGGTGATTTCTTTTCTAATCTATGGAAGTGCCTCTGTATTCCCATTATGCAATTTGTTAAACATGAATTCAGGTTCTTTTTCTCACATATAAGCTAATAGTGAATGGTGGTGAAATGCTATGTCTGGGGAGAAAAACAGTGACAGCTCACTGAATAATTGCAATCATCTTTATATATACACACATATATATTTATAGATATATACATTTTTTTATTTGCAAAATAAGCTCTGTGGCAGTCTAGTTATTTTTTGAAGCATGGCACAGTCAATTGATGCATCTTAAATATCTGATTAGAGCAAAAGTACCAGTCCCTACACCCACACCTACATCTAATAGCAAAAAGTGTCCACGGCAAATACTATAGATACATGATTTATATAGCAAACAATAAAGTGACATTGTAGTCAAGGAAAATAACAGATTAGATTTTGGTTATTCTTTCTTGTTTGGGAAGTATTGTTGTTGAAAAAATGTATGTATGTTGATTGAGCCATGTGCAATGCCTTGGGTAGATAAATTGTGTTTGTCTGTTAGAGATTGTTTGAGGGCGTCACGAGAAAAGAGAGGCTAAACCCTCTATTTTTTTGTTTTAAGTCCACTTGCTCCGGGACTCTAAACACGAGGGCAGACAAAAAAAAACCCCAGTCTTTGTAAATTGAAAATGAGTTTTTATTTTTTTTCCTTATTCCTTTTAAAAAATGTATTTGTAATGATTTGTTTTCTAAATCTGGGAGGGCTGAAGGAACAATTTAGCAAAACAAAAATATATATCACTAAATGAAACTGGTGCTTTTTACGAAATAAAGTACATTCAAACTCTATTATACATAAATAGTAATAAACAAAATTAAGTGTTATCATAAAGCACATTTTAGGAAACATGCATTATTCTATTTCTCTTTTTGTATTTACCAAGGGGGGAGGGGTTCATTATATGAAAAGGTTGTGACAAAAGGCATTTTTCTTCAACCTTTATCCCATAGCAGGAAGAGGACCGTTCTGTTTAGTTTGATTAGATGGTTATCCTGACAATGGGATGATGAACTAGTGGAAAAGGCCTGACGTAATGGACATCTGGGCCATGACAGTATCACCAGAGAACTGACTAAAACATGACCTATTTAACAGATTAATTGCAACTTGCATCCAATTTTCTAAACTGTGGACATGTTTAAAACTGGCCAACCGAAGTAATCAAGTTTGGGACACAGACAAGATCTTCCCCATTTTGGGAGATGCATCAGATATGGAATCCATTTTTTTAAGTGTTAGCTCAACCACAAAGTGATTAACAGCGTTTGGAGAGATGGGAGGTGTAATGTGAAATACATTTTGGTAGGTTTAGTTGATTAGTAGACTCCTATCTCAAACCCAAACAAGAGGTGAGGGAATATAAGGTGTATTTTGAGCACAGAAAGGATGAGAGCAGGTTTAAATCAAAGAAGTGAACCCTTCCCCCTTCCACTCCCAATCCGCAGTGTAAATTATTCTAAATATTTGTTTGGTGATGTAGTGTTAGAATCAGAGCATCTTAAAGGTTGTCCCTAAAAAGTGCCTTTTGTTCACAGACTCCATCTTGTAATCCTGAGTGCCCGTCTCAAAAAAGTCCCCTCCTTCATATTTCTTCTATATCCTCTCCTTCTTCAAGCTTTTCAAAGCAGTATATATAGTACTAAAGGAAATTGGTGTGATTTAGTTATTTTTATTGTTGAATAATTAAGAAAAGCAAAAAAAAAAAATCTGTCTTGCTTGTCTTCCTGTATCTTGTCTTCTGTCTCTCTTGGACACTGGAGTAGTCTGTAGCTGCGTTACCCTCTCCTTATCCCTCCCCAAACCCCTTTACTCTGAATGGAGGGGTAAAAAAAAAAGCAAAACTTTGTCTGAGCAGAATGCAGTTAGCTCACATGTTATTCTTGTCTGTACGCTTCACATTGTATACCATACCGATCTCTTCAGCTTCTCCATTCAACAGCTAATGTAAGTGAACAAGTTACACCGGTGGGCTCTTGGGGTGTGGCGAGGAGAGGGTCTGTGAGGGCGCCTAGTTTTTCACTGGGATGTATTTGATGACATATCATAACGTGGAGATAAAATACACATAGGAATTTCCCTCTGAATGGGCAAGGGAACTGCATGGCAACTGGGATAGAATAGGCAGGTTTGTTTAATTCTTGTTTTATCCCCCCAAAAAAATTACAGAATTTGGATTTTCGTATCTTATGCAGCAATGCTACATTGAGACCGTTTAATGATGCACCTTTCTAGTGGTTGCATGAGACCAGCTATTAAAACAAGTGAAAAAAGTACCTGAAATGATTCTAAGCACCTTATAACGGAATGGTTCCAGCCCAGGTAGACTGGCAGGCTCAGATCCACAATCAAGAGAACCATTACACCCATTTACTAGATCCCCAAATGAACAGTGAGAACAATTACAGACTAAAGTCATATGGTTCTATACACTGTATGTGACATGTGGTAGACAGTTAAAGCACCTTAATTCCACCAGCAAAATCAAGAGCAGGCTTGATAGAGGGCCTACTTGTTTCCTACAAGAATATGCACGTTTTTATTGTAAGTGATTGAAGCCAGCAGCAGTATTAGCTTTGACAAGTAAAGCACCAGTCGAGAAGCCAGAGTGACAGGTTTCGCAGTGTGTGCTTTGCTTGGGCAGAACATTGGTCCCTACCTATCTTGCCCTGCAGCACCAGAGAGAGAGCTGTCTCTCCCGGGCCCCCCGTCTTTTTATTTTCCTTCGGGTTTGTTTTTAAAAGTGCGTAGGGCCGTGTTTAGTGTTGTGTAGAGTGAACCCCCAGCTGGCCTTGCCCCCCACCGCGCCCCTCAGTGCAGCTTCCCTTCCTCAGGAATACACCTCCCAGAGCCCATGGTGAAATGCATGTGTTAATTACAGTTTCTTTTCCATAATAATAAAAACAGTTTGAAAAGAGCAACACTTGAATAAAAGGATGTTCTTGACTGTAACTCACATGTTTCTGTCTGCTTATTTTCAGATTGCTGTTTGATTGGGTAGGTGGCTTGCCTGTGCTGGGGATGAGAACCCTAGAGTTGCATCATGTTATAGTGGGGTAAGAGGCCAAAATAGTTTCACTGCTTATCAGAAAATCTACTTACCAATACTGATCATGGAGGGTCAAGTCCACAGGAGTAGCACTACTCATTCCCACATGATACCGAAATGCCTGGACTAGAAATGTAATTTATACACACTCCAGTTCCTGTAATACTTTGTATTCCATAAGATCAAGTTGAGTTTAATTTCAGTTGGCCTCATTCATTGTCCAGACCAAGAATGTGGTGCATATGGGAGTGTTTGGCATGAAATAGAACATAAGAAGCCATGACATATTGATGATGTTTAATGAAGCTGAGCATTAAAGCTGTAAAATGCCAGTGTCAGTGAAAGCCATGTTCACAAAAACAGATGCAGTCAAACATATTGGCATGATCACTATTCACTATTCCTTTAAAATAAGTTGAGATTAAACTTTGTGTTCACGTGTGTATTTGTTTCAAAGGTCCAATAAATAAATCAAAACTGAAATGTATCACTCAAGTCGAAAATGGCCTGAACTAAATTCACAATTAATTTGGTTTGAGGCAAGTGTAATTGATCCTACTTGTGGCAAGTTGAAGGTGCCTGCAGGGTAAAAATAGCCATTCAACCAGTTTTGAAAAGGGAAAACTGGAAATTCTGTGCAAGGGAGCCAATACATTTGAATGCATCTGTTCAATCCAAACTCATGAAGAGACAAGCTTTTATAGACCCATTAAACTCCTGCCATGTTAAGTTAGAGACAACATACCTTGATAAAAGTGAGTATTCATAAAACCACACATTTCTTGGTACCCTCCGTTCCCTCAGAAAACCCACAATAGCAACATCTCAAAACACTGAGAATCCTTAGTGTAATAAGGCATGGGTCAACCAAGCCTCATGTTTTACTATCTCAGTTGGAAACAGGTGGTTAAAGCTAGGCGATAGCCGGTTTATACTTCAGATTCACCTCATCACTAAAGACTGTTGAATAGTCTGAATAGGCTCATTCAGGCTGTGGATGATGACAATGATTGGCTATGACTGGGTCCTGGTTTAATAAAGACTTTATACGGACAACCTTCATGTGGACCCTTGTTCCTACTGGACATTTTGGGCTCCATTCACTCTGTAGTGCTGAATATCCGCTTTATAGCGCTATTGACAATTTAAAGGTAATGTTACCGCAGTCGCCAAGACTGCATTCATGGTAAATGGCTGCATATGTCGGCTCAACAGGAAATTACCCTTACATTTTTACACGATACGGGCTGAATCCAGCTCTTAGTGTCTCATGACCAGCTGGTCCCGTTGTATTTGAGCTGCCCTTCATGTGTACTATTAATCAGATCCTATGAGAAAGGTGGTGTGTCTACTCCTCAGCCTTGGGAGAGAGGTAAGTGAGAGTAACTCCAGCATCCCAGGACTGGTCCCTGCCATCTCTCCCCTCCCCCTTCAGAGGATTATATGTAAAGGTAAGGTCAGCGTTGCTCAGCTCATCAGAGACGTAACACTAGAAAGAACTGTGCACCTTTCAGCAAAACCTAACTTTCAGACACATATCCACACAGTAATGTACCTGTACGGTTATATGACCATACACACATCCATTTGTCATTTTGGTTGTTCTATACCGCTCGATTTACTCAGGATGTTGAGCATTTCCACACCCAGAGAGATCATGGATATCTGAGTGAAAACTAAAAGCGCTAGCTTTGAGGTGAAGTGAGGGGACCCCATAAATAACTTGGCCTGGCCACTGGCGAAATGTACTTGCCTATATGACAATATCATGGGATGAGAAATGTGTTTCGCTATGTGGTTGGTTTTTGAATGGCAAAGGAAATGTGAGGGACTGGTGCAATCAGGTGAACAGACCACAAGCGGACTCTTCATGGCCTTCAGTTTAGTTTCCCTTTCCCCTCTTGCCTCAATACACCAACATTGTAGAAGTGCATCAAGGAGAATGTGCTTCCATTACATCCAGCTAGAGCATTAACAAACTTAGATATGCATATCAATGACTTTGCATCTTAATTGAATGGCATCCACCTGTACACACACACACACACTCCGCAAACCCTTCAGCCCCCTCCCTCCCATTCCCAAAGCTCTTCTAAAATTTCAATATATACCTGCCCTAAACAAATCCCACACATTCCATTGGAATTCAAGTGGATTTCATTATTCCTCTTTCACCCTTAGATCAACATATACTTTGTGTAGCTTGTAAGACCCCCCCCCCCCCCTGAAATGACCTGAAGATCGTTGCTCTACAGTGGGGTGCAGTCCTTGTGCTGGGCCGGAGAGGAGGGCAGGCCAGCGCCTCTCATTCATCCTCAAAGCCCTGGTTCAGGAGGAAGTTGGCCGCTAGGTTCTCGTTCTTTTCACAGGCAAAGTAGGCCTGGATCACCAGCGCCTCGGGGAAACCCAACGCTTTTAACTGAGCCAGGAGAGAAAAAAAAAACATTACATTTCAACATTACTATTTCTCACCAGAAAGGTCACAATGTATGCATTTTTTAGCTAGTCTTCTTGTCAGTTGAAGCCATCTTATGCCCTAAACAGTGCATTGAGAGGTCTTTAGCTCCCCTCACCCTCTCGATGGCTTCCTTCTCCTGAGGCGTGACCTGAATGTAGTTGACTGGAGCTCCCTCCTCCACTGCAGCACCCAGGTCCCCCACCTCAGGCGCGTCTCCTACCTCCCCCGCCGGCTCATTCAGCATCTGGATGAACAGCTCCTGGTACTGGCTGATTTGCTGTTGTTGAGTTCAATCAATAGGGAAAGATAAGTAGACAGCAATCAGCAACAGGCAGAACATACATTGTGAAATCACAAAACCTGGGAGGTGTCACTATAGGGAGTGTGTGATGCAAGCTAGTATGAGTGGTGGTGCCATCAGTGTGTGTAGTGCATGGTGTATGTGTGTTACCTGTAAGAGCTGTGGGTTCTCCCGGCCCAGCTGTTGGAGCAGAGCTGGCAGCAGTGAGGGGTTCTGCTGGATCACCTGCCTCATGCTCTGGAACTGAGGCTGGGAACGCAGGAACTCCAGAGGGTTTTCTCCTGCAACACAAACAGAATATTTACAGAAGAGAATACGTTGATACATACAGTAGATATAGATACAACACTTACTAGGGAAAATGCACATAAGCCATGCCCATCTTTCCAACAATCTCATCTGTTATGCAGTGCATTTGGAAAGTATTCAGACCCCTTGAGTTTTTCCACATGTTATGTTACAGTCGTATTCTAAAATTGATTAAATAAATGTTTTCCTCATCAATCTCCACACAATACCCCATAATAACAACGTGAAAACAGGTTTATCATTTTTCAGCAAATGTTTTAAAAATAAACTATTATTTTCAGACCCTTTGCTATGAGACTTGCAATTGAGCTCAGGTGCATCCTGTTTCCATTGATCATCCTTGAGATGTTTCTACAACTTGATTGGAAAGGCATACACCTGTCTATAAGGTCCCACAGTTGACAGTGCATGTCAGAGCAAAAACCAAGCCATGAGGACGAAGGAATTGTCCGTAGAGCTCCGAGACAGGATTGTGTCGAGGCACAGATCTGGGGAAGAGTACCAAACAAGTTCTGCAGCATTGATGGTCCCCAAGAACACAGTGGCCTCCATCATTCTTAAATGGAAGAAGTTTTGAACCACCAAGACTCTTCCTAGAGCTGGCCGCCCAGTCAAACTGAGCAATTGGAGTTTGGCAAAAGGCACCTAAAGGACTCTCAGACCATGAGAAACAAGATTCTCTGGTCTGATGAAACCAAGATTGAACTCTTTGGCCTGAATGCCAAGCGTCACGTCTGAAGGAAACCTGGTACCATCCCTACGGTGAAGCATGGTGGTGGCAGCATCATGCCGTGAGGGTGTTTTTTTGCAGCAGGGACTGGGAGACTAGTAAGGATCAAGAGAAAGATGAACAGAGCAAAGTAGAGAAATCCTTGATGAAGAGCACTCTGGAGCAGGTTAGGACCTCAGGGCTGGGGTGAAGGTTCACCTTCCAACAAGATAACGACCCTAGCTTCATACCCAAGAAGACTTGCGGCTGTAATCGCTGCCAAAGGTGCTTCAACAAAGTTCTGAGTAAAGGGTCTGAATACTTACAGTTGAAGTCGGAAGTTTACATACACTTTGGTTGGAGTCATTAAAACTCGTTTTTTCAACCACTCCACAAATGTCTTGTTAACAAACTATAGTTTTGTCAAGTCGGTTAGGACATCTACTTTGTGCATGACACAAGTAATTTTTCCAACAATTGTATACAGACTGATTATTTCACTGTTTCACAATTCCAGTGGGTCAGAAGTTTACATACACTAAGTTGACTGTGCCTTTAAACAGCTTGGAAAATTCCAGAAAATGATGTCATGGCTTTAGAAGCTTCTGATAGGCTAATTGACATCATTTGAGTCAATTGGAGGTGGGACCACGCAGCCGTCATACCGCTCAGGAAGGAGACGCGTTCTGTCTCCTAGAGATGAATGTACTTTGGTGTGAAAAGTGCAAATCAATCCCAGAACAGCAGCAAAGGACCTTGTGAAGATGCTGGAGGAAACCGGTACAAAAGTATCTATATCCACAGTAAAACGAGTCCTATATCGACATAAACTGAAAGGCTGCTCAGCAAGGAAGAAGCCACTGCTCCAAAACCCCCATTAAAAAAACAGACTACGGTTTGCAACTCCACATGGGGACAAACACCAACTGTCAGGAGGAATAGGCCAAAATTCACCCAACTTATTGTGGGAAGCTACCAAAAACATTTGACACAAGTTAAACAATTTAAAGGCAATGCTACCATATACTAAATTGAGTGTATGTAAACTTCTGACCCACTGGGAATGTGATGAAAGAAATAAAAGCTGAAATAAATCTCTACTATATTTGGACATTTCACATTCTTAAAATAAAAGTGATGATCCTAACGGACCTAAAACAGGGAATTTTTACTAGGATGAAATGTCAGGAATTGTGAAAAACAGTTAAAATGTATTGGGCTAAGGTGTATGTAAACTTCCGACTTCAACTGTATGTAAATGTGATCTTTTTATTTTATTTATTAAAATCCTATTTTTGCTTGCTATTGTGGGGCGCTGTGTGTAGATTGATCCAAGGGAAAAAAACATTTAATCCATTTTAGATTAAGGCTGTAACGTAACAAAACGTGGAAAAAGTCAAGGGGTCTGAAAACATTTCCAGAATGCACTGTACAGTAGATGTAATACTATAGCAGAGATATAGGCAGATGGTCTCACCCTCAGCTACAGTAGGGGTCTCTGTGCGGGCAGATGCAGGAAGCTGTGCTGGAGGATTAGTCTCTTGGACCGGACTGCTAGGAATGCCCTGGAAACACACAGCAGCACATACTCACACAAACAGCTCTAACAGACAGGCTGGTTCTAAGCTGAGGGTAAATGTGCTGTAATAGCATTTTTGGAAAAATGTAGTACACCAGTGTTAAACTGTATTCTGAAAGCTGATGTCGCACAGTGCTGGTGTAATTTTGCTGAGTCGTTGTACATGCTGCCATGTTAAAGTTTCATCAAATATGGTGCCATGCTGTACAGTGTAATTTTGCATTCATGGTCTTTTTGGGGGCTATTGTTCAGTGTCATTTTGCAGGGTCATGGTGTATGGTGCCTGGTTGCACAGTATTGTGTATCCTAGGTAGTTGTGTGGTGTGTTGACGGTTCTCACAGTGAGGAGGTACTCCACGGCCCGATGGGGGTTGTTGAAGCTGGCCCGGAGAGCAGCTACCACTCTCTCCCTCTCATAACCTATAGACATGATCTCTGCCAGCATGATCTCATACTCCGCTCCTGTCACTGACCAAAAGAAACAAGTTGTTAACTATTTACCCGAGTTACAATGGACAATATTTACACCCATAAACACATAGCTGCTAGAAGGCATCTTACAAATCCCCACGCCCATACTACATGCTATCATCAATCTAGCAACACAGCAGATACATTCCACACTGACGCATTATTCACATAGCCAGGTCGAAGTCCATCACTCACCCAAGGCAGAGGAGGCATCTCCCCCCTGGACCTCCACACTGGGGTCTGAGCTGCAAACAGAACGACAGGGTCAAAAATCCAGTCAACCCATTCAAAACATTCAGTGGTATATTGTGGCCATAAATAATATATGCCATTTAGCAGACTTAGTCATGCGTGTATACATTTTACGTACAGACCCGGGAAATGAACCCACTATCCTTGCGTTGCAAACACCATACTCTACCAACTGAGCTACAGGGACTACAGGGGGTGTATTCAGTAAGATGAAAAAACTACGCAATGTTGCAGATAGAAATGTAATGAATGTTGCATGATGTTTAGGTCATATTTGTCCTACACAAAATGTGTCTATGTTAAGAGTTCTGTAATGCTCCACCCTCCTGAACAGGCCCCAAGCTTAGTTTATTACTCTCTCCAATTTGGCAGACTGTCTACAAAATCATAGGCTAATATTTTTAGTCATTTAGCAGACGCTCTTATCCAGAGCAACTTACAGTAGTGAATGCATACATTTCATTTCATACATTTTATTTTTTTTTCCCTGTGCTGGCCCCCCGTGGGAATCGAACCCACAACCCTGGCGTTGCAAACACCATGCTCTACCAACTGAGCTACAGGGAAGGCAGTTTTACGGCTGTCTTCTCTATGCCTACCTGGCTGGAGCTGGGGGCTCTGCGACTGTAGGTGTGGGCTCCTCTGGGGGGATAGGGATGGCTGCAGGGGCCAGGCCCGCAGATGACGAGGATGCAGAGTCCTGGACAGGGGCCTTGGGTGCCTCTGAGGAAGGTGTTGAAGCAGCTGTGGTAGACTTTGCCTAGATCGAGAGGAGATATAAACAGGCTATTATTGTCATCTATGCAGACAATCATGTAACCCCAAAACATGCGGGTGCAGCTCATTAGGAGTCCAAGTAAAATGGATTAGGGAAATGTACCTTAGATACCATAACTACAACAAAATTCTTCTCGTCAATTTTGTAGTCTTTAATAGGTGTGTCATCTTGCAGGATTTTGCCAGCATATATGAGCTTCTGTCCAGACACTGGGAAGTTATCTTTTCCCCTCTCTGCTTCTATCTTCTCCTTCAGTGCCTTCACCTGTTGAAACCAAAAAGAAGCTGTTCAGCCTTGCTTTAACTGTTAAACACAGTGCAACCCAAAAGTTGCTCGCTAACACTGACTGTTTGAATTGCCCAACTTTTTACATTGCGGTTTACCTTACATGATGTAACTTAGCTAGCTAGCTATTTTCACTCTTTATGACCTAGCTAGAAAATGTCTGCTAGAATTTTGCTAATTAATCATCCAACTGGACATGCATAATCAAGAACTAAAATAGATAACGTAGCTAGCTAGCTAGTAATGTGGCTGTCTAGCTAACGCTAGTTAGCTAAAGCTGACATTAACGTGATGAGGGATAACTAACGTTAGCTAGTCATGTAGCAAGCTAGCTGATGTTTTAGCGGATAATAACTTACCTAGCTAGCTAATTATGAGACTCAACATTGGATTAGCAAATTGACACATACATTAGCTTGCAAGCACGCTGGAAAGCTAAGACTAAGAACTAGCTAGTTAGCTAATGCTAGGGGTGTCAATAACATCTTGCTAGCTTGCGTTAGCCTATGTTAGTTGTATTATCCGAATTGATAACAATCTGGAACCAAATAATTTGGTCTTTCGTGCATATAACAAAAAAGATAGTTAGCTAAGCGGGCTAGATAAAACGCACACAGCTGGCATTATTATGAACAAATGGGCACTTACCGTTTGATCTGGGTCTATGTCAATTTGAATGGTCTGCTGTTGCAGTGTTTTTAGCGTGATTTGCATTGTTGCGGTAGCTAACGCTGTTTCCCCTTGCGCTTCAATTACAGCTGTGTTTTAAAATATTCAAAAGTAAAACAGAAATTACATTTAATCCCAAATATAACCACAAGTTCAAGCAAGACAATATTTATCCATGACCATGAGATGTGTCCATGAGCACTCAGCAAATCGCCATCTTTGATGACACAAAACTCAGAAGTAGGTGCAGTGTAACGGTTTGCTGCCCAACTTGCAGCCTCGAGCGCTCTCTGAGTCTGATAGCTACAACCACTAACTGGTCAATCATATGAATGTCTCGGTGTAATCATACACCTGTGGTGCCAGTTTATCCAGGTTGTAGTAGGATCTACAATCTACTCTGCGAGAACAAATGGTACTTTGCATTTATGTCATGATCTGTTGACAGTTGTGACCGGTGCGGTGGCGACCAACTGGGTTTACAGAACAGCAAATATACAACAAATGTACTAACGTTAGTATTTTTGTTTAGTTTACAGTCACTAGGCAGAGTGGCACCTTTTCAATGAGGTACGGTCAGAGGTCCTCCTAACATACCCTGATGAAGACAGCTTGTCGGTCGGAACGTTGGATATTAGGTTATTCAATTATTGAGTCTGAGTTAGAATGTGCGGCTCTCCTTTTCTTTATCAAAGGTCCGCCTAACAACCATTGCAAAGCTACGTTCGATCTGTATCAGATAAGCGTCAACTGAAGTGAAACAGGCATTTTACTTTCCATAATAAAATGTTACTCTAAAGTTCTTAAGAAGATAGAAGCTAATAAATATGTTTTATGTTTGCTGTATATTGTATAGGCTGTAAATGTGTCTGTACATTTGTCTATTGCTGGCAGCACCAATTCACCGAGTTAAATTCTGTCAATGTGTACCACTTGGCCAATAATGGTTATTTTGATTCTGATAGACAGTACTTCGAATTTCCTAGCCTCTTACCATATCCCATACAATCACGCGTCAGTGGCCCAGGAAGCGTGGGAGAAAGATGACCCAAAGTTTTCTCAATAAAAAAATGGTTTATTGGCAAGAACCTAGTTATTTTGTATATTTTATGAAATAGGAATAACTCTGAATACACGGTCAATTCATTTTGTAAATTATTTTCAAAATGTTGGTGTGTATGATTTGTTGGCTATTTACGCTGGTAACGAGTAGTCAAGCGCATCATAATTTGGGTTATGACATCACAATGTGAAATAGGCAACATATTTTGATGTTCTGCAAAATAAGGCATAGTCTACAAATACACTGAAATGGGATGTTTGTGTTGCTGTAAAAAGGTATATGTCTAGTCTGGGCTAGAATTTATCTCATTCTGTTACAATTTAGAGTATATTCTATTCTTTTCAGCTATTCCTAGTTGTTTCATTGTCATTGTCTAGAGGGTATAACTGTATGGTTACAATGGTTTTATTTTCATAAACATGTATTTTTGCTATTTCTTAGACTATGGTACAGAATTCAATATGATTGGGTAACGAGTTCTATATTTTATTGTCAGATCATATGGTTTGGGTTTGACCTTTGCTGCAAGTTCAAATATAACAAGCTCTGTTGTGAAGCAAGAAATATCTTTTTATTTGATTTGTTATGTACTATATTAGCTATATAATGTTTCTCCAAACAGAAAAAGAAGTGCAGAGTTCGCCTCGGGATTGGGAGCCGCTGTCCATCGCTGTTCCCAATCCCACCCAAACTGACGTCATTGGATGCCAGCATGGTAACTGCATCAGTTTGGAAAAACTGGGAGAAGAAGAACGTAAAGGATCACCACCAACTTGATTCTTCCTTTCTCTCTTCTTTCCGTTTGAAACCGTCTACAACATCTCTGACGCCCCTCGACCCCTTGTCTGGCCAAACACCAATTGGCACTCCATCCCCCTCACCCCCCTCACCCCCTGGATCCCCTGCCAGATCCCCTTCCACTCTCTCGAAGTTCTTCAGCCTCTCTTCCCTCTCCTCTCTCCACATGTCATCTCTCTCTTCCTTTTCCTCTTCTTCTTCTTCAGAGGAAGGATCACAGACCTCCTCCCATTTTAGTGCTTCCTGTGTTTCCCTGGCTGTCTCAACTCAGTCATCCTCCTCTGCCACTCCCCCCAGTCCTGCCTGCCCTTCCTCCCCAACCCACGTCTCCTCCCCTGCCCCCCAGTCCTCCTCTCCAAACCCCCTTGACCACCATGGAGAGACCAACAAAGACAGTGAGACTGCCAGGTACTGTATGTAGCCTGATATCAAATTTCATGCCAACCAACACCATTGAATTGAAATGAAAAAGCCAATATAATATAGCTAATCTAATGCATATGTCTGTGTGTCTTTACAGAGATCTTATGAGCTCTGAGGTCAAAGAGGTGGGGGCAGTTGTTCCACAGACAAAGAGAATGGTACCCCGATTTGCTGGCATCGCAGGTCTGTAAACGGGTGCCATTTGTTGGTGCTATTTTTCTCAATTCATCTTTGACAAAGCTTCTCTCTTACCGCTGTCCGTCTCTCGGTCTCTCTCTGCAGAGGCCTCCATTGACCTGAGGGCTTCCTCTGTCTCCTTGGAGAGGTAAGTACTGTAGACAATAGCCACCTTCATCTCACTCGACTCTACATAAGAGTTGTCACTCACACCATGACATGGTAAGGAATATCTGTATGCCTGTACATTAAAACAGTGTTCAAACAGACCGATTGGTGTTGAGCTACTGCTACTGAGGATTCTAACCTGTCTCTCTTCCTCCAGGCCATTGGTCAGGTCTCGGGACGCCATGGCCCGCCTCCGCAACCTGTTCAGAAAGAGTAACACCCAGCTGGGGGAGCAGAGCTGCACAGGCGAGGGTGAAGACAACACCAAGCTCCTCGGGTAAAACACACACACACCTACACACACACACCTACTCTTATCTCTGAGCTCTGCTTTTTGTTTAAAATAATTCTGTGTGGTACTCAGATCTTGCGTTCATGCCTTACAAATCCATTCATTAGTTTACCTTTGGTCCACAGTTCAGATATTAGTGTGGTACTGATGGCTTCTTTCCCACAGGTTGCCTAATATTGGCAACACGTGCTTCATGAACTCTGCTCTGCAGTGCCTGCTGGGGCTGCCAGCATTTTGTAGTGACATCCTGAGACAGCAGGACACCTGGAGTTCCTCCCCCTCCTCTAAACTGCTATGGTATACAGCCTCGCTCTCACCCTCCTGTCCCACCTGTACACACACTGACCCACCCACCTAGACGCTTATAGTTACAGTACACAGTCCCGCCTCAATGTATGTATCAGTGGAGGCTGCTGAGGGGAGGACGGCTCGTAATGATGTCTGAAACGGAGCAAATGGAATGGCATCCAGCACATGGAAACCATATGTTTTATGCATTTGATAGCATTCCACTGATTCCGCTCCAGCCATTACCACGAACCCGACCTCCCCAATTAAGGTGCCATCAACCTCCTGTGGTATTTATGTACAGTATGTACAGTATGTATGTATGTACTGTATGTATACTAAATAAAAAATATAAACGCAACATGCAACAATTTCAAAGATTTTACTCAGTTACAGATCATATAAGGAAATTAGTCTATTGAATAAATTCATTAGGTCATAATCTATGGATTTCACAACTTAGCAAGGGCACAGTCATGGGTGGGGCTGGGAGGGCATAGGCCCACCCACTGGGGAGCTAGGCCCAGCCAATCAGAATGAGATTTCCCCACAAAAGGGCTTTATTACAGACAGAAATACTCCTCAGCACCCCCTCAGACGATCCCGCAGGTGAATAAGCCAGATGTGGAGGTCCTGGGCTTGTGTGGTTACGTGTGGTCTGCGGTTGTGAGACCAGTTGGATGTACTGCCAAATTCTCTAAAACGATGCTGGAGGCGGCTTAAGGTAGAGAAATGAACATTCAATTCTCTGGCAACAGCTCTGGTGGACATTCCTGCAGTCAAAACCTAAGACGTCTGTGGTATTGTGTTGTGTGACAAAATTGCACATTTTAGAGTGGCCTTTTATTGTCCTCAGCACAAGGTGCACCTGTGTAATGATCATGCTGTTTAATCAGCTTCTTGGCAAAGGACAAATGCACACTAACAGGTATGTAAACAAATTTGTGCACATAATTTGAGAGAAATAAGCTTTTTGTGCATATGGAAAATGTATGGGATCTTTTATTTCAGCTCATGAAACATGGGACCAACACTTCACGTGTTGCATTTATATTTTTGTTCAGTATGTATGTATGTATGTATGTATGTATGTATGTATGTATGTATGTATGTATGTATGTATGTATGTATGTATGTATACTCTCTTTCGTACACCCTTAGTGCCTCATGATTTTTAAGATAAAACCACACCCAACTCAGCTACTGATTAACACCAGAGGTGATTTCCTGTCACAATCAGGAATCAGCTGAATCATATCTGATCAGAGGCTAAAGTAGAAGCACAGAACTAATCTGTGGCCAAAGTGAGAGTGTGAAACCTGAATACATGCTCTTTGTCTCCCTCCACAGCTGCTTTGCCAAGTTACATCAGGCAAGGCTTTCTGGAGGCACTGTCAATGCAAAGAAAAAGGAAAAGAAGAAAATCCTTCAAACAGTCAAGCGCTGTCTATCTGTTGTCAATGAGGACTATGAGGACGACGGTGAACAGGTAAGATATTATATGCTAAAAGACTCACATAACAATAAACCTGGGACAGGTGACAGTCTTTTTCCTTAGCTCTGTTTCAGTTGTAGTTGTTGATGTATTTTCTGTTTCTTTCCCATTCTTCTCTTAGGATGCCCATGAATGTGTGTTGCTCCTCCTCTTTCAGCTGAAGGAGGAGGGTATGGCATTAAAGGGCTCCCCAGAGCCATACACCTGCCCCGTGAAGCAGTTAGAATTCAAGCTGAAGACTTTCCGTACCTGCACCAGGTAACAGCTGTCATTTGTATACGGTGTACCTTGATGTCTTCATCACATTTGTGAGGAGGTTTAATGTCAGCATAACATGCAGGATACAGAGGTAAAGCATTAAGATAGTTAGTGTGTAGAGGGATCAAAAGGTTTGTGTTGGAGAGCTGATGCATTTCTCTCCGTACCTCTGAAGCTGTGGAGTTATAGTGTATGGTCAGGAGGATTACAATCACCTGTCACTGAGCCTGAGCCAAGACCTGACACACAGCCTGGACCTCTACTTTAAGGTCAGCACTTAGCTTCAACCAAGAGTTAGTGAGTATGTCAAGGAACACTATCATTAATGTCATGTTCATAATTGTATTGCTATGCTTTGTCACCAAGCCATCTGCGTTAGAGTGTGCATGCAGGGAGTGCTCAGGCAGCATGGCATCTGTGACTAGGCACTTCCTCACGCTGCCCCGGTGAGTCCCCCCATCATCATCTCAGATTACAATTGACAGTCCTGATCTAACTCACCAAACTGGGTTATTGATTTGAGTACAAGACTGATTCCTGTCTGTCTGCCTGCCTGTCTGCCTGTCTGCCTGTCCGTCTGTCTCTGAGCAGGGTCCTAATGCTTCATATTAAGCGGTTTACTGCAGGCGACTGGGAGCCAGAGAAGGTGGACGATCCCATGTCCATCCCTGCAGAACTGACCCTCCCAGTCCTATGTGGGGAGACAGCCCCTGTCCAGCACGGAGCCAGGTTGGTTTACTCTCTGTTTGGGGACATTGCACATTGAGCAGCCAACACACACCAGGATTTTCACACACTAGATATTGATTTTCAAAGCCATCAATTTACACAGGGCAAGCTCACAGGGGAACAACAACATGGACAACACACCTGCAAACTCCCCGAAAGGCACCCTTGATAGACCAGGTAGGACATTGTGTTACTGACATCATGCAGAACACCCTCACATGAAACAGGACTGTTGAGGAAAGCAAGTCGGAAGCTGAAGTTAAGAGTATATTTGTTGATAGGTTTCCACTTCACTTTTTGGTTTGTATTTACACTATATTTGATATACCCCCACCAGCTTCAATTTCCTCTGACCAGCTAGAGAAACCAGCTGACAGTGAGAAGGGGCAGCAGGCAGCCGCTGTGGTGAGGAGAGGGAGAGAGAGAGAGAGAAATATATATATATAGAGAGAGAAATATATAAATAACAGATAATTAGATCCAGTTGAGATAGTGGGTGGATCAAGATAAGGCAGTTTAGAAGGCTGTATCCTGTAGACAAAATAACAATCCTATTATTAAATGTGTTTCCTTACAGAGACACCAGCCAGACAATATCTTCAAATTGTCAAGTGTGATCTCACATCTGGGAGGCAACATGTATACAGGTAAAATGCACGCACACATGCACATCATTCTGAAAGCTTAATGTTGTCACGACTTCCGCCGAAGTCGGTCCCTCTCCTTGTTCGGGCGGCGTTCGGCGGTCGACGTCACCGGACTTCTAGCTATCGCCGATCCACTTTTCATTTTCCATTTGTTTAGTCTTTGTTTTACACACCTGGTTTCAATTCCCCAATTACATCTTCATTATTTAACCCTCTGTTTTCCCCATGGTTTTTGTGCGTGTTTGTTTTATGTAGTTCGGTCCTTTTATGTGGGCTTGGTATTACGTCATGTATTTTGGTAATTTTGAGTAAAGTTACTTTTATTACTCATATCTGTTGTCCTGCGCCTGACTCCTCTGCTCCAGCTACACCCAGACCATTACAAATGTACACTATTCTGTCTCCCTTGTTCCCCAGGCCACTACATCAGTGATGTTTTGGACAGCCGTGGCAGTGGGTGGCTCTGCCTGGATGACGCACGTGTCTTGAGGACAGATGAGGCCACTGTGCTGAGGGCGAGGGCACAGACTGCCTACATCCTGTTCTATGTCTGCAGGTAAGTCTCTAGCCCACACATTTGAGAAGAATGCCACAAATGGAGTCAATCACAACAATGAGTCATCAAGAAAAAAAAAAGTGTTTACCAAAGCTAGAAAGATGATTCATTGACCACACATTAAGAGTTATCCCTTTAACCTGTAATCCCTCTATATGTGTTATTTTCCAGACATTGTATGTACATGTAAGATCTCACTGTCATTTCTCATTGTAGTGGAGCAGGTGAAGGAGACCAGGCCCCTCAGGACCAGGAGAAGCACCAGGAGAACCCATCATAAAACTCAGGGAGATGCACAGAGCCCAGGGACCACCTGGAGTAACACCTACCACAATACCAAGAAACATCAGATTCATCGAATTAGGCTGCCCTACACCACCATCAGGCTGCCCTACACCACCACCAGGCTGCCCTACACCACCACCAGGCTGTCCTACACCACCATCAGGCTGTCCTACACCACCATCAGGCTGTCCTACACCATCATCAGGCTGCCCTACACCACCATCAGGCTGCCCTACACCACCATCAGGCTGCCCTACACCACCATCAGGCTGCCCTACACCACCATCAGGCTGTCCTACACCATCATCAAGCTGCCCTACACCACCATCAGGCTGCCCTACACCACCATCAGGCTGTCCTACACCACCATCAGGCTGTCCTACACCATCATCAAGCTGCCCTACACCACCACCAGGCTGCCCTACACCACCACCAGGCTGCCCTACACCACCACCAGGCTGCCCTACACCACCATCAGGCTGCCCTACACCACCATCAGGCTGCCCTACACCATCATCAAGCTGCCCTACACCACCACCAGGCTGCCCTACACCACCACCAGGCTGCCCTACACCACCATCAGGCTGTCCTACACCACCATCAGGCTGTCCTACACCACCATCAGGCTGTCCTACACCATCATCAAGCTGTCCTACACCACCATCAGGCTGCCCTACACCACCACCAGGCTGCCCTACACCACCACCAGGCTGCCCTACACCACCACCAGGCTGCCCTACACCACCACCAGGCTGCCCTACACCACCACCAGGCTGCCCTACACCACCACCAGGCTGCCCTACACCACCACCAGGCTGCCCTACACCACCAGGGAATAAAGCTGCACAAGACCACCACCAGGCTACCCTAGACCACCTGGACATCAGGCTGCTCTAGACCATCAGGCTGCCCTAGATCACCAGGACATCAGGCTGCCCTAGATCACCAGGACATCAGGCTGCCCTAGATCACCAGGACATCAGGCTGCCCTAGATCACCAGGACATCAGGCTGCCCTAGATCACCAGGACATCAGGCTGCCCTAGACCACCAGAAGAAACAGCCTACACCACAAAGCATGTACCCACTGTAGGCTATCTACTGTATGTTTATAAATATAAAACATCTCACCGACCTAGTGCAATTTATTGTCCTTTACTGTACATGGTAGTTAATAAATGTACCTACAGTGCATTCAGAAAGTATTCAGACCCCTTCTTTTTCCACATTTTCTTCTCATTTTCTTCTCACCAATCTACACATAATACCCCATAATAACAGCAAAAACAGGTTTTTAGATTTTTTTGGCAAATTTATAAAGAAAACAAAAATCTGAACTATCACATTTACATAAGTAGTCAGACTTTTTACTCAGTACTTTGTTGTAGCATCTTTTGCAGCGATTACAGCCTTGAGTCTTCTTGGGTATGACGCTACAAGCTTGGCACACCTGTATTTGGGGAGTTTCTCCCATTCTTCTCTGCAGATCCTCTCAAGCTCTGTCAGGTTGGATGGGGAGCGTCGCTGCACAGCTATTTTAAGGTCTCCAGAGATGTTCGATCAGGTTCAAGTCCTGGCTCTGGCTGGGCCACTCAAGGACATTCAGAGACTTGTCCCCAAGCCACTCCTGCATTGTCTTGGCTGTGTGCTTATGGTCGTTGTCCTGTTGGAAGGTGACCCCTTTGCCCCAGTCTGAGATCCTACACGCTCTGGAGCTGGTTTTCATCAAGGATCTCTCTGTACTTTGTGCCATTCATCTTTCCCTCGATCCTGACTAGTCTCCCAGTCCCTGCTTCTGAAAAACATCCCCACAGCATGATGCTACCATCACCATGCTTCACCATTGAAATGGTGCCAGGTTTCCTCCAGATGTGACGCTTGGCATTCAGGCCAAAGAGTTCAATCTTGGTTTCATCAGACCAGAGAATCTTGTTTCTCATGGTCTGAGAGTCTTTAGGTGGCTTTTGGCAAACTCTAAGCATGCTGTCATGTGCCTTTTACTGAGAAGTGGCTTCCGTCTGGCCACTCTACCATAAAGGCCTGCTTGGTGGAGTGCTGCAGAGATGGTTGTCCTCTGGAAGTTTCTCCAATCTCCACAGAGGAACTCTGGAGCTCTGTCAGAGTGACCATCAGGTTCTTGTTCACCTCCCTGACCAAGGCCCTTCTCCCCCGATTGCTCAGTTTGGCTGGGCGGCCAGCTCTTGGAGTCTTTGGTTTTTGTTCTGACATGACATGCCACTGCGGGAACTTATATTGACAGGTGTGTGCCTTTCCAAATCAATCATGTACAAGTATTTCTGTTTTTTATTTTGTATACATTTGCTAGAATTTCTAAAAACCTGTTTTCGCTTTGTCATTATGGGGTATTGTGTGTAGATTGATGAGGATTTTACATTTTTTTATCCATTTTGAATAAGGCTGTAACGTATCAAAATGTGGGAAAAGTCAAGGTCTGAATAATTTCCGAATGCACTGTATAAGAGGCAATCCCTATCATTCATTCATGTTGGGTAAAAAGTTAATATTACAATAATATTGTGTGTCTGTGCACAGTCTATAGTCTACGTACTCCCTCAGGGTTTTAATGTAACCACAAATACAATAAAGTCATGTAACAATGTATGGCAATGTAACATAGACCGTACGTCACATATCAGTTTGGAAGACAGTCTTTCCCACAACTACTGTGGGAAAGACTAAGAGGACATCAATGTGTTGCACAAGAAATACAGAAGAAAAAAAAATTCTATAATGGATATGTTTATTGGTCTTTTACAACAATAACAAAAAAAGGCTAGAAATACAGGAATACAAGAAATAAAAGGAGATGATGAATACCTGGTCGTCAACAGCCAGCCCGCTAATAATAACAACCTTCAGGATATTAAAGCTTTGAACCCATTGAAATCCTACTAAGGCTCCATAAATCATTCTGTTTTAACACTGGTTCACACCAACATGATGGGAGAGGTGCTTATGGTATGATATGACACTATAGCTATGAAACTGGTTCAAATGCTACACACTTTTCCCCCCCCCCATGTCTTTATTGAGAAGTGTCTTTCAAAAGAAACAGATAAACATTTTCCCCCCAATTTGTTATGGTTTAAAATATTTAATAAAGGCCTCATATGGAATCACTAATTTACAAAATGGTAATTTATGTTTAACATTAACAATCAAGGCATCAACAAGTGTGCATATTCAAATTGATCGATTTCTCTACCCTGAACCACTGAATTAAAACCAATGCTCTAACACTCAATAAAACTTCAATAAACATGAATTACCCTTCTGTAAATCATGCTAAGATTATTCAGCCATTTGTAATGCATTGATATTAAGGTGACACGAGATGTCAAAGAAACCTTATGCATTTTGAGTTAAGCATTTTGTACATGGTACAGAAAACATAACTGAATAGGCAGAATTATACATAGCAGTATTGTAGTATGTCAACCACACATTTGTGCTATCTTCTCTAAAAAAAAAGGCCTTTGCTCCAAGTCTAACAAACCTAATTCCACACATTATCATACACCACTTAAATTAGATTGATATGTCAAATATAAATGGTGGGTTATTGGACAAGGTTATATTGGTAAAGTTAGCAGGGTCTTTTGCTGGTCATATATATAGGGGAAGTGCTGAGGCATCATGGCGTGGTACAATCTCATTTACTACAAACCTGCTACCAAATAGTTATTCACATAGTTATATTTATACTAAACTAAGTGGATTGCAGTATCTCTATGACAGTGGTGGTTTTGATGAAAAAATTCAGTGGGATCGTCATTTAGGCTACCATTGAAAAATAATTCCCTCACTTATGCTGTGCTTTGTTTTACATATCCTGGTCCAATCCTGTACAATCATCAAAGACACATGTTTATACTGACTTGTGTGCAGTCGTCCACCTGTGTGCCAGTAAACCAACTGTAATGACAGTGGTTAAATTCTAGCTAGAGGGCTGTTTGATTCTAATGGGTGTTCCAGGGAAGTAGCTTAACATAATTATGGTAAACTCCTGTTGTTTTCGAGTGCCTATGCACACTCAGACTCCTATGCAATTTAAATTCACTTTTATCTGCAATTGATGTTAAAAACAAATCCAAGGCTTGATGTGCAGTATATTCATATGGAGGAGATTATGGATTTGCTTGGCCCTGCAGCTTGCCATAGAGGGGTAAGGCAGAGTAGCGGGGTCCACTGCTGGTGTCTGGGGTTAGGAGGACAGGGGTAAGGTTTGTGGGGGTGGAGGCCATGCTGTGTGTGGGCTGGAGGGAGAGCTTCTACTCTGGTTGGGGAGCCGCTGGCATCTCGTTGGCATTGGCATCCGTGGGCTTGTTTTCCACCTCGTCGTCGGATAGGAGGTCGAGCGATGTTCCCTCCACCTGCAGCTGACGCCTGCCCGAGCGGCTGGAGGAGAAACTGATGGGGCCTCCACGCCTGCAGGGGACAGACGGGGGCCAGGAGAGGTGGAGAGGTATTAGTAACGAGGACCACAATTTGGCCAATATACACAACTGTTTGTGTGAAAAATATCATCTTAGAGTTTGTGTGTGTGTGGGGCTCTAAATACCTGAGGCGGCTCTTGAGTGTGTTGACCTCGCGGCTGAGACCCTCGCTGGCCTCAGTTGCATCGTCCAGCTCCCTCTGCAGCTTCCTGCGGTAGGCGTTGGCACGTGTGGCCTCCTCCTCAGCCTCCTCAAGCTGCCTCTTCAGCTGCTTCATGCGAGAGTTGGCCTTCTCCATCTGACTCAGCCAGGAGTCACAACAGACATCAACAATGATGAACAGTCAATACTAATACTTACAATACTCAGCAGTCCTGTGGTCCAATGGTTACTGGAAAGAACCTACTGTAGGAAAGACTCCAATCTTAAACCTTCACACCTATTCAATCCTGTCCCACCTTCGCAAGTTGTACTGAATTGGATAGAATTCCTTCTTTAGCTGTGTACATCTTAAAAATGCACTCATTTCTGTTTGTATCAAAACAAGCAGTCATTGTGTAGAGAATCCATAACCAAAAAACTACATATTTTCAGCTGTTGTACAAAACCGAAAGTAAAAGACGCAAAAACTAAACTTAAGAACGGGAAGCATAGAAATAGAGCACATAGAACAGATCTATCGCTTCTTAGACTTGTTTTCAATGAGAATTAAATATATTGTAGCTTTAAGATCTGGGACGTCCAAACATCCGTGACAAGCTCCTCACCTGTTCCTTGTACTGGTCGGAATGGCGGCGCTCGTCCTCCACCTGCATGCACACCTCCTTCAGCTTCTTCTCTGTCCGTCTCACAAGCTTATTGGCCGCTGCTCGCTCCCTGAGAGGAGGACAGAGGAATGAGGTCATAGGGCAGTTAGAGCACCACAGGAACCGCACTGTAACAAAGGCTGTCAGTCATAGATCTTCAAGTACATCTCTTAAGATTGCTTTTGACTCATTACATTGATCACATTAACATTTAAATCACATTCAAGAACCTCTCTTCCAATGGGCTGAACTTGTTCTAAAGCCCTCAAACTCCTCCTGAGTCTTGGTCTCCTATTTCACCCTGTCTAATAACGTTTGGAGTTGTTATAAGAGAGTTGCTGTGTTTCTCACTTAGCCTCCTGCTCCAGCTGCTCCTCCAGCTGCAATATCTTGGCCTCCAGGGCGGTGATGGAGGCCTTGAACCGGCTCTTCACAGAGCCCTCCAGCTCGCCCAGCTTGGCCCGCAAGTCCTTGTTCTGCCTCTCCAGCTGCTGGCGCGCATTCTCACTCTTCTGGGCCAAGCTGCGCTCTGCCACAAGTTCCAGGGTCAGGGTGTCCACCTGGGGGAGGAGAGGGGGGAGAGAGGAAAACAGGGAATGAAGGAGAGAGGGGAAAGTGAGAGAGAGATAAGAGTACTTTTTATGGTAGGGGCTGAATAATGGATTGTTCCCTAAAAGTCAGAAGAACAAGGTTAATATGATTACAATGATCAAGTCTGCAACCTGAAAAGGTTTCCTCCTGGCTCATACCTGCATGGTGGTCTTGCGGAAGCGGTCATTGAGCAGCTCCATGTTGCCCTGTTCCTCCTCTAGTTCCTCCTCCAGCTGAGCAATGCGTGCCTCCAGCCTCCTTTTCTCATCCATCAAGGCAGACTTGCCCGAGGTGCTGTTGGAGATCTCGTCCGCTAGCTCATCCCGTTCCTGCTCTGCGTGGCGCCGCGCCCTCTCTGACGCCGCCAGGTCCTACAGGGCAGAGGTCACACAGAGGCCAAACACAGGTCACCATTTCTCACAGTAAGATGAGCCAGTCTAGACTACAGGAAACCGCAGACCAAAACAGAGTTATGACAGGAGCAATACTACAGCCCACTGTACCTCATGCAGCTGGAGAACCTCGGCCTCCAGGCTCTTCAGCTTCTTCTCGTTCTCCTTGGATTGGGAGAATATCTCGTCCCGAGAGGCCCGGGCGTCCTCCAACTCCCTCTGGTAGTCTTTCATCTGGGACTGAGGGAGAAAGTGGAGATAGATCGAATCCCATTATTGACCAAAATAATCAATTGTATCTTTTTTTTTTATTTGTCTTGTCTGTTCTACAGACGGTGTGAGTTTATTACCTGCAATTTGCGTAGCTGCTTGATGGCCTCGTCACGGGCCTTGTTGGCGCCTTCTATCTGTCCCATCATGTCCATCAGGTCCATCTCCAGCTTCTTCTTAGCAGCCACGGCCAGGGCTCTCTGCTTCCTCTCATCCTCCAGCTCTGCCTCCATCTCACGCACCTGAGGAGACCAGGACAGACCAGGTCAGAGGAGGGGAAGGGGGTGATGTACATTCTCTGAGTGTATGACAACATATTGTTCCTGGAATTTTTTCACACAATTCTTGTTTGTATGGAAGTGATGTGTCCTCTATGCACCTGTTTGACAAGCGCCCTTTTCTTCTCGTCGTTCTGGTCGTCTCGCCCCTGCAGGTCTCTCTCGTACTGGGCTTTCATGGCTTGCATATTGACCTCCAGACGCAGCTTGGCGTCCTCCGTGGCCTGCAGCTCATCCTCCAGCTCCTCCAGCTGAGTCCTCATCTCCTCCAGCTGCTGATCCAGAGTCCTCTTGGACTTCTCCAACTCATGTACCTGGACAGTGGTAGAGAAGATACTTTGAGGTGATGCTATTTGGAATGAATTGGCTTTTAAAAGCTTAGGTTTAACCTAGTTTATTTCTGTAGGATGCAGAGCAGTCCATCTGAAAACAACAGATGCAAACCATTCTGCCCTCAGCTGAACAAAACACCAGTATTCAGTGCAACACTCACGTTCTTGCCCACATCGTCCTTGGAGCTCATCAGGTCCTCCATCTCACTCCTCAGCTGCTTGTTGAGTCTCTCAAACTCCTCCTTGGCCTCCAGAGCCTCATCCAGAGCCCGGGCCAGAGACAGGGACTTGGTCTCCTTCTCCCTGGCCTCCGCCTCAGCCTTGTCCCTCTCCTCAGCGTAGCGTGCAGAGATGTTCTTCTCCTCAGCCAGCAGCTACAACATAGGACAAACACTGACTTACAGAGGGAAAATGTCCACCATCTATCTACACAATGCCATTCCATACTGTGCTCTAAGACCAAGCCAATTTAGCTACCATTATGGATGGCTTAGAGTGATCAGTCAAACCTGGTCAAACTTCTTCTGCTTCTTCTCCAGGTTGGAGACGATGGTTCTCTGGTGGTCCAGATCCACCATGAGGTCGTCCAGCTCCTGCTGCAGGCGGGTCTTGGTCTTCTCCATCTTTTCAAAAGCGATGCCCTTCTCCTCCAGCCTCAGGGTGGCCAGCTCCATGTCCTTCTGCAGCTTCCTCTTCACCTCCTCCAGACCCTCCACCATCCCCACGTCATCCTCCAGCTTTTTCTTGGTCTCAACCATCTACACATACATAAAGTTTATAATGATATGATGCTCACTGAAGGATGGCTACAGTAGGTGATAGCTTGTTATGGTGATATCATCTGTGTTGCAGTTAATGTGTAATATTATTTGAATAGATACATTTAAGCTGTAAGGCGCTGTGCTGACCTGGGCCTGCAGTGTGCACAGCTGTTTCTCCAGGTTTCTGCGCGCCACCTCGTCCTCCTCCTGCTGCTCCTGCAGGGTGCTCTTCTCCTCCTCCAGCTGGCGGATACGACTGCTCATGTTCAGCTTCTGACGTGTCTCTTCCTGGAGAAGCTCCTAGACAGACAGACAGACAGACAGACAGACAGACAGACAGACAGACAGACAGACAGACAGACAGACAGACAGACAGACAGACAGACAGACAGACAGACAGACAGACAGACAGACAGACAGACAGACAGACAGACAGACAGACAGACAGACAGACAGACAGACAGACAGACAGACAGACAGACAGACAGACAGACAGACAGACAGACAGACAGACAGACAGACAGACAGACAGACAGACAGACAGACAGACAGACAGACAGACAGACAGACAGACAGACAGACAGACAGACAGACAGACAGACAGACAGACAGACAGACAGACAGACAGACAGACAGACAGACAGACAGACAGACAGACAGACAGACAGACAGACAGACAGACAGACAGACAGACAGACAGACAGACAGACAGACAGACAGACAGACAGACAGACAGACAGACAGACAGACAGACAGACAGACAGACAGACAGACAGACAGACAGACAGACAGACAGACAGACAGACAGACAGACAGACAGACAGACAGACAGACAGACAGACAGACAGACAGACAGACAGACAGACAGACAGACAGACAGACAGACAGACAGACAGACAGACAGACAGACAGACAGACAGACAGACAGACAGACAGACAGACAGACAGACAGACAGACAGACAGACAGACAGACAGACAGACAGACAGACAGACAGACAGACAGACAGACAGACAGACAGACAGACAGACAGACAGACAGACAGACAGACAGACAGACAGACAGACAGACAGACAGACAGACAGACAGACAGACAGACAGACAGACAGACAGACAGACAGACAGACAGACAGACAGACAGACAGACAGACCAGACCAGACCAGACCAGACCAGACAGACAGACAGACAGACAGACAGACAGACAGACAGACAGACAGACAGACAGACAGACAGACAGACAGACAGACAGACAGACAGACAGACAGACAGACAGACAGACAGACAGACAGACAGACAGACAGACAGACAGACAGACACCATCCCATATGCCAAATATGAGACATTGACATGGAAACAGAATGCCACCTCCTCTTAATGTAAAAGGCCCAATACAGCCATTTTTATATCAAATCATTTCTAGTAAGTGCTTTATTGTAATAGATTTCCATTAAAATGGGCAAAAATAGCTTTTAGTAAATATTTTTCAAGCAACAATTTCGCTAGGACTGTCTGGGAGTGGTGAGGGGAAAACTGAAAACTAGCTGCTATTGGCAGATAGGTTTGGGTCTCTCTTTGTTATTGGTCTATTAAATCAGTTTACCGCATGGCGATGTCACCATGGAAAGCCGAAACGCATGCAAACCTGCTGATTAGAAGGACTTGCTGGTTGAAAATACAATTTATGCAACTATCAGGAAATAACACTGATCAAATTCGTTCAGTGTTAGTTTCATCAGCTGTTGTACAATATGATATAAAAGACAGGAAAACAAGATTTTGTCTGCACTGGGCCTTTAAGATACACATGATGTGTTCCTCTCCGATGAGAGGTTGTCCAGTCTAGCTCACCTGTGTGTCCTGCAAAGCACTCTCCAGGACAGTGGTGTCTTTAACCAGCTTGATTCCCTTCCTCTCTGCATCTTCCAGCAGAGCAGACACACTATCCAGCTCTGTCTGCACACACAGCAAACAGCACAGTTGAGAGACCATCACCAGCAGAGGTTAACGTGTGTGTGCTGCAAATGGCCCTCTCTCACCTGTAGTTTGTGGGAGCGTTCGGCCAGCTCTACCTTGCCCTTCTCTCCCTCTGTGACCCGGGCCATGAACTCCTGGAGCTGGGCCTCCAGCTTCTTCTTCTTGTGTTCTGACTCCATCTTGGCCTGCTGCAGCCCCTTTACCTCACTGACCAGCTCCTTGTTGGCACTCTCTGTGCTCTGCTTGTTCTTCTCCAGGTTGACCTTGAACTGGACACAGACCAAGAGATATTACAATAGGAATCATGCTCAGACAACACAAAACATTTAAAACAGAGGAAGTACTACCTCCACTACCTCATCCAAGTGAAACATTTTCTCTGACTAAACATGACCATGCGGTTGTTGTGAAGCCACCCACCCTTTTGGCCTGCTCTAGCTGCTCGGACAGCTCTTCCAGGGCCGTGGAGTGTCTCTGTCTCATCTCCTGGATCTGGGCCTCGTGGTTCTTGGTCTCCTCGTCGATGGCCTTCTTCAGCTCCGTCACCTCCTGCTCACGCTTGGTCCTGAGCTCCTGCTGGGCTGCGGTGGTGTCCAGGGTGTCCTCCAGCTCAGTCTTTAAGGCCTCCAGCTCCTCACTCAGATCTCTCTTGAGCTTCTCAGCCTTGTTCCTGGAGACCTTCTCTGATTCCAGGTCTTCCTGCAGCTCTACCAACTGGGCCTGTAGCTCCCGTACCTGCTTTAGGGCATTGTTCTTCTGGGTCACCTCCTCATCTCCCCTGACACATACATTTAAAATTCTTTATTAGGATGCAAAATAAAACATTGTCGTACAAGTACAAAGGACCCCAAATAGTCATAGGCATATGCTTGGACAGTTGAACTAAGTTGCTATGCATGTATTTTCCACTGGGTGGCAGTATCAGACAATATATCCTGAAATAAACACAGATACCTTGTTTGTCACTACCATTGAGTATGTGAGTTGGTCCTGAAAGAGCGGATTGTTTTTAATGGCCAGTGATCAACACAGACTAGACATGGGGCCAACATTTACACATTCCAACCCAGTGAGATCTCCTGAATAAATAGCTGCTGGGTGGTCTGGTCAGCACCGTATCGTGACAAGAGGGCATAAAAATGGTAAAAGCTCATAGGGTTTTAATAGACAGATTACAAGATTACCGGTGCAAGTCTGGCCAACTGTAGACCTACCATTGTTAAATATGGCATATAAAAGACAGGTGTTGAGACAATTAAAATAGGAGGGAATTTGATGACGGCGCTATACAGCTATGTGATAATTACTTCAGTCTAAGACAGTCAGACTTCCTCGCAGTCATTATCACACCTTCCAATGGCAAAAGACAGCTATACTACATCTCCAGGTGGCTTCCATCCAGCTTTAGTCTCTCACACTCACACTCTCACACACACACACACACACACACACACACACACACACACACACACACACACACACACACACACACACACACACACACACACACACACACACACACACACACACACACACACACACACACACACACACACACACACACACACACACACACACACACACACACCTGGCCTGTATAGCCTGCAGCTCCTCCTCCTTCTTGGCCAGCTGCACTTTGAGCTCCTCTATCTGGGCCTGCAGCTCAGCTATCTGGTCCTGCAGGTCTGTGGTTTCTCCATCCAGCTTCCTCTTGGCTTTCTCCAGCTCCTGACGAGTCTTCTCCTCCTTCTTCAAACGCTCTGAAGGGAGAAGGGAAGGAGATGGATGGTGTTAAAGTGTCTGGACTCACTATCTATAACTAGTGAGACCTTGTAGGTAAAGAGGACACCTACCTTCCAGGTCCACCATCATCACCTCCTGCTTGTTCTTTGTCTTGCCCAGGTTCTTGGCCTTCTCCTCCTCCTCAGTCAGCTGGGACATCATCTCATTCACACGGTCATCCAGGAGCTTCTTCTCCTGAAGGGGTAAAGAGGAGTCAGGTTGTTAATAATGATAGTAAAGTCCAGCATCATAATGTTAGTAAGGCCCAATATTTCTCAACCCTAGACTGCCTTTCATCTCCACTCACCTTTAGGAACTTGGAGTTCTGGTCCTCCAGGAGCAAGATGTCCTCCTCAAATTTCTTCATCTTGGCCTCGGCTGTCACCTTCTCCAGCTGCAGCTTCTGCCTGGCAGCCTCCTCCTCATCCAACTGCTCCTCCAGGTCCTGGAAGAAGAAAAAAAAAATCACAGCATTTATTAAGAAGGTAACTGGTAGAAATCTTTGGGGTCCACAGAAAATATATTTTCTGTCATAAAATACGTGCAACCACTTCCATGTTCAATCTTCTCAAGCTTCCACTCTGCAGTCTCCATGTCTCATCAGTACCTGGATGTGAGACTGCATCTTCTTCTTCTCACTTTGCAGGCCCTGGGTCCTCTCCTCCTCCTCCTCCACTCTGGCCTCCAGGTCATGAAGGATCTCCTCCAGCTCCTGCTTCTTAGCGGCCAGACGGGCTCTCATCTCCTCAGCCTCGGCAAACAGCTCCGTCTCAGCCTGCAGCTGCTCTGCTAGGATGTTCTTCTCCTCAATCAGCTACACCATGCAAACATGGGCATAATGGAATGAATGGTACAATGCGGAATTGAAATTCATAAAGGGATGATCCTTAGGATCTACACTCTTAGAAAAACATGTTCCAAAAGGGTTCTTTGGCTGTCCACATAGGATAACCCTTTTTGGTTTCAGGTAGAACCCTTTTTGGTTTCAGGTAGAACCCTTTTTGGTTTCAGGTAGAACCCTTTTTGGTTCCAGGTAAAACTCTTTTGGGTTCCAGGTAAAACCCTCTGTGGAAAGGGTTCCACATGGAACTCAAAAGGGTTCTACCTGGAACCAAAAAGGGTTATTCAAAGGGTTCTCCAATGGGAACAGCCAAATAACATTTTTACGTTCTAGATAGCACCTTTTTTTCTAAGAGTGTAGTCTACTGTAGTTGGTGTGGACTGGACACTGACCTGTGAGTGCTTTCTCTCCATCTCCACCAGTTCTCCCTCCACCTTGGTCTGCTTCTCCTTCACCTTGACAAGCTCATCGTCCTTGGCCTGCATCTCCTCCTCCTGCCTGGTCACCTGCAGCAGGGGCTTGACCTGGGGGACAGAACACAGACCTGGGGTCAGCCACTGTTCAAAAGTAGATGATTAGGAGCTTTATCATATAGCTATATAGAGAGACTCGACAATGCTGGTGTTACAAAGACAGATTCGCCATATACAGTAGATATAGTGTACTGTAATGGAGACATGCCCACCTTGGTAAAGAGTCTCCACCACTGCCAATGCTTCAGCTTAAGGTAGGCAGAACAGTTCCTCTGAAGCACCTTCAGACAATTCAGTTGCTGCTGCTTCTTAGCAAACGCCCTGTCAGGAGAGAGAGGGGAGACACATGGTCAGACAGACTGACCAAGAAGGTCAAAGGCAACATATGTCTGTGGCATCTTTCTGTCCTAAGAAGTGTTGTAGTGGTCATGAAAGGAAGGAATTGAGGAAAGGTAAGGCCATTGCATATATAAAACTCACTTGCGGGCCAGGTATCCCCGGCAGACAGACTGGAAGTAGATGATGATGTCAGTGATCTTCAGGTCTCTCTCCTCCTCCAGGTGGGCCAAGACTCCAGCCCTGAAGAAGATCTTACTCTGTCCAATCCTGAACAGGTTAGGATCCAACTCCAAGGCTCGGATCTGGAGTGAAAATGGGTCATAGATTTAAATCCAGGGAAGGAAGGCCAAATCATAATAAACAGTGTCATTTAAGTGATGCCCTATAAATACTAAGGAAAAATCCTGTCATGGGTGTTAATGAAGTCGATATACATTTAACATGCTTACCGTGCTCTAGCTTGTAAAAGGACAAAGAGCCTCTCCCAAGTATTCAATGTGCTAAACACAGTAAAATAGTGACACACAAATCCTCACCATTCTCTCACAGGCTTGCTTGCCATCCATGAAGCCCTTGGGGATGGCGTTGGGGGTGAGGATCTCATACCTGGCAACAGAGTGGACATGAATGTGTAAAGGCCCTGGGTCATTATACCACACCTCCATGTTGACTAGGACCAGGGTGTGAGGAGAGATGTGAGAGGCCTCAGGACTTACAGAAGCCTCACTGTTCAGAAATAGAACAGCTCCATGAGATAATCAAAGCACAACACCCAGGGCAATGGGAAACCAATGCCACTTTGTCCTCTATAATCTATCTCTCAAAAGTAAACACAGGAACTTATCAATGGGGTTGAAATACATAAATTGTCCGTTTGAGGTGTGTGTACAGTGAGTACAGTACCTCTGTCTGAACTCCTGGAAGACGATACGGTTGGGGAAGCCCTGTCTGCAGATACGGATCCCCTCCAGAACACCATTACACCTCAGCTGGTCCAGAACCAGGTGGGGATCTAGCTTACCAGCCTGTAGGGAAGGAGGGAGGGGCATTGAAGTGAGAGGTTAGGGATAGGTACAGTACCAAACTTCATGCAAAGAAGATTATTCTAAACTAATAGCAACTAAATGCTGTTACTGTTCATTCAGCTTTGAAAATTTCATCCAGAAAATGTTTTATAGGGAAACAATGTTACTTCAAATATATTTGTGTAATATTATGCAACATGCCATTCTACAATTAGGATTGCATAGGGACTAGACTAACTACTTGAATACATTCACACCAAAACAACCAGTGTCTATATCCTCTTCTCCATCCATACCATCCATTTATGACAGTTATTTGTGGATGCGCTGCAGAAACAAGCGTGTCTAGTCTGAATCCCCTGGAATACATTAGGGAACACTTAACAGGCCCACATAGCCCATAACTCTCCACTCTGCTATTGTTTCATTTCCAGCCTTCCATCTGAGCTGTTGTTTATGGAGGCAGAGGGCCCACTGAGGCCTGGTAGCAGAGTGTGTCTCCAGGGGTTCTGGTGGGTGGTGTGGGGGTTGTAGTCTGGGCTACAGGGGTTCTGGTGGGTGGTGTGGGGGTTGTAGTCTGGGTTACAGGGGTTCTGGTGGATGGTTGTGGGGGTTGTAGTCTGGGCTACAGGGGTTCTGGTGGGTGGTGTGGGGGTTGTAGTCTGAGCTACAGTGGTTCTGGTGGGTGGTGGAGGGGCTGTAGTCTGGGCTACAGGGGTTCTGGTGGGTGGTGTGGGGGCTCTAGTCTGGGCTACAGGGGTTCTGGTGGATGGTTGTGGGGGTTGTAGTCTGGGCTACAGGGGTTCTGGTGGGTGGTGTGGGGGTTGTAGTCTGGGCTACAGGGGTTCTGGTGGGTGGTGGAGGGGCTGTAGTCTGGGCTACAGGGGTTCTGGTGGATGGTTGTGGGGGTTGTAGTCTGGGCTACAGGGGTTCTGGTGGGTGGTGGAGGGGCTGTAGTCTGGGCTACAGGGGTTCTGGTGGGTGGTGGAGGGGCTGTAGTCTGGGCTACATGGTTTCTGGTGGGTGGTGTGGGGGCTGTAGTCTGGGCTACAGGGGTTCTGGTGGGTGGTGTGGGGGCTGTAGTCTGGGCTACAGGGGTTCTGGTGGGTGGTGTGGGGGCTGTAGTCTGGGCTACAGGGGTTCTGGTGGGTGGTGTGGGGGCTGTAGTCTGGGCTACAGGGGTTCTGGTGGGTGGTGTGGGGGCTGTAGTCTGGGCTACATGGGTTCTGGTGGGTGGTGTGGGGGCTGTAGTCTGGGCTACAGGGGTTCTGGTGGGTGGTGTGGGGGCTGTAGTCTGGGCTACAGGGGTTCTGGTGGGTGGTGTGGGGGTTGTAGTCTGGGCTACAGGGGTTCTGGTGGGTGGTGGAGGGGCTGTAGTCTGGGCTACAGGGGTTCTGGTGGGTGGTGTGGGGGCTGTAGTCTGGGCTACAGGGTTTCTGGCTGGGTGGTGTGGGGGCTGTAGTCTGGGCTACAGGGGTTCTGGTGGGTGGTGTGGGGGCTGTAGTCTGGGCTGCAGTGGGCAGAGGGGGGTTAGTGTGCTGCTCATTGCTCACCCTCTTCTCGTGGTTGGGGATGATGCAGCGGACGAAGTTGGGGTTGGTGTTCCTCAGAGTGGCCATGAGCTTGGTGAGAGACTCCTTGTAGAGCTGGCCCACCGTACGGAACATGCCCTTCTTGGTCTTATAGGCTGCGCCGAAGGCCGTCTCGTTCATCCCTGCTACCTGGTCCAGACCCACGATACGGTCCACTGACAGAAGAAAGAGGGTGAGGAGAGAAGGGCGTTAGATGGGTAGACGCTGGTAGAGGGGTGACTGGTGCGTGAACTAAACATATATACTGTATAATCAAGCAGCAAAGGACTAGAGGCATGACCAGGACAGATGAGGGCTTCTAAGCGTAACATGTAAACAACATGACTGACAGCCAGTGGGTGGGATGGGCGGTTGGCCCTAGCATGACTTCATGTTCATTAAAAGCAGACAAAGGAAACAAGACTGAACCAAGCTATAACCAAGCTAACTTAACTCAAAACATGTTCATAATACAGCTGTTTTTCCAAGAACAGCAGAGCCATTTTATTTGACCTTTCCACCCCCACCGTTACATAAACTGCAGTCAATTGGTTTCATTTGAATGTAAATAGACTAGCTAGATCAGTGGTTGTTCTTGCCATGGAATACAGAGAAAAAAGATCAACAATACCATCTTGTTTGCATATTCAGATAGCATCAATATATGAGGCAATGCTCTTTGCAGAGATCAAGGGAAACGGAAGGGAAGAGACGTTATTATTCAATGTGGTGTGTGGCAGCTCACCTTCCTTTAGAGACCAGTTGGCTGTCTCCATTTAGGACAGTCAAAACAACCTCCAGGCTAAAAAGGCATTCCTCAGAGTATTACTAATATAGTGCCTTTGGAAAGTATTCAGACCCTTTGACTTTTACAGCCTTATTCTAAAATGTATTACATCGTTTTTTCCCCCTCATCAATCTACACACAATACCCCATAATAACAAAGCAAAACAGGTTTTAAGAAATGTTTGCTAATTCATAAAAAAAATGTAAAACTGAAATATCACATTTAGTATTCAGACCCTTTACTCAGTAGTTTGTTGAAGCACCTTTGGCATAAATTACAGTATCGAGTCTTCTTGGGTATGACGCTACAAGCTTGGCACACCCATATTTGGGGAGTTTCTCACATTCTTCTATGCAGATCCTCTCAAGCTCTGTCAGGTTGGATGGGGAGCATTGCTGTACCGCTATTTTCAGGTCTCTCCAGAGATGTTAGATCTGGTTCAAGTCCGGACTCTGGCTGGGCCACTCAAGGACATTCAGAGACCTGTCCCGAAGCCACTCCTGCGTTGTCTTGGCTGTGTGCTTAGGGTCATTGTCCTGGAAGGTGAACCGTTGCCCCAGTCTGAAGTCCTGAGCGCTCTGGAGCAGGTTTTCATTATGGATCTCTCTGTATTTTGCGCCATTCATCTTTGCCTCAATCCTTCCGCTGAAAAACATCCACACAGCACGATGTTGCCTGCCACCACCGCGCTTCACCGTAGGGATGGTGCCAGGTTTCCTCCAGATGTGATGCTTGGCATTCAGGTCAAAGAGATGAATCTTGGTTTCTTCAGACCAGAGAATCTTTTTTCTCATGATCTGAAAGTCTTTAGGTGGCTTTTGGCAAACTCCAAGTGGCCAGTCATGTGCCTGATACTGAGGAGTGGCTTCCGTCTGGCCACTCTACCATAAAAGGCCTGACTGGTGGAGTGCTGCGGAGATGGTTGTCCTTCTGGAAGGTTCTCCCATATCCACAGAGGTACTCTAGATCTCTGTCATAGTGACCATTGGGTTCTTGGTCACCTCCCTGACCAAGGCCCTTCTCCCCCGATTGCTCAGTTTGACTGGGCGGCCGGCTCTAGGAAGACTCTTGGTGGTTCCAAACATCTTCCATTTAAGAATGGAACCCTTCACCCGGACCCCCCGATCTGTGTCTCGACACAATCCTGTCTCGGAGCTCTACATAATTCCTTCAACCTCATGGCTTGGCTTTTGCTCTGAGATGTACTGTCATTTGTGGGACCTTATATATACTGGTGTGTGCCTTTTCAAATCATGTCCAATCAATTGAATTTGCCACAGGTGGACTCCAATCAAGTTGTAGAAACATCTCAAAGATAATCAATGGAAACAGGATGCACCTGAGCTCAATTTCAAGTCTCATAGCAAAGGGTCTGAATACTTATGTAAAAAAGGTATATCTGTTTTCTATTTTTAATAAATATAAAAAAAAAACAGTTTTTGCTTTGTCATTATGGGGTATTGTGTGTAGATTGCTGGGGAAAAAAATATTTAATCAATTTTATTATAAGGCTTGAAGTCAAGGGGTCTGAAAACTTTCCGAAGGCACTGTATTAGTTAAGAAGCGATATCATTTTCAAAACAAGAACTAGATGGAAATGGAACACCAACTGGGCGTCTCAATGTTATTAAATGACACAATCTAATGCATTTGATTTAACAAAAACATAAAAGGAGAAATACTGCTACCAAAGGATAAGTGTGAATGATCATACTCTAGAGCAAACACATTGGGGGATAAATTACTTTCTGTATTCAGAGAGAAAGATATGTCACAAAGAGCACAACAAAACCCAAAAGTAATATATCTTTCGTCCACCAATTCCAATTATGAACGCATGTAATTGCCATCTCTCCTTCCATAAGGTACACAGCAGAGCTGAAATTGACCTGTTTGGTGAACGAGGGTGAACACATACAGACAGTGCTGCACTGGGCTATCAATCAGAGCTATACTACTGCATCTACAGTTGAAGTCGGAAGTTTACATACACCTTAGCCAAATACATTTAAACTCAGTTTTTCACAATTCCTGACATTTAATCCTTGTAAAAAATCCCTGTCTTAGGTCAGTTAGGACCACCACTATATTTTAACAATGGGAAATGTCAGAATAATAGCAGAGAGAATGATTTATTTAAGCTTTTATTTCTTTCATCACATTCCCAGTGGGTCAGCAGAAGTTTACATACACTAAATTAGTATTTGGTAGCATTTCCTTTAAATTGTTTAACTTGGATCAAACGTTTCGGGTAGCCTTCCACAAGCTTCCCACAATAAGTTGGGTGAATTTTGGCCCATTCCTCCTGACAGAGCTGGTGTAACTGAGTCAGGTTTGTAGGCCTCCTTGCTCGCACACACTTTTTCAGTTCTGCCCACAAACTTTCTAATGGGATTGAGGTCAGGGCTTTGTGATGGCCACTCCAATACCTTGACTTTGTTGTCCTTAAGCCATTTTGCCACAACTTTGGAAGTATGCTTGGGGTCGTTGTCCATTTGGAAGACCCATTTGCAACCAAGCTTTAACTTCCTGACTGATGTCTTGAGATGTTGCTTCAATATATCCACATCATTTTCCGTCCTCATGATGCCATCTATTTTGTGAAGTGCACCAGTCCCTCCTGCAGCAAAGCACTCCCACAACATGATGCTGCCACCCCCGTGCTTCACGGTTGGAATGGTGTTCTTCGGCTTGCAAGCCTCCCCCTTTTTCCTCCAAACATAACGATGGTAATTATGGCCAAACAGTTCTATTTTTGTTTCATCAGACCAGAGGATATTTCTCCAAAAAGTACGATCGTTGTCCCCATGTGCAGTTGCAAACCGTAGTCTGTTTTTTTTATGGTGGTTTTGGAGAAGTGGCTTCTTCCTTGCTGAGCGGCCTTTCAGGTTATGTCGATATAGGACTCGTTTTACTGTGGATATAGATACTTTTGTACCGGTTTCCTCCAGCATCTTCACAAGGTCCTTTGCTGTTGTTCTGGGATTGATTTGCACTTTTCACACCAAAGTACATTCATCTCTAGGAGACAGAACGTGTCTCCTTCCTGAGCGGTATGATGGCTGCGTGGTCCCATGGTGTTTATACTTGCGTACTATTGTTTGTACAGATGAACATGGTACCTTCAGGCATTGCTCCCAAGGATGAACCAGACTTGTGGAAGTCTACAATTGTTTTTATGATGTCTTGACTGATTTCTTTTGATTTTCCCATGATGTCAAGCAAAGAGGCACTGAGTTTGAAGGTAGGCCTTGAAATACATCCACAGATACACCTACAATTGACTCAAATGATGTCAATTAGCCTATCAGAAGCTTCTAAATCCATGCCATCATTTTATGGAATTTTCCAAGCTGTTTAAAGGCACAGTCAACTTAGTGTATGTAAACTTCTGACCCACTGGAATTGTGATACAGTGAAATAATCTGTCTGTAAACAATTGTTGGAAAAATGACTTGTGTCATGCACAAAGTAGATGTCCTAACCGACTTGCTAAAACTATAGTTTGTTAACAAGAAATTTGTGGAGTGGTTGAAAAATGAGTTTTAATGACTCCAACCTAAGCGTATGTAAACTTCCGACTTCAACTGTATATACAGTACTGAAATATCTTTCAGAAATCCTCTGTTGGGGTCAATCAGTATTTCCCTTGGCAGGGACGTATCATGCCTCTGATGTGATTTTAGAGGCTTATTAGGAAACCATAGTTTCACAGTGTAGTCGGCTGTCCTTAAATGTGGCATGGTAAAAACTTCATTGGCATGGTAAGCTTCATTGGCATGGTAAGCATCATTAGCATGGTAAGCTTCATTAGCCTTATTATGAAAGGATCTGGACATATGCATACACATTCTTCATAGATGGTGCAAAGGATAAAGTCATCAGATGAAAAGAGCCTTGATTCGTTTGGAGAACCAGAACCAGGCTTCTAACCATATGGCAATGGTCAAGACTGACAACTGATTGGAACAGGAACAGTGCTGAATCATTACAACTATTTGAATCATATTCTCCCCTTAACTCTCTTAGTGACTGCTCTGATTTACTTCAATAACTAAGGGTGACAGAAGTTTAAGGAGTGTGTGCGAAGGTTAAGCGACACTGACTGATGAATCTTTTCTCCTTCAATCATTGTCATTCCACATCAGCTTCACCGATATCTCCAGGGTGATATTTTAGCAAAGCTTCATTTCACAATCTATCTTTTTAAATAAAAGATTATGGAAATCAGATCAGTGATCTAGCATGCAGGTTAAGGTTGCTAAAAGATTTACCCTCAAAAAACAGGCTTAGCCCATGCCAAAGGGATTATGAATTCCAGCAAAGTCAGTGTGATCTGTAGCTAAAATATCCTGAGAAAGAGGTGGTGGAGGAAGTCGGTCTATATCCATCACTCTCCAGTCAGCTCCAAGCTTTACTGACGTCAGTTTACAGGTGAGTGTTGAATACATTAAATAGCCATGGCCCTGGCAATGTCCAGGCTTTTCCTCATACATTTACTCCACACCGGCAGATGTCTCCACGCTAGTATTCTTCAAGGTCCTACCTACGATGGCTCTTCCAAACAAATTATAACAATCCTGGTGCTTCCTTGTGCTGGTATCTCAAATAAACAATCTGAGCTGAGATTTGACTGAGACAGAATGGCACCAGACAAACCAGCATTGCTGAAAGGAACTGTCTTGGTTAGCAACAGTGCATTACGGGTCATGCAAAGCCTAGAGGCGGTGGGTGCATCTAAGGGTGCAGAGTGCAGCCGTGAGCGAGCAGGAAGAACCCTACAGAGCAGCAGCAGCGTGTGCATTCACCTGGAGGCTCAAGGAGACCAGAGGCCTTGTCATAGAAAGAGGCTCTCTGAAAGGTCTGAATGTCTACAACTCAGAAACAGAGAGAGGGGAGGATGTGACGGACAACTCAGCTTTACATAAACATCCATGCAGACACAGATTTATTCTTATTATGTTACTGCATACACACTCACACAAACAATGATTAGTTGTGTACATTGTAAAGGACAGAGACATATTGCTGTTACTGGTCTAGTAGAATATTCCATGCACAAAAACAAAGCAATTCAGGCCTTTCCTTTCTATTAGTTGTTTCTGTATACATTGTAGATGCCCAATGACTCATAACGAAACTCAATCGCTTTTTAAAACAAGTGGATGTGCCAAATGGGGAAATAAAAGGCGGGAGGAGATTTACGAACGGATATTTCAGGTTACCTCACAAATGCACAATATTTTGGCTGGCAATACACATCACAGAGAAGCAAGCAGTTGAATATGAACCAGACAGGAAGTCTAATCGATGAGAGCGCGTACAAATACTCCCACCATAGCCACTGTCCTAAGTTCCAGGTTTTAAGGGGATTCTTCAATACTGTCACTGAACAACCAAGACTCAAACAAAGTGACAACTACATGGTCCAAACAGGAAGAGAGTGTGGGGGACTCACCGTCCTTCCAGAGTTCAGACACAAACTTGTCAGTGGACTGGTTGAGCAGCGTGGCCACGTTGTCATTCAGAGGGTCCATGTTCTTCATCAGCCACTCGTCAGCCTTGTAGTCCACCTGAGGAGAGACAGACAGACTTAAGCTTAACAGGCTATATGTACTGGTACATAGTGTTAAATAGCTTCCTTTAATCTTGTCTCACTGACTTTCATGTCTGATCAAATTAAATAGATACCTGGTCAAGAGAAAATGAGTTTATGTGCTGTAAACAAAACCTATTTATTAAGTCTTAACAAGTGTGAGGACTACTGGTGCTGTGAACAAAATGCACATCTGAATTTAATAAGAAAATGAATGAAGATGATATGAACTTTATTTCCTGTGGAGTCTGGCCTGGAATGTACACAGGCCCTCTCCAGATGGAAGACCACACAGGTGAAAGTTGAAAAATCCTTGATTACGTAACAGTGTAAAATCGGTCTCACACCAATGTGAACCAGATGTGGAGATTGGGAGCACAACTGGGCTTTTGTGCTAAGGTAATTACCTGTTAACTAGAGCTTTAGTGGAGACATGTCTGCTGCCTCAAAGGCAGCACTTTAACATTGACTGGTTACAACGTCATTCAGAAAGAAAACATGTTTCTCAAGACATTATGGAGCTGAACAATAATTCTAATTTCAAAAACACTGCTTCATCTTTCCAACACTGCAACCCCTAACCAGGCAAAGCAACAAAAATGTCAATGGCAAATCAGTTTATTCAAATGAATGAGGTCCTCACCAGAAAAAGGGAGCTCATATGGCAGAACTGCCTTGTTTTCAACAATCAATGATACGATATGAGCTGAGGAGAGGAAGTAATTTCATTGTATTGAGACCCAGGCTCTGTGTGGACGTACCCTGCCAGCGTAGTGAATGATGCAGAAATCGGCTTTGTCCTTCAGCTGCCGGGGTTTCTGGAACTTGGGGTGGGTGCCCTGCTCCTGGAGCACCTTGTCTACAAATGTCTTATCAGTGGCCTTGGGGAACCAGCACTCCTCATCCAACAGGGCCAGAACTCCTGGAGGGTTGGTCTGCAGACAGAGAGAAAGGAGAATAATCTGATGAAGTTTCTCAGACATAATCTTGAGTAAAATACACCTATATGTGTAAAGATGAAAAGCTGACCGGTCTCTCAATGAGGTCGATGCAGGGCTGCAGGTCCAGGCCGAAGTCGATGAAGCTCCACTCGATGCCCTCCCTCTGGTACTCCTCCTGCTCCAGGATGAACATGGTGTGGTTGAACAGCTGCTGCAGCTTCTCGTTGGTGTAGTTGATGCACATCTGCTCAAATGAGTTCAGCTAGAGGAGGGATATGGGGAGAGAAAGAGATGTGAGAGATGAGTATTACAGATCAATAAGACAAGACAGTCCCTCTCTTGGACATGATTATATGTCTGCAACAAGAGATTAATGATCTTGAAAATAAGTTTACCTCAAAGATCTCAAAGCCAGCGATGTCCAGGATGCCGATGAAGGAGGCTCCCTGTCTCTTAGTCCTGTCCAGGGCCTTGTTGATGCGGTGAACGAGCCAGCGGAACAGACGCTCATATGTGGCCTTGGCCAGGGCTTCCACTGCAAAGTCAGCCTGAGGAGAGAACCAGAGAGAGATAGACGACAGACAGCTGGGTACCAGTCTATATCTACTTAACCCAACTTCATGGACCTGCATAGATTGGTGTTAGTGAATGCAGAAACAGTTAGGAGTGTACAACTGATGGGAACTGGAGAACAGCTCCTACCTGTTCTTTGGTCTGGGCCTTCTGGACGTAGTCTCGGCCCACTTTGATGCGGGGGGACAGAATGGCCCTAGTAAACTCCATCACATTCAGCCCCAGCAGGTGACACAGCTTCTGAGCCGCTGGGAGGAGAGACAGGACATTGGGTTACTAGTGACCCATCAGTGTTGCAACCTGGAGATGGGCACAGTCAGAGCCTTCTATAGAGTACAAATAGAGAGCTTTGTATGCAGCCTAACCAGTCTCAATTCAAAACAGTTTGGGAAATGTCAGACAGGAATATATAATGAAAGACCTTAGTAAAGCACTACCGCTTCATTTCACCCCAGCTACCCAAGGATATGGCCACAGTCTGATGTATGATTCATCAGTTAAAAATCACCAAGGATAAATCTCAGCAGAGGCACATCCATTTCCCTAATGACAACCAAACTGCATGGCTTACCGTTATAAACGGACCATTAATGCAGAGCAACATGCCAGAAAGAAATGATAAATTACACATTTATTCCTACTAGCCATCTCCTTCTGAAGTAAAATGAGTAAAATACATACACGGAGCATGAGCCCCGGGGTATAACATACCTGATATGGACCGCTACAACGTGCCTGCATGTCTTTATACAGTGGGGGAAAAAAGTATTTGATCCCCTGCTGATTTTGTACATTTGCCCACTGACAAAGAAATGATGAGTCTATAATTTTAATGGTAGGTTTATTTAAACAGTGAGAGACAGAATAACAACAAAAAAATCCAGAAAAACGTATGTCAAAAATGTTATAAAATGATTTGCATTTTAATGAGGAAAATAAGTATTTGACCCCTCTGCAAAACATGACTTAGTACTTGGTGGAAAAACCCTTGTTGGCAATCACAGAGGTCAGTCGTTTCTTGTAGTTGGCCACCAGGTTTGCACACATCTCAGGAGGGATTTTGTCCTACTGCTCTTTGCAGATCATCTCCAAGTCATTAAGGTTTCGAGGCTGACGTTTGACAACTCGAACCTTCAGCTCCCTCCACAGATTTTCTATGGGATTAAGGTCTGGAGACTGGCTAGGCCACTTCAGGACCTTAATGTCCTTCTTCTTGAGCCACTCCTTTGTTGCCTTGGCCGTGTATTTTGGGTCATTGTCATGCTGGAATACCCATCCACGACCCATTTTCAATGCCCTGGCTGAGGGAAGGAGGTTCTCACCCAAGATTTGACGGTACATGGCCCCGTCCATCGTCCCTTTGATGCGGTGAAGTTGTCCTGTCCCCTTAGCAGAAAAACACCCCCAAAGCATAATGTTTCCACCTCCATGTTTGACGGTGGGGATGGTGTTCTTGGGGTCATAGGCAGCATTCCTCCTCCTCCAAACACGGCGAGTTAAGTTGATGCCAAAGAGCTCCATTTTGGTCTCATCTGACCACAACACTTTCACCCAGTTGTCCTCTGAATCATTCAGATGTTCATTGGCAAACTTCAGACGGGCATGTATATGTGCTTTCTTGAGCAGGGGGATCTTGCGGGCGCTGCAGGATTTCAGTCCTTCACGGCTAGTGTGTTACCAATTATTTTCTTGGTGACTATGGTCCCAGCTGCCTTGAGATCATTGACAAGATCCTCCCGTGTAGTTCTGGGCTGATTCCTCACCGTTCTCATGATAATTGCAACTCCACGAGGTGAGATCTTGCATGGAGCCCCAGGCCGAGGGAGATTGACAGTTCTTTTGTGTTTCTTCCATTTGCGAATAATCACACTAACTGTTGTCACCTTCTCACCAAGCTGCTTGGCGATGGTCTTGTAGCCCATTCCAGCCTTGTGTAGGTCTACAATCTTGCCCCTGACATCCTTGGAGAGCTCTTTGGTCTTGGCCATGGTGGAGAGTTTGGAATCTGATTGATTGATTGCTTCTGTGGACAGGTCTTTTATACAGGTAACAAACTGAGATTATGAGCACTCCCTTTAAGAGTGTGCTCCTAATCTCAGCTCGTTACCTGTAAAAAAGACACCTGGGAGCCAGAAATCTTTCTGATTGAGAGGGGTCAAATACTTATTTCCCTCATTAAAATGCAAATCAATTCATACTATTTTTGACATGCGTTTTTCTGGATTTTTTTGCTGTTATTCTGTCTCTCACTGTTCAAATAAACCTACCATTAAAAGTATAGACTGATAATTTCTTTGTCAGTGGGCAAACGTACAAAATAAGCAGGGGATCAAATACTTTTTTCCCTCACTGTATGAACAAAAACCGGACAAAGAGCTCCCGCCCAGACACTGTCACTGCAGGAGTTCTGAGGAATCTGACCTCTGTTCAGTGAAGTGTCTCTGCGCTGCCAGACTTCATACTGTACTAAGGACAGACATCTGGAGGTGCTGATGCTTTGCTATCCTTGTCTCAGCCACAACGGTGAAGGATGACTCTACTCTGCTAGTGTTGTGATTCCAGCTGACTCACACTAAGGCCCAATACTGATTTCAGCAGAATTTTTATGAAACTGTTCTGCAGTAAATTATGTGGACCAAGTGATTGGACTGTTTTTGAGGCTGAGCAACATATTGTGGGAGGATGATCAATGTTGAAGACTTGCAGCCCAGAGAGTAAGCTCACTGTAAACTGGGACAATGTATTTTCAGCTGTGTGGTGAGAAATGGTCAAACTTAAGCTGGATGATTTCAAAGCGCTGGAGTGTTGGTTGGATTATGTATGGCCTCTGAGGGAATAGCATTACCTGTGTTCTCAGGCATGGAGGCCTGGTCTGTGTTCCTCTCCTTCTTGAAGACAACGTTACCAAACTGTAGTACTGCAGACACCACCTTCAGCATGCCTGCAACCACAAAGGAGAGTGAATCAGACAAGAGGCAAGGAAAGACATTGATACTACATGTATGGTCTAGGGTGTGTGTACTCACATACGATCTCCTCATGGGAGAAGCTCATGATGTGCATGGCATCCATGGTCTCCTGGAAGTTGTCCTTGTCCTGCTGGCCAGGGATGGTAATGTTGCCGTTGGACAGGAAGCGGTAGTTGTTGAAGCCCTCCAGGAGCAGGTCAGCTGAGAGGAGAGGGGTAGGGGGAGACAAATCAAAAACCAGTACTATAACAGAACAGCCAGGACATAACATGAGGAGAAATAATGAAATGGTATAGAAAATATTGAACGAGCCATTTCTGGCACAGAACACTAAAGATTCTATTTGCAGAAGACACTACTGACAATCATTATAATTGGAATGGTGTATAAGATACTGACTTTTGAGGTGCTCCCCGGCTCCTGCCAGAAGCTGGTAGAAGACATGGAAGGTCCTCTCGTCTTTGGCCTGGCGAACGGCCCTGGACTTCTCCAGGAGGTCTGGTAGTCAGGGAGTCAAGGTCCAAAGGAGCAATGCCATCATTCCTGTGCTGGTAAATGGCTTACTGGTTATTGTGCCATGCCAGCAGAATCTTCTCAAACATGCAATGGATTGGTATGAATTGCTGCTTCTTGCTATACTTGTATGATATACTGTAAAATAATAAGTATTTATTTCTGTAATAAGTATTTATTTCTGAACGCCAATCTCAATAGACTTTAATGTGTTAAATGCAGTCCCAATCTAGAGATACTGGGCATAATTTGCAGGTCCTAAAACGGTAAAGTCATGTGTTTCTGATCACTTGTGTCTGAGTACAGGGTGTTTTGTCTAAAAAGTGACCATTTTGGGCTTCAGGCAAGAGCTCAACTGGACCTTAGTTTTACAGGAGACTGAAATGCCCACTGAGTGGGTTGCTATTTAGTCAGTGTTTCCAGAAACCTTGACTACCACCATCTCAGAAAGAGGAATGCCTGTATAGCACACATCACACTGCTTTATAAATCATACCTTCTGCAACGCCAAATCTTGCACAACATGCTATTCTTGAGGGACACAAATTTGACATTTCTCACAAGCATAACGACCAGATATAATTCAATCTTAGAAAACAAAAACCAGTATTCTCCAAAGTCAACCTAATCATAAATAAACAAAGGCTGTGTATGAATATATCTAGCTCTAAGAACCTAAGTCTGTCCACTATCTGGTGAGCACTCCGCACAAATCCCAGAACCCCTTGAGCCAAACCACGACTATGTATGTACATCTGCAGACTCCTGAATCCCCTCCCCCTTCACTTCCCAGTCTCCCATCTCTGAGGATACAGGTCTCGATGTTGGCCCCAACAATGTAGCCGGTCACGTCAAAGTTGACTCTGATGAACTTGCCCTGTAGGGAGGGATACAAAATGTGTAAGGCAGCAGTTCTATACATTGTGTGACATTGTAGGCCTCTGTGAGCCCAAAACAAAGTCCCCACTGAGTCAACAGTATCACTTCTGCAGACATCAGGGACGCATAATGTCAGGTCTGGTCGGAAGTGGGGATACACTGTGTGTGTGTGTATGCGTGCCAGGATTATGGAAGATGGAAAGCACATTGCCGTGCTCTTCAGCAGACAGTGTTCTCCTTCATACACTATTTCACTGTATTCTGGAGAGGCAGGTCCTACAATGCCTATTTACACAGAGGGTCTGTGTATAGACCGTCTACAAATGTGTACATAAAACACAGTACAGCTGTCACATTCAAGACTATTTGTATCCAAGTGTAGCATTTTAAACTTACGAAACGTGACGAGTTGTCGTTTTTCACCGTCTTGGCATTGCCAAAGGATTCAAGGATGGGGTTGGCTTGCAGAAGCTGCCGTTCCAGCTCGCCCTGTAAAGTGAGGGAGAAACTGAGTGATACACAGCCAGTTAATACCGCCACCACATAAACCAGCCATGAACCGCTAATGAAAGATGTATTAAATCGGTATGGAAATGTGCCATTGCTTTCACCACAGGGTGGACATGGGAAGTAAAAAGAGTGTGAGAATGGAACCTCTGTTATGCAGTAGGCATCTGCTATATTTCTACTGAATGAATAACCCATTAAAAGCATGATGTCAGTAAGACGACATTGTACCCAATTATTTCATACAATGTTGAGAAACACTAAATGTAAACCATATGGTTCAGCTCATCTGCAAAACCGAAAATTCTGTGCAATCTTGACTGAGGCTTTCTTTAATAATACATTCCTCAATATCAATACCAGTCTTTGGAGAGAAAAATACTTTTTGTTTGACTGAACACATAATGGTGCAGCACTGGAATCCTCCTCAAAGGGCCTGATCATAATGCTCTTAAAACAGATGTGGTGGTCGTGTTATGCTCATATTAACATCTGGGACTAAATATTATTCAGTTTAGAATATTATACAGTTTAATAATATTATGTCCAAACATACACCAACTGATCAATTTGAGCTATTGAGCAGAGTAAATCCAAGCCTACTGTATGAATCATGTACAGAGGTTTATATGCTGCTTGTCATGTCCATCACAGGTTGGAGGGCACAGCCAACCACAGGGCATAGCCAACCACAGGGTATAGCCAACCACAGGGCATAGCCAACCACAGGGCATAGCCAACCACAGGGTATAGCCAACCACAGGGCATAGCCAACCACAGGGCATAGCCACCCACAGGGCATAGCCAACCACAGGGTATAGCCAACCACAGGGCATAGCCAACCACAGGGCATAACCACCCACAGGGCATAGCCAACCACAGGGCATAGCCAACCACAGGGCATAGCCAACCACAGGGCATAGCCAACCACAGGGCATAGCCGCCCACAGGGCATAGCCAACCACAGGGCATAGCCAACCACAGGGCATAGCCACCCACAGGGTATAGCCAACTGTCTCACAGGGATTGAGAGGCCACTAGTCTACGTCTTCCCCACAAACAGAGAGGACAGAGGGTCAAAAGCAGCACTGCCTGCAGTAACTAAAGTGAGACATTTTGGGGTGGTGAGAGCATTCCTGTGGTTGTGACGATGCTCACATGCACCCTCCACTTCTGGGAGGCACTGCTGTGTCAGGGGCGGTGGCTCTTCCCAAATCCTCAAGCGGTGGGGGCATTCCACCATCCCGCACCTCACCCACTACAACACTACCAGGGCGCTGGCTGTGTGGGCACAACAGAAATAGCACTGCAACCAGCCAGCCTGTACCGCCCTGGTTTCTCTTCGGGGATGGGACACTGGGGCCTGGTTTTTGTTGACCCGGTGGGCCAGAGTTTTCTGTGATTTTAAAGGTTGGGGGGTAGCGCTGCCCAGCCCCACCACAGATATGTGGGATAGGCTCAGCCTACATACGGGTGAGTGAGAGAGTGGTGCAGAGAGAAGTAGGGCTGCTGCCAGAAGGACTGGGGGCTGGCCCACTTAAACATACTGCAGCTTCTACCGTGTAGATGTGTCCCAGCCAACCCTAATGAACATTCAGAGCATACATACATACACTAAACCCCTGGTTCCAGACAAGACACATTATTAACTAAATGTTTTCTGAATAGTTAAACATGTCAATGTAAGAGAAGGGAGCATCACTGGGGTAGCTTGTGTTTAATTAGCCCAATGACTCCACATATATCATTTCCAGTGGAATGAGACTGGAGTCGGGGTGCCTGGGGGGCAGAACATGACATGAGGACTATTGTTCTTTCAGGAGCTCAACTCAGGGTGGAAATCAGATCTAAACTGTACAGATCACATGGAGGTATTGAGTTCCTCCTCCCACTGTCTGGAGTCAGAGAGCTGCTCCAGTCAAACCTCTCTCTCCTGATGGCTGGACGCTAGGGAAGGGTCATGTGTACATTTTCACTCCCTCTCTTATCCTTTACCTACTACACTGCACAATACCTCCCTAATGCACACACATTGTATCAGATCAATGCAATACTTCCACTGCTCTGCCCCACTGAAAAAGCCCCAAGCTCCTGGCTACTGGGTGTCTGGGGCCACTCTTCTATCAGAGCTGCTACTTGGCCCCCAGCCTCCCCTCTCCTCCCTCCCATCATCCCCTCGCTCCACATTCCTCTGGCCCGTGCTCATAGGGATCCTAACTGGACACAGAGGCAGCGTGGTGTGTGAGAGCAGTGGGCTGTAGTGGACTGGTGTATTCTGGCACAGGGACCCAGGTACAGAGTTACAGCCAGGATAACGCCACACATCAACACGGTGTAGTACATAAACACAACCTGGGTGAGTGTACTTTTTTTTAGGGGGTGTTGAATCTTAGCAGCATCTGCTTCAGCAAAGCATAGCTTTACAGAGGGGAAAAAAAGGTTTTGAGAAAGAAAAATAGCAAACTGAGTGGGGGGACAATGAGGGCCAGTAAATATCTAATTTACACTCAGAAGTATCCACAGTGGAGTATTCCATTGGAAAGAATGCTGTAATGTTAGAAGTCTCTGTGGGGGAACAGTGGATCATGAATCAAGCTGAAACATTCTGCGCGGTGTATTAGTCCCAGGTGAGCCTCCACTGTTACTGAAGCATGCCCATGTTATGCAGCAGAGAGACAATAGTAGATTCATTTCATTCCCCAAGATGTCCAAGTGAGGATTGAGATGGAGATAGGAAGGTCACAGCATTCCCACATCACTGACCCACCATGTGCTTATTGATTAGGAACAATCAAAAGCAACAGCTACTCACAGACTGTACTGTAGGACAGGAATCCACTGTGTGTGAATGAGTAGTCAGGTGTTGTTACGGACACGAACAGTATTAGCGTGGCCGTGGGCATTAACCATGCATGAAAGGTATTTGAAGCTATGCCAAAGGCGTCCTGAGCTAATCAAATGAAAAGCTAGCATGAATAAAGGAGAATGGCTGAGATATTAGAGGGTTGTCGTGGCAGAGGGTTTGAAGAGCCACAGTCTGATGTGATTCCACAGTTCACACCAAATCCTCTCATTGCCATGGACATTCAAAGTGGGGATGACAAAGATAGATATGACTGGAACCTAACCACACACAGCACATGCATATGGGGTTAGTTATTGTTCTAAGGTCACAGGAAATGAACAGTCACTGTGTTTCAAATGACAAAATATTTCTTTTCACTTTTTAAGGCTTACTGTATGTTGACACTGATGGGCATTTCCTTAAAATAAACCTAAAAGAACTGATAAAACACAATGTCGGTTTGATAGCAGACTTAAACGTTTTGCCAGCACAAACAAATACCACATATACTGTAGCCAGCAGAGATAAGTTCATGGGAAAGACAGTACAGTTTGAATTCGGAAGGGCATGCAAAAACATCCAAACTGAGCACAACTGTTTTAGAAAGTGGGGAAACACTTGCCTGGAGCTTGTTCAACGCTTTAGGGGATTCGGGCTGTTTGTTTCAGGTAATAAACAAAGGGAAGGGTTAGACCTGGAGGTGCTTATGTCAAACACAAGCCATAAGCAGTGAACCTACTGGTGGCTAACATTATCCTGCTAACATTTGGCTCTGACAGAATGGCACTGAGCACCACGGAGCGAGAGCTGAGACCGTTCAGGTTAAGGTGGTACACAACAACAAACTCATTAGACTCTATTAGAGGAGCTACGTTAGCCATTAGCATCAGGGGTCATTAAACTAGAACACATTGTTTAGAAATCAGTTGAGTACACACTGTGGTACAGCCTCTGCCTTTGGGTCCAGCATGGACACATTGGAGGGTTTAACAGGAGGAGTTCAGTAAGGGAACAGGGAAGGAGGGAATGGAAACACTCACAGGAATGTTGTGGTCTTTCCGTCCTTTGTGTGACGAGGCGACGTGGGCCAGGTACTGGATGACCTTTTTGGTGTTTTCTGTCTTGCCGGCACCCGACTCGCCTCTGTGTGAGGAGGAGACAGACAGGACCAATACACACCAGATAAAACAGAGGAGGAAGAGAGGTGGGGAGAGAGAGAGGAGGGGGGAATGAAGGGATGAGGGAGAGCAAAGAAACTGGTCTAATCTACTACCAAGCAGGCCTCATAAAATAAATAACATTTCAGCACTGTTGAACACTTCCAGCAAATACTTGCATAACCCTTTGTCTACTGTTATAAATGTGCCTTTGGTTGCCAGACAGAGCCAAGCTTCCTGGAAGGCTTCCACATATAATCTCAACCAAATACAGTCAAAACACATAACACTCATCCTCTCAGATGGGATGGCTCTGCTCAGCCCTGGGACATACTATAGACTAGAGAGAGTCTGATACTGTTTGTTTTGCCTGCTCTGCTCTGTCTGATTTTAACTCCAGGGTCCTGTGGTTGGCTGGGCAGGTCTTCAGGGTTTCTAGTCTCTGCTTTTGGCACGGCTCTAATGACAGGGACGTCCACAGCTCCGCCAGGACCCAACTCTCACTCCCCTCCAGACCCAGCACACAGCCACATACCCGTGGCTTTACCATAGCCAGCTATTAGCTCTCCACACAGAATGCTGGCTTAATGGATAAATGGCCAGAGTGCAACTCAATGCGAGTCTCCTCCTCTACACTTTGTATATTGGTGGTGTGGGGGTATAGTGTAATATATGTTAATCAAATGCCATTTCAGATTATTTTCATGTCACATTACAATTGTGAGAACAGTGAGATGTTTTAGGTTGAAATGACAACATCAGATTTGGGCATGGGACATACTTTTCTTCATTCCAAGCAGACTGTCTTTCTGTATTAGTCACTCTTCTTGTTTAAGCACAAGGTAGCCAGGTCATCTGTGTGTGAGGCCTGTGACTCTTGCATCAGTGTGTCACACTCTTAAGGTGAGAGATTCCACAGGTCTGTGACCCACTTCCTGTTCTGTAAACCAAATTACTTACTCATCATGTGGACTGGCATGTAAACCAATTCTCACTGGTTTTCAATGACAAGGAGACTGGATTCTCTCTCAGATTGTACAACAGAGTAGGTTTCTGGTCAGACATGACAACTTTATAAGATAATGTTAGATTGGTGTGCTTATTGCTGTGATAATGGGTCGGTCTAAATGAGATCATTGGCATATATCAGTCAAGCACTCAGAAAGGCCAACATGGGGTGTAATTGTTTGAAGACTGTGTACCAAACCACACTCATAACTCCCTCTACTCTGCACAAAGTTCCTCAAAGGCCAACCTAGTTTCATAACTACATCATAAAGCTTTTTATATCTAGTCAATAATTGAAAACCAGCAGGATGGCACGACCTGGCAAATCACTTCAGTATAACTCCCATTCTGACCAACTAACAGATGCTAATGCTGCTCACTTCACTCCCACATACTGTAGGCTTGTTCTGCCTTCTTCCCTGAGTTTAAGAGCTCGACTGTAAATCTGAAAGGAGTGACTGGGGTGCAACTCTGCATGGAGGAAATCTCCAAAAGTGAACTCAAGGACAAGAGGGGGCACGTCACTGAGACCCTACTTAAGGTGCAGCCACATCAGTCTCAGCGCCAGATAGGTTACTTTTCCAGCTCATAAAGCTGCTGTGTCTCCTCTGGAATCGGCCCACCTTAAAAAAACAACCTCTACCCTCCGAGTCCTCTTTGAGAGGTGGTGTCAGAGCAGGCCTTGGCAGGCTGAGGCGATCTGTTTGCCTTACTGGGCAGTTTAATGAGGTAATGTTTCAGGAGCAGGACAGCTAGCATACTGACGGAGCAGAGCAGAGGCCTCTGAGAACATCATCAGGCGTCATCAGGTGCATTAGCATAATGCAGTTTAGATAAAGGATTGGGCTGATAATACATCTCTGATATGAAACACTGAAATATACACATAACAATATTTTTGATATGTTAAATTTAGTCAATGTCATTACCCCCATTTGATTACCTCGACTAACCTGTAGCCCTGCACATTGACTAGGTACCGGTACCCCCTGTACTATGGCCTCGTTATTGTTATGTAATCTTATTGTGTTACTTTTTATTTTATATTTTAGTTTATTGAGGAAATATTGTCTTTACTCTATTTCTTGAACTGCACTGTTGGTTAGGGGCTTGTAAGTAAGCATTTCACGTTAAGTTCTACACCTGTTGTATTCGGCGCATGTGACAAATGCAATTTGATTTGAAAAGCAAGCTGTTTTCAATCATGTAAAATGTTTCACTGAAATGTGAGTGAAAAGGATGTCAAGAGAAATGATCCCAACAGAGTAGTAGGATACTCACGTGCAAAGGATTGATTGGTCTTCACGATCTGTGGGGAAAAAAACAAAAAGACAGAGTCAGAATCAGCCTATTCCACTACAGATAATGCACACACACACACACACACACACACCACACACACACACACACACACACACACACACACACACACACACACACACACACACACACCACACACACACACACACACACACACACACACCACACACACACACACACACACACACACAGGCCATTTCATGACATCCAGACAAGAAAGGAACACCCCCCATGCAGTGTTTATGTCAACAGGAGTCCCCTGGCCTGCAGTGACAGTGGGGTCCTGCTCTGCCCCAGCAGACACTGAGGAGTGTGATCAGATCAGCCTTACAGCCCGTTCATAAAGACTCTAGCTGTATCAGAGACAGTCATGCTGTGTCAGGGTCAGATCTTAACACGTCTTTCATTTCAAAAGAGATTTCGATCCATAGCAGATTGGACATGCCTCGTCCTCAACTCTGAGGGCAGCCATGTAGACTACAATCCTAGGATCCACAGAGGACTGCTCTGACACCCTGGCTCTGTGGTTGAGGAGGTGCTTGATATTATCAAATCATGCCCTAATTTCATCCATATATTGAAAAACAAGATATTCAATATGACAGAACTACTAAAGTTGAACACCCAGTTACAGGGAAACACAGATAAAAGCCGCCAATTTGGCAAGCGTCTTTCTCCATGCTGAAAGGCAAGTGTTTAATCTAGTAAACACAAGCAACGAATGAGGTTAAAGAGTACTGGGCCTAAGTCTCAGATGTAGCTGGATATCACTGAGTGTATACAGGTGCTCTGAAACTAGTGCATAATAATGTTTCCATAACCTTTTATTCTGCCAACGGTGGTATGATAAGATCCCTAGCTAGCTACAATTGGGGGCTACTAAATTAAATCAATATTCCATTTAATTTGGAATGGCAAGCCAGACAAAATTAAACAGGCCCATTTATATAATGAATATGAATTCAGCGGGCATAAATGATTAAATAATAAAGCATTAGACCTCTCACCAAAGGATTCAGTCATACAACAGGTATACTTAAATCCAAACTGGTTCTCTAGCAGATTAGCAGGAATGTCTCACCCCATGTTCAAGAATGGCCTTTTTCCCTTTATTCAGATTACAACCTCTCACTTTCGGTTATTTGAAAATGAAATTATATCCAAAATATCACTATTTTTAAAACAAGCCATAGAAAGTTGGTTGCAATTTCAGTTTAATCCACCAGAAAAAAACTGAACAAATATTACAACCAATGTTACGGTTAAACTCAAATATACTAATTGATACAAAAAAAAACGATATAACAATAAAATGGTATGATCTTAGTAAATGATATCATTAATAGGCCTGGTGGAGTTGTCACACATGCAGCTAATAAAAATATCTGCTCTAAATTACAACCAACTAATTGCAGCACTACCTCAAAAATGGAAGAGGCAAGTGGAAGGGGTAAAAAGTAAGGAACTTGTCTGTCGGCCCTGCATTAAAGAACAAAATTGGAAAGTTGTGATAAATACAAAAGTATACAGTCTCATTTAAGGACCAAAAAATGTATTGACTGCTATACCATATAGATTGCAAAATAGTTCATGACACTTGGTTTATGTACTAATACACAAAATGACGCTGGATTCAAAAAAGGTTTTTCAATTTAAATTATTATACAACATTTTTGCAACCAATAAAATGTTATATATATGGGGGATACAACCATCCCAGCTCTACAGATTTGGCTATAAAGAGATAGAATCATTAAATCATTTGTTTTGATACTGTCCATATGTAGCTTGTTTTTGGTCGCAGTTTCTGGAATGGCTGAAGAATTGCAACATTTACCTGGAGCTAAATCTGCAAATAGCACTGCTGGGTGATTTAAAAGTCATAGTCAATCCACCAATAATATAATAATACTCTTAGAAAAAAAAAATGTTATCTTAAATTGACAATATGTAAAATCTATGAGAATAGAACGGTTCAGAACTTTTGTGAAACATCACAGTTGAAAAATATATGGCAAATAGAAATCAAAACTGGATGGTGTTCAGAGATAGATGGGAAGGATTTGGTATTGGATAGGACTAAAAACAAACAAAAGATAACTATTGTAAAATATACTGTGTCCGTAAAATGTATAGTATGTATAAGCTGGAAGTAGAAGCCAAAGTGTTGTTGTCCATTAGTTTACTACAATTAGGGGAGTGGTGGTAGGGTTAGGAAAAATATTTTTTTTAATACAAAAAATAAATGATATATATATGGGGGGGATTGGAAATGATGCAGACAATTACATTGATGTAAGCCAAAATCTATCTGCAATATTAAAGCTGATCCACCTGATCTAAAAGTCAATGTTCAAATAGCCTAGAACAGGGCTCTCCAACCCTGCTCCTGGAGAGCCAGCGACTTGTAGGTTTTTGCTCCAACCCTAATCAAGCGCACCTGATTCTAATAATTAGCTGGTTGATAAGCTGAATCAGCGAGGTTACAACTGGGGTCGGAGTCAAAACCTACAGGACGGTAGCGCTCCAGGAACAGGGTTGGAATCAAAACCTACAGGAGGGTAGCTCTCCAGGAACAGGGTTGGAGTCAAAACCTACAGGACGGTAGCTCTCCAGGAACTGGGTTGGAATCAAAACCTACAGGAGGGTAGCTCTCCAGGAACTGGGTTGGAGTGAAAACCTACAGGAGGGTAGCTCTCCAGGAACAGGGTTGGAATCAAAACCTACAGGAGGGTAGCTCTCCAGGAACTGGGTTGGAGTGAAAACCTACAGGAGGGTAGCTCTCCAGGAACAGGGTTGGAATCAAAACCTACAGGAGGGTAGCTCTCCAGGAACAGGGTCGGAGACACCTGGGTTTGAGGCATAGATAGAGACAGTTGCTAGATAGATCAGTGCTCTGTCAGAGAAATACCTGCTGCAGCTGCTGTCCTCATGATTCTCCTTCTGCCTCTCATTATTCACCCCCTCAGCCCACTCATGACTCAGCATCTATTCACCATCTCCTCTAACAAGAACCTGCTCTGTGGACTGGACACACAGTAACTCAACTCTCTTTTTTTCTCCATAGATTGACTCTGATGAAGCTCTTTAGTGGGTGTTGTGGAGGCATGCCAGTTTGTCTGAGTGGCTATCAGCCCCAAAAATGTAATGGAACAGGACCTGTCGGAATGACGTGACAGGCACTCTCTCAACCCTTGAATGTATGGAAAATGAAATCACAAAGTTATTTGGGGATAGGTGACATAGCTGACATGACACAGTGACACCAGAAGGTATATCATTTGGAGGGATGTAACACACGGAGTCAACACAATGAGGGTCTCTGGGTAGGAAGCGATTTGAGTCCAGATGGAAACATCTTGTAATGTGGACAAACATCATAGCCACTGAGGCACCTCTGTGTTTGGATAACCTTTTCTCCTAAAATGCAGACAACATTCTGACGCTGGAAGGATGGAGTCCTCGACATTCATGTGGAAGAAAGAGAGGTTGTTTCATTTCCTGTGGAAATCCTCCAAACGTACCTTAAATTCCTAAACATCAATATCACTGGGAGGAATGCCCCCTCCACTTATACCACCTCCTCTTACTACCTCCATCTATATCTAACCAGTATTGCTGTGCTCCCCAATCTCTGAATGGGTTTGATTTCACAGCCCCACTGCTGTAGGTTACACTGATAAAGTTGGCTTGTCACATTAAAATATGTCTGTGTAGCCCCGGCATTACAGACAACCACGCTGTGAGTGGTCTCTGTCGCCAGCAGAGCGTATCCCCTCCACTGTCTGCTGAACCAGTAGCCTGCCTGACGCCCCTAAATCTACCCACCCTGGGGAAGACGCTTTGAGCCAGGGAGAGAGTGGGAGAGGGGTGAAGTGAGGACACACTGAGTCTTTGTGTGCATGTGCATCACGAATAGCTCATGAATCCACTGCAATTTTTAAAAGAGAAAGGCATGTTGTAAACTGTGAAAATTGACATGACAGCTACAGTGGATGGTTATAGATGAAACAGTCAGAGCACTCTCAGAAGGGATCAGAGGGACAAGAGCTTACTGTGTATGTGTTGGTTACAACTCTGGTCCTATAGCAACTCCTGCCTCTCTGTGTCTCTGTCATAGCTCTGTCCTCACACCCTAAAAGCTCATTGTGACTCAGCTCCATTCAGACTCACCCTGGTGGCCCATGGTATGAGGTGTTGTCAGTGTGAGGTGGCCTGTGGAGGTCTGGGGGTGACTCAGCCACACTGAAGGTCACCATTGGATACCCTTTAAGGTCACTGTGTTTACCTTACCAGCCCCATGTCCCTCTGACTAGACTGGACAGCCACAGAGCGCAGCTGTCACTGCTGGACCCTGCGTCATGGGTACATTGCTCCCCAGCCCAAGCCCATATTTGATCAGAAGATAAAGAGCTTACATGGTTTTATTAAGCCCACAGATCCGGGACTGTAACCTCATGACAGATTTGAACAATGAGTCCCAGGAACAAATATAACTCTACGGATGATAATCTTTAAACTCAAATGATGGTTGGAATGATAAATCGTTCATGTCGGTCACCTTTCATCAGACGACTGACCTGAATGTCTACCAGGTGTTATAGGTGTGACCTTTTGTTATGTCACTATAGTGTGAACTGCTGCTGGCAACTAGTCACACTGATAAAGGACCATATCGTTGACCATATCGTTGAGCGCTCCTATTTCTCTGGCCTGAAACCCCACCTCTTTAAGGAATACCTGGGATAGGATAAAGTAATCCTTCTACCCCCCCCCCCCCCCCCTCCAAAGAAAAGATATAGATGTACTGTTGTAAAGTGGTTGTTCCACTGGATATCATAAGGTGAATGCAGCAATTTGTAAGTCGCTCTGGATAAGAGCGTCTGCTAAATGACTTAAATGTAAATGTGCTCTTTTTTTCCTCCCAGAGACACAGTGTTTCTAGTCATACCTGACTATTGCTCTATTACAGACAACCTTTCCTCTGCCTCAGCCAACCCCAAAAGCTATTGCTCTCCAAATTGTATGCGTCTGATGAGAATAGCAAAACAGGACGGATGATCGATGGGTTGCTGAGTAGAACTGGCCAGGTTCCTGACTACACACCAGACTCCAGAGCTCCACAGGTCAAAGTTTGATTACTCTTCCTCTCCGTGACAGAGCTTTTCACTGGGTTTTCATGAGAATAACTTTCTATGAAACTCCGATGGTTATCACCCACGTCATGTTGATTTTCAACCAGACCCTGTAGCTGTGATCGCTTTGAATCGAAGCACCCAACACCGAGCTTCATCAACTCAGATATACATGATTAGAATATGATTCACATCAGAGACCAATCGCGTTTTTCAAAATGGCAGCTGATTGTCGGTAGTCAGCGATAGTGATGACCTCAGCCATTGATTCATCGATCCAGTCACTGATATAAAATGGTATGCTGGTCTCTACCTATTTCCTCTATTTTCTCTTGTTGTAATATTCTCTCCTTGACACCTGCCTTACTCCCTCTCCACTGATGACGGGTTAGGTCTTCAAACTGTCATTTATCATCTTTAATTCTCTTCTAAAGCCAAATAAATAAATATAGAGGATATTGACTTAAATGACCCGTCTCTGTGGGCCATTTATCAAAAGGCATTTCACAATCAGAAACCTGAGGATTCATCACAGGCAGAGCACAGAGCCAGACACCCAATAAGCTGAAGTCATTCTGTAATACATATCAAAGCCTGATTCTCTATGGCTCATATGATCTCCACGTTCTCAGAAAGCACACTAGCTAACGGTCATTATGTGAATGTGGAAAGTTAGCTTTATTACATAGGGTAGATACTTTATACCTACCATGAAATCATTCATTTAGTATGCATTGTGTTATTATACTCACTATGGGGCTAATAATGATATTATCCAAATCTTATCATATGAAAGAGAAATATATTGGCTCCATACATTCATATCAATCAACTAACTGATCCAAACCCATTGCCTGGTGAAGTGAGCCAGTCTCTCCTCCATTCTCTCTTGTTTCCATGCACAGAGGGCTGTCTGACTGTACCCATCTGTTCTGCCCATATACGCTCTGTCCCTGGCCGTTTCCTAGATGACCAGTTTCACATACCCTGGGCGGGGCCAATGAAATTTGTTCTACCAATTTCACACTCTATTGGCTCATCTCTCTCCCTCTGTCCTGACTGTTGCTCTCATCTCTTATTCTCTCTGTCCTCTGACAGAGTCCTTCTCTCCCTCTCCCTCTGCAGCCATGGCACAGAGCCAATGTATTACTCAGATTATTCAGAAATAAAACAAAAGCGCTTTTGCGACCCACAGGTCCTTGATTTGATCGATTAATCAGCAATTTTTGTATCCTCCCAATGAAGTAACAAGCCACCATTATCCTGGGCCTAACAAGAGAACAGGGTCAAATCAGTCAATACATTCATCAAGCTGTGAGTGAAGTAATTGCAGGACTACTGAAAACCCCTTTCTGAAGGCTCATGAAGGCTGCTCTCAGTACAATCAAGCTGGCAGTCTCCTGCCATCAATTCAGAGTGAACAGTTCACTATAACCAGGGGAGAACCTATACCCCTACCAACGAAATACAACAGTTCAGATAATGATTGGGCAAACACAAACATGTCCTTGGCCTTGTTGTCTGTTGCTCCACACAGCATGCAAAACTACGGGAATGAAAGAGATGGAAGGTGGCACATATAAACAACAACGCATCTAGGTCTACATCTAGGACTACATCTAGGTCTACATCTAGGTCTACATCTAGGACTACATCTAGGTCTACATCTAGGTCTACATCTAGGACTACATCTAGGTCTACATCTAGGTCTACATCTAGGACTACATCTAGGACTACATCTAGGTCTACATCTAGGACTACATCTAGGTCTACATCTAGGTCTACATCTAGGTCTACATCTAGGTCTACATCTAGGACTACATCTAGGTCTACATCTAGGTCTACATCTAGGTCTACATCTAGGACTACATCTAGGTCTACATCGAGGTCTACATCTAGGTCTACATCGAGGTCTACATCGAGGTCTACATCGAGGTCTACATCTAGGTCTACATCTAGGTCTACATCTAGGTCTACATCTAGGACTACATCTAGGACTACATCGAGGTCTACATCGAGGTCTACATCTAGGTCTACATCTAGGTCTACATCTAGGTCTACATCGAGGTCTACATCTAGGTCTACATCGAGGTCTACATCTAGGTCTACATCTAGGTCTACATCTAGGTCTACATCTAGGACTACATCGAGGTCTACATCGAGGTCTACATCTAGGTCTACATCTAGGTCTACATCTAGGTCTACATAGACAAACAACCCTCTCCTCGTGTCCCCCCTGGGCCACGCGGCAGGAGACAGACTGGGGATCCATTTTCCACTAATAATTTATTCCCCAGACGGATTAATCTACTCATTCCACACATTCCAGACCCCCCTCAGGCCACCCCTTTTACCCCCTCAACCTCTCCCCTCCTCCCTCAACTAGCCCCCTGATCTCTCAACATTCCCATCTATTCCCCAAAATATGTCCAAGCCTCCCTAACCTTGAAACGTAGGGGTACAGTGGAGCCCAAGTACGGATTGTAGCCTACTCCATTCCACTCTTCCTGCTGGACCACTCCAAATTCAAACAAGTCAAAGAGGCAGAGAAAATAATGGTTTTGTTCTGACCTCATGGGGTCTGTAGTTAGTGAAATATGATCACATTCTAGGGGAGGCAGGGTGAGAGCTGGTATGAGAAAACAGCCTCACCACCACTTCAACTGGATACAACACTCTTTTCCCACATCCTTCTTCCTGCTCTCTAAATTAACTTCATAAAAGAAGTCATAAAACGCCAACAAACGCAGTGCTAATTCTAGAGCCATGGTTACCACTTAGCACACATCAGAAATCCTGAGTGATGGCCAGTATTCCCCATACACTCTAAGGGTATATCACTACCTAGGCCTACCCTACCTTGTACACAGACACAGACACAGACACTCATCAGTCATAGTAGAGCAGAGGCATGGATCATCGACTGGGTGGGACTGGTCATTAGAGCACTAGCAATAGAAAGAGCTGTGACCTGTTTACTCATATAGAGCAGTCAGGATGGATTCCAGGGGTACTTAAAGCCGGAGGAACAAAAGCCTGAGTGTCTGTGTGAGAGAGTGTGAGGTCCCTGCCATGTCTGGGGTTTCTCACTGCTGTATTGTCAATGCTGCGACGCAGGGAGCCTAGCCCAATCTCAATACCCCCTCCACACACACACACACACTCTCTCACACACGAAACACACACCCGCCAGACTGCATTCTCAGACGGGTGAACTGGTAAACACACAATTAGATCTGGCCAGTCCTCTCTGTACCTGCTCTGTGTAACTGTCACCTCTGGGCTTCTGAGCTGTTATGATAACCCACACTAACACTGTGGAGTTCTGCTGCTGAGAGGACTGGGCCAGAGGGAGAGGCCGACATGCACCGTTCATTAAAGTAGTCACAACACAGTATGACTCTTCCTTCGTCAGAGGGGGATTCTGGTCATATATCCTGGTGGTAATGAAGAGCTCGCCAAGCCTGATGAATGTTGTAATGGAGACTGGGCTTTTTTCTCTCCTTTTTTAAACGGATTTTACCAGGTTTTGTCTCATTAAAATACCTACAAAGTGATACTTTGAGACTAGTTTGACACAAAGCTGAGTGTGTCAGATCAGAAGAAGACCTTCCGGTTCTGCCAGCTAGCAGTGCATTGTGGGCTGCAGTCAGTAATAAGTTATGACTGTTGGAATTCAGATGACCATGGTTCCCCTCACCATCAACGCTGGGGTTCTGGGGCGAGGACATTCCTGTGATGTCACAGAGGGTGGCCAGGCTTCCTGGCCCACAGCAACTGGTAGGGGTAAAGGGGAGGAGGTGAGGGGGCAGAGAGGGGGGGGGAGCTGTAGACTGCACCCTTCAAGGCCATGGAAACCCACTGACAGTAATACATAGAGAGCAGCATGGTGGGCCAGACCTGGGCATGCAGTGGACAAGGTAGGATGGCGTCAATCAACTCGGATACACAGATGAGGGCATTCTAGATGTGGCATTGTAGGCCGGAATGGAATGTGTTGCAGTGACTACTGTAGCTACAATAAATAACTTCCCATCCTATGAGAGAGAGTACTTTTTTGGTTTGACTCAATTACAGTGGAAATTGAGATCATTGACAGGAATGGAATAAGGGTCAGATAGAAGGTGATTACTGTTCCCTATCTAGTGAATATGACAGGGGAGGGTGTGTGAAGTGACCAGTGGGACTAGGGGGAGAGAGAGAGGAGAGAGATCCTGCACATTAAAGGAAGGAAGTCATTGTCCTACCTCACACCTAGCGAGGCTTCCTTCCTCCCACACCTAAGCCTGTTGACCCCCACAGAGGGTATCAGCCTTTCTCACACACACACACACACACACACACACACACACACACACACACACACACACACACAGACTCAATGTTCCTTTTGGTTCACTAAACCCATTGCCCTGACAGACATCCAGCAGCACCAAAATAGCAGGAGATACACACTCATGTTCTCAATGCTTAGGCTAGTCACTATAGAGAGGGGGAGCCACCCTGCCCTGCTCCTGATACAGTCCCTGTTCAGACCCAATCCCTACATCTGATACAGGTCATCCCTGTTTGGACCCATTCACTAACTCACAACAGAAAGCCATCACTGATTTAAACACGGATGCACCTCATGCTGTTTAGAACGCAGTCACCTGTAAAACAGACTGTTACTCATCCAAACTCTTACCTACAGAGAGCCTAGTCTGGCAGAGCCCCACCCTACAGTCATCACTGTGAGAACTACAGAATGACTCAAACCTGTCTCCACTCTTAAATATGCTGAAAACAGGTTGAGTCCGAGCATAGAACACCTACTGCCATCAGGGGTAATACTGTACACCCAGGTAGTTGATCTGAATTCCTTGAATTGCAGCTTCAGATATTCAAAGGGATTTATTCCAGTGTACCATGAGGCAATCATGCAGTCCAGTCCTGTCCGTACATATCTACATTCTAAGTGTGTAGTCACTGCTACATTCTCCAGACAGCGATCCAAACACTCCCTGCTTCCACAGAGACCCTCCATGTCAGAATATATCACATTACCAAGTGACCTGGTTGTCAGTGTTCATCTGCCCACTTTCCATGTATGACACTTTCAAATAGACGTATCCCATGCTCTCATTTTATGGAGCATATTTACATTCAGGCACTGCTGCTACTTTATCCAGACAATCCAGGCAGTTTCCCACATTTCCCCTCTCCCCAGAGGTCCACTAAATGTGTATTTGTTGGAAAGAGTTGGTTGTGTACTGTCCGACATGTCCCTCCTTTCCCTCCACAGAGGCTGGTGGCAGCTCCAAGGAGGGAGGGAATGAGTGAGGGGCAGTAGCTTCAGGTAACCTCATCTCCCTGGCTCAGACTGCAGCTATCTCAGCTATGTGTGACCAATGAAAACACTTCTAGACAGTTGACGGTGGTTCTCGCTCTTCACCCACCCACCCACCCAGCACCATGTCTCCAGTGGTGCCAGGCATGCCCAGACCGTGGGTGGATTAGTGGCATTGTGTGGCCACCCAAGACACAGGCCCCAGTAAAAGATTGGACAGACCTGCAACGCTGGGGAAGCTGCCATTATACCTATGGAAATAACACATACATTTCACATGAAGTGTTCCAAAACATATTTCCATGTGATCTTATGTGAAGTTAATACGATAACGTGACAACATGTGATAACATGAAACTACACTTGAAAACATGTGATCACGTGAAGTTTTCCAAAAGACATGTTTTCACATTAATACACGTGAAATTTCATGTGAAATCATGTGTTTTTTCTGTAAGGGTATTTATAACAGCCCCATAACCTCTAACATATACAGCAATAAAGCACCTATGATAATAATTTATTTCATAACAGGACTGTCATTCATAGCCATGCATGTATGTTGAGAAAACTCCCCACATCGTCAGGGGCTTTCATGGGGTCTCCATTCAACCCCGGTCTGTAATCTCAGACTCTGCTCCCTCCCACCAGTGAAACCTCTAAAAACCAGTGAACTGAGGATAACATGTTCATGTCACTGGTTTATTAAGGGTGCATTCTTTCTCCCTATTGGAGACTCAACAGTTCATAGCTGTCTGAGATCAGAGATCTATGACAAGAGCCCGCCAACAGAAATACCATTTTATACTGAATGAACTCCACAGCTGTCTGCCATTAGGGGAGCATCTGCCAACATGTGTCTATATGAGTGGGATTGTGTGTGTGTACACTGCCATTTGTCTGAAACTCTAGTACATCCAACAAAGAACACAGAGTTATTTTCACTACAGAGAGAGGGTCCCTAACAGACACACCCCTATCTCCCCTGGGGTGCCCCCCTTCTACCATAGCCCCGTCCCGCCTGGCCCTTCACACCTGTGCTGTCACTCAGACCTGACCTCTTCCCTGCAGTCAACCCTCTCTGCCCCAACACAAGGCCCCCTTTTCCCAGGGAAGAGCCCTGTCGGTCCGGGCCTCTCCATACTGCACCCTGGCCCCTTCTCCAGGCAACACAAAGCCCCCATTGTGAGCCACAATACAGGTCGCCCCATTTCTCTCCCGTCTGCTCTGGAGTTCAGGAGCACGTCCAGACCTACATGTCAGCAGCAGGGCGTGCTTCGGACGAGGGGGTCAGAGCAGAGAGAGGGAGCCTCGTCTGTAGCAGTTCCTGAGACTAAAACATGTGTCGGAGAGAGAGAGAAAGAGAGAGTGTCAAACACAAACAAACGACCTGAGGAAAGGGCTACAGCCCATAATAAGCACCTAGAACTATTCAAGCTCTGCTCCTGCTGATGGCTTAGGTGCAGTGAGGCCTCGGTACGGTTCGGTTGACTAACCCCTGACTGAAGCCAGAGGGCCAGAGACAGGGACGCTGTTACTGTAGGGGAGAAGAGAATGGGACTGGAGAGAGAGAGAGGGTGATTGGTTGAGGCAGAAGAGAGACTGGTGAATGGTCTGTGAACCTTCCATAGCCATGCTAGAGCCATAGTCTGGGCTGAAGTCAGAACACAGACATTCCACACACTTGTCCTCCTGTGTTCTCCTCACAAAGGAGGAAAAGGAAGGAACCATGTTGGGGAAAGAGATCACACAAAGCCACCCGGTCGTATTTTTCAGTTAACAGTGCCGTAAGTGAAAGGGTCCCAGAAAAGCCCTGGCGGGATGAGACAGAACAAAATTAAGGAACGAAAGAAAATAAGAGTGGAAATTAGATTTTCTTATCCTCTCAGGAACTGGACAGAGAGCCATTACAGAACAGTGTGGGATCCTTAACAGCCTGAAATGGCTCTTGAAACATCAATAGAGGCAGTCTTTCCACTCCCAAATGAATTAATCTGTATCATCTGTATAACACACTGTAAGCATTACGCAGATCAATAGTTATTAAACTGTGCAATATACAAGATACTGTCAATATAAGGTCAGCTACTGTAACTCCTCTGTGTGATGTGCCAGTGCGGGAATGTTATTTTGGTCACACTCATATCCATAGTAAGGCATCCCTCTTCAGGCAGCCGGACAGTCTGCCCTCCGCAGTGATCTGAGGGCCATGACACTACCACGATGACTCAGTACTTAGCATGCTGCGGATCACTAAAACAAGGGATGACCTCATTCCACAGTAGACCCCCTAGGGAGTGTTCACAATGACCACTATGTGGCAGGACTGGGGGCAGTGGGGCAATGAGGGGGGTAGATTTGACATGGGGCCCCAATTCAAACACCTCTCATGTTGAAACTGAAAGGCAGGCTGGCCACAATGGGTGAGTGCTCTGTGCAGGGACTTAGCCTATATTTAGTTCATGGAAAGTATGATGAGGGAGGGGGGGATTGGTCACAAGGTTTTCATGGCTATCACTGGTTAAGACACCATAATGTATGTGTGGATGGGGTGGGGGTCACAAAAGGAAGTGAGTGACGAGACGTTGGGTGAGGTGGGGGGACAGAGGTGTTGGAGTTGGACCAACCAGTAAAGCACTTGACCTACTGTATACGTGTGGCCACTGGCCAATATCATAACACAAATGCTCATTAGAACTAAGAAGCAGGAAGGATTACTGCTCATCGCTTCAAGCTCTGGCTAAAAAAACTACAGACACAGACAGTACCAGTCAAAAGTTAGGACACAGCTACTTATTCCAGGGTTTTTCTTGATTTTTAATATTTTCTACATTGTAGAATAATAGTGAAGACATCAAAACTAGGTCCCCACAAGTTTAACTATACTTGTGGGGACCAGAAGTCCCCCCCCAAAAAAAGTGTTAAAAAAATTCTTCAAAGTTTTATTTTATTTATTTATTTATTTATTTCACCTTTATTTAACCAGGTAGGCTAGTTGAGAACAAGTTCTCATTTTCAACTGCGACCTGGCCAAGATAAAGCAAAGCAGTTCGACACATACAACAACACAGAGTTACACATGGAATAAACAAGCATACAGTCAATAATACAGTAGAAAGAAAATATATATACAGTGTGTGCAAATTAGGAAGATAAGGGAGGCAAGGCAATAAAATAGGCCAAAATAGGCTAGGTAATTACGATATAGCAATTAAACACTGGAGTGACAGATGTGCAGAAGATGAATGTGCAAGTAGGGATACTGGGGTGCAAAGGAGCAAAATAAATAAATACATACAGTATGGGGATGAGGTAGTTGGATGGGCCATTTACAGATGGGCTATGTACAGGTGCAGTGATCTGTGAGCTGCTCTGACAGCTGGTGCTTGAAGTTAGTGAGGGAGATAAGAGTCTCCAGCTTCAGCGATTTTTGCAGTTCGTTCCAGTCATTGGCAGCAGAGAACTGGAAGGAAAGGCGGCCAAATGACGAATTGGCTTTGGGGGTGACCAGTGAAATATACCTGCTGGAGCGCGTGCTATGGGTGGGTGCTGCTATGGTGACCAGTGAGCTGAGATAAGGCGGGGCTTTACCTAGCAAAGACTTGTAGATGACCTGGAGCCAGTGGGTTTGGCGACGAGTATGACGCGAGGGCCAGCTGACGAGAGCGTACAGGTCGCAGTGGTGGGTAGTATATGGGGCTTTGGTGACAAAACGGATGGCACAGTGATAGACTGCATCCAATTTGTTGGGTAGAGTGTTGGAGGATATTTTGTAAATTACATCACCGAAGTCAAGGATAGTCAGTTTTACGAAGGAATGTTTGGCAGCATGAGTGAAGGATGCTTTGTTGCGAAATAGGAAGCCGATTCCAGATTTAATTTTGGATTGGAGATGCTTAATATGGGTCTGGAAGGAGAGTTTACAGTCTAACCAGACACCTAAGTATTTGTTGTTGTCCACATATTCTAGGTCAGATCCGTGCAGAGTAGTGATGCTGGACGGGCGGGCAGGTGCAGGCAGCGATCGGTTGAAGAGTATGCATTTAGTTTTACTTGCATTTAAGAACAGTTGGAGGCCATGGAAGGAGAGTTGTATGGCATTGAAGCTCGTCTGGAGGTTAGTTAACACAGTGTCCAAAGAAGGGCCAGAAGTACACAGAATGGTGTCATCTGCGTAGAGGTGGATCAGAGAATCACCAGCAGCAAGAGCGACATCATTCATGTATACAGAGAAGAGAGTCGGCCTGAGAATTGAACCCTGTGGCACCCCCATAGAGCCTGCCAGAGGTCCGGACAACAGGCCCTCTGATTTGACACACTGAACTCTATCAGAGAAGTAGTTGGTGAACCAGGCGAGGCAGTCATTTGAGAAACCAAGGCTGTTGAGTCCGCCGACAAGAATGTGGTGATTGACAGAGTCGAAAGCCTTGGCCAGGTCGATGAATACGGCTGCACAGTATTCTCTCTTATCAATGGCAGTTATGATATCGTTTAGGACCTTGAGCATGGCTGAGGTGCACCCATGACCAGCTCAGAAGCCAGATTGCATAGCGGAGAAGGTACGGTGGGATTCGAAATGGTCAATGATCTGTTTGTTAACTTGGCTTTCAAAGACCTTAGAAAGGCAGGGTAGGATGGATATAGGTCTGTAGCAGTTTGGGTCTAGAGTGTCTCACCCTTTGAAGAGGGGGATGACCGCGGCAGCTTTCCAATCTTTGGGGATCTCAGACGATACGAAAGAGAGGTTGAACAGGCTAGTAATAGGTGTTGCAACAATTTTGGCAGATAATTTTAGAAAGAGAGTGGCCAGATTTTGCAGCTCTTTCAGATCAGCTATCTGGATTTGGGTGAAGGAGAAATGGGGGAGGCTTGGGTGAGTTGCTGTGGGGAGTGCAGGGCAGTAGGGGTAGCCAGGTGGAAAGCATGGCCAGCTGTAGAAAAATGCTTATTGAAATTCTCAATTATCGTGGATTTACTTGTGGTGACAGTGTTTCCTAGCCTCAGTGCAGTGGGCAGCTGAGAGGAGGTACTCTTATTCTCCATGGACTTTACAGTGTCCCAGAACTTTTTTGAGTTTGTGCTACAGGATGCAAATTTCTGTTTGAAAAAGCTAGCCTTAGCTTTCCTAGCCACTCTTTGCGTTGATGACAGCTCTGCAAACTCTTGGCATTCTCTCAACCAGCTGCATGGAGGTAGTCACCTGGAATGCATTTCAATTAACAAATGTGCCATGTTAAAAGTTAATTTGTGGAATTTCTTTCCTTCTTAATGCTTATGAGCCAATCAGTTGTGTTGTGACAAGGTAGGGGTGGTACACAGAAGATAGCCCTATTTGGTAAAATACCAAGTCCATATTATGGCAAGAACAGCTCAAATAAGCAAAGAGAAATTTCAAGAACTTTGAAAGTTTCTTCAAGTGCAGTCGCAAAAACCATCACGTGCTATGATGAAACTGGCTCTCATGAGGACCGCCACAGGAAAGGAAGACCCATAGTCACCTCTGCTGCAAAGGATAAGTTCATTAGAGTTACCAGCCTCAGAAATTGCAGCCCAAATAAATGCTTCACAGAGTTCAAGTAACAGACACATCTCAACATCAACTGTGCAGTGGAGACTGTGTAAAATCAGGCCTTCATGGTCGAATTGCTGCAAAGAAACCACTACTAAAGGACATCAATAATAAGAAGAGACTTGCTTGGGCCAAGAAACATGAGCAATGGACATTAGACCGGTGGAAATTTGAGTCCAAATTTGAGATTTCTGGTTCAATCGCTGTGTCTCTGTGAGACGCAGAGTAGGTGAACAAATGATCTCTGCATGTTTGGTTCCCACCTTGAAGCATGGAGGAGGAGGTGTGATGGTGATGCTTTGCTGGTGACATTGTCGTGATTTATTTAGAATTCAAGGCACACTTAACCAGCATGGCTACCACAGCATTCTGCAGCGATACACCATCCCATCTGGTTTGCGCTTAGTGGGACTATCATTTGTTTTTCAACAGGACAATGATCCAACACACCTCCTGTAAGGGCTATTTGACCAAGAGGGAGAGTAATGGAGTGCTGCATCAGATGACCTTGCCTCCACAATCACCCGACCTCAACCCAATTGAGATGGTTTGGGATGAGTTGGACTGCAGAGTGAAGGAAAAGCAGCCAATAAGTGCTCAGTATATTTGGGAACTGACTGGTACTCTTTGTGGTTTGTAAAACTACAAGCCTATTGTTGAGCTTTTACACATTACGTAGTCTATAAGTGGTAGAGTATAGTCTGTCTGTCTTAGTAGATCCACATCAATAAGTAGTCTGTCAAACCCCTATGGCTAGCAGAGGCAGGGGGCAGCTCAACCATGACTAATGATGCCACTGCCTCCCTGACTCCGGAACCTTTCACACACTAATCTCCTGGATTATGCAGCAAAACCCACGCAATCCACAACTCAGTAGGGCACCTGCCAGTCACACTTTATGCATGTTGCATCACAGAAAAAGAGAGAGACGGAAAGAGGCCACCGAGGAAGGAGCTATACCTCCCAAACACTGCATAAAACAGAGTGAGAGAGGAGGTTTACCTTGGAGCATGCAGCGGTATGCTGACTCTGATATGGCGTAGATGTGTGGTGGCATCTCATGACGCTTCTTCCCTCTGTACATCTCTATGATGTTCTCTGAGTAGATGGGCAAGTTTTTGTAGGGGTTTATCACCACACAAAAGAGCCCAGAGTAAGTCTATGGGGGGAGAGAGAAACAAAACACAAATACAGTAACTCAACAAAATAAGAGTCAATTATGAATGCAGATTTTATCTCTAGAAGAGGTTAATATGGGACCGAAGGTTTTTCAAGATGAGTTTCCATTGTACTGTGATGTAGGGGATAAACACTTGTTAGTCTGAGAAGTGATCAACTCTCTCCATGTGGTTGAACTCAATCATCATACATAATCCAAAAGAATTACTCAATCATCATTTTCTAACTCTAGAGTGGCTCTTGCAATTGAGCGGTCATCATTATGCTAGTTTTTGGTCCCTTACGTCACCATAGTGGGCAGACTGAGCATGCAGTGACATAGAGGCAATAGTAGAAAAACGGATAATGTGAGAAAAATAGTTGTGGGAAAGGCAGTCAAATGGTAGACTAGCTTATCATGAACTATCCAGTTGAATGTAAGATCTGGCGACTCCTTACAGCGATGCCTCCCCCTTAAACAGTCTGAACTCCACGGCCATAGTGAGTGCCTCCTTATCAAGCCCTGTGGCTAATGTTCTGAGAAATGACAGAGGCTTTGGTGGGATATTAGCTCATTCTCATGTGACTGGGGCTTGACATTCTCACTAAAGAGTGGAATGATCCCTCCCTACCCTCACACACACATTCACCACTGCCATGCTAGAATAATACAATAACACATATTTTCCAACGTGCAATCATTGGAAAATAAAATGGATGACCTACGATCAAGATTATACTACCAACGGGATATTAAAAACTGTAATATCTTATGTTTCACCGAGTCGTGGCTGAACGACGACACGGATAATATAGAGCTGGCGGGACGAGGCGCGGGGGCGTGTGTCTATTTGTCAATAACAGCTGCTGGTGCGCAATGTCAAATATTAAAGAAGTCTCGAGGTATTGCTCGCCTGAGGTAGAGTACCTTATGATAAGCTGAAGACCACACTATCTACCAAGAGAGTTCTCATCTATATTATTCATAGCCGTCTATTTACCACCACAAACCGATGCTGGCACTAAGACCGCACTCAACCAGCTGTATAAGGCCATAAGCAAACAAGAAAATGCTCATCCAGAAGCGGCGCTCCTAGTGGCCGGGGACTTTAATGCAGGCAAACTTAAATCAGTTTTACCTCATTTCTACCAGCATGTCACATGTGCAAACAGAGGGGGGAAAAAAACTCTAGACCACCTTTACTCCACACACAGAGATGCATACAAAGCTCTCCCCTGCCCTCCATTTGGCGAATCTGACCATCATTTTATCCTCCTGATTCCTGCTTACAAGCAAAAACTAAAGCAGGAAGTACCAGTGACTTGCTCAATACGGAAGTGGTCAGATGACGCAGATGCTATGCTACAGGACTGTTTTTCTAGCGCATATACTGGACTATTTTCTGTGATTCATCAAATGGCATTGAGAAGTATACCACCTCAGTCATCGGCTCCCTCAATAAGTGTATTGACGACGTCATCCCCACAGTGACCGTACGTACATATCCCAACCAGAAGCCATGGATTACAGGCAACATCCGCACTGAGCTAAAGGCTAGAGCTGCCGCTTTCAAGGAGCTGGACACTAATCCGGACGCTTATAAGAAATCCTGCTATGTCCCCAGACGAACCATCAAACAAGCAAAGCGTCAATACAGGATTATATTGAGTCCTAATACACCGGCTCTGACGCTCGTCAGATGTGGCAGGGCTTGAAAACTATTACGGACTACGAAGGGAAACCCAGCTGCGAGCTGCCTAGTGACACGAGCTAAATGCCTTTTATGCTCGCTTCGAGGCAAGCAACACGGAAGCATGCATGAGAGCACCAGCTGTTCTGGATGACTGTGTGATAACGCTCTTGGTAGCCGATGTGAGCAAGACCTTTAAAAAGGTCAACATTCACAAAGCCGCGGGGCCAGACTGATTAACAGGACATGTACTCAAAGCATGCGCGGACCAACTGGCAAGTGTCTTCACTGACATTTTAAACCTCTCCCTGACCGAGTCTGTAATACTGACATGTTTCAAGCAGACCACCATAGTCCCTGTGACCAAGGAAGTGAAGGTAACCTGCCTAAATGATTAACGCCCATGTCAGTAGCCATGAAGTGCTTTGAAAGGCTGGTCATGGCTCACATCAACATCATCCTCCCGGATACCCTAGACCCACTCCAATTTGCTTTCTGAAAAGATTTGGCATGGGTCCCCAGATCCTCAAAAAGTTATATAGCTGCACCATCGAGATCATCCTGACCAGTTGCATCACCACCTGGTATGGTAACTGCTCGGCATCTGACCGTAAGGTGCTACAGAGGGTAGTGCGTACAGCCCAGTACATCACTGGGGCCAAGCTTCCTGCCATTCAGGATCTCTATACTAGGCAGTGTCAGAGTAAGACTCCAGTCACTCAAGTCATAGACTGTATTCTCTGCTACCGCATGGCAAGCGCTACTGGAACACCAAGTCTAGGACCAAAAGGCTCCTTAACAGCTTCTACCTCCAAGCCATAAGACTGCTTAACAATTAATGAAATAGCCACCGGATTATTTACATTGATCCCCCATTTGTTTTGTACACTGCTGCTACTCACCATTTATTATCTACGCATATTCACTTTACCCCTACTTACATGTACAAATTACCTCAACTAACCTGTACTCCCGCACATTGACTCAGTACCGGAACCCCCTGTATATAGTCTCGTTATTGTTATTGTGTTACTTTTTATTATTATTTACATTAGTTTATTTGGTAAATATTTTCTTAGCTCCTTCTTGAACTGCACTGTTGGTTAAGGGACTGTAAGTAAGCATTACACTGTAAGGTCTACACATGTTGTATTCGGCGCTTGTGACAAATAAAGTTTGATTTGATTTGACATAAGGCCATTTCCATGGAAAAGGACCCATGAGCACCAACTTGCTAAGTTCATAGGAGCACATCAAATTGGGTGTCAAATGAAAGCTAAGAGTCTATATTTTTGTGAAATTAAGACATATCAATTTTTCAACCATTTTCTATACAAACAAATTGGAATAAGCTAAGACTTTGATTTCTGGTCAAACAGATGGAAAAAGAGTCTTAGAAAACAAACAAGAAAGAGTCTTAAGGTATTAGAAACACATCAAAACACACTAATGTTGAGCTAAAGACCCCTGCCAACTAATATCAACACTTATATTTCATTTTGGAGAAATTGTTCTGCCTTCTGTAAGAAACATTGCCTTGTGCCTTGGAATTCTGTTACAAAAAACCCCACATATCTTTAAGATATGTTCTCCTTTCTTTCCGTCATGAGGGAGGATAATGAAAGTTCATAGAAGTAACAAGTAAAGGTTGACTTGCAATTAGTTAGTGTTTTTCATGATTTATTTTGTCATGAATTATTAAGTGATTAAAACTCGAAATTCCATTACCAAAATCTGTAACGGAATTTCAGAAATCGGTAATGACATTTCTGGAATTGAATTGGCTAAAATGGGAAATCATAGTAGTCACAAACCACAGTTGGGTTCACAAGTTTGGACAGCACAGTACTGGACAGCACAGTAAAGAAAAGTAGCGTATGGTTCAGTACACTACAGCACACTAGAGTTGAGTATGTACTGTACTATAATGTACGGTACTCTATTGTACTTTTCTGTGCTGTACTGTGCTGTATTTTGATGTCCAAACTTGTGAAACATAGATGTCTATGATTGGTTCAAATTTGGTCTGGTTTGGACCAACCAAATTTGGTCTTGTTTGGGGGCAGAGCTCATTAAAGTAAATGGCCAGTGTTTAGAATAATACCCAAATACGCAAAGGAGGATATTGTATATTTATATGTGTATGTACCTATTTAGGATACATCACCATGAAGAGAATGACATTCATGTCCATAATTATGCTTTTCTGTATAGTACATACTGTATCAGGGACCCATGATGAAATTCCATTACCGCAATTCCGTTACTGGGTGTAGATCCAATTCACTTACTACTATTCAATGACAAAAATAGATTTTTTCAAACTCAATGTGTCATGTCCTAGCTGACACCTGATTCTTTCTGCATACATCATTGAATCTTACATTTTGAGCAGAGTTTTTGAAAAATGTGGAAACATGAAAATGTTACCAAAATTCTGTTACCAAACATAGAGTTTTATGGTTTCTTAAACTTTAAAATCAATGTTTTTTGTTTGGCATACATTTTAACTGAAAGATCAGCGCAATTCTGTTACCGCCCTTATCACACACGCCAAGTACAGCACAATGGGGGAGAGAGAGAGAGAGAATGCAGAGCAGAATTAGGACGAGACCCGCTGACTATCAAAATCCAGAAAAGAGCCCTTAAATTCTACAAACACCTAAAAGGAAGCAATTCTCAAATCTTCTACAAACAAAGCCATCACCTACAGAGAGATTAAGCTAGAGAAATGTCCCCTAAGCAAGCTGTTCACAAACAGTCCCCACAGAGCCCCAGGACGGCAACACAATTAGACCCAACCAAATCATGAGTAAACAAAAAGATAATTACTTGACACATTGGAAAAAACTTACTAAAAAACAGAGCAAACTGGAATGCTATTTGGCCCTAAACAGAGAGTACACAGTGGCAGAATACCTGACCACTATGACTGACCCAAAATTAAGGAAAGCTTTGACTATGTACAGACTCAGTAAGCATTGCTATTGAGAGAGGGCGCCGTAGGCAGACTTGGCATGGGTCCTCAAAAAGTTCTACAGCTACACCATCAAGAGCATCCTGACTGGTTGCATCACAGCCTGGTATGGCAACTACTCGGCATCCAACCGCAAGGCTCTACAGAGGGTACTGCCCAGTACATCCAGGACATCTATACCAGGCGGTGTCAGAGGAAGACCCTAAAATGTTTTAAAGACTCTAGCCACCCTAGTCATAGGGTTAGGGCAAGTGGTACCAGAGGGCCAAGTCTAGATCCAAAAGTCTCCTTAACAGCTTCTACCCCAAGACTGCTGAACAGTTAATAAAAATGGCTACCTGGATTATTTGCATTGACACCCATTTTTTTTTTACGTTGCTGCCACTCACTGTTTATTATCTATGCATAGTCACTTTACCACTACCTATATGTAGATATTACCTCAATTACCTCAACTAACCTGTACCCCCGCACGTTGACTTGGTACAATAGCCTCGTTATTGTTATTTTATTGTGTTACTTTCTTTTTACTTTAGTTTATTTAGTAAATCTTTTCTTAACTCTTATCTTTCTCAAAACTGCATTGTTGGTTAAGGGCTTGTAAGTAAGCATTTCACGGTAAGGTCTACACCTGTTGTATTCGGCGCATGTGACAAATACAATTTGATTTGAGGTGGAAGCTGAGCTGCCAAATGTATGACCATATTAGAAAAACATATTTCCCTCAGATTACACAGACCAACAAAGAATTTAAAAGCAAAACACATTTTGATAAACTCCCATATCTATTAGGTGAAATACCACAGTGTGCCATCACAGCAGCAAGATTTGTGACCTGTTGTCACAACAAAAGGGCAACCAGTGAAGAACAAACACCATCGTAAATACAACCCATATTTATGTTTACTTATTTTCCCTTTTGTATTTTAACTGTACATAGCTATACTATTTTGTGAGTGTAATGTTCACTGTTAATTTCTGATTGTTTATTTCTCTTTTGTTTATTATCTATTTCACTTGCTTTGGCCATGTCAATTAACCCCTTTGGGGAGAGGGAGAGAGGGAGAGTAAGTTCATAAAACACACAGAGGTATCTATAACACACCAAACATGACTGACAGAGCCTCTGTTTAAAAAGGCTTCTAATTGTTTCAGGAACTCTCATTTCATGCTTAAGGCCCAGTGGCTCCATTCACCTCTTCCAAGGGGTCTGGATAAGGCAATGGGCAGAGGTGACCACAATAGAAATATAATAATATAATATACTGCTCAAAAAAATAAAGGGAACACTTAAACAACACATCCTAGATCTGAATGAAAGAAATAATCTTATTAAATACTTTTTTCTTTACATAGTTGAATGTGCTGACAACAAAATCACACAAAAATAATCAATGGAAATCCAATTTATCAACCCATGGAGGTCTGGATTTGGAGTCACACTCAAAATTAAAGTAGAAAACCACACTACAGGCTGATCCAACATTGATGTAATGTCCTTAAAACAAGTCAAAATGAGGCTCAGTAGTGTGTGTGGCCTCCACGTGCCTGTATGACCTCCCTACAACGCCTGGGCATGCTCCTGATGAGGTGGTCGGATGGTCTCCTGAGGGATCTCCTCCCAGACCTGGACTAAAGCATCCGCCAACTCCTGGACAGTCTGTGGTGCAACGTGGCGTTGGTGGATGGAGCGAGACATGATGTCCCAGATGTGCTCAATTGGATTCAGGTCTGGGGAACGGGCGGGCCAGTCCATAGCATCAATGCCTTCCTCTTGCAGGAACTGCTGACACACTCCAGCCACATGAGGTCTAGCATTGTCTTGCATTAGGAGGAACCCAGGGCCAACCGCACCAGCATATGGTCTCACAAGGGGTCTGAGGATCTCATCTCGGTACCTAATGGCAGTCAGGCTACCTCTGGCGAGCACATGGAGGGCTGTGCGGCCCCCCAAGGAAATGCCACCCCACACCATGACTGACTCACCGCCAAACCGGTCATGCTGGAGGATGTTGCAGGCAGCAGAACGTTCTCCACGGCGTCTCCATACTCTGTCACGTCTGTCACGTGCTCAGTGTGAACCTGCTTTCATCTGTGAAGAGCACAGGGCGCCAGTGGTGAATTTGCCAATCTTGGTGTTCTCTGGCAAATGCCAAACGTCCTGCACGGTGTTGGGCTGTAAGCACAACCCCCACCTGTGGACGTCGGGCCCTCATACCACCCTCATGGAGTCTGTTTCTGACCGTTTGAGCAGACACATGCACATTTGTGGCCTGCTGGAGGTCATTTTGCAGGGCTCTGGCAGTGCTTCTCCTGCTCCTCCTTGCACAAAGGCGGAGGTAGCGGTCCTGCTGCTGGGTTGTTGCCCTCCTACGGCCTCCTCCACGTCTCCTGATGTACTGGCCTGTCTCCTGGTAGCGCCTCCATGCCCTGGACACTACGCTGACAGACACAGCAAACCTTCTTGCCACAGCTCGCATTGATGTGCCATCCTGGATGAGCTGCACTACCTGAGCCACTTGTGTGGGTTGTAGACTCCATCTCATGCTACCACTAGAGTGAATGCACCGCCAGCATTCAAAAGTGACCAAAACATCAGCCAGGAAGCATAGGAACTGAGAAGTGGTCTGTGGTCCCCACCTGCACAACCACTCCTTTATTGGGGTTGTCTTGCTAATTGCCTATAATTTCCACCTGTTGTCTATTCCATTTGCACAACAGCATGTGAAATGTATTGTCAATCAGTGTTGCTTCCTAAGTGGATAGTTTGATTTCACAGAAGTGTGATTGACTTGGAGTTACATTGTGTTGTTTAAGTGTTCCCTTTATTTTTTGGAGCAGTGTATAATAATAAATAATTATGTTTTTATGAGACCAAAATATATGGCATACTAGACCTTATCCTAAACCTCGGGGGTGAAGCCCATGGGTTGTCTATTTGTGAACCACAAGATGCAACCCTGTCTAACAATCAGGAGTCAGCCAAGCAATTAAGGCAGAAGGATAATGACTCAGCAGCCCAGCCACCGACAAGCGGCCCTGGAGAGCATGCTCATAATGTAAGAGGAGCCCAGTCAGCCCTTTCAGGGGAATGCCTTGCCAAACACTGACAATAACATAGGGAGAGGAAGAGAGAGAAACAGAAAGAGTAGGCTCTAAGGAGAGAGAGGGGAAAGAGAGAGAGGTGGTCTCAGTTAATCGGAGCTGGTCTGTGAGGCAGCTGAGCTAACAAGAATCCCTGTTGGCAGAGAAGCAGGGCATAATGATTCTATCAACCTCCTCTCACGCCTTCTAAACCTTAGGGGAGGTGAATAGGAAAAGCCAGCCCTCTGTAACTCTAACTTGAAACTCCATTTTGTAGTTAATTAAAAATGGATTCCCTTGATCTGAAAGCAGGAGCTATTAATAGTGTGGCGGTACCTCTGTGACGTGCAGGACCCAGGCAGCTGGCTAGGCAGAGCTACCTGGCTGCACCCACAGCAATAATCTCAGGGCCTACTGTAGCATCCCACCAGACTGCAGCAGGGCCGAGATGGTTAGACACCAGACCAGGATGAAATAACAATGTTTATCTTGTTTATTCCTGATAATAACTCTATAATAACATAATCAACAGTATTGATTTAAAATAACGCTTTCCTATCATACTGATTATGCTTACTTTCAGGTTAAAAGTGAGTGTGTGTTAATAGCGAGTTAACACTGTAAACATTGCAGGAGAGTTTTTGCGTTTAGTTTTGCCATTACTCTGGGTAGACCTACAATACCTTATGGATGCATCATTTGTCTCCAGTCACACATTCAGCTACGTTGCAGAACACAAATAAATGTATTCTGCACTACAGTCTACTCAGGAGGCCTCTCTTTCTCCCTCTCCCCTTCCCTCCCCACTCTCCCTCCCTCTCAGGAGGGGTTGGAGGCAGCAGCCTCTTCAGCGGAGGACGGAGTGGTAGGCCAGGCCTGCTGCTGGAGGAAGTGGGTCAGGTCAGCCTGCTCTCCATGCACCATGGTCCAGGGAAGGGGATATTTCCACTGTGAAATCAGATCCGGGGATGCAGTGGCTTAGTAACAGCTGAGAAACACACAGGCAACAGCAGACATAACAGTCGCCTGCATCTGCCATTTGGAATTAATAGCACCCCTACTGCAGCAAGGTGAGGACGGCCTAGTCCACTGATCTGTGGAGAATGACCTTGACAGTGCATATTCATAAAAGCTAATAACCCTTCAAAGTATGCTTTGAAATATGATTAATACTCTTTGCGCAGAGCTATTGAATGAAAAAGAGTGTCAAGCCAATAGCAGGGTGTTCAACTATCTTGATTTGATAATGTAATGGGCTTTTAACATAATCATATTAATAATACCTGGGGAAAGTGAAAGAAAGATAGCTATGCCTTAGGTGGAATTGTGGCATATACTGTAAATGCATGGCACTAACGTTACATAGCTCTTAACCCATGACCTTAACCACCAGCTTAAACACAAAGCTACTCAGACCTTCTCAAAACAGAAGGTTTTTATCAGATAAAGAAACTGTTGCTCACTCTTTCTGGATAATTTCATTAAAAAACAACCACTGATAACTGCATGATGATCCATGAAAAGCCTGGTCCTGGTTTGATATCCATGGTGTGTGTGTGTGTGTGTGTGTGTGTGTGTGTGTGTGTGTGTGTGTGTGTGTGTGTGTGTGTGTGTGTGTGTGTGTGTGTGTGTGTGTGTGTGTGTGTGTGTGTGTGTGTGTGTGTGTGTGTGTGTGTGTGTGTGTGTGTGTGCCAAGTTTATGGTAACACCTAAGTTGTTTACATGAAAAAAAGAGTTCTCCATGGAACAATGGCAATGCCATGACAACAACAAAAGACTCAAGATATGACTATGTGGGAGGCCTGAACACAATGCCACTCTTGAGAGAGAGTTAATGTACCCGTTATGCATACACATAGCGAGTGAAAGCTTATTCTCGAACCTCAATAAAGAAACATATCAGCCAAACAAGAATGACAAGACAGCTAATTAGTGGGGGTTTTCCATTAGTGATACCACCTACATCCTGTCAACCAGGAGGCAGCTGGCCTCCACAGAACGACAGCCAAGACTGCATTACATTTATTAAATGTTTGAACAATCAAACATTTGAAACCCCTAAAGAAGTGCAGGAATAAGGTTATTGGCATTGGGCAGAGCATTAGGACAGAGAAGAGAGAGATGGTAAATTAGAGAGTGAGTGTGGGAAAGGAGACAGGACAGTCAGACACATTGTAATGAAGTGGGCGGGAGACAGACGGACGCTTTTTTTCATGAAAGAATGCTGAGGCTTTCTGACAGCTGGGGATTATATGCTGACACAAAGGCCTGGTTGTAGCGTCGCTAGCTAGCATTCCGGTTAGCCTGTTACCCACTGGACTGACTCAACTCCCTGACTTCACATGGAGCCGTCAGATGGGCATGGAGCCAAGGCTACGCCACCGTGCCGTACTGGGGCCTCACAGAGGGACTGACCACAACGCACAGAGCCACATTACCCAGGGGGCTCCCTCTGCACGCCAACCCTAGCTCAGACACACAAAGTCTGGGGCAGCAGCGTACAGTGCAGCTGGGGATGGGTTATGCCCCACTGTGGGGGGAGGTCACCTCCTGGGGCTGGGGCACTCTCCCACTGACACAAACATGTTCTTCATCTATGTCACGCCTACTCCCCTTCCCGCTCTCCGGCGCTCGACGTCACCGTTCTACTAGCCACTGGTACTGGCAAACCGCACTACGCACTCCTGGCAAACCAAATCAAATCAAACTTCATTGGTAACATACACATGGTTAGCAGATGTTAATGCGAGTGTAGTGAAATGATTGTGCTTCTAGTGCCTACAATGCAGTAATATCTAACAAGTAATCTAACAATTCCCCAACAACTACCTAATACAGATTAATCTAAAGGGGTGAATGAGAATATGTACATATAAATATATGGATGAGCGATGGCCGAGCAGGGCGGGGTTGAGACCTAGGGCCTCCAGCTTGATGATGAGCTTGGAGGGTAGTATGGTGTTGAATGCTGAGCTTTAGTCAATGAACAGCATTCTTACATAGGTATTCCTCTTGTCCAGATGGGATAGGGCAGTGTGTAGTGTGATGTGATTGCATCGTCTGTGGACCTGTTGGGGCGGTATGCAAACTGAAGTGGGTCTAGGGTGGCCGGTAAGGTGGAGGTGATAAGATCCTTGACTTGTCTCTCAAAGCTTGTCTCTCAAAGCTTGTCTCTCATGATGATAGAAGTGAGTGCTACGGGGCGGTAGTCATTTAGATCAGTTATCTTTGCCTTCTTGGGTACAGGAACAATGGTGGCCATCTTGAAGCATGTGGGGACAGCAGACTGGGATAGGGAGCGATTGAATATGTCCGTAAACACACCAGCCAGCTGGTCTGCGCATGCTCTGAGGATGCGGCTAGGGATGCCGTCTAGGCCAGCAGCCTTCCGAGGGTTAACACGTTTAAATGTTTCACTCACGTCGGCCATGGAGAAGGAGAGGGGGGGCGCAGTCCTTGTTTGCGGGCCGCAATGGTGGCACTGTATTATCAGGCTGCGTGATCAAAACAATCTTGAAGCGTGGATGGCGTTGTGGTCGGATTTTCCGAAGGGAGGGCGGGAGAGGGCTTTGTATGCATCACGGAAGTTAGAGTAGCAGGGGGGAAAGTTCGTCCAACTGGCCTCACAACCGCAGAACACGTGTAACCATCATCCTCACCAGGGTCTTAACATGACTGCAGTTCGGCATCGAAACCGACATCAGTGGGCAAATGCTCACCTTTGATGGCCACTGGCACGCTAGAGAAGTGTGCTCTTTACGGATGAATCCCGATTTCAACTGTACCGAGCATATGACTAGCGGTTTGCTAATGTCAGTGTGGTGAACAGAGTGCCCCATGGTGGAGGTGGGGTTATGGTATGGGCAGGCATAAGCTACGGACAACGAACACAATTGCATTTTATCGATGGCAGTTTGAATGCACAGAGATACCGTGACGAGATCCTGAGGCCCATTGTTGTGCCATTCATCTGCCGCCATCACCTAATGTTTAGCGTGATAATGCACGGCCCCATGCCGCAAGGATCTGGACACAATTCCAGGAAGCTGAAAATGTCCCAGTTCTTCCATGGCCTGCATACTCACCAGACAGGTCACCCACTGAGCATGTTTGAGATGCTCTGGATCGACGTGTACGAAAGCGTGTTTCAGTTCCCGCCAATATCCAGAAACTTTGCACAGGCACTGAAGAGGAGTGGGACAACATTCCAAAGGCCACAATCAACAGCCTGATCAAATCTATGCGAAGGAGTTGTGTCGCACCTCATGAGGCAAATGGTGGTCACACCAGATACTGACAGATTTTCTGATCCACGCCCCTATTTATTTTAAAGCTATCTGTGACCAATGCATATCTGTATTCCCAGTCATGTGAAATTCATAGATTAGGGCCTAATGAATTTATTTCAATTGACGGATTTCCTTATTTGAACTGAAACTCAGTAAAATCTTTGAAATTGTTGCATGTTGCGTTTATATTTTTTGTTCAGTGTAGTTTAATTTTCACTACGGCCATTATTCAACAACACACAGATGAAGAGAGCCTTCAAGAAACATGGAGAAACATAAAGTTACTATCTAGTGGAATTCGTCATCAAGGATGGTAAAGAATATAAATCAAAAAGACTGCAGTTCCTCCAGAATCCCCGTCACCATGTCTCAGGTGATAACCAATCCACATTCTACTCCTGGAACGCATGTCACTAAATGGGTCAAGATCACGACGATACACTGTATATAGGACATCATTAACTAGACCCATCTGCACTGAAACATAACTGCAGATAACTCCACACACAGTGAAAGCATCCAATTTAAACCAATGCAAACTCGGACGTTGGATTTTATTGCACGTGTGCTTAGATACAAAATAAATAACGGACTCCAGAATGGAAAACATTGATGGGGTATCAACAGCAAGAGGTAGCTTTAAAATCTCCCTAAATGCATGACATCATATACATCACTGACACTATCTATCATCTAATGGAATTCTGGGATTGTAGGAGGTCTTTTCTACAGACGGCTTATGTGTGAGAGGACAAAGGCTCCCGACCATAAAGATGAACCAGACCTAATGCAGCCGGTCTGAGCCATAGAGCACAGCAGCAGCAGTGTCAGGAGGTGGGCCAGTGCCTCTCCCAGTCTGCCACCCTGACCTGGGGCTCCACAGTCAACACACAGGGCCAAATGTGTTTGCTTTAATACCCAGGGACCCCATTGAGATGAGAGAGCCCCACAGACAGCTCAGAGATCAAACAGGGCAACCACGAGGAATGGGGTCGTACAAAACAAACTGACCCATCAGTGTTTCTGGTAGAAATGTCACCTACAAAGGTGAAAGTAAAGAAGATGGCAGGTAATCTAGATACAGAGAGAGAATTTACCATCGGTCTGAACTAACTGGAAACGGTTATATTGTATGATCAGTCTGTGTGTTTTTTTTACTTCAATCAAGCCACAAGACAGTGGTTGTATCCAAATACCCATACTAGCATACTAAATAGTATGCAAAAAAAGAATGTTATAGTATATGCAATTTCTAAAATAGTACTCTAAATGAGTCATCTAATGCGTAATTGTGTTGACTCCCGCCGTTCGTTCATTTTGGTACAGCGAGTCAATTTATCTGCCCGCCGTTCGTTCATTTTGGTACAGCGAGTCAATTTATCTGCCCGCCGTTCGTTCATTTTGGTACAGCGAGTCAATTTATCTGATTATCAGCTGTCAGACACGTGAGTCAAAAAAGACAAGTGAATTCTACTAGATGAAACGTCAAAATCAGTATGCAGTTTATGTATGTAGTACTTATTCAGACACAGACCCTGTTTCCTCAGAGTTCCCCAGAGGTTAGGTTCTGTAGGTGAGCCAGGTCATAGGATATTTTATACCCGCTGCCTTTATGATTTTATGTGTGCAGAGCAGACAGACACAGGGAGTTTGAAGGAGTAGTTGTTTTTATATATTTTATTTTCCGCTCTATCAGTGGCTGTGTCAGTGTGTGGGGGGTAGGTGAGGGGGTGTGTTCGGTAAGGAGTGGGTTAGGAACACAGAATTACAAATCTCAAACAACCCTGTCTCAACATTATCAAGAGACCAATACATGGGATTCTGTGGTCTGGGTCTCATTTAAGGTATGCGTCGCCAGAGTTGCTGAAATTCAGCAAAAATATTGAACTATTGAGCCATGTCTGTTGTGTGCACTATGTGTGAGTATGGTTGAATCTGCTTTCTAGGTGAATAGATGTATAATAAGGATACACTCTGAAAAAAAAGGTGCTATCTAGAACCTAACAGGGTTCTTCGGCTGGCCCCATAGGAGAACCCTTTGTAGAACCCTTTTTCGTTCCATATAGAACCCTTTCCACAGGGTTCTACATTGAACTCAAAAGGGTTCTACCTGGAACCAAAAAGGGTTATCCTAACCCTTTTACAACCCTTTTTTCTAACAGTGTACAACAACACAACCACTCACGTAGATGAGGCCAGAGTAGTAGCGGTCTTTGAGGTTGTGCAGCACCGAGGCCTCGTTCAGGCAGGTGAGCTCAGCCATGTCTTCCACCTTGCTGAACTTGGGCGGGTTCATCTTCTGGATGTCGTCCTTATTGACAATGGCCTTCTTGCCATTCTCTGACAGTTCCACCACCACCTCCTCTCCCCGCTCCTCCTTGATGCTGGCCGCCTCAAAGCCATGACGCTCTGAAGGGATCCACACCACCTTCTTGGCTGTCCAGTCGGCCTGTGTGGCCGGGTTGTAGACCACAGCGCGATCCACAAACAGGTACCGCTCCGGGTCCTCCTGCCCATTTCGATGAGCCATTTTGGGGGTACCAGAGCAAGAGTGCCACCTGGAAGAGGTAGAGACAGGCAGAAACTCAGTATAGCAACATGTTTGTCATGAAATGTTAAGCACTCTCAGGCATGGCACTTATCAAGGTCACATTCCTTTGTGACAATAAAGCTACCCCCTTTTCAAGCCTAGGTGTAGCCAGCAGATCCAACCCGCTTGCTTACAGCTGCACTGGGGTCGGACAGCATTCCTGTGTAGATTAAGATACCGTGAAGCCGGCACGAATATAGCTCGGAAAACACACCTCAGTCCAGGGATGAGAAATGCGTTGCACTCCGAGAATTGTCCCATTATCCCAACTGTTACACCGAGAAGACTGAACTACTGCTAGTTTTTACGGAAGGCTGTCCTTGTCGTCCCCATGCTAGGTAGAAGAAGCCACAGCAGCCATTTTGGAAGGTATGTTTCCCGAGCCATATCGCACACTGGCTCTGCGAGATATCAAGGGTTTCCCAAACTTGGTCCTGGGCCACCCCCGGGGGCACATTTAGTTTTTTTGCTGTAGCACTACACAGCTGATTCAAATAATCAAAGCTTGATCATGAGTTGGATATTTGAATCAGCTGTGAATTTGGGAAAACCTGTCTTAAACTATATAGGAATCCTGTCTGATCCTAGTGCAGGTGTAAGCAAGCTGTCGGATCTGCTGGCTAGCCTAGGTGGAGACATTTCTACTCACCTGTATCTTATTTTCAGGAGGAAAATAGAGAGGTTTTACTATAGGCTATGAAGGGAGGCACAGTGCAATATTGCATAATTTTACATGCTTACAAAAATGGATGAGATGAGTCTACTCTCCTGCACTGCACTAGGCCTAGCAATGGATAACGAATGGTAGCTAGGTAGCCTAAGTGCTTTCCAGAGCAGGGATACAGTATTCAACATAAATGTAGGGACTCTTTTTATGGCTGCTACATTAGGGTACAGGTTACCCAAAATCCTCATTGTTTCTTTATTTCTCATAGGTTATACTTTAAGTGTTTTGAAAGCTAAAAGCAGTATGACAAAAGTGTGTTTCTTGTGTATGATATTGGTTTCCGCCACATTGTATCAGATATTGGACAGAGGACACAGATGTTTGTTACATTGTATCTGTACACGCCAAAATAGGCCTACAGCATCATTGCATTTTACAGCAGAACTTATCACAAGTTCCTCATCCAAGTAGACGTTTGCAGCCAAACATGGAAAGCAATTCCTCACCTTCAGGTAGAGTATTCATCGTGTTGAACAAATATATTCAGAATAAAGTAAGTGCCAAACAGAACCCCATTTTTAAAAACGTTTTTGTTGTTGATTTGCCTGACAGGCTGGCTACATTGTTGACTCGTTTAATAACGCGCGTCTTACACTGACTTGACACTTGCCATTTCGCGCGCTGGTGTAACAGTGTTGTGAATGGTACGCAATCTTGCCATACATGACAATCAACATAGACAATAAACATGTATTTATTAGATCAGCAGGTCCCTGAATAACCTATATCGCTATTATAGATCACATAGATTCAGATAGCTGCACGTTATCTGACATTTACGATCACTTTGATAACAGAAACCATCTGAAATCATGCTGAGCTCTACTGGTCAAGGGAGTCAATTTTGGTGTAGAAACATCTCCAAAGTCATAATTTCAATTTCATTCAATTCAAATCTTCAATAAATATAACGCAATATATGCCTTTAACATATTTTAATTCAACGTATCTGGGTAGTCAATAGTCCTGAACATAATATAACGACATCATTGCAAGTACCTCCACAGTTGCGCTATGTAGCCTAAATCCATCCAGCCGGACAGTCTTCAAGCTGCTAATGTAACCATGCAGAATACAATTATTCCTAAAAGAGCTGGTAATTTACCTGGTGCTGTGAGGGCAGAAACGAGGACAACTGTTCACACGAATAGACCGATCTCCCTCTTTAATAACAATTTATGCAACAACACAACTGATATTCAGGTATCTATCTAGGCTTTGGTATGCACCAAAGACACTGCCCCTATGGTGGGGCCCCTCAACCGAACAGATCTGACCGCTGTTACTCCGCCTACGATGGGTTGTGGAGACATAGATATTGACCAATAGATCAGCTCGTCTGAATTCAATAGCTCATTGTGATGCTTTACGTGCTATATTTTCTAAAGTGTTGATATCCTCTGACAAACAGACGTCTAATGATAAACAAATACAAATCATGTTTTATTCTGAAGCTACATGAGGTGAATATAATATCTAGTTGTGTAAGTCTATACACTGCACACACCTACTAGATGCGGTAAAACACAATTGGATTCGCACACTACTGTCTCTAGTACCCTCGCCTCCTATTGGCTAAAAACAGAGAAAACCAACTTTTTTAGAGGAATTATTTCTGGTCCATCGTTCCACCTCTTCCCTGACACCATCTTCAACCTGACCCTCTTCATTTCCTTTCAATTAAATCATTATGCTCAGTGCACGAAATAATAATGCACGTATTTGTTCCTTCAGTCATTAACACTCCGTTGATGCAATGTTCATTTTGTATGTTCGTTAGGTATTGCATGGAGTGATATTTGACATGGTACAAATGTTACAATAAGCTACCACAGAGTAACTGGTTAGATATCATGATATGCAACACCCCCATCTTGAGTCCAAAGTGGTGGGGCTTATTTGTACCATTATCTTCCTGGAAATATAGGTCATTGTTGGTTTAAAGTCTATTTTTACCCTGTTCATGTCACCTGCATTGCAAATATACATTCAAAAGATTTAATGAAATATTTAATACAAATTCATGATGTTATATTATCATATTAGGATTCCATTCATGTTGACCAAGCTTTATTATCAAATTGTGAATGCGAACACAACTCACTGAAAATGGTCTTGATTTTACATAAACATTTTACAAATGGAAATATTGATTAGTAAATTGAACAAGTCATTGGTAATTAAATAGCCTGTCACTGTGATGTGGTGGTTGTAAAGAAAGCGGCATCCGTTAATAATCATAGATGTTTTATATCAAGAAGAAAATGACATACTATCTGACAATATGTACAGTATTGTGTTATTCTACTGGCACCTTTAACGTCCTCCTCTCCATGCTGCTCCGCCACGGTTTTTTCCTCCTCCCCCCCCTCTGCCACCTCCGCTCCTCCCCCCTCCGCCGCCGCCACCACCACCAGCGCCGCCTCTTACTTTCTTCCTCACACCGCTGGACTGCTCTCTGTCATCCCCCTCTTCTCCTCTGGGCCTCTTCCTCTTTTCTCCTTGTTCCTTCATTTCCTGAGAGGGAAAGAGGTTATCGTGACTGACTTTAGAGCTATTACAATGGATGACAACAGTGCTGAAAAGACACTGATTGAGACTCACAATTCTGGCGAATCGCTGTGCCTCGCTCACTCTCTCCACCAGCATCATCACTTCCTCCTCCTGCGTGGGGAAGGCAGGCAGCTTCTTGCCAATGAGAGTTTCGATTCGCTGGAACAGCTCCACATCATACCTGAGAGGTTAATATGTCAATCAGAAGAAAATCTTTGGACGAAGTAACCAATTTCAATAGGATTGGTTGAGATCGAGCATAAAGGTGGCCCTTACTGTGTGACAAATGTGATGGATTTTCCAGACCGCCCTGCTCTGGCGGTTCGCCCCACTCTGTGGATGTAGTCCTGAGAGCGCACACACACACACACAATAAAACACCACTAAACTTGCTCAGTTGGGTCCATCGTTTGTGATAACACTGAAAAGACTGCACAGACCGGGGAGAAACATCCACACAAGCAAGACTGATACCTTTGAGTGGGTTGGGATGTCGTAGTTAATAACACAGTCTACATGTGGAATGTCCAGTCCTCTTGATGCCACGTCCGTCGCCAGCAACACAGAGCGAGACTTAGACTTGAACTTGTTCAGCGACCCCAGACGTTTGTTCTGACCAACAAAGACAATATTTATACTTTCTTAGATGCAGATTTCACTGATGTGTAAAACATTTCGAAGTGTTAGAGTATGATATTTGGAGTGAGTATGTTGGTAGACAGTAGTGTGTTTGGATAAGGGGGTACCTGACTCATCTGCCCATGCAGGGGGATGGCAGTGATGCCCAAGTTTCTGAGCAGCAGCGCCACCCGCTGGGCATTGTTACACGTACTGCAGAAGATCATGAAGGAGTTCCCAGCCAGCTCGTTGATGATGGACACCAGGTAACAATCCTGGAGACACAGCCAGTTAACTTACAATCCAACACTAACCTTACACAGCTTCTGACTTCTCAAAGAAAAATTACCTTGATACCATTAGAACATCAAACTTCATGTACCTTGTATTTGGAGGGTATGAAGACGTAGTACTGCTGAAGTTTTTCTACTGTTGAGTACTTGGTGTTAACGGCACATTTAACTGGATCCTTCAGAGCTGCTCTCTGCAGCTTTGCGACCTTGGTAAATATAGAAGACAGAAGGGTTAGTGTGACAGGCCAGGTGTTAGGGATACTCTGATATGTCTCAAATGAAGAGCTAAAAGGAATAGATAATAGGGGCTATTATGTGGGTACCTTTTTGGTCATGGTGGCAGAGAAGAGAAACGTGCGTCTGTCTCTGGGAATAACCTTTAGGATCTTGTCCACCTCAGTCTCAAAGTCCATGTTGAGGATCCGGTCTGCCTCATCCATCACCAGGAACTTCAGCGCTCGCAGTGAGAAGCCTTTGGTGTTCTCTAAGTGGTCTATCAACCGCCCGGGGGTGGCTGTTATGACACCCATGGTGAATACACAGTTAGTATCAACCAGGAATGCACTTAAAATATGGTACCATATTAAGCAACTGAAAGGGGTAGGTTGGATTAAGTTATTTTCTCACCAATGACAATGTGAGGTTTCTTGGCCAGGACCAGGGATTGGGACATCATGTCAATTCCTCCAACGATAACAGCTGAAACAGAAAAAAAGACCAGTTAAAACAACAGTTACATACATTTGAAGGAACTCAAGTGTGTTTCTACTCCTTCCAATGCCCACGTACCAGTCTTGACTCCGATGCTGGAGCCCAGGGCCTCAAACTGCTCTGCTATCTGGAAAGCCAGCTCTCTGGTGGGGGTGAGTATGAGTGTGTGCAGCCTCTGAGCAGAAGCGAGGAGTGACTGCAGGATGGGCAGAGCAAATGCACCGGTCTTCCCTGAGCCAGTCTCTGCCAAGCCAATTACATCCTTTCCTGAGATTGGAGAGAAGAAAGTGCATCATGAGTTTACAAACAGACATGAGACCTTCCACCTAGGAGGACAGGTCTTTACCAACCGTTTTATACATGGCACAAACAAGAACATTCACCCCCCTCCATCCAACTGAACTCACCTTGTAAGGCTACAGGTATTGCCTCTACCTGGATCTTTGTAGGAATCTTCCATCCCAACTGTTCACAAGCTTCACACAGCACTTCAGTTACACCCTATATTAACAGATGCATGCCATAGCAGAAATATATAAACGCGTTAGAATATGGAGTTGATGTTACACATCTACACAAATCGTATGGCTGAATGTGCGCCCCATTTTTAAATGTCTGTCAATGACATCACATCATCTCACAGCTGTACCCAGCTCTCTACCTGGTGAACCGTAGAATGCTGAACTGTATGTTGGTGGTTGAAAGACAGTTAACTTGCTAACTTATCAGCGGTAGGTTGATTTGTTGATGTGCTGTTAACTAACGTTAGCTCGCTTCCAAACCGGCAAGCCTATCCACCATTTCCATTTAGCTAGCTAACGTTACTCACCAGATCCTTGAAGGTCTTCACTGGCTCATCATTTTCAGCGATATTAACGTTACTGTTATCATCACTACTCGAATCTTCATCCTTTGCGTCATCTGTTTTTATCTCAACACTTTTCTCCGAATCGTCCGCCATGCTTGTTTGCCAACGTGCCGTCTACGCTAAAGTGCGCATGTACGGAAATGGATAAGATTTCATGCCAGGATTTCTGGGACTTGATGTTCCCCGCTGAATTCATAAATCATTCAAATGAATTGCGAAGTTTAGACCACATTCAGTTGTCAAACTTTGCAGATAGAAATGCCATGAATAGAGCTGATGTGATTCCTTATCCTACAAAACCTAGTTCTTCCATCTGAATGTTCCAAAACGTTGCGTCCTGCTGAACAAGCCTGTTCATCATGGTGGTTTATTCATTTGTAGTCTGATTTATGAAAAGATACTTAAAAAAAAAGATTGGACTGAAAATAGTTAATTGAGTTTAAGTATTTATTTAGTTGCAGGTCTAACCATTTCAGACAAGCACACTCATTTGGATTTTCCTACAAACACCTGACAAAACACCCCCCCTTCTTTCTTTGAAATCCATCACCTTTCTCAGTTCAACAATAAAATAAACATTTGACAGTCATAAAAAAACACTCGCTTTTTAACAAATATTGAGCCAAATTATCATAGCCATGTACAGTAAGTTGGTAGGGAGGAGATTCTAGTCTCATTGTGAAAAACAAAGCCTTTCTGCTTCATTTAGAGGAACCAATGTGTTTCTGAACAGCATCTGCTTGATGGTATCACTAACACTTTCTTCATGACCCCTACTGTTCATTCCTTCTCAACACACCCACCCTTTTCACCCCGCAGCCCTTGTCAGTCTCAGAGGAGTCCCTCCATCTCCCTCATGAAGGCCTCATACATCTGGTCCTTGGTCTTCATGTTGGGCTGAGAGACTGGGCCCATCTGAGTAGGGTTGGCTGACCCCATGGGGGCAGCCATCGACTGCTGCTTCTGTCCTCCCACCCTTTCCTCTCTTCTTCCTCTCTTTTCCATAGGCCCTCCTCCGCTCCCGGCCCCTTTATCCCTGCGCACCCTCAGCGCCGTGGGCACGAAGCGGGTGACCTCTGTCTTGGGGTTGATGATCTGGGGTTTGGCTGAGATGGTGGCTCCGCCACTCCCCTGGCCTGTTGTCAGATTGCTGCCTCCGGCTGAGACAGAGGTGATGTTGGCCCGCTTCTCAATGGTTGGTGCATGGTGGTGGCTGGTGGGGTTCGCGCCCGACGGCAGGGCACTTGTCCCCGGGGGAGGGGGCATCTGCATCCCTGGGCGCATGGACATAGGCATGGAGGGAGGGGGCAGCATGGAGGCATTGGGGTTGCTCTGGGAGCCATCTGGGTTGGAGCCGGGTTTCTGGCGGTGGACGATGCTGGGGGGAGCGCTGAGGACGGAGTTAAGCGGCGGGGGGAAAAGAGAGAGGGGAGGGGCGAGTTGGCGTGGGGGGCCAGAACGTGGTGGAGGGGGGATGCCTACAGAAAGGGAGAAGAGAGGAGATTAGAGTGGGGGAAAATCCTGCTTTAGTCCCATGCTTTGCTGCCCAAAATTCATTTTACATTTATTTTAGCTTGAGGTATGTGCCATGTTGATATTTTTATTACTGTTAACTTTGGGTAGTGCTGAACTGTAGTTATGTTTAAAAAATATGTATGTTTTGACAATGTTCCGTGTTTAAGGAGAAGGGATAAAGTCATATGAAATTCCAATAAAAGGCACAAAAATACATCCACACATACCTGGGGGAGCTGGGGGAGGCAGTCTGGGTGGGGGTCCCCGGGGTGGAGGACCAGGAGGGAGACCTGGAGGGGGGCCTGGGGGAGGGCCAGGGGGACGACCTGGTGGGGGTCCAGGGGGCAGTAGCCGGGGCATCGGCCCCCTTGGACCACCTAGCATACCAGGCGGCCTCAAAAACGGGGGAGCACCTTAGGATGACAAACAAGACATATCATATGATATATCACATCATAGTGCCTTGTTTTAGTAATTTGATAGTAATGAAGCAACGTCACACAAGGTGACACTATATTCCAATCATTACTACACATAAAACCAACTAACCGGGTGGAGGGCCGGGAGGCAGGCCAGAGGGCGGACCAGGAGGCCTCATTGGAGGAGCTGGGGGTGGTCCCAACGGTGGAGGCCCTGTTCCTGGTGGACCCTGCATGTGTAGAGGTGGTTGCTGTCCTCCCATTGGTCCAGAGGGTGGAGGCATGCGCTGATTGGGTATAAGGTGAGACTGGTTGTCGCCTGGTGGTCCCCTATCCTCGATGTCTGAGTCGTCAGAGTCAGTATACTCCTCCTCAACTTCCTCTTCCTCCTCTTCCTCCTCAGGGATGGACTGCCCTGTAGACAAATAATAAAGGGGGATGAGTGAGAAAGGGATGAAGGAAGAAAGTATAACCTAGTTCCCATGGAGAAATCCTCCTCAGCGAATACAAACCTCTTTAAATTACATCATTCTCCAAAATAGTGTCAACAATCCAATCATTCATCTGCATCATCAAGTCCTGCTGAAGTGTGGTAGTGGTGTTGTGTGCAGACTGAAGGAGATACAGTACCTGCCATCCTAAGCATCATAGCCTGCAGAGGAGTGATGGCCTTTTTCTTCTTCACAATCCTCTTCTTCTTGCTCTTCTCCCTGGGTGCTGAGGGGGGCATGTCTGCAAACCGCACACTGCGTCCTGCAAAACATATCACACAACCTTGTGTAAAACTCCATATCTGTGTTATCATTCTTTAAACTACAACACCAAGCAGTGCACAGACTTGAAGACAGAACCCAACACACTTGGGGTGATCAAGCAAGCACATATGCGGACAAGGCTCCGCCTCTCACCTGCATGTCTGTCCCCTCTGTCCTCCTCTCTGCCCTTCTCTCTATCGTCCTCCTGCCGGTCCACCATCATCCTCTTGTCAACCTCGCCTCCGTCATCCCTCTCTCCTTCACTGTCCTCTTCAGAGTCGCTGTCGTCTTCCTCCCCATCGTCACCATCGCTCTCGCTCCCACTGTCCCTCTCTCCTCCCATCAGCATAGTGTCCATGGCTTTCTCCATGTCAGAGGCCTGGTTGGATGCATCTGGTTGTAGGCAGAGAAAGGTGGATTTGGATGAGAAAGTAGAAAGAAGCATATTTATTCCTCCTGATCCCATGTACAAACATGCAGTAGTGCAGTACCTGCGTCTGCTGCGAACTGGGCCCTGCGTGAGGCGTACAGCGCCAGGACCTGAGACGGTGGGGGGCCAGTTGGGGGACCTGGGGGTTTCCTACCAGGGGGTAACCGAGGGACGCCTGCCACCGCTGCAGACATGGAGGCACTGATCCCCTTACTGAGAGAGAAAGAGAGAGTGTTTACAGAGCAGCTGGTAGCTTTGTGGTGTGGTCCATAGGAATGATACTGAGACAGCACTGTAAATTCAGGGGAGTGCCCACCTTAACGAGGAGCCCTTCTTCAGGATGGAGGGAGGCTGGGCCCCAGGCAGGGGGATGTCCTGGATCAGGATGCTGGAGGGAGCGTGGGGCATCTCTGGGAGTGGGATGCTATCCACCTCCACCAGTTCAGCATTCTAGTTGACAGAGCGAGGAAGAGAAATAGTGAGTAGTGAACAACAGCAACAATTATGACATTTACATTTTTTGTCATTTAGCAGACGCTCTTATCCAGAGCGACTTACAGTAGTGAATACATACATTTCATTTCATGCATTTTTTTTTGTACTGGCCCCCGTGGGAATCGAACCCACAACCCTGGCGTTGCACACACCATGCTGGTGTTGCAAACACCATGCTCTACCAACTGAGCACTGCTCGGTTTATCTATTCAATTCATACATGTTCATCAGCATAGCATACACACCTTGACTGAGTCAAAGTAGAGTGACAGCTTGCCACGATTGCTCTCATAGTCCAGCTCCAGTTTGCGTAGCTCCTTGTAAGTGTCTGGGTTCTCTCTTTCGTACAAACGTACGATGCGCTCAAACGTCTCCCGTAGCTTCTTCCTCTTGTCCCTCAGCACCTTCTCATTCAGCAGCGGCTGCTGCACAGGGTTGAACTCTGGCACAAGAAAAAACAGATAGAGAACGGATGTGAACAGGAGAAAATAAAATGATTAGCAAGATCTTTTTGGAAGACAAATAACAAACGCACAACCTTGTTTAAAACCCGTTTGCAATGGCTCACCCATTTCATCCAGCTTCTCCATGTCTTTGATGATCTGTCTGGGGTCCTTCATCTTCAGTACAGCTGTTCTCACCATCATCCTCTGCTTCTTGTTCTGTGGCGCAGCAAAGAAGAGCACAGTGAGTTTTACAGACAGAATACAAAGTCAACCTGTCACTGACATTCAACTTGTTAACCAAGGTCTTACCTTCTTCAGCTCCCGTTTCCTGGCCTCCTTCCCTGAAGAGGAAAAGGCACCGCATTAAGTTTGATGTAGAACCTGTTACCTGACAGCTCCTCTACGTTGATGCCTTTACTATTGTTCATAGTGCTGCTGAGCTCAATAACAGACATTGAAATGATTTTCCTTTCACAGACATGGAATCCCCTGAAGCTTAAGTAACAATGGGTGTCCACTGATGTGTTCATGCTCAAGTTGAGGTGAACATATGATGTGCGCTGTCACATGACGACGGAAAGTGTATGATGTTACTTACTGGCCTGGTCGGTGGGGTTCATGAACTTCCCACTCTTGGTGGAGGAGGTCGAACGTCGCCCCATGGTGACGGCGCGTCTCCTTCACCCTGCCAGGGAAGATACAGTATCAACTTATTGGAATCAGGAGAAAATACAAATCTATAAGTTATAAGATAGCTGCTGGGATGGTGTAAATAAAACTAGGCTGCATTACACACTGCAATGGATATTCCAACCATGAGCCCCAGCCTGCTCTGCTCTTGCTGAACAAAAACTTTTTTTGTGTGATTCCTAACCAATGCCTGTGCTGTGTAGATCTACGGTGGCAGTTCAGAGGGAGAGTCAGAGGCTTCTTCCAAAAAAATTCACTCTTGCTCATGAACAGTGTTTCCCAACCCTGGTCCTCCAGTACCCCCCAATAGTACACATTTCTATTTTAACCCTGGACAAGCATACCTGATTCAACTTTTCAAGCCCTCAATGAGGTGTATTTGTCAAGGGCCACAACGAAACGGTGTACTGTTGGGAGTATTAGAGGACCAGGGTTGGGAAACACTGCTATAGCCTATGTTCAGTTCAGTTTGAGAAGGAGAGCGCGGAAGATGAAAAGGAAGACTGGATGTCAACTTTTATAGCTTGCTACTACTATAATTGATTTGATTAAAAACCATGTGCTTCCTGCCCATGATGTAGGCCTATTTATCAGAGTTATTGACCTCACTTATTGTGATTCAAGTAACTTACATTGTGGTGCTGAAACGAAGCAGCGGCACAATCAATGGGAAATGGACAGCTCATGGTGCTGAAAGTAGGCAAATTCAAATTGGCATAATTCATTTCAACAGTGTTAATTTTAATTAGTTTACTAACAACAAGAGGGCTTTGTGTTGGAGCCTATTTAAAAAATAAGAGGTAGGCCCACCTGGTTGGCAGGCTAACTTAGGCTATAGACTACTATGTCAAAAGATTTGTTGGTCAATTCCACCATCCACTCTTTAAATAACAGCACTTCACTGACACGGAGGCAGGTTAAGTTAAAACCAAGACTCGAATTGATGGGGTATGAGATGGTATGCCATTGGCCTGCTTATTAAAGAAAATGGCAAAAAAAGAAAACAGATCCGATTATATAAAGTGATCTATAACAGCGCTTTGGTCCGCGATGCTTTATGCTAGAAACAAGCTGTAAAATATCCAGGAAAGACGTGATTCTGATGCATATGGGGATGTCATTGTTTCTAGCATAAAGACACATTTCCTTTGCTTGGGAAGTAATCTTATTCTGTCACTATCAATTGATTAAGTTATTCACTTTCTATACAATATAAGATGTTTAAACCCAGACAGCTTTTAGGTAAACGCTTGTGACCTTCTCTCGTTGGGTTGAGCTACAGAAGAAGAGTAGCGAGCAGTTAAAGCTGCCATTTTTCTGCGTCGGTAGGTCTAGTCTGTCTGGGGTGATAAGTTAGGCCTAACTTTGGAAAGCGCCATGCTCAGATTCCTAATGAGGTCTCAGATTGTATTATTTGCAAACAGGGGCAGTTTCATTGCAAACAAGACACATTGATTTGGCATTGGAGAAATATGAGATGAACACACAGGCATATGTTCATTCTTAGCCTGTAATTTCAGAAATTGGTATGGCATTAAACAAATATTCATATTTAAGGCTCTGGTCTGTCCAAGAAGTGAGGGTAAACGTTCTCTGCTATCCACTTTGTTTTAATTATTATTTTGGGTATGGGGAGGGTCACTCGTTTTTTGCGTTCAGGGAGGGTTTAGGTAAAATATATTTTGCTCTAGGGAGGGCCATTCATTTCCATTTCAGAGAGGTCCCATTTCAGAGAGGTTCTTATTATAAATAACGTTCACTCTCTTGCTGCGATTAAACCAATAATGAATTGCCTTTTGACATTGTGCTGGGAAACATACTTGTACATACAAGTTCGTCTCCCAGCACAATGTCACAAGACAATTATTGGGTGAATAGCAGCTAGTCAGAAGTATACGTTAACAAGTCCAAACTAACAACTAACGTTAGCTAAATTAGCTAGCAAAGCTGTACCAGTTCTAATGTTAGGTAGCTATAGATCATGGAAATACTCGCCAATATTAATTTGCTGAAATGTTAAATAGCTAGCTAACTAGCTAGCAAATTTTGTAACCAACGGTAGCTATATCGCCAAAGTCTGCAGGTTTCACATCAGCATAACGTTAGCTTGCTAAATTAGCCAGTCAACTAGCTTGATGAACAGGTAACGAAAAAGCTAACTTGAATTGACTCTACCTTTATCCACGTGAAAACTGTGGGCAGTGCGCCTTTCCCCTCTCTTACTTTCCAATCGGGTGAATTGTCAACTATAAATGTCGTTTCCTGTATCAAACTAATGTATGAGATACCCTTTTAGATCACACTGACAAACGCTTTTGGCTAATTGATGCAGTCCACCATATTTTGATTGCCGCGAGCTAGGGCGGAAGTCTCGTGTGAGAAACCGGAAACGCCAAAATAGAAGGTCAAACAAAATACGCTCGTACTATTGTTTGTACAGATGAACGTGGTACGTTCAGGCGTTTGGAAATTGCTCCCAAGGATGAACCAGACTGGTGGAGGTCTACAATTTTTTTCTGAGGTCTTGGCTGATTTCTTTTGATTTTCCCATGATGTCAAGCAAAGAGGCAGTGAGTTTGAAGGTAGGCCTTGAAATACATCCACAGGTACACCTCCAATTGACTCCAATGATGTCAATTAGCCTATCAGAAGCTTCTAATGCCATGACATAATTTTATGGAATTTTCCAAGCTGTTTAAAGGCACAGTCAACTTAGTGTATGTACACTTCTGACCCACTGGAATTGTGATACAGTGAATTATAAGTGAAATAATCCGTCTGTAAACAATTGTTGGAAAAATTACTTGTGTCATGCACAAAGTAGATGTCCTAACCGACTTGCCAAAACTATAGTTTGTTAACAAGAAATTTGTGGAGTGGTTGAAAAACGAGTTTTAATGACTCCAACCTAAGTGTTTGTAAACTTCTGACTTCAGCTGTAAATACGAACATTGGCAGTAATGACCAAATTAAATGCCCCAGCCTTGGGATCATTTACGCAATTGAACAGGTAGATAGATATGTTTGTTCATGCAATATAAAATGCAATGTAGTCTAAATGTTTTCAGCTGTCATAGATGTTTTATATTCATGAAGGTGCTGAAGATCTGTACATGTAACATTTCTCTTTCAATATTTGTAAACAAAGTCAGTAATGTCATGCCAATGGAACTTTTTGCTCCACTATAGTTGCTCCACTATTTTTGTATCAAAGTCTTTACCAGGCTTTGATACCACAGAGGTCGTTTGTTCAGGTCTCCTTCAGTGTGTAGCCTAATCTGTTTCTCATTTGTTCCCTTTAGGAAATGACAGATCTCGCACAATGTATCATGTTATAACATTGTTAGAATATTGTTATGTAATATGAAATAATTTCATGAAAGACACATTGTTTAGATATTTTTATGGACCATACTACACTACAGAATATTACCAAATAGTTCTCTTGATAACTTCTCATTATCCTCTTTCTCTCTTTCTCTCTCGCTCTCCCTCTAACACCGTATCAATCTATACTTCATTTATTTAGATTTATTAAGATGTTTCATCCTCAGAACATTACAACTATTTCTCTCAAAAAAGCCTTGCAGAAGGGAAGTTGGTTTGTGGAGTGGGTTGACATCTAGTATGGGATTGGTCCATAGAATTCGGTGTAGGCAGCAATGATCCCAGCTGTGTCCATCATGTTCTCACACCAGTAGTTAAGCTCACACACCTCCCTCAGACTGGGAATGAAGGTGTTGGGCAGTTTCCATAAAATAAGAGGAAGAGGTGAAAGATGAAAGGGGGACGAAAAAAAAACATAGATGAAAATCTAGATATTATCCAGTGTGAAGAAATAGGCTTGCTGTCTCTGCCTTGCCGGTTCCCCTCTTTCCACTGGGATTCTCTGCCTCTAACCCTTTTACAGGGGCTGAGTCACTGGCCTACTGGTGTTCTTCCATGCCGTCCATGGGAGGGGTGCGTCACTTGAGTGGGTTGAGTCACTGACGTGGTCTTCCTGTCTGGGTTGGCGCCCCCCCTTGGGTTGTGCCATGGCGGAGATCGTTGTGGGCTATACTCGGCCTTGTCTTAGGACGGTAAGTTGGTGGTTGGAGACATCCCTCAAGTGGTGTGGGGGCTGTGCTTTGGCAAAGTGGGTGGGGTTATATCCTGCCTGTTTGGCCCTGTCCGGGGGTATCATCGGATGGGGCCACAGTGTCTTCTGATCCCTCCTGTCTCAGCCTCCAGTATTTATGCTGCAGTAGTTTATGTGTCGGGGGGCTAGGGTCAGTCTGTTACATCTGGAGTATTTCTCTTGTCTTATCCGGTCTCCTGTGTGAATTTAAATATGCTCTCTCTATAATTCTCTCTTTCTCTCTTTCTGTCTTTCTCTCGGAGGACCTGAGCCCTAGGACCATGCCTCAGGACTACCTGGTATGATGACTCCTTGCTGTCCCCAGTCCACCTGGCCGTGCTGCTGCTCCAGTTTCAACTGTTCTGCCTGCGGCTATGGAACCCTGACCTGTTCACCGGACGTGCTTGTTGCACCCTCGACAACTACTATGATTATTATTATTTGACCATGCTGGTCATTTATGAACATTTTAACATCTTGACCATGTTCTGTTATAATCTCCACCCAGCACAGCCAGAAGAGGACTGGCCACCCCTCATAGCCTGGTTCCTCTCTAGGTTTCTTCCTAGGTTTTTGGCCTTTCTAGGGAGTTTTTCCTAGGGAGTTTTTCCTAGCCACCGTGCTTCTTTCACATGCATTGCTTGCTGTTTGGGGTTTTAGGCTGGGTTTCTGTTCAGCACTTTGAGATATCAGCTGATGTACGAAGGGCTATATAAATAAATTTGATTTGATTTGATTTTATATAAATAACATTTCACTCCATGATAACAACAGGAAATTCCCTGAATATTTGAGTACATTTCATCTTAAATGAAGTGGAAATGATGCTTGTTCCCATACAAACATTGATTAACAGCAAAACACATACGCTGAGTGTACAAAACATTAAGAACACCTGCTCTTTCCATGATATAGACTGACCGGGTGAATCCAGGTGAGAGCTATGATCCCTTATTGATGTCACTTATTAAAGCCACTTCAGTCAGTGTAGATGAAGGGGAAGAGACACGTTAAAGGGGGATTGTTAAGCCTTGAGACAATTGAGACATGGATTGTGTATGTGTGCCATTCAGAGGGTGAATGGGCAAGACAAAAGATTTAAGTGCCTTTGAACAGGGTATGGTCGTAGGTGCCAGGCACACCGGTTTGTGTCAAGAACGGCAACACTGTTCGGTTTTTCACACTCAATAGTTTCCAGTGTGTATTAAGAATGGTCCACCACCAAAATTACATCCAGTCAACTTCACACAACTGTGGGAAGCATTGGAGTCAACATGGGCCAGCATCCCTGTGGAACGCTTTCGACACCTTGTAGAAAAACAACCTTGTGTGCCAGGCTATCAGATGACAGACAGGGGACAACAGAACAGTACTGTACCTCTCCAGCTGAATCAGGGACAAGTCTGCAAGGGCAGTGCCGGCTCTCTTCTGTCGCACACTGCAAACTCACATGCCCCAACTGCCCACAGGTCCAGCATTGAGTGTAGTTCCATTCACAAAGGGCTCTGGCGGGTCCACGTCCTTTTCCAGTCCATGTTTGTGGGTCACCATAATGTTAAGTGGTGAAAAGCACAGACCCTTCAGGCACCAGGTTCACAGGTGTGACTGATGTGAATGTGGGGGAGCTGCAGGCTGTGGTTGGGGTGAGCCTGTAGAAACAACTTGAGCAGCCATCTAGGGTCTTGTCTTCCAGTCTGTCCCTTTATGTGGAGTGAGTTGGGGTGGCGAGGGAAACCCCCTACAGGAACTGTGCCTCCTTTTTCTCCCAGCACCATCATCCCCCATCACAGTGTCTGATACAAGGGCACTTCTTCCTCATCCCCTTCTCCTTGTCCATTCTTCCTGTCTGAATTATCTCCTTGACTAAATCCAACCTAGTCTTGTTGAATGAACCAGCCATTGGAAATCTGTGTTCTCCTGCCATCTCAGTCCAAACATGCCATTTCTTAAAAGTGAATGTACATTCCACAGCAGGAAACATATTTTGCATATATTCAACAGGCGTGATAGGCTTCATTGCTCCTATCTCCTCATTCTGGTTTGACTGTGCCACGGTGCTGCGGATTTTTATTTAGATAGTCTGCGTGTAATGATAATAGTGTAGGTGCCCTATGTTAGCCTATTATCTAACCTGCAATAATGTCAGTAGTGGGAGTTGTATCAGTTCTAACTATTTCCTCCACTGTCTTCTCATATGTCCATAAAACACAACCTCCTCCAGCTATTTCACTTAAAAGTCTCCTTATCTATCCACACACCTGTAAGGTCATAGAACATATTCCCTTTTTAAAACGAGAGAAATATAAACAAGTGTAATCACACTGCACTTAGAATAACCATGTTCAGTGCATCTACGACTGGTCATCAACATTACAGTACACACAATCAGACCACTGCCATTCTGGTACCAATTATCCTACTGATGTCTCTTACCCACTCTTTTCTCACTAGCAGGCTTTGAGGCAGTGGAGGTAGAGGAGTCTGTGTAGAGAGGAAACAGTATTGTACATGACTAATCATCTCGATCTGAAAACACAACTACAACATTATAAATTCTTTACATGTTTTATTTATTCTTTAACATTTATATAAAGTTTCATTATTTATTTGATTATTTTCCTTATTCCATTTATGCTGAAATCCTAAAAATAGTTGCACATTTTGCTCAGGTGCAAAACCTTGACTAACGCTGTCGCTCTATCTCTGCTCTAACCTCCAATAGAGTGGCACACACATGCCTGAGCACAGAGGACAAGGATGGCCAAGGTCTTCATCTTTCTCTTTGCTGTTGGTTCACAATCTGGACGATCAACAAGTATGAGATTTCGACTGTTCTGTCTTGCTTGTCTCTCTCACCAGTACATCAACACACACTCAGTTTATAGTTATGACCCTCACAATATCTTGAGTTTGTGATTGGTTGAGGAATCATGTATCATACACCCACAAGCAACAGCAAATGTACACTGGCACATGAACAGATATACACACACACACACACCCTGAATTCTCAAATAATTGTTGCATATATTCTAAACATTCGAAAAAACATTCTACATTTATGCTTCATCATATTTTTTGGTGAGGTCATGCTTTAAAAACAACAACTGTTTTTTAAAAACTTAATGAAAAAGTAGTGTTACACCTTTTATAGTTAACTGTTGTAAGAACACATGTACATGTCTCTAATAATTCCCAAATCTACAGTGGGGGCCGAAATGTATACCCTTGATGAAGATGAAATAAATAATTATATTACTGAGTTAAATTGTATGCTCCCAAAATGTGGAAATGCTATTATTTTATACTAATACACAGTGGTGGAAAAGTACCTAATTGTAATACTTGAGTACAAGTAGAGATATCTTAATAGAAAATGACTAAAGTAAAAGTGAAAGTTATCCAGTAAAATACTACTTGAGTAAAAGTCCAAAAGTATTTGGTTTTAAATATACTTAAGTATCAAAAGTAAATGTAATTGCAAAAATATACTTAAGTATCAAAAGTAAAAGTATGAATAATTTCACATTCCTTATATTATGAAGCAAACCAGACGGCAATATTTAGATTTTTTTTACGGATAGCTAGGGGCACACTCCAACACTCAGACATCATTTAGAAACATAGCATGTGTGTTTGGTGAGTCTGCCAGATCAGATGCAGTAGGGATGACCAGGGGGATTCTCTTGATAAGTGTGTGAATTGGACAATGTTCCTGTCCTGCTAAGCATTCGAAATGTAACAAGTACTTTAGGGTGTCAGGGAAAATGTATGGAGTAAAAAGTACATTTTTTTTCCTTAGGAATGTAGTAAAAGTTGTCAAAAATGTAAATAGTAAAGTGAAGTACAGATACCCAAAACAACTACTTAAGTAGTACTTTAAAGTATTTTTACTTAAGTACTTTACACCACTGCTAATACAATTCTTCAGAGAAATATATATTTTTTAACAAGTAATACTTTTTTTCTCAAAAATGAAGGGGTCAAACTATTGACAGCCCTGTTTTCAGTACCTTTCATTACCCCACCTTGCTAGGATAATAGCAATGAGGCATTTTCTTTTATGAGTTGGAAAACATATTGGGAGGGATCTCATATTGGGAGACCATTCCTCCATACATAATCCTTCCAGATCCTTGATATCCTTCATCTGTGCTTATAGATTGCCCTCTTCTATTCAAACCACAGGTTTTCGAAGGATTTCAAGTCTAGAGACTGAGATTGCCATTCCAAAATGTTGATTTTGTAGCCAATTAACCATTTCTTTGTGGATGTTGACGTGTGCTTGGGGTTATTGTCTTGCTGGAAGATCCACTTGCTGCCAAGTTTCAACCTCCTGGCAGAGGCATCCAGTTTTTGGCTAAAATGTCTGTGTACTGGGTAAAGTTCATGATGACGTTGACCTCAGCAAGGGCCCCAGGACCAGTGGAAGCAAAATAGCCCCATAAAATTCAAGATCCACCACCATATTTTACAGTTGGTATGGGGTTCTTTTCTGCTTATGCATTCTCAATTCGATGCCAAACCCACCACTAGTGTACGTGGCCAAAGAGCTCTATTTTCATGTCATCTGACCATAGCACTGATTCCAATACAAGTGCCAATGCTGTTTAGCAAACTCCAGGCGTTTACATTTGTTGGATGACATGAAAATAGAGAATGAAAATGTCCCCATTTTTTTTTTGCATACAATATAGTAAAGTATTTGAATTATTTATTTTACACAGTCATTTTTGCTCATCTTTATCAAGGGTGTCAATAATTTCATACCCCACTGTATAAAGACAACACTCCTTTAAATGTGCAGTACCACCAGACAACCTCAAGAGGTCCGAGTTTTACAGCATGCCCACACGACATCCTATTCAAACCACGAACTACTGGTTGATAAAACCATATGATACTAATTGAACAAGAAGAGAAACCTCCATCCGTCATTATGTGACAGACTTTTGATCAGAGGTTTTGCTTTTTTATAACAAACTACAGTGATTTCCTATATGAGGAAACTGAAAGCAATTTTTAGATTGATAGTTGATTGTACATTCATTCTCCAGTAATACACATGGTATGGTATATCCAGTGCCTGTATGGAGCATTGATAGGCATATAAAAACTAAAACACATAAATTGTTCAACTACTGAAGTTGAACAAAATTCTATTCTATTCTGCTCCATTCTTTTCTATTCTGCTTCATTCCATTCTATTCTGCTCCATTCTATTCTATTCTGCTCCATTCTATTTTATTACTTGTTGCCTTTTCCCCACTCATGTTCAACTTCTTAAGTAGCACATTATTGCTTGACAGCATTGCAGAATGTAGAGACCTCACCCTTAAGGGGTGTGCAAAGACCTTATGTAAAGACCTCACCCTTAAGGGAAATGTCCCTTTATATTTTGCTCTCTCAGTTTCTTTCCAAGTCGGACTTCTGGGCCGCTGAAGTGGCCTTGACAATGTGGGGTGTAATTTCAGCATCTGGGTCAGTGCTGATGTCGTTCCTCCATGTAGGGACAAAGTTCAGAAATCTATCCTAGCAAAGGCTTAATTATGAACATTTTGGTTCTGCGGAATCACAAAAAAACATCAATGTGATTGCCCTTTCGTGGGCAGTGGTGGGAAAAGTACCCAATTGTCACACTTGAGTAAAAGTATAGATACCTTAATATAAAGTTACTCAAGTAAAAGTGAAAGTCACCCAGTAAAATACTACTTGAGTAAAAGTCTAAAAGTATTTGGTTTTAAATGTACTTAAGTATCAAAAGTAAATTGAATTGCTAAAATATACTTAAGTTTCAAAAGTAAAAGTATAAATAATTTCAAATTCCTTATAATAAGCAAAGCGGACAGCACCATGTTCTTGTTTTTAAAATGTACGATAGTCAGGGGCACACTCCAAATCTCAGACATTATATACAGATAGTCAGGGGCACACTCCAAATCTCAGACATTATATACAGATAGTCAGGGGCACACTCCAAATCTCAGACATTATATACAGATAGTCAGGGGCACACTCCAAATCTCAGACATTATATACAGATAGTCAGGGGCATACTCCAAATCTCAGACATTATTTACAAAAGATGCATTTGTGTTTAGAGAGTCCGCCAGACCATAGGCAGTAGGGATGGCCATGTGTTCTTTTGATAAGTGCGTGAATTTCACAATTTTCCTGTTCTGCTAAGCATTCAAAATGTAGGGAGGACTTTGGGTTGTCAGGGAAAATGCATGGAGTAAAAAGTACAATATTTTCTTTAGGAATGTAGTGAAGTAAATGTTGTCAAAAATATAAATAGTAAAGTAAAGTACAGATACCCCAAAAAACGACTTAAGTAGTACTTGAATATATTTTTACTTAAGTACTTTACACCACTGTTCGTGGGTGTGCCATGACCAGATCCAGTGTCCTGCTTGTGTCTCTCTTGTCTTCTAGAGACTGACATTCACTGTGTTCAGATGACCTCTGGTTCTTATGGTACAGTAAGGAGCTGCATCTTGTCTACAAAAACAGTGACCAGCTGACTACTTATTGTTGTATGTGACCTGGAAATGAATATTTTCTATTGATACCATTGATGCTCCCATTTACAAAAGTTAGGGAAAAAATTACCAAAAATATATACATTTACATTCCAAAAGTGGAAGATAAGGCCATACAAACTATTGGATAATCAAACAAATAGTAACTGACTTTGAACATAATTTACACTTACAGTTTAAAAACAGGTGCAAACTTTGTCATGCTGGTGCAAAAATGTAGCTTCCCTTGGCTTTTCTTGTTTCCACACTACATTTTTCTGATTTGTTGCTACCACACTGGTCAAACTGGGACAGATATTAGCGTTCACACATCTGCTCCCACATTCAAAATCATATTCAGCTGAAATTTGGCAACACGTGGAACCAAATGAGGTGGAATTCTGTAGCCCACAAGTAAGGTTACTAAGCCCCTCTGAGGAATATCGTGACACCATAGGATTTAGACAATGAATGTAACAAACTCTTCAAAAACGTTTTAATACATATAAATACATATGGGTTAGACAGAGACTGTTGTCTTAGTGTGGATGGAAAAAGGGAACAATGGAGGTGAGTGTGAAGCTAATCTTCACAAGCACAGATTTCTGAAAGCAGTTATTCTTTGAAGGTGTGGTGATTGTGAGTAGGCTATAAAGTTATACAATAAATGGCGCTTGAATTATATAAATGCGCAAGATTATTGGATCACTATATACGTAATTGATTTTACTGATATCTTTTCATATATTTGTCATATCTCTTTTACTGTTACATCACCGAACCAATATCCTGTTATGTAATGTCAGAGTGTGTTGAATGAGCGTACAGTAAATCAATAGCAGGAATAATTGCTATGATAAGATGGACAGGGACTCAGAATCCACGGGTTGGGCCTGGATTCCTAGCTCCAAAATATCTCTGATAGGCCAGCTGGTAACCATAGCGATGGGCAAAGAAGCGACAGGGAGAGTAGTCTTCACATGTCTCTGTGCGCCTCTCTGCTGGAGACTTCATTGTTCTGAAACACAAACACAAGTCAACTACAATCACAGTCAACCATTATGAAACACAGATAAACAAATAACACAGAGGCCTACAGTGCCTTCAGAAAGTATTCATATTCCTTGACTTTTGACACATTTTGTTGTGTTACAGCCAGAATTCTAAATGGTTTAAATTGATATTTTTTTTTTAAAAACGTGTTTTTAGAAATGTTAGCAAATGTATTGAAATGTAAATACAAAAATATCATTTACATAAGCATTCACACCCTTGAGCCAATACATGTTTGAATCAGCTTTGGCAGCGATTACAGCCGTGAGTCTTTCTGAGTAAGTCTCTAAGAGCTTTGCACACCTGGCTTATACAATATTTGCCCATTATTCTTTTAAAAATTCTTTAAGCTCTGTCAAAAGAGTTATTGATCATTGCTAGACAACCATTTTCAAGTTTGGCCATAGTTTTTCAAGCAGATTTAAGTCAAAACTGTAACTCGGTCACTCAGGAACATTCACTGTCTTCTTGGTAAGCAACTCCAGTGTAGATTTGGCCTTGTGTTTTAGGTTATTGTCCTGCTGAAAGGTGAATTAATCTCTCAGTGTGTCACGACTCCCGCTGAAGTCGGCTCCTCTCCTTGTTCGGGCGGCGGTCGACGTCACCGGTTTTCTTGCCATCGCCGCTCAACCTTTCATTTTCCATTTGTTTTGTCTTGTTTTTCCGCACACCTGGTTTACATCCCCTCATCACTCTACGTGTATATTATCCTCTGTTCCCCCCCATGTCTGTATGTGTAATTGTTCGTTACATTTATTGTGTGACGCGGCAGGCAGTTTTTTTCCGGGTATTGTTTTGAACCCATGGTATTGTATTGTTGTACATTATTTGTGTGACTAGTGCGCTATTCGCTTTTGCCTTTGGCTGGAGTGTTGTGACGCTGTTGCGTCCGATTGATTTGCTTCTGCCAATTAAAGCGTGCCTGTTCACTCATCTCTGCACTCCTGCACCTGACTCCAGTTGACCAGTTGCACACCCAGTCTGACACAGTGGAAAGCAGACTGAACCAGGTTTTCCTCTAGAATTTATTTTCCTGTGCTTAGCTCATTCCGTAAATGTTTTATCCTGAAAAACTCCCCAGTCCTTAACGATTACATGCATACCCATAACATGATGCAGCCACCACTGTACTTGAAAATACAGAGAGTGGTACTCAGTAATGTGTTGTATTGGATTTGCCCCAAAAATAACACAATGTATTCAGGACAAACAGTTAATTGCTTTGTTTTGCAGTATTACTTTAGTGCCTTGCAAACAGGATGCATGTTTTGGAATATTTGTGTTCTGTACAGGCTTCCTTCTTTTCGCTTTGTGAATTAGGTTAGTATTGTGGAGTAACTACAATGTTGTTGATCCATCCTCAGTTACTCCTATCACAGCCATTAAACTCTGTAACTGTTTTAAAGTTACCATTGGCCTAATGGTGAAATCCCTGAGCAGTTTCATTCCTGTCTGGCAACTGAGTTAGGAAGGACGACTGTATCTTTTGTGGTGACTGGGTGTATTGATATACCATCCAAAGTGTAATTAATAACTTCACCATGCTCAAAGGGATATTGAATGTGCCCTTCTTTGTGAGGCATTGGAAAACCTCCCTGATTTTGTGGTTGAATCTGTGTTTGAAATTCCCTACTCGACTGAGGGACCTTACAGATAATTGTATGTGTGAGGTAAGGAGATGAGGTAGTCATTCAAAAATCATGTTAAAACCTATTATTGTACACAGAGTGAGTCCATGAAACTTATTATGTGGCTTTTTTAGCACATTTTTACTCCTAAACTTCTTTAGGCTTAACATAACAAGGGGTTGAATAGTTATTGATTCAAGACATTTCTTCTTTGATATTATGGGATATTGTGTGTAGGCCAGTGATTGTGTGTGTGGTACCTCCTGTAAGTGCTGCCTCTTGATGGAGTGTTGTAGGCACTTCCCCTCTGTGGACTCTGTGGGTTGATGAATGAGTTGGCTCGGTATGGACTGACAAACACATCTGGAATGTAATGGAATTAAATAAAACCATTTTATTAGAAGAAATTACCCCCATCTCAACAGGGGCGGGCATACAGATTTCAGTGACAAAATCTTATTGAATTCACTGAATGGCCTAGTTGGTCTGGAATTCAAAAAAATTGACAAATATAGTGTTTTTATAATACATCAAATGTGTGGGAATGTTTTACTGCCATAAGAATCTGAAGGTCAATCACCTTCAAAGGATTCTGTGCTTTCTTGAGAATCTGTGGAAAAGAAGGGGAAAGTTATTAGTGACTTATCACTGTAGATCACCAGGTTTACTAAAAAGATTCTGAATTGACGTAGTGTTGATTTGTAGAAATGTACCGTAGCAGACGCAGAGAGAGATGGTGACACACAGGGCCACACACTGGAGGAGAGTCCTCATCCTCACTCTGGCTGTCTGTTGGTCTCTTGGTCTGCTGGAGGAAAGACTGATGTTAAAATGTGTCATAATACCACCACCACCATGAGAGAAATAAGGCGTGGAGGGAGCGCATGACGTTACTGTACGTTAGGGACTGTGACAGCTATAAAACAAGTGAACTGGTGGTAAAGATTCTACATGGGTCTGTATGTGGGTTCATGTACATGTTAACGCAGCCATAAATCCAGACTACACACTATTTCTCAATGTCAACAAAAATAATAATATCTAGGCCTATACATTGATGTATTTCCAGAGTAGAGGGCAAACAAACAAATTCCCCAAACCAATGTTATTTTTGTATGACTGGATTTTAGGGTCCCTCATGATGTACAGACAGGAAAGTACAGACAGCGTTTCTATGGGCATACAGTGCTGTGAAAAAGTATTTACCCCCTTTCTATTTTCTCTACTTTGGAATATTTCTGATACTGAATGTTATCAGATCTTCAACCAAAACCTAATATTAGATAAAGGGAACCTGAGTGAACAAATACAAAACAATTACATCATTTATTTATTTCATAAATAAAGTTATGCAACACCCAATGCCCCTGTGTGAAAAAGTAATTGCCCCCATACACTCAACAACTGGTTGTGCCACTGAGCTGCAATGACTCCAACCAAATGCTTCCTGTAGTTGTTGATCAGTCTCTCACATCGCCGTGGAGGAATTTTGGGCCACTCTTCCATGCAGAACTGCTTTAACTCAGCAACATTTGTGGGTTTTCAAGCATAAACTGCTCGTTTTAAGTCCTGCCACAACAGCTCAATTGGAATTAGGTCTGGACTTTGACTAGGCCATTCCAAAACTTCAAATGTGTTGCTTTTTAGCCATTTTCATGTAGACTTGATTGTGTGTTTTGGATCATTGTCTTGCTGCATGACACAATTGTGCTTCAGCTTCAGTTCACAGATGGATGGCCTGACATTCTCCTGTAGAATTCTCTGATACAGAGCAGAATTCATAGTTCCTTCTATTAAGGCAAGTCGTCCAGGTCCTGAGGCAGCAAAGCATCCCTGAACCATCACACTACCACCACCATGCTTGACCGTTGGTATGAGGTTCTTACTGTGGAATGCAGTGTTTGGTTTTCACCAGGCATAATGGCACCCATGTCGTCCAAAAAGTTATACTTTTGACTCATCTGTCCATAGAACATTCTTCCAAGATTCTTGATGATCATCCAGGTGCTTCCAGGTGTTTTTTGGCAAACCTCAGTCAACGTTTTGGATGGGTTCTGTCTGTTGAAGATCTGAAACGAGGACTTGAAACGAGCAGTTCATGCTTGAAAACCATTTTATTAGAGTCTAAGCCCTGTCTAAGCCGGGGGGAGCTAATTTATGAATTGTTTTAAGATGACCATAGCAAGGATTATTTAGCTATTTGATTTTGAATTTTAAGACCCCTTAAGGTATCAAAGAAATATATAAAATTATTGGATGAAACATTGAATGTGTCATTTGTAACAGCTCTCGTTGGTGGTAGAAGTGGACCAAGGCGCAGCGTGGTAAGTGTTCATGATTCGTTTATTCAAGAAACACTAAAACAAAATAACTACAGCAACAAAACGAAAGCGAACAGTTCTGTCAGGTACAGACACTAAACAGAAAACAAGATCCCACAAACTCAGGTGGAAAACAGGCTGCCTAAGTATGACTCCTAATCAGAGACAACGATAGACAGCTGCCTCTGATTGGGAACCACACTGGCCCAAAAACAAAGAAACAGAAAACATAGAATTTCCCACCCGTGTCACACCCTGATCTAACCAACCATAGAGAATAATAAGGATCTATAAGGTCAGGGCGTGACATCATTACTGCTATTAGCCAATAGAAACACATTGAATAACAGATTCACTACATGGAACAACATATAGTCCCCCCAAAAAAATCTAAAGGAAGTTTGTTCTGAAGTGTCTGTCCTATAGAGAGACATGAAAAAGATCAGGAAACCATTTTTTATTTATCCCATTATTTTAGGCACTAAACTATCTCCATATATACTTCCATTAAACTGGTATAAACTGGTATTTGTAAACTCAGGTTCTCTTTATCTAATATTAGGTTTTGGTTGAAGATCTGATAACATTCAGTATCAAAAATATGCAAAAATAGAGAAAATCAGAAAGGGGGAAAATACTTTTTCACGGCACTGTATATGGGTATACTGTAGTCACTAGTCAGTGCCATTGCTGAATGATGGGGGAGGGAGAAAAACAGTCATAGTGCTGGCAGCAATGGAGCAGTGACACACACACACACCTAACCTTAACCAAAAAACCTAACCTTAACCCTAAACTTACCTTAGCTCCTAACCCTAAAACTAACCCTAGCTCCTAACCCTAAACCTAATTCTAAATCTAACACCAATTTTAACCTTAACCCTAAACCCCCTAGAAATAGCATTTGACTGTGTGGGGACCAACAAAATGTCTCCAGTTGGTCAAATGTTTGTTAGTTTACTATTCACACACACACACACACACACACACACACACACACACACACACACACACACACACACACACACACACACACACACACACACACACACACACACACACAGTGACCTTGCCAGGTGGTAGAAGTGGACCAAGGCGTACACCTGTACAAATAGTCAACAAGACCCCAACCTTCCTAACAAAACCCCCCACATTCACCCACATCCATGTGCCCCATGGCAGACCCTCTCTGCCGCCTCCTGTGTTTGTAGGGTTTGGATGACAACCTGGTACAACGCCCCTCCTTTACATACCCAATGGCACACGTCACCCCACAGGCATGGGGCACAGCTGGCCCACAGGGAAGGAGCTCACAGACCTTACAGGAAAAAGGGTTACGAGGATATCAATGAGTGTGTGTGTGTGTTAGTGAGGTGCTGACAGCATCGTCTGCAGCCTTTTATGCGCGTCTGCAGCCTGGCACACAGCAGGCCCTGAGCCCCCCCCCCCCAGGCCAGACTGTGCTCACCCTCACCTCACTAGAAAAAAACCTTTACCATGCAGGATGCTACTAACCCACAGAACTGCACCACCAGGCTAATGACCCCTATTCACTCAGCACTCAGTAGCACATCAAACAAACTGAAGGCTGTACCCATGCATCTCACTGTATCACTATTTTAATGGATCAAAGTCTGTATGTTTTGTTATTTACAGTTACACTTAATTTTAGGCTGCAAAAAGTGACAGCCGATATTTACACCTAAACATTAACCTCCTTTATGGGATTTCTATTGGAGTTATGTCAAAGTTACCAATATCAAATGTATATCTTATTTTTAATATATTGTGGATAGTATATTGTTATGTAGCTATAAACCTATGAGATAGTTGTACTTACCCTAAGAAGATAGTTATGGTGTCAACTCTCTTGGTAAAGTCTCTTTCACAATCTCCCTCTCTCTCTTTCTCTCTGGGGATGTTTCTTTATTCTGTATAGCAAGGCTTTTATACCTCTTCTCCCCCACCCGTCTGTTTCCCCCTACTCCCTCTTTCTCAGCCCTCCCTCTCTCTTTCTCCTCCCTTCTTCTTACTATCAGCCCATTCCACCTCCTCAATCAGACCACACTTAACTCACTCTCTCCCTCTCTCTTCTGTAAACATACTCACACGTTCGCTGAAAAACAGATTATGGAAAGGTGGAGTGGAATGAAGGAAAACAGACAGGGTGTAAACAGAGAACAAGAGAGGGATGGAGGAGAGGAATAGAGAGGAAGGCCAGTAGCGGAGTTACCTGCTCTATCACCGCTACCTGACAATATTTACTGCTGTTTACTAACATGACAGCAGGGTATGAAAAGAGCAAGTAACATACAAACTCCACACGGACTGACTCCACTATTTATCATCAACACTTCACGAAAGTGTCATGTAGAATTTTCACTGTAGTGCCAGTCCTTGTCCTTTCATGTTTTTGACTGCCAAAACAGTGTTCTTAACTGCATAGTGGGGTGATGCATTTATTATACTAATCATATATCTAGGGCTATTTGAGTATAGTTCTACAGTTGGTTGTATGTAATAACCTCTTTAGATTTCAGCTCAGATGAGAATACACATCCCTTATGCAATCTCACTTAAGGTTTCCTTATGTAACCTCACTTAAATTGGAATGTTCTAGGAATAACTCAGTGAAACCAGATCTGCCCAGAGGCAAACAAACAGAAGATGAAGAGCCAGATGGATACAGTGCCTTCAGAAAGTATTCACACCCCTTGACTTTTCCCACATGTGATTGTGTTACAGCCTGAATTTAAAATGTATCAAATGTAGATTTTTTTGTCAATGGCCTACACACCATACCCATGATGTCAAAGTGGAATTATGTTTTTAGAAACATTTTACAAATCAATAAAAAATGAAAAGCTGAAATGTCTTGAGTCAATAACTAAGCCTAAATAAGTTCAGGAATAAAATGTGCTTAACAAGTCATGTAATAAGTTGTATGGACTCACTCTGTGTGCAATAATAGTGTTTAACATGATTTTTAAATGACTACCTCATCTCTTCATCTCACACATACAATTATCTGTAAGGTCCCTCAGTCGAGCAGTGAATTTCAAACACCGGTTCAACCACAAAGACCAGGGACGTTTTTTTCCAATGCCTCACAAAGAAGGGCACATATTTGTGAATATCCCTTTGAGCATGGTGAAGTTATTAATTACACTTTGGATGGTGTATCCATACACCCAGTCACTACAAAGATACGGCATCCTTCCTAACTCAGTTGGTGGAGAGGAAGGAAACCGCTCAGGGATTTCACCATGAGGCCTATGGTAACTTTAAAACAGTTACAGAGTTAGGAGAAAACTGAGGATAGATCAACAACATTGTCGTTACTCCACAATACTAACCTAATTGACAAAGTGAAAAGAAGGAAGCCTGTACAGAACACAAATATTCCAAAACATGCATCCTGTTTGCAACACAATGTGGCACATTACTGAGTATCACTCTCCATATTTTCAAGCATAGTGGTGGCTGCATCATGTTATGGGTATGCTTCTAATCGTTCAGGACTGGGGAGTTTTTCAGAATAAAAAAGAAACAGAACGGAGCTAAGCACAGGCAAATTCCAAGAAGAAAACCTGGTTCAGTCTGCTTTCCAACAATTCACCTTTCAGAAAGACAATAACCTAAAACAAGCCAAATCTACACTGGAGTTGCTTACCAAGAAGACAGTGAATGTTCCAGTTTTGACTTAAATCTACTTGAAAATCTATGGCAAGACCTGGAAATGGTTGTCTAGCAATGATGAACAACCAATTTGACAGACCTTGAAACATTTTGAAAAGAATATTGGGCAAACGTTGCACAATCCAGGTGTGGAAATCACTTATTAGGGTTTTCACATATAGTCCCCTTTAAAATAACCTATCTCAGTCCTTTTAAAGTGAACTCTGGGGTAAAAAAAAGAGCTAGATCTCAGTTCTCATTGTATTCACACTGCCCTTGCCTTTGAATGAAGACTCAACTGCCTGTTCACCCCGCTACCATCCAGAAGGCGAGGTCAGTACAGGTGCATCAAAGCTGGGACCGAGAGACTGAAAAACAGCTTCTATCTCAAGGCCATCAAACTGCTAAACAGCAATCACTAACTCAGAGAGGCTGCTGCCTACATAAAGACTCACTAGTCACTTTAAACAATGCCACTTTAATAATGTTTACATATCTTACATTACTCATCTGATATGTATATACTGTATCTTATATCATCTATTGCATCTTGCCAATGCCGCTCGGCATCGCTCATCCATATATTTATATTTACATATTCTTATTTCATCCTTTTAGATTTGTGTGTATTAGGTAGTTGTTGGGGAATTGTTAGATTACTTGTAAGATATTACTGCACTGTCGGAACTAGAAGCACAAGCATTTTGCTACACTTGCATTAACATCTTCCCTGTAGCTCAGTTGGTACAGTGTGGTGTTTGCAACGCCAGCATGGTGTGTGCAACGCCAGGGTTGTGGGTTCGATTCCCACAGGGGACCAGTACCCCAAAAAAATGCATGAAATGAAATGTATGCATTCACTACTGTAAGTCGCTCTGGATAAGAGCGTTTGCTAAATGACTAAAATGTAAATGTCTAACCATGTGTATGTGACCAATTTGATTTGAACTATTTTGCCAGTTCACTTCACCTATTTTGTGGTCCAAATCCTCTTTACATTCTCATTGCTATGTTTAGAAAGGAACCAAGATCTTTTTCCAACATTCCCTCAATGCACTGTGTAGGATAAGCCATTCCATCAGAATGTGTTATTGGACAGCTAGATATACTCTACCATATACCTACTTTCATTTTGGAAGCTAATAGATTGCATTTAGTTAAAAGGTGAGACATAATAAGTGTAATCAGAAGATACTATTAATATGCAAATATTATTTGTAACAGAATAAATAACAGAATAATAAATGCAGATCAAATAATGCTATAATTGGAAAATGTACACCCAATGTAGGCTACTGCCCCTTTAAGAGCTAGAATAGATTTTGTACCCTATGTTGTGATTCTTACCAAGTATGTTTTTGTCTTCTCACACTATTCAAACCCCACAATCGAACAAACAGTTTATGAAGCTCTCTTAACCTACAGATCACATATTCAAAACAAATAATCTGAACTAAAAACTCCACACATATTTTGGAATGTCTGCGCATCCTTGACAATCGCTAAGCAATATCCAAAAACAGCACGTTTTTTCCGCGAACATGCTCATCATTATTTTCTTTATTTTGTGGCACCAATGTGAGTGGATGGCTATGGCAGGGTAGGTTAGTGTGTGGTGATGGAATAATTACAAGCGAACCTGTGGAGCTTTGTGTTCACATTTCCCTAAAAAAGGAAACCGGACCACGAAATTCAAGCGAACCGATCTCAGACCACATCTCGAGGTGGTCTCAGTTCGGTTCTCTTCAGGGGCTCATTTGAGTGGTCTGAGTTCTATTGGAGTGTTTGCACTGCACACAAAGTTAAGCAAACTGCACTAAGTTCACAAAAATTGGCTGAAAGGGACCAAGTGTGAAACACCCTTAATAGAGACGTACCCAGAAAGACTCACAGCTGTAATCGCTGCCAAAGGTGCTTCTAAAAAGTATTGAATACTTATATAAATGGAATATTTCTGTATTTTAATTTCAACAAATTTGCAAAAATGTCTAAAAACATTTTCACTTTGTCAGTGTGAGCTATTGTGTGTAGATCGGCGAGAGAGAAAACATCTATTTAATCCATGTTGAATTCAGGCTGTAACACAACAAAATGTAGAATAAGTCAAGGGGTATGAATACTTTCAGAAGGCACAATCAAAATGAAGGTAGGGGCGTAGGCACAGGTTGTCAAACAGACGTTTGGCACTCTGGTTCATACAGGGTTAGTGATGTGGTCATATTAGGGTTACAACACTGGGCATGAGCGGTCGTGCTGAAGTTGAATATCTAATGGCAATATTAAAGATCCTATTTCCATCTACAAACATCAACAGGAAGGAGAGAGGCTGAAAGAAAAGGGAGAGGGATCATAAGAGAGAGAGGAATGCAACAAGACAAACATGAGAGGGAGCATATGTGTGTATTTATGTTATTTTTGTCTTGCTTTCACTGATATTTATATTGATTTAAGAGCTTTGGAACACGGCCAGATCATTACAATGCCAAGATAGTCTTGTTTGATTTAGATATTTTTTTCAAAAAATCTAGGGGAGAGACAGAAAGACAGAGGCAGAAAGAGAGAGTAGGCAGGAAACGGAAAGAAACGGAGAAAGTGAGAGCGTGGAAATATTGACAGCGGTGTCCATGCTTTTTCACCATCTCTCTCTTTTTTCCCCTTTGTCTTTCTTTACTCTAAACTACCTGTATATTTCCCCCTCTCTCTCCTCTTGTCTTTTCTCTACTCTCTCTCCCTCTCCCTCTCTTACTCTCTTACTCTCTGTTACGTAACTGCTGTCCTGTTTTCACCTATCACCCTCTGTCTTTTTACAATCTAAATATTTACCTCAAGAGAAATGTTCTGGATATCATTCCTAAAAAAAAGCCACAAGCAAACTGTGCCAGATGCACGCTGTGTGTCTGGCTCTAAAGCCAGCGTCTGGACCAAGACCCAGTGACAGCATAGGAGGAGGGAGAGAGAAATTGTTTTCTTGACAATGCCACACGCTCAATGTGGAAATTCGATTACCGTAACCCAAAACATCAGGTCCCTAAACATTCACACTCAAGACAGTCTTCTCTCTCTATTTGAAGCTGTCGAACAGGTATAGGTCTACATTGGGGCTCTATCGGCTGGTTTTCTGGCTAGTGGGAGAACAGAACCCACAAAAACACTGGGCTAACATTCACTCAAACCCAAACCCATGACCAAGCTTCTATAGTAAAGCCTATCTTGGCCAACATTTGTGTTTTTCCAGATATTTTTCCAACATATTTTTGTAATAGTCGTTGCTATGATTCACTGTCTCAAATTATTAGAGGACAGTAGACACATTTAGCTGCAGACACATTTAGAAAATGACTCAATAAAATGAGGAAATACAAACAGTAAACAACAGTGTGATATCATGCGTAGCTCCACCAATACGTCGGCCTGTGGGTGATTTTACGAGACTGGACGTATGCGGACATTACTCAAGACCGTCTCCCTATGAGCCAACAATGGTCCCACTACTATCCCTGTCCCTAGCTTGCCTGTGACAAGCCTGCGTGGGCCTTGTGCAGGGTGTAGTGAAAGTTAGGTAAGTTACCTCTCAATTCATCAGAACTGTAAAGTATATGCTCTTCAGGTTTAACATTTCAGCTGGCTCTTGTAGAATATGCATTCATGACAGATACTTGTTATGCCAGAGTTGTTATTTTGGTGTTTGCTATTTCTCCTCTTGCTTAGCCAATAAAGTATGTTTATTGAGTCCCACATCTCAGCAACAAACACATCTCGTCTTACTGCCAGTGGGAAGGAGGAACAGGCAGCTAGCTGAACATTGCCAAATCCAAACATCTCTCTCTCCACCGCTCAACAGGTTATTACTTAAACACCAATTATACATTATTTCCTGAATTAATTCATTGTGTTTTGTCTGCCATTCCCTTTGAAATGAATTGCTCTACATTATCTTGTATACGCCCTTTGTGAATTATACAAAATCAAGGAGGAAAAAGTCTTTATTACAGCAATATCTCTGTGCAGCTTTGTCAACAATTATGATAATACTTGTTTTCATAATATTTACCAGAATATTGTGTTCTTGGCTGTTTGGGCTCGCTAGACAACGGTTTGGATTTGACAATGAGACAGCATGTCTGTGTATAGGATACATGTGCAAGCTGTTAAGGTTTATTCAAGGATAGGGTTAATTGTATCAATTAGTGGGGTCAGTCAAGGAGAGAGGTAGACTTTGAAAAGTGTGTGTGTGCATATGTGCATACAGAACGTGTGTGTGAGTATAGTTCTGTCTGCATTCCACAGTTTAATCTGATAATATTCCTTGTCTGAGAGCACTATCCAACTTTCTCCTTGTAAGTCATCTCAGTCTCTCTTGCCTCAGTTCCCCCTACACTTCCTCAGTGCCAATACCAACAAACTGTCCTGCACAATGCCAACACTCATTCTACCCTGTCAGCAGTTTGAGGTACCTACATAACACTCAGACATATTAAATACCTAAACAGACAGTACAGTCACAAGAATATTTAACCACATCCTGTACATGGATTTAATCACACGTTTGGTACATTCACAAACACACACATTCACTGTAACAGAGATACACTGACACAAGACAGGATAACATATGATGTCAAATGCGAACAGTACACAGACACATGCACACACACTGCACACAGACGAAATGGAGAAGTTTGGACACACCTACTCATTCAAGGGTTTTTCTTTATTTTACTATTTTCTACATTGTAGAATAATAGTGAAGACATCAAAACTATGAAATAACACATGTGGAATCATGTAGTAACCAAAAAAGTGTTAAACAAATCAAAATATATTTAATATTTGAGATTCTTCTAAGTAGCCACCCTTCGCCTTGATGACAGCTTTGCACACTCTTGGCATTCTCTCAACCAGCTTCACCTGGAATGATTTTCCAACAGTCTTGAAGGAGTTCCCACATATATGCTGAGCACTTGTTGGCTGCTTTCCTTCACTCTGCGGTCCAACTCATCCCAAACCATCTCAATTGGGTTGAGGTCGGGTGATTGAGGAGGCCAGTTCATCTGACGCTGTACTCCATCACTTCCAGCTTCATGAGGTAGTCACCTGGAATGCATTTCAATTAACAGGTGTGCCTTAATAAAAGTTAATTTGTGAAAAAAAAATCCTTCTTAATGCGTTTGAGACAATCAGTTGTGTTGTGAGAAGGTAAGTGTGGTATACATAAGATAGCCCTATTTGGTAAAGGACCAAGTCCATATTATGGCAAGAACAGCTCAAATAAGCAAAGAGAAACAACAGTCCATCATTACTTTATGACATGAAGGTCAGTCAATACGGAAAATGTCAAGAACTTTAAAAATGTCTTCAAGTGCAGTTGCAAAAACCATCAAGCGCTATGATGAAACTGGCTCTCATGAGGACCGCCACAGGAAAGGAAGACCCAGAGTTACCTCTGCTGCAGAGGATAATTTCACTAGAGTTACCAGCCAAAGATTGCAGGCCAAATAAATGCTTCACAGAGTTCAAGTAACAGACACATCTCAACATCAACTGTTCAGATGAGACTGCATGAATCAGGCCTTCATGGTAGAATTGCTGCAAAGAAACCCCTACTAAAGGACACAATAAGAAGAAGAGACTGGCTTGGGCCAAGAAACATGAGCAATGGACATTAGACCGGTGGAAATCTGTCCTTTGGTCTGATGAGTCCAAATTTGAGATATTTGGTTTCAACCGCCATGTCTTTGTGAGACGCAGAGCAGGTGAACGGATGATGGTTCCACATGTGTGGTTCCCACGTGAAGCATGGAGGAGAAGGTGTGATGGTGTGGGTTGCTTTTCTGGTGACACTGTCTGTGATTTCCTCTCCAATCCAAGATGGCATAGCAGTCAGACGTCCTTTGTCGTCGTCTTGTCGTGTCCCGTGTATATATATACTGCTCAAAAAAAAGGGAACACTTAAACAACACAATCTAACTCCAAGTCAATCACACTTCTGTGAAATCAAACTGTCCACTTAGGAAGCAACACTGATTGACAATACATTTCACATGCTGTTGTGCAAAGGGAATAGACAACAGGAAATTATAGGCAATAAGCAAGACACCCCCAATAAAGGAGTGCTACTGCAGGTGGAGACCACAGACCACTTCTCAGTTCCTATGCTTCCTGGCTGATGTTTTGGTCACTTTTGAATGCTGGCGGTGCTTTCACTCTAGTGGTAGCATGAGACGGAGTCTACAACCCACACAAGTGGCTCAGGTAGTGCAGCTTATCCAGGATGGCACATCAATGCGAGCTGTGGCAAGAAGGTTTGCTGTGTCTGTCAGCGTAGTGTCCAGAGCATGGAGGCGCTACCAGGAGACAGGCTAGTACATCAGGAGACGTGGAGGAGGCCGTAGGAGGGCAACAACCCAGCAGCAGGACCGCTACCTCCGCCTTTGTGCAAGGAGGAGCAGGAGAAGCACTGCCAGAGCCCTGCAAAATGACCTCCAGCAGGCCACAAATGTGCATGTGTCTGCTCAAACGGTCAGAAACAGACTCCATGAGGGTGGTATGAGGGCCCGACGTCCACAGGTGGGGGTTGTGCTTACAGCCCAACACCGTGCAGGATATTTGGCATTTGCCAGAGAACACCAAGATTGGCAAATTCGCCACTGGCACCCTGTGCTCTTCACAGATGAAAGCAGGTTCACACTGAGCACATGACAGACGTGACAGAGTCTGGAGACGCCGTGGAGAACGTTCTGCTGCCTGCAACATCCTCCAGCATGACCGGTTTGGCGGTGGGTCAGTCATGGTGTGGGGTGGCATTTCTTTGGGGGGCCGCACAGCCCTCCATGTGCTCGCCAGAGGTAGCCTGACTGCCATTAGGTACCGAGATGAGATCCTCAGACCCCTTGTGAGACCATATCCTAGTGCGGTTGGCCCTGGGTTCCTCCTAATGCAAGACAATGCTAGACCTCATGTGGCTGGAGTGTGTCAGCAGTTCCTGCAAGAGGAAGGCATTGATGCTATGGACTAGCCCGCCCGTTCCCCAGACCTGAATCCAATTGAGCACATCTGGGACATCATGTCTGGCTCCATCCACCAATGCCACGTTGCACCACAGACTGTCCAGGAGTTGGCGGATGCTTTAGTCCAGGTCTGGGGGGGAGATCCCTCAGGAGACCATCCGCCACCTCATCAGGAGCATGCCCAGGCATTGTAGGGAGGTCATACAGGCACGTGGAGGTCACACACACTACTGAGCCTCATTTTGACTTGTTTTAAGGACATTACATCAATTTTGGATCAGCCAGTAGTGTGGTTTTCCACTTTCATTTTGAGTGTGACTCCAAATCCAGACCTCCATGGGTTGATAAATTGGATTTCCATTGATTATTTTTGTGTGATTTTGTTGTCAGCACATTCAACTATGTAAAGAAAAAAGTATTTAATAAGATTTTTTCTTTCATTCAGATCTAGGATGTGTTGTTTGTGTTCCCTTTATTTTTTTGAGCAGTGTATATTTACATATTTTCTTCGCATATCTTTTTATATATTTTTTTTCTAAAAACTCAACTTCAAAACATTCTCCTACAACCCACCTCACCAATTTAAAAAAAAAAGTATTATTTACCTCAAATCTGAAATCAACAACAGAAGCTAGCCAGAAGTTAGCCAGTTCACTAGCTAACGTTAGAATTCAGCTAACCACGGTTGGCGGTCATCAGCTATCCCTTAGCTCAAAAAGCTATCGGCAGTTTTGTACAACGCGACTCAAACCAGAGCATACCGGACCTATTTTCTCTCCATATCCCTGGATTTCTACCGCAAGCTCTGGACATTTACACCTGGATCTTGCAGCTAGCTAGCTGCTATCCGAGTGACTATTGGCTAACGTCAGTCCCGGAGCTAACATCAATTATTCCGGAGCTAGCCAGCTGAAGAGTTCCATCAGCCAATCCTGGGCTACAATCACCTATCCGGACCCGTTTTACTGCCGATGCGGAGCCCCATCGGGCCTTCACGACTGGACTACCGACGTTATCTGCCCGAGGGAGTTATCCAACTGGCCCCTCCGTCGCGACGTAACCTGAACGCCCATCTGCGGCCAGCTAATTGTTAGCTGTCTTATCGGCTGCTATCTGAATAGGTCTATCGGCCAATTTTCTTGGGCCACTATAACTATAACTATTTTGCCAATTGGATTGGTCCCCTCTTCCACACGGAACCCCACTAATCTACCGACGGAAACGCACTAGAGACAATATCTCTCTCATCATCACTCAATGCCTAGGTTTACCTCCACTGTATTCACATCCTACCATACCTTTGTCTGTACATTATACCTTGAAGCTATTTTATCGCCCCCAGAAACTTGCTCCTTTACTCTCTGTTCCAGACGTCCTAGACGACCAATTCTCATAGCTTTTAACCGTACCCTTATCCTACTCCTCCTCTGTTCCTCTGGCGATGTAGAGGTGAATCCAGGCCCTGCAGTGCCTAGCTCCACTCCTATTCCCCAGGCGCTCTCTTTTGATGACTTCTGTAACCGTAATAGCCTTGTTTTCATGCATGTTAACATTAGAAGCCTCCTCCCTAAGTTTGTTTTATTCACTGCTTTAGCACACTCTGCCAACCCGGATGTCCTAGCCGTGTCTGAATCCTGGTTTAGGAAGACCACCAAAAACTCTGAAATCTCTATCCCTAACTACAACATTTTCAGACAAGATAGAACGGCCAAAGGGGGCGGTATTGCAATCTACTGCAGAGATAGCCTGCAGAGTTCTGTCCTACTATCCAGCTCTCTAAAAACAAGTCTCTCACCGTTGCCGCCTGCTATAGACCACCCTCTGCCCCCAGCTATGCTCTGAACACCGTGCTTCTACACCTGCATTGCTTGCTGTTTGGGGTTTTAGGCTGGGTTTCTGTACAGCACTTTGAGATATCAGCTGATGTAAGAAGGGCTATATAAATAAATTTGATTTGATTTGATATGTAAACTGATTGCACCCCGTCTATCTTCAGAGCTCGTGCTGCTAGGTGACCTAAACTGGGACATGCTTAACACCCCAGCCATCCTACAATCTAAGCTTGATGCCCTCAATCTCACCCAAATTATCAATGAACCTACCAGGTACCACCCCAAAGCCGTAAACACGGGCACCCTCATAGATACCATTCTAACCAACTTGCCCTCTAAATACACCTCTGCTGTTTTCAACCAAGATCTCAGCGATCACTGCCTCATTGCCTGCATCCGTAATGGGTCAGCGGTCAAACGACCTCCACTCATCACTGTCAAACGCTCCCTGAAACACTTCAGCGAGCAGGCCTTTCTAATCGACCTGGCCCGGGTATCCTGGAAGGATATTGACCTCATCCCTTCAGTAGAGGATGCCTGGTTATTTTTTTTTAAATGCCTTCCTCACCATCTTAAATAAGCATGCCCCATTCAAGAAATTTAGAACCAGGAACAGATATAGCCCTTGGTTCTCTCCAAACCTGACTGCCTTTAACCAACACAAAAACATCCTGTGGCGTTCTGCATTAGCATTGAACAGCCCCCGTGATATGCACATTTTCAGGGAAGTTAGAAACCAATATACACAGGCAGTTAGAAAAGCCAAGGCTAGCTTTTTCAAGCAGAAATTTGCTTCCTGCAACACAAACTCAAAAAAGTTCTGGGACACTGTAAAGTCCTTGGAGAATAAGAGCACCTCCTCCCAGCTGCCCACTGCACTGAGGATAGGAAACTCTGTCACCACCGATAAATCCACTATAATTGAGAATTTCAATAAGCATTTTTCTACGGCTGGCCATGCTTTCCACCTGGCTACCCAGACCCCGGTCAACAGCACTGCACCCCCCACAGCAACTCACCCAAGCCTTCCCCATTTCTCCTTCTCCAAAATCCAGTCAGCTGATGTTCTGAAAGAGCTGCAAAATCTGGACCCCTACAAATCAGCCGGGCTAGACAATCTGGACCCTTTCTTTCTAAAATGATCTGCCGAAATTGTTGCAACCCCTATTACTAGCCTGTTCAACCTCTCTTTCGTGTCGTCTGAGATTCCCAAAGATTGGAAAGCAACTGCGGTCATCCCCCTCTTCAAAGGGGGGGACACTCTTGACCCAAATTGCTACAGACCTATATCTATCCTACCCTGCCTCTCTAAAGTCTTCAAAAGCCAAGTCAACAAACAGATTACCGACCATTTTGAATCCCACCGCACTTTCTCCGCTATCTGGTTTCAGAGCTGGTCATGGGTGCACCTCAGCCACGCTCAAGGTCCTAAACAATATCTTAACCGCCATCGATAAGAAACAATACTGTGCAGCCGTATTCATTGACCTGGCCAAGGCTTTCGACTGTCAATCACCACATCCTCATCGGCAGACTCAACAGCCTTGGTTTCTCAAATGATTGCCTCGCCTGGTGCACCAACTACTTCTCTGATAGAGTTCAGTGTGTCAAATCGGAGGGCCTGTTGTCCGGGCCTCTGGCAGTCTCTATGGGGGTGCCACAGGGTTCAATTCTTGGGCCGACTCTTTTCTCTGTATACATCAATGATGTCGCTCTTGCTGCTGGTGAGTCTCTGATCCACCTCTACGCAGACGACACCATTCTGTATACTTCTGGCCCTTCTTTGGACACTGTGTTAACTACCCTCCAGACGAGCTTCAATGCCATACATCTCTACTTCCGTGGCCTCCAACTGCTCTTAAATACAAGTAAAACTAAATGCATGCTCTTCAATCGATCGCAGCCTGCACCTGCCCGCCCGTCCAGCATCACTACTCTGGACGGTTCTGACTTAGAATATGTGGACATCTACAAATACCTAGGTGTCTGGTTAGACTGTAAACTCTTCTTCCAGACTCACATCAAACATCTCCAATCCAAAGTTAAATCTAGAATTGGCTTCCTATTTCGCAACAAAGCATCTTTCACTCATGCTGCTAAACATACCCTCGTAAAACTGACCATCCTACCGATCCTCGACTTCGGCGATGTCATTTACAAAATAGCCTCCAATACACTACTCAATAAATTGGATGCAGTCTATCACAGTGCCATCTGTTTTGTCACCAAAGCCCCATATACTACCCACCACTGCGACCTGTACGCTCTCGTTGGCTTGCCCTCGCTTCATACTCGTCGCCAATCCCACTGGCTCCAGGTCATCTACAAGACCCTGCTAGGTAAAGTTCCCCCTTATCTCAGCTCGCTGGTTACCATAGCAGCACCCACCTGTAGCAAATGCTCCAGCAGGTATATCTCTCTGGTCACCCCCAAAGCCAATTCCTCCTTTGGCCGCTTCTCCTTCCAGTTCTCTGCTGCCAATGACTGGAACGAACTACAAAAATCTCTAAAACTGGAAACATTTATCTCCCTCACTAGCTTTAAGCACCAGCTGTCAGAGCAGCTCACAGATTACTGCACCTGTACATAGCCCATCTATAATTTAGCCCAAACAACTACCTCTTCCCCTACTGTATTTATTTATTTTGCTCCTTTGCACCCCATTATTTCTGTTTCTACTTTGCACTTTCTTCCACTACAAATCTACCATTCCAGTGTTTTACTTGCTATATTGTATTTACTTCGCCACCATGGCCTTTTTTGCCTTTACCTCCCTTATCTCACCTCATTTGCTCACTTTGTATATAGACTTATTTTTCTACTATATTATTCACTGTATGTTTGTTTTACTCCATGTGTAACTCTGTGTTGTTGTATGTGTCAAACTGCTTGCTTTATCTTAGCCAGGTCGCAATTGTAAATGAGAACTTGTTCTCAACTTGCCTAGCTGGTTAAGTTGAAATAAAAAATAAATAAACATTTTTATTTTGAATTCAAGGCACACCTAACCAGCATGGCTACCACAGCATTCTGCAGCGATAGGCCATCCCATCTGGTTTGTGCTTAGTGGGACTATCATTTGTTTTTCAACAGGACAATGACCCAAAACACACCTCCAGTCTGTGTAAGGGCTATTTGACCAAGAAGGAGAGTGATGGAGTACAGCATCAGATGAACTGGCCTCCTCAATCACCCGACCTCAACCCAATTGAGATGGTTTGGGATGAGTTGGACCGCAGAGTGAAGGAAAGCAGCCAACAAGTGCTCAGCATATATGTGGGAACTCCTTCAAGACTGTTGGAAAATCATTCCAGGTGAAGCTGGTTGAGAGAATGCCAAGAGTGTGCAAAGCTGTCATCAAGGCAAAGGGTGGCTACTTAGAAGAATCTCAAATATAAAATAAATTTTGATTTGTTTAACACTTTTTTGGTTACTACATGATTCCATAGGTGTGATTTCATAGTCTTGATGTCTTCACTATTATTCCACAATGTAGAAAATAATAAAAAATCAAGAAAAACCCTTTAATGAGTAGGTGTGTCCAAACTTTTGACTGGTACTATACATACAATTGCGCATTCACATACAGAATCATGGCTTTCAAAAAAGGGTGTTGAATGCAATGATGTGAAAGCAGAGGACAGGCAAACTCTGCCCTTTGCAATCTGTTTTAGAGGCATTTCCTCAAACCAAATCCCCATAGTTATTGTTATGCATAACCACAAAGACTTAAATGCAACAGTCTGCTCATCTATAAATAATTCTCAATCTTATTCACTCTCTCTTTCTTTCTCTTTTTCCTGCCTCAACACAACAGTACTTTTCTCCTCTTCCTTTGGCTATAGGCTCCCCACTAATTATCCACAACCAACTCTGAGCTCAGTTTGTCTTCTCTTTATTGGAATCTATTCTTGAACTTTATGTAGGGTATAACAGGTTTTACAATAATCGTAGTCCTTCTACCCCACATCATGTCTGAGTTAAACACCTGTACTTTTTACTGGGACACTTTCACGCTTTCATATTTCCTATGATTTCTTGCTTTTCATCTATATTTGATCCGTCTCAGATTCAATTTAATTTCCCTCCCACCCTTGGTGCACTCTGCCCTCTGACACTCTCTCTCGCCCCTTACTCTCTCCCCCTCTCTCTCTCTGACCCTCTCTCTTGCCCCCTTCCTCTCTCCCCCTCTGTCTCTCTCCCCCCCTCTCTGTCACCCCTCCCTCGCTCCCCCTCTGTCTCTCTCTGACCCTCTCTGTCACCCCTCTCTCTCCCCTCACTCCCTCTGTCCGTCTGTGGTTTACTGAGGTCTGTGTAATAACATGTGTTGAACCAATAACACAACACGCCAACACAGAATGTAACCAGCAAGTGACACACAGCCAGTCCACAGACAGACAGATACACAGAGCACAGAGCACAGTAGGGATGTACTCAACAAACTCCATCAACTCCCTCTCTTTAGCAGACTCTCTCTATAGTTTAGAGATGGTCATGACAATGACATTGTAAATGAACATGAGTGTGGACAGACTAACACAGTCATTACTCAGTGTAGTGCTTCCGAGAACTGTTTAAGAATTATGAGATGTTGCATGTAAGGATTAACTATAAAAATATATATTTTTTTTAATGCATTTTACAGGTAATCAGTGAGTTAGTTAACCCATTGAGATTAACTATGTTCAGGCCATATTCACTTGTGAATTAGACAGCATAAACCTATGGGCTGCATGTGAACTATATGACACAGCAAAGCCCTGATAATCTTATCCCTAATCTCTCAGCTGTAGTTAGATGTAATGCTATAAAGCCATTTACAGTCCCTGCTCAGTAGAGTTAGTCTGCCCTCTGCAGGTGGATAGTGGGAGGTGTCTGCATGTGGTCAGTGGAACCTTTTTTGCAGACAGTCCCCTAGCATCCTTCTGTTGACACGGTTTTACTTTGAACAAGGATGCCACAGATGAGTAAAGTCAATGAAGGACAAGGACATTTGGACATTGTATAGCAATGTTTACAAAAATAAAATGACAGTAAAATTTGGGAGAAATATAAATGGGTTGTAAAATAAAATGTATTTAGATCAGAGACAGACCTCAGATCTTAGGCAGATACACACAGAACAGATTCGTACAGTATGCAGGCTATTTCAACACCATCCCTTTTGTTCTGAGTCTCTTTCATTTACGGTGGTTTTGGGGTGCTTACCAATCCCATGATTCCTCGCTTGCGGCCTCATTTCCTGTCCGCATGCACCCTCCAGCTCCACTCACCTACCCTCGCCAGGAAGATCATCAGCCAACAGGGCTTGGCACTTGGAGGCCCATGCCTACATTGCCCCATTGCCAGGGTGACAGAAAGGTCCTGTGCCAAACATATGGTTACAGAGAGAGAAACAGAATAGAGATGAATGGTATAGCAACATAATAATGACAGCAACTAGGAATAATGAACTGCATATCACTGTTTCCCTATGAGTATTTCCATACCAGTCTCTCTCTTTCACTATGAGTGTTTCCCAACCTCTCCCTAATTGCCTGTGTATCCTCCTCTCAGCTATCAGTAAACAGCTGTCAGTGACAATCTGAGAGTGGCTTAAAAACCTGTTGGGGATAGGGGGCAGTATTTGCACCGCCGGATAAAAAACATACCCGATTTAATCTGATTGCTACTCCTGCCCAGTAACTAGAATATGCATATAATTAGTAGATTTGGATAGAAAACACTCTAAAGTTTCTAAAACTGTTTGAATGATGTCTGTGAGTATAACAGAACTCATATGGCAGTCAAAACCCTGAGACAAATCCTAACAGGAAGTGGAAATCTGATTTGTGGAATCACTTTCAAGCCTTTGCCATTGAAACACACAGGGACTTATTAATCATTTAGCACTTCCTAAGGCTTCCACTAGATGTCAACAGTCTTTACAAAGTGGTTTGAGTCTTCTATGGTAGAAACTGACCCAAAGAGAGGCTTGGGAAGTTGGTCACAGGGGGAGGGCCATTACTACTATGACGCGGGTGCCCATGGGAACCCTTTTGTTCCGAAACGTTTAGTAAGACAATGCAATCGTCCGCCTTGAATATTATTGAAGCTCTGGTTGAAAAAGGCCCTAAAGATTTATGTTATACAACGTTTGACATGTTTGAACGAACGTAAATATATATTTTTTGCACATTCGTGACGACAAGTCCCGCGCGCTTCAGTACATTATGAGTAGCCTTCGGAACGCGCTAACAAGAAGGAACTATTGGGACATAAATTATTAACTTTTTCGAACAAAACTACATTTGCTGTGGACCTGGGATTCCTGGAAGTGCCTTCTGATGAAGATAATCAAAGGTAAGGGAATATTTACAATAGTATATTTGATTTTAGATGGTTCCAACATGGCGCTAACATGTATCGCCTAACCTATTTTTCTGAGCATACCACGTCGTTTATTGCAAAGTGATTTCCCAGTAAAGTTATTTTTAAATCTGGCAATGCGGTTGCATTCACAAGATGTTAATCTATAATTCTTTGAATGACAATATTACATTTTAACAATGTTTTCGAATAGTAATTTTGTAAATTGTAGCGCTGATTCACCGGAAGCATTTGAGGGAAAATATTTTCTGAACGTCACGTGCCGATGTAAAATGCTGTTTTTATATATAAATATGAACTTTATCGAACAAAAAATGCATGTATTGTGTAACATGATGTCCTAGGAGTGTCATCTGATGAAGATTGTCAAAGGTTAGTGCTGCATTTAGCTGTGTTTTGGGTATTTGTGATGCATGCTAGTTGCTTTGAAAATGGCAGTGTGATTTTTTTGGCAGGGTACTCTCCTAACATAATCTAATGTTTTGCTTTTGCTGTAAAGCCTTTTTGAAATCGGACAACGTGGTTCGATTCAGGAGAGGTTTATCTATAAAATGGTGTAAAATAGTCATATGTTTGAGAAATTGAAGTTATAGCATTTATGAGGTTTTGTATTTCACGCGACGCGATTCCACTGGCTGTTGACTAGGGTGGGACGCAAGCGTCCCACGTTCCCAGACAGGTTAAAGGTTTTCCTCTCTTTTCACCATCTGATGCTTTGCCTCCCATCACTCCCTGTCACATTTTAGTTTTTTTCTCTCTCTCTCTCTCTATCCTCATTTCATCTCTCAGCAACATTTCTCTCTCTTTCTCTCTCTCTCTCCCTCTCTCTCTCACACACACACACACACCCTCTAACTCACTCTCTCTCTCCATCTATCTGTACATTTTCAACAGTGTGGGTGTGACACTGAGAGTGAGACCAATACCACTGAACCACAAGGCTGGACTGAAGTATGGGAGGAGGAGGAAATCTGGGGAAGTTCAATATAGACTCTACGCTCCATGAGCCAACAGTCTGAACATCCACTTAACCAGGGTTGGGGAGTCCGTTACATGTAAGGGATTACAAAACACGGTAACTGTAATCCGTAACGTTACAAGCAAACTTTTTTTAATCAGATTAGAGATACTTTTTAAAAACAAGATGATTACTTCAAGGATTACATTCAGAAAGGATGTTTACGACAAAAAATCTTTGACACTTTTCTGTTTCCTTAATGACATTCAAATCAGCATTGAAAAAAGGCGCAAATTTAAGTTTGTTCCACCTGAGCGAGTCTGACCACAAGTCAAAGACCACTATGACGACACACCAAATGTGTTTGATGGATTGTGGAAAAAGAGCAGGAATAGGCTTTTGTAGGCTACAGTCCAAGCTATGTCTTCCAATGGTGTGACTGCTGTCGGCATCCAAAGATTATCCAATTTGAATAAACGCTTGGAGGTAAGGATGACAGCAGTGGTGTAGTCTACGGCGACACGGATATCATGTATTATTGATCAAAGCATGCCATTCCATGAGCACAGCATTCATTGTTCAACTCGAATCAATGAGCCCAATCAGTCCTCCATGACAACAAAATCATGAACAACAGAGTAGTGCTGGCTAATACGTTATTCGTTTTGGTGGTCAGGTAAAACATTATGGCTAATCTATACTTCCATATTTCCAAGTCCTATTCTTGAAGATCAAGGGGTATAACATTTATTAGAATAACTGGAATTCTGATAGACTTTGGTTTTTAATGTAAGGATATAATTGAATCGTATTATTATATGTAGTAGAAAGTGATGGGTTAGAAGAAGCCTACATAACCAACCCATAAAGTAACATTTAACATCCATATACGGCCAGCTATGTAAACTTTAAGATTGATTTATCCTGCAATAGAAGTTGTTCAATTGGTAAAATACATTTTTGTCTTCTTCTAATGCCTCTTAAGGGGAAAGTAATCTAAAAGTAACTGAATGTAATCAGATTACGTTACTGAGTTTGGGTAATCCAAAAGTTACGTTACTGATTACAATTTTGGACAGGTAACTAGTGACTGTAACAGATTACATTTAGAAAGTAACCTACCCAACCCTGCACTTAAGACACAAAAAGCCTGAATGACAGGGGGATAAATATACCCAGCGTTGTCTGACGTGCTTATAAAAAATGACATATGCAGTAAGTAAATAGAATAGCATAATATTATCTGGATATATGTATCATTCATTGGTGTGTTCTATTCAGTAAGAGATACATGTGTAATAGGGGTATGCTAAGGGTATGCTTAGCTGTGACTGTGTCTATAATCTCTCATGGGCAGACTTCGCAAACATTACGCAAGACTTACTGTGCCTACAAAGGTCTTTAGAAAATCTTTGCTGTAGGTTCACTGAGTTTGTTTTCTCCTGATTTGTTTACTGTTGCACCGCAGGTATTGTCTACGACAGATTAAAAGTAAACATTCAATTTTTTATTACATTGAAGCGTAAATGTGGAAGTTGTTGGGTCGTTATAGCTTCTTTGTTTGGCTTAGAAAGAACCTGTGCTGTAGCAGACAACACTACTGGGAAAGAGTGAATGGCGAGCCAAGAAATACCCTGGATACAGGATTTGATAATGACACTTGACAAGTCCTGTCAACCATTTCCCCCTGTTTTTAAAGAGACAGGCTCATCTAAAGGACTTTGAGCTGGAGAACGTAAGGTGGACTTTTAAGAAATATTTTGTTGATGTACAGTATTAAGACATATGGCACATTATATGTGTAATTGTTTTGCAAAGATTTGGACTTGAATAGTCATCCAATGACCTGTGTGTCTGTGTTTGAGGGAGGAGCATGCATTAACGCTCTCACAATTCAACTGAGCCCACTTTGTGAAAGCTATTTTTTCCCTTGATCAAATTAATTTACGTAATGGTCTTGGGTACTGTAAAACTCCCACCAGGTAGACCCCCCCTCTTCCAGTTTTCAGAATAAGTCATGTGGGCGTGGTTATATACACTGAGTATAGCGAACATTAAGAGTACCTTCCTAATATTAAGTTGCACCCCCATTTGTCCTCAGAACAGCATCAATTCAATAGGGCTTGTCCTCCACAAGGTGTTGAATGCGTTCCACAGGGATGCTGGCCCATTTTGACCCCAATGCTTTCCACAGTTGTGTCAAGTTGGCTGGATGTCCTTTGGATGGTGTACCCTTCTTGATACACACGGGAAACTGTTGAGCGTGAAAAACCCAGCAGCGTTGCAGTTCTTGACACCAACCGGTGCATCTGGCACCTACTACCATACCCCGTTCAAAGGCACTTACATTTTTTGTCTTGTCCAATCACCCTCTGAATGGTACACACACAATCCATGTCTCAATGCTTAAATATCCTTCTTTAACCCGTCTTCTCCACTTCATCTAAACTGATTGAAGTGGATTTAACAGGTGACATCAATAACGGATCACAGTTTTCACCTGGTCAGTCTATGTCATGGAAAAATATGTTTTGTATACTCAGTGTTTATACTATATTGGGTTCAATTCAGTTCCAGTCATTATGTTTTGAACCCAACATCCGAGTATGTATACAATGGAAAATAACAAAATCTGTAACCAATTAGATTGAATAGTAAAAGTCTACGTATGGCAAGTAAGTACATTGACTATTTGCTGTAATGTTCAATGATCAGAAATTAAACTAAAATTAACTGTTCTCATTAAAGTTATATTTTATTGGTGGGTTAGGTTGGTCTGTTTAAACTGAATATGGCTCTGAAATAGGATTTTAGTATAAATCTCTCATTTCAGTCCAAATGAATGCATTTTTTACCACATTTAAAGGATAGCCAAAGTCTTAGACTCCATGAGAAAACCTCAAGAGTTTTAAAAGCAGAATGTAAGAAGACGATGGGGAACCTCAAGTGTATAACATTAAATAAGACTGCAATATGAGAACTCACATCAGATCAAATCAAAGGCATAATTTCCCCCTCAGCGTTCTGCTTCTTCATGTTGGAGTATGTTACTGTGAAAGCCTCTCAGCGCTGCCTTTGAACTTTTGCCACACTGAATAACATCTTTCATGCTGTTTATTTCTCTGGTTTTCATCTCAAGTTACCCCCTTTTATACTTTCTCTCTCTCACTCTGTCTCTCTCTGTCTCTCTCTCTCTCTCTGTTTCATTCTTTCTATCTCTATTCTCTCTTTCTCCTCTCTCATAAATACCTACTATATTTGTTACAGCCAATGAACCAATTTACAAGGCACATGCAGTGTTAGTGTTGTTTACCTTGAATGTTCTTTGCTCTGCAGAGAGCCTTTAATTGAATTAACACACATGCATACCTTCACCCATGCACGCACAAGCGAGCACGCACACACACACAAACACATACACACAGACACATAGAGACACCTTTCCCCTCATTTTCTTCTCATAGCTTGGATTCAGAGCCTATTTGTGGCTAGAAAGCATCATTAGCTCACCGTGTATACATGGCATGGCTTGGCATCGTTTCCATATGGTGTGCACGTCATCCATCTGTCACAGGTCCAGGCTCTCAGACACAGTGGTGTAAAGTACTTATGTAAAAATACTTGAAAGCACTACTTAAGTCGTTTTTTGGGGTATCTGTACTTAACTTTTTATATTTTTGACAACTTTTACTTTTACTTCACTACATTCCTAAAGAAAGTTATGTACTTTTACTCCATACATTTTCCCTGACATGCAAAAGTACTCGTTACATTTTTAATGCTTAGCAGGACAGGAAAATTGTATAATTCGTGCACTTAAAGAGAAAATCCCTGGTCATCCGTACTGCATCTGATCTGGTGGACTGACTAGAAACAAAACCTTTGTTTGTAAATTATGTCTGAGTGTTGGCGTGTGCCTCTGGCTATCCGTACATTTAAAAAACAAGAAAATCATGCCATCTGGTTTGCTTAATAAAAATAATTTGAAATGATTTATAGTTTTACTTTTACTTTTGATACTTAAGTATATTTTAGCAATTACATTTACTTTTGATACTTAAGTATATTTCAAACAAAATACTTTTAGACCTTTACTCAAGTAGTATTTTACTGGATGACTTTCACTTTTACTTGAGTCTTTTTTTAAATTAAGATATCTTTACTTTTACTCAAGTATAACAATTGGGTACATTTTCCACCACTGCTCTGACATCAGGGCCCTGATTTTGTCATATCCAATTAGTGCCTGCGCTAAGGGGAAACACTCAGTCCAATCTAATAAGTGTCCTGGCTTTAATACCCATAGAAAGCCTTAAAGCCCAGATTACAACTACTGCTCTCTATCTCATCTCTTCAACTTGACCTTTTCCAACTTCACCCCTCCCTCACGCTTTCTCTTCAATTCTCTTCCTTTCTCTCTCTTTCTCTCTCTTTTCTCCATGTTTCTAGAATCGACACCTTTCTGTGCTGCCTCATCCATGTACTGCGTGACTTCCCTTGAGATTAGGGTCACACTGATTTCCTAAGTATTGTACACCCCTTTCTGTTCAACCAGTCATGGTTACCATGTTGATGCTAAGAAGTGGTTCTTGTTATTTTGGTAGTGTAGGAGATGGATTGGGCGTTGAATGATAAGACAGTCCCCTTGTAAAGTGCCCTTTAAAACAAGCATGCTATCAGATCCCAAGCGGATCCAAACGGTATACTGCAGTGACTCACTCCTATCTATTTCTCATCTTCTCCCTCTATATCTTTAATCTCCCGCTTCTTCCCTCTCTCATTTTTTCACAATTTGTGGTTGATTTCTAACTTCAAAGCCAAGGTCACATTCATGAAATCTCACAGTGTATGACAACCTGAATCTCAATGTAGATTTCCCTGTTTGTAATTCAGAATGTTGGTAGCAGCACAGCTATTTGCAAACCCTCACGTTACTGCACACAAATGAACATGTCACACACGTCCACTTTCACTGGAGAGTTAAAAACCCAACAGGATTCTGTGACTCCAAGTATCTAGTAGCTATAATTGGTCAGAGAAAGGTGGTATTTATACATCAAGTGAATCTCTTCTGCTAGGCCTTCAATGTGGTAAGAAGGAGACAAAGTAGGATCTGAAGACACAATGTGAATCACAATGGCAGCTGCAAGACTATACAGTATCTTAAAATCCCAGCCAGAAACAGTTTCCAGTTTGAATCTAAATTGATGATCTAAAAACATAGTATGTGAAACGATCTATTTGCATATATTCCTTTTTAAAGGTTGTGTTGATGTATTTCTATTGTTCCAGTGTATCTTGTATCATTCACAGTAGATCTATGTCTTTGTCATTCTGTCATTTGAGCAACAGGGGCTGCAGATCAAAATGAGCTTGCGCTAAATCCGGTGTAATGTATGAAATTTGTGCACTTTTGTGAAAACTGTCACATGCTCCCTGACAAATTAATGAATTCAATAGTACAGTTGTCATTCACACAGCCTAACATGGACATTAACACAACTGGCACCTAACAACTTTAGTGCAGAATTTTGTCAAATACGGTTTTAGTCTAATTAAACATTTTTGAATGACCATTCTGTAAATAATTAGTGACCTTGTCATGAATTAATTAATGATTCATTATTGTGATTCTATATTGATACTACAGCTTCATAATCAGCGTAAGCTAAATGATAACTATAACAGTGGCTTTTAAAGCTGCAATATGTCACTTTTTGGGCAAACTGACCAAATTGACAGAGAACTGTAAGTTATAGAGCTGTCATTCTCTTTGAAATCAAGTCTAAGAAGCGATTTCCCTGTTTGTAATTCAAAATGTTGGTAGCAGCACATCTATTTGCTGTTCTATGTGCGCTATTTCTTTGCTTCCCAGTCTTAAATTTTGTTTTCACTTCTTTTACTTTGGGTTTGTACACCATCTTCAAACAACTGAAAAGACAATATTTTTAGTTATGGAAAATATATTTTACAGCGGTTTAGATGGTACAATGATTCTCTACACTATACTTACTTGTTTTGTCACAAACTGAAATTAGGCGGACTATTAGAATTTTAGCAACCAGGAAATGCCGGAGCGATTTCTGCATAGTGCATCTTTAATTTTTCAGTTATAAATATTTTTTTAAATACAGCTTAATGGGGTTAAAGCATTAATGACTTGTATCTAGCATGTTTGTAGTGATTTGAAATTGGATACAATTATGTTGATTAGCCTACTACTGACAAACTATAGGCAACACAATATCTGATCCACGCCCACATACAAATCAGTCCAATATTGTGATAGGAATGAAAAAGATGTGAAGACACTGTCTGCGCGACAAGTGATTTTTAACAACAATGTGTATAATTCTGGAGCTGTGGTGCACTGCGGTGCTTAAAGTTCTAATGCAAACAAACTACAAATAATCCATGAGCCAGGGGGGTCGGTCGGGCTCACTTGGGTTGACGATATGTCATAGTGATTTTCTTGAAATGTCCTTTGAGTTGGAAAATATGTGATAGCAGTGCAGCAATGGGAGCTTTCTCTGTGTTATCACTCTTTCTTTCATCCCTCCATCCCATTCATTTCTCCCATAGGGATTTTAACCTATGACAATGTCACTATACAACAAGTTATTGCTCACGTATACCCTTTAATCATACATCATTGGAAAGTTTAGATCCACAGTTATCCATCAGACACATTGTTTTGTGCCATTGACATTAGGATGTTGAAACCTTAGCTTATATCTGCCTCACTACATGGAATTCTTTCAAATTACATATGATTTAAGGGTTTATGTGAGCAATAACTTGTTCTATACTGACATAGTTTGTCATAGGTTAAACTCCCTATTGGAAAAATGTATGGGATGGAGGAATGAAAGAAAGAGCTCTCATTGCTGCACTGCTACACATTTCCATATACCTTCAAGGACTAAAACAGCAAATCCTGATAATTTGGTTGTTGCCATGGTAGCAAGAGATTTTGCCCAGAACTGAAGGGGGTGAGGATTTTGGGATTCCACACTACAAAGAAAAAAGAGCTTCATTGATTTAATAAAACATTAAAACAATCTAGTTTTTGAATGAAAAATTGCTAGTTATTTTCTTTTATATATTTATTGGAATAAATGTACATGCAAATAGCCTAAATGCTTCAAACATAAAGGGCCAGAAAGTATTCACACCCCTTACCTTTTTCCACATTTGTTGTGTTACAGCGTGAATTTTAAATGGATTAAATTGAGATGCTGTGTCACTGATCTATACACAATAACCCATAATCTCAAAGTGGAATTATATTTTTGGAAATGTTTATAAATTAATAAAAAATGAAAAGCTAAAATGTCTTGAGTCAATAAGTATTCAACTCCTTTGTTATGGCAAGCCTTAATAAGTTCAGGAGTAAACGTTTGCCTAACAAGTCACATAATACATTGCATGGACTCACGCTATGTGCAATATGTGTTTAACATGATTTTTGATTTACAACCTTATCTCTGTACCCCACACATACAATTATCTATAAGGTCCCTCAGTCGAGCAGTTTTCCAGTGCCTCGCAAAGAAGGGCACCTATTGGTAGATGATTAAGTTATTCATTACACTTTGGATGGTGTATCAATACACCCAGTCACTACACAGATACAGTTGTCATTCCTAACTCATTCGCCGGAAAGGAAGGAAACTGCTCAGGGATTTCACAATGAGGTCAATGGTGACTTTAAAACAGTTACAGAGTTAGGAGAAAACTGACAGTGAACAGAAGGAAGCCTGTACAAAATAAAAAATATTCCAAAACATGCATCCTGTTTGTAACAATGCACATAAACAATACAGCTAAAAATGTGGCAAGTAATTATCTTTGGGGAAAATCCAATGCAACACATTACTTTTCATGAATTCACCTTTCAGCAGGACAATAACCATTAACACAAGGCCAAATCTACACGGGGTTGCTTACTAAGAAGACAGTGAATGTCCGAGTTACAGTTTTGACTTAAATCTACTTAAAGATCTATGACAAGACCTGAAAATGGTGGTCTAGCAATGATCAACAACCAATTTGACAGAGCTTCAAGAATTTGAAAAGAATAATGGGCAAATGTTGCACAATCCAGGTGTGGAAAGCTCTTAGAGACTTACCCAGACAGACTCACGGCTGTAAATGCTTCCTAAGTTGCTTCTACAAAGTATTGACTCAGGGGTGTGAATACTTATGTAAATGCAATATTTCTGTATTTCATTATTTGCTAACATTTCTAAAAATATGTTTTTTTACTTTGTCATTATGGTGTGTAGATGGGTGAGAAAAAAAACGATTTAATCCAATTTGAATTTAGGCTGTAATACAACAAAATGTGGAATAAGTCAAGGTGTATAAATACTTTCTGAAGGCACTGTATTAAATTCCTTTTTAAATGAGAACATTTTTCAGAATTATTAAAGGCAATTCTCTCTTTCTCTCTCTAGGAAGTGTGCCAGTTAAGAAATGTGTCAATAAGGTGACAGGTCAGTGTGGGTATTCTATTTCAGGGTTGCTTGGCGATGGCAATTAAGGGGGACATGAAGGATTGTATGCAGTGTCACACATCTCACATAGTCTATCTGTCCAGACACCTTTGGTCTAGAACTGGGTGAGCTGAAACAAAGCTCCTCTCTTCCAGACAGTCCCATATGTTGATATTGGTTGATACAGTTGAAGTCAGAAGTTTACATACAATTAGGTTGGTGTCATTAAAACTCGTTTTTAAACCACTCTACACATTTCTTGTTAACAAACTATAGTTTTGGCAAGTTGGTTAGGACATCTACTTTGTGCATGATGAAGTAATTTTTCAACAATTGCTAACGGACAGATTATTTCACTTATAATTCACTGTATCACAATTCCAGTGGGTCAGAAGTTTACATTCACTAAGTTGACTGTGCGTTTAAACAGCTTGGAAAATTCCAGAAAATTATGTAATGGCTTTAGAAGCTTCTGATAGGCTAATTGACATCATTTGAGTCAATTGGAGGTGTATCTGCGGATGTATTTCAAGGAATACCTTCAAACTCAGTGCCTCTTTGCTTGACATCATGGGAAAATCAAAAGAAATCAGCCAGGACCTCAGAAACAATTGTAGACCTCCACAAGCCTGGTTCATCCTTGGGAGCAATTTCCAAACACCTGAAGGTACCACGTTCATCTGTACAAACAATAGTACGCAAGTATAAACACCATGGGACCATGCAGCCGTCATACCGCTCAGGAAGGAGACGTGTTCTGTCTCCTAGAGATGAACGTACTTTGGTGCGAAAAGTGAAAAATCAATCCCAGAACAACAGCAAAGGACCTTGTGAAGATGCTGGAGGAAACCGGTACAAAAGTATCTATATCCACAGTAAAACGAGTCCTATATTGACATAACCTGAAAGGCTACTCACCAAGGAAGAAGCCACTACTCCAAAACCGCCATAAAAAAGCCAGACTACGGTTTGCAACTGCACATGGGGACAAAGATCGTTCTTTTTGGAGAAATGTCCTCTGGTCTGATGAAACTAAAATAGAACTGTTTGGCCATAATGACCATTGTTATGTTTGGAGGAAAAAGGGGGAGGCTTGCAAGCTGAAGAACACCATCCCAACCGTGAAGCACGGGGGTGGCAGCATCATGTTGTGGGGGTGCTTTGCTGCAGTAGGTACTGGTGCACTTCACAAAATAGATGGCATCATGAGGACGGAAAATGATGTGGATATATTGAAGCAACATCTCAAGACATCAGTCAGGAAGTTAAATCTTGGTCGCAAATGGGTCTTCCAAATGGACAATGACCCCAAGCATACTTCCAAAGTTGTGGCAAAATGGCTTAAGGACAACAAAGTCAAGGTATTGGAGTGGCCATCACAAAGCCCTGACCTCAATCCTATAGAAAATTTGTGGGCAGAACTGAAAAAGCGTGTGCGAGCAAGGATCCTACAAAACTTGACTCAGTTACACCAGCTCTATCAGGAGGAATGGGCCAACATTCACCCAACTTATTGTGGGAAGCTTGCGAAGGCTACCCAAAATGTTTGACCCAAGTTAAACCATTTAAAGGCAATGCTACCAAATACTAATTAAGTGTATGTAAACTTCTGACCCATTGGGAATGTGATGAAAGAAAGAAATGCTGAAATAAATCGTTCTCTCTACTATTATTCTGACATTTCACATTCTTAAAATAAAGTGGTGATCCTAACTGACCTAAAACAGGGCATTTTTACTAGAATTAAATGTCAGGAATTGTGAAAAACTGAGTTTAAATGTATTTGGCTAAGGTGTATGTAAACTTCCGACTTCAACTGTACCTATTGAAAAGGATATACTGTATGATACAAGGCTTACTTAAAAGGCATAATCCATGTAGGTTCTCTGTCCCATTTGGCAATGTTATAAACATAATGAACCTGGGACTAAATAAAAACAAACCAGTGCACCCAGTTCTTCTTCTTCATTTGTTTTGTGCGGCAGGTAGCGCCAACACTGTCTTCCCGAAAAAAGATTCCACTAAAGAGGAACAGTGGCATAAGATTCCAGCCTTATAATTGACTAGTGTCATATAAATTGGTGTATATGATAATGGATATCAAGAGTGTAAATTGGTTGACTACACTAGACCTATGTCAGCAGATGAGTTAGAGACACCTGTGACTGATTTTAAATGTTAGCTTGTGGTCAGGTTAGGGCTGGGCAATATCGCTTAAAAACTCATATCTTGTTTTTTTCAAACTTAAGGGCGATTAACGATATACAATACCAGTCAAAAGTTTCGACACACCTACTCATTCTATGGTTTTTCTTTATTTTTACTACTTTCTACATTGTAGAATAATAGTGAAGACATCAAAACTATGAATAACACGTATGGAATCATGTAGTAACCAAAAAAGTGTTAAACTAATCAAAATATGTTTTATATTTGAGATTCTTCTAAGTAGCTACCCTTTGCCTTGATGACAGCTTTGCACACTCTTGGCATTCCCATCAACCAGATTCATGAGGTAGTCACCTGGAATGCATTCCAGTTAACAGGTGTGACTTGTTAAAAGTTAATTTATGGAATTTCTTTCCTTCTTAATGCATTTGAGCTAATCAGTTTTGTTATGACAAGGTAGGGGTGGTATACAGAAGATAGCCCTATTTGGTAAAAGACCAAGTCCATATTATGGCAAGAACAGCTCAAATAAGCAAAGAGAAATGACAGTCTATCATTACTCTAAGACATGAAGGTTAGTCAATCCAGAAAATGTCAAGAACTTTGAAAGTTTCTTCAAGTGCAGTCGCAAAAACCATCACGTGCTATGATGAAACTGGCTCTCATGAGGACCGCCACAGGAAAGGAAGACCCATAGTCACCTCTGCTGCAGAGGATAAGTTCATTAGAGTTACCAGCCTCAGAAATTGGAGCCCAAATAAATGCTTCACAGAGTTCAAGTAACAGACACATCTCAACATCAACTGTTCAGATGAGACTGCGTGAAGCAGGCCTTCATGGTCAAATTGCTGCAAAGAAATCACTACTGAAGGACAGCAATAATGAGAAGAGACTTTCTTGGGCCAAGAAACACGAGCAATGGACATTAGACCGGTGGAAATCTGTCCTTTGGTCTGATGAGCCTAAATTTGAGATAAACTCATCAAAAAAAGAAACGTCCCTTTTTTTTTTGTAAATTTGTAAAAATCCAAATAACTTCACAGATCTTCCTTGTAAAGGGTTTAAGCACTGTTTCCCATGCTTGTTCAATGAACCATAAACAATTAACCTGTTAGGGCTAGGGGGCAGTATTGACACGGCTGGATAAAAAACATACCCGATTTAATCTGGTTACCACTCCTACCCAGTAACTAGAATATGCATATACTTATTACATATGGATAGAAAACACCCTACATTTTCTAAAACTGTTTGAATGGTGTCTGTGAGTATAACAGAACTCAAATGGCAGGTCAAAACCTGAGAGATTCCTTTACAGGAAGTGGCCTGTCTGACCATTTCTTGAACTTCTTTTCCATCTCTATCATTTACTAAGGATCTCTGCTCTAACGTGACACTTCCCACGTCGTCCATAGGCGCTCAGAGCCCGGGAAAAAACAGAATGTCGTCATTCCAGCCCCAGGCTGAAACACATTATCGCCTTTCTCAAGTGGCAGATCAAGGGACACTGGGCTTATGCGCATGACCCGACCGCCCCCGCCTTTGGGATTTTTTCCTCTGTTTGCCGAAAAGGAGATTCCCTGTCGGAATATTATCGCTTTTCTACGAGAAAAATGTCGTAAAAATTGATTTTAAACAGCGGTTGACATGCTTCGAAGTACGGTAATGGAATATTTAGAATTTTATTGTCACGAATTGCGCCATGCGCGCGACACTTCTTTACTATTTCGGATAGTGTCTGGAACGCACGAACAAAACGCCGCTATTCGGATATAACGATGGATTATTTTGGACCAAACCAACATTTGTTATTGAAGTAGCAGTCCTGGGTGTGCATTCTGACGAAGACAACAAAAGGTAATCAAACTTTTATAATAGTAAATATGATTATGGTGAGTGCTAAACTTGCCGGGTGTCTAAATAGCGAGCCCGTGATGCCTGGGCTATGTACTTAGAATATTGCAAAATGTGCTTTCACCAAAAAGCTATTTTAAAATCGGACATATCGAGTGCATAGAGGAGGTCTGTATCTATAATTCTTAAAATAATTGTTATGCTTTTTGTGAACGTTTATCGTGAGTAATTTAGTAAAATGTTAGCGAATTCCCCGGAAGTTTGCGGGGGGTATGCTAGTTCTGAACGTCACATGCTAATGTAAAACCTGGTTTTTGATATAAATATGAACTTGATTGAACAAAACATGCATGTATTGTATAACATAATGTCCTAGGGTTGTCATCTGATGAAGATCATCAAAGGTGAGTGCTGCATTTAGCTGTCTTCTGGGTTTTGGTGACATTATATGCTGGCTTGAAAAATGGGTGTCTGATTATTTCTGGCTTGGTACTCTGCTGACATAATCTAATGTTTTGCTTTCGTTGTAAAGCCTTTTTGAAATCGGACAGTGTGGTTAGATTAACGAGAGTCTTGTCTTTAAATAGCTGTAAAATAGTCATATGTTTGAGAAATTGAAGTAATAGGATTTTTAACGTTTTGAAAATCGCGCCACAGGCTGCCAGTGGCTGTTACGTAGGTGGGACGCAAGCGTCCCACCTAGCCCATAGAGGTTAATGAACATGCACCTGTGGAACAGTTGTTAAGACACTAACAGCTTACAGATGGTAGGCAATTAAGGTCACAGTTATGAAAACTTAGGACACTAAAGAGGCCTTTCTACTGACTGAAAAACACCAAAAGAAAGACGCCCAGGGTCCCTGCTCATCTGCGTGAACGTGCCTTAGACATGCTGCAAGGAGGCATGAGGACCGCAACAATGTCGCCTATGGGCACAAACCCACCGTCGCTGGACCAGACAGGACTGGCAAAAAGTGCTCTTCACTGACGAGTCGCAGTTTTGTCTCACCAGAGATGATGGTCGGATTCGCGTTTATCATTGACGGAATGAGCGTTACACCGAGGCCTGTACTCTGGAGCGGGATCGATTTGGAGGTGGAGGGTCCGTCATTGTCTGGGGCGGTGTGTCACAGCATCATTGGACTGAGCTTGTTGTCATTTCAGACAAAGTCAATGCTGTGCGTTACAGAGAAGACATCTTCCTCCCTCATGTGGTACCCTTCCTGCAGGCTCATCCTGACATAACCCTCCAGCATGACAATGCCACCAGCCATACTGCTCGTTCTGTGCGTGATTTCCTGCGAGACAGGAATGTCAGTGTTCTGCCATGGCCAGCGAAGAGCCCAGATCTCAATCCCATTGAGCACGTCTGGGACCTGTTGGATTGGAGGGTGAGTGCTAGGGCCATTCCTCCCCGAAATGTCCGGGAACTTGCAGGTGCCTTGGTGGAATAGTTGGGTAACATCTCACAGCAAGAACTGGCAAGTCTGGTGCAGTCCATGAGGAGGAGATGCACTGCAGTACTTAATACAGCTGGTGGCCACACCAGATACTGACTGTTACTTTTTATTCCCCCCCCTTTGTTCAGGGACACATTATTCAATTTCTGTTAGTCACATCTGTGGAACTTGTTCAGTTTATGTCTCAGTTCTCAGTTGTTGAATATTGTTATGTTCATACAAATATTTACACGTTCAATTTGCTGAAAATAAACACAGTTGACAGTGAGAGGACGTTTCTTTTTTTGCTGAGTTTATTTGGTTCCAACCGTTATATCTTTGTGAGATGCAGAGTAGGTGAACGGATGATCTCCGCATGTGTGGTTCCCACCGTGAAGCATGGAGGAGGAGGTGTGATGGTGCTTTGCTAGTGACACTGTCTGTGATTTATTTTGAATTCAAGGCACGGCTACCACAGCATTCTGCAGCGATAGGCCATCCCATCTGGTGTGTGCTTAGTGAGGCTATCATTTGTTTTATCGACAGGACAATGACCCAACACACCTCCAGGCTGTGTAAGGGCTATTTGACCAAATTCAACTTTTAACAAGTCACACCTGTTAACTGGAATGCATTCCAGGTGGCTACCTCATGAATCTGGTTGAGAGAATGCCAAGAGTGTGCAAAGCTGTCATCAAGGCAAAGGGTGGCTACTTAGAAGAATCTCAAATATAAAATATATTTTGATTAGTTGAACACTTTTTTGGTTACTACATGATTCCATATGTGTTATTTCATAGTTTTGATGTCGTCACTATTATTCTACAATGTAGAAAATAGTCAAAGTAAAGAAAAACCCTTGAATGAGTAGGTGTCCAAACTTTTGACTGGTACTGTATATCTATCTACATTTAAGAGATCCCTAATCACATCAACTGTACTTAAAGAACCTCTTGAGCTATAGCTTCCAAACATAGACTAATGCAGTTTCTATTCTAGACGTTTCGTCGACATTGATTTAATCTGTGCACAGATAACAAAGTGAAAGACCAAGTGGTGTCTTCACAATGTATCAACAGAAAATGCAATATCTCTTATGAGACACAGGACCTCTAAGGGCATATTGTCAACTTTGCTACCAATTCACCAATTAATTAAGTACTCGTCCCCAGACCTCCATTATCAGGTACGTGATGAAGTACTGTATATGAAGTAGCGTCAGTTTCCTTTAAGGGCCCTTGGTCTGCACTGCTTGGTCTGTCCTGTACCAAAGGGTCCTAAATCTCTAATATAGAATGTCCCCATTAACTGTAGTTCCATATTTGGCCACTTCACCATGCCAGACCTCAAGATCAATGTCTTTGCACATCAGAGCTCTGTGGTTAGACTGTTGCCTCCTGTGATGATGTGGATTTTGCCAGCACCGTTACGGTTCATTTACATTGACATTTTAAGCATTTAGCAGATGCTCTTATCCACAGTGACTTACAGTTAGTGCATTCATCTTAAGATAGCTAGGTGAGAAACACATAACACAGTTTTAGTAAGTACATTTCCCCATTAAATGGGCACCTTCCCATCTAATTATTCCCCATGGACATTAACATCTTTACCATATCAACAAGGAAATGTAAAATACAATACTACACCCTCTCCCCATACAGAGGTTTTGATTCATGCTGCACTTTATTACTAATAATAATAGCACCGAAGAAATGAATGGGGTAAAAAAAGAGTTTGATGTTGTGTAATGATCTCAAGTAGTGCTAGACTTAAATTGTACTGTCTAGAGTATAAATTATAGGGATTTGGGAATGAGCTACTATTACAGTTTGTTGTATTTGCTCTAAAACAAATTTCAGACCTATGTGCTTACAGTTAGCTCTGAAACATTCATAAAAATCACTTATTGTTTGAATGTCCTTGATACAGTAAGATGCTGCGTGGTGATTGGATATATAGCTAAAAGTATTAGACTCACAGTATGTAGTCACATACTAGAAAAGGATAATCTTACGCAATGCAGATTCACAGTACTTCCTCAATGCTCTGACGTATATACTGAATACTGCAAGACGGATATGACGACTAACTTGGTTTTCAGTTAACTTGGAAAAAATTGTCTAGCCAATTATGAGTAATGGAATTGATCCATTCTTCATTTTATCCACAAAAAAAATCCATTCTGAAAAATGTTACTATTTTTTGCTATTGGCTTCAATGTTTGTTTAATCAGAAATGTTTTGATGGTATTTCTGATGGTAAATTACAGGTAGGCGTATATACCAGCTGTAACAGGACTGTTAAAGAATGCCACCTGCAAAAATACAGTAAATACAGACACACTGATTATCACCAAGTAAAATAACTTTAGTAGATTGACCCCTAACCTACATGACAAGTCAGGAAATGTTCTTTATTTTTCAGGTGTGTGTGTGTGTGTTATTTTAATATTTTACCAGTGCTATCGGTGTATCTTAGGTAAAATATCCCACTCAAGCAACAAAATAGTTATCAGGAGAAGATAGAGGTCTAAGCGTACCATCTGATCACAAGGACCAAGGAACATCATGAGTGACAACACAATCTTTAAAGACCCATCACATAAACCAGGAACGCAACCACATACAGACAATGTCGACTCGCTTGACACAGGCGTGCCAAGGCTTAATTGGATAAGTTAGTTAAAAACAACATATTGACCTGCCTCACTGATGTCCCCACCCCCTCTGATGTCAAGGAATGGAGGTGGGGTGAGGGTGGTGAAGGAGCTGGCTGACCTTTTTGGAGACCATGTGACTGGAAACCAGGAGACTGCAGGATTAAGAATCAGGGGTATTTAAACAAAGTCCGGTTCCTTGTATTCATTTTGCTCTTGGACTGACATGCAGCAGTAGCTCTCATTTCGAGACAGAAGCTCCTTGGAACATTTGTGAAATTAGGTGAGGCAGAGACTTTTTATTTATTTATTTATTTTTATTTAACCCTTATTTTCCAGGTAAGTTGACTGAGAACACGTTCTCATTTACAGCAACGACCTTGGGAATAGGTTACGGGGGGGCCTCCTTATTGCTACTTTTCTTTATTATTCCTTAGAAATAATACATTACTACTACTTAATTACTTATTGCTAATATAGATGAATACATTAGTGCTACAGTATAAGTACACATAACTTGTAAAGGAAGTATAAAGGAAAAGTTCCAAGAGTATCAAGCAGGAACATCTAAGATTGTGATTGATTGACTCATGCAAATCTATCACCTGTAGCCATGATGCAGAATGTACATGCATTTGTAATTGTAGCTCACCTGCTCAATTGAGAATTCTAGCATGATAGCAATGAGTGTGCTTTCAGATTGGGAAGTGAAATGTGGAATCCATTTGTGTGATATACAGAAGTCTACATAGCTACAAACGTGTGCATCTTGACTCTAAAATCATTGGCACATTAGAAGCAGCAAGTTCCAATGTCCATACTAGAATACCATTAAGGCATGCCCAATGCATTGCTTCACACTCAGTGGTATGCTAGTGTTGATATTGGAACAGTGAGATTTTATTTATAATAGCGCAGTGGGAACTAGGTGGGAAAACATTTGTGCCAGTCAATTGATAAATGATGTGACTGTAGAAACAGTTGACCTGCAGAAATCACATTCTGCTCCTTAGGGGGAAATGTCAAAACCGCAGTGCAACATCTAAAAAGTTGTAAAACAATGACAGGATTTTCAATGTGCATCCAAAACTTCCAGTGGAAGGCAGATATCTGAGAGAGAGCAGACACCACATTCCTAGAGAGAGAGGCTAGACTTACCTGGTAGAAGCAGAGACTGAAATCACAACAACAGATGCTTTTGCACAGCTTTACAGATCTTTATCCCCTCTGGATGGGCATTTGGCAGCAGCATAGGGAGAGCCAGATCTGTGATCTCATGCAGGTGCAGCATCTGTTGAGTTACATACCATGTCCTGGTAAAGTGAGCTCCATCCACGTCATTATGTTAACAGGATTATGGAGCTCCCAGGTTCAGGGAAGGGGGTACTCAGGAGACAGATTAGGAGGATACTGCTTAAACGGATGAAGAAGGACAGAGTGTGGCCTCACCTGTTGTCCAGTATAGTGTCTGAGCCACTAAAGAGATTGGCAGGCCAGCCACAGCCGGTCTCAATACCATCATTAATTGACGTCCGTCCCGACATCCTTACTAAGTCATAAGGATCAACCTTTTTTCCCTGATGACATCGAAGGCCAATGGGATCTTAAATCAGATGCACAGTAGTGAAGATATAATTTACAATAGTGTTACAATGCTATATGCATGTATATAAATTCAGTGGGGGCTAGTCAAGTCAATACTTTAGTCAGGTCAAAATAATTGATAATGTAAAATCAGGCATCTAAAAAGATGTCCATGCTAAGAAAGGAGAGTATACAGGGTCAAGACAATGTACCAACCCAAATGGGAAAGATGTTTAGAAAAATATATTATGGGACTGAGAAATGAAGGAGGTGATTTACCCCCTCCCTTCGTGATCTAAGCAATTGCGTGTGACACAGAGGACATTCCTGGGATTTAAGAAGGGCAATTTATCAAATTGGGTTTTATATGGAATCAAAGATAATCTGGCTGTTTAGCCAAATCCCCCTAATCTATCCTGATTACCAGTAAGGTGGCTGGAGGGAGCCTGGCAGAGCGCTAGAGATTAGCAGAAAGAAAGCAGTAGAGAAGAAGAGAGGGGAGGGGGGGGGGGGGGGCGGACAGACCTGAAGTGAAGTTAAACTAGCCAGGATAGACATAGAGAATGGGAGTGAGGATAATACAAGATAGAGGGAAATTATAGACTTTCTGGCCAACACTATAACAGCGCACTCTCTTTCTTTCTAATGGGATTTATTGGCTTGGGAAACATGTTTACATTGCCAAAGCAAGTGAAATAAACAATCAGAAATTAAGAGTAATCATTATACTCACAAAAATGTCAAAAGAATAGAAACATTTCAAATGTTATATTATGTACAGTCTTATAACAATCTCTGTCTCGCTCTGTGTCAGACCTCAGCAGAAATGAACACAGCTCCCCCTGCAGGAAGCGCCCTGGCAACGCCCGCCGGAACAGCTGGCCCCACCACCCCCAAGAAGGGACCCCCCAAGTTCAAGCAGAGGCAAACCCGTACATTCAAGAGCAAGGCCCCCAAGCCTGGCCAGAAAGGGTGAGAATCTCTCTCTCTGTCATCACACATTCACACAAACTCCACACACAACCGTTCCACTTATTCACACGAACAAGCACTCAAATTTCTCACATTCTCAAACCTGTATAAATGCAGACAGACAAATTCTAGAATCTGTAAGATACAAACATGTTTCCTTGTCAATTGCAGATTTGGTGATGACATCCCCGGCATGGAGGGTCTTGGCACAGGTAACTTTGATATTCCATCTGCAATCATCAGTAGTCATGTTTGTTCATCTATATATGTGTATTTCTACTTTCAGTATACAGCGCCTTCAGAAAGTATTCATACCCCTTGAATTATCCCACATTTAGTTGTTACAGCCTGAATTCAAAATGGATTAAATATTTTTTTTTCTCACACATCTACACACAATACCCCACAATGACAAAGAGAAAACATCTTTCTAGACATTTTTGCAAATGTAATGAAAATAAGTATAAGTACATAAGTTTTCACTCCCCTGAGTCAATTACATGTTCGAATCACCTTTGGCAGCGATAACAGCTGTGAGTTTTTCTTGGTAAGTCTCAGAGTTTTGCACAATATTTTCCCATTATTATTTTCAAAATTAGGCTCTGTCAAATTGGTTGTTGATCATTGCTAGACAACCATTTACAAGCAGATTTAAGTCAAAACTGTAACTCGGACACTTAGGAACATACACTGTCTTCTTGGTAAGCAACTCCAGTGTAAGTTATTCTCCTGATGAAATGTGAATTCATCTCCCAGTGTCTGGTGGAAGCAGACTGAACCAGGTTTTCCCCTAGGATTTTTCCTGTGCTTAGCTCCATTATGTTTCCTTTTTACCCTGAAAACTCCCCAGTCCTTAACGATTACAAGCATACCCATAACATGATGCAGCAACCACTATACTTGAAAATATGGAGAGTGGTACTCAGTAATGTGTTGTATTGGATTTGCCTCAAACATAACACTTTGTATTCAGGACAAAAAGTGAACTGCTTTGCCACATTTTTTGCAGTTTTACTTTAGTGCCTTGTTGCAGACAGGATGCATGTTTTGGAATATTTTTATTCTGTACAGAGGTCCTTCTTTTCACTCTGTCAATTAGGTTAATATTGTGGAGTAAGTACAATGTTGTTGATCCATCCTCAGTTTTTAAAGTCACAATTGGCCTCATGGTGAAATCCCTGAGCGGTTTCCTTCCTCTCCGGCAACTGAGTTAGGAAGGAACGCCTGTATCTTTGTAAAGACTGGGTGTATTGACACACCATCCAAAGTGAAATTAATAACTTCACCATGCTCAAAGGGACACTCAATGTCTGCTTTTATTATTTTATAGGTGCCCTTCTTTGTAATGAGGAATCGGAAAACCTCCCTGGTCTTTGAAGTTCAATCTGAGTTTGAAATTCACTGTTCGACTGAGGGACCATACAGATAATTTTATATGTGGGGTACAGAGATGAGATTGTCATTTAAAAATTATGTTAAACACTATTATTGCACACAGAGTGAGTTCATCCAAGAAAACGTATTGACTCAAGACATTTCAGATTCAAATTTTTAATTAATTTGGAAAAATGTGGAAAAACCTGATTCCACTTTGACATTATGAGGTATTGTGTGTTTTAATCCATTTTCAATTCAGGCTGTAACACAACAAAATGTGGAATTCCTTCTGAAGGCACTGTATATCGACAACCAAGACAACCAACAAGTGTTCCTTGCCCTTTTTCATCAACTGGACAATCAATACTAATTGTTTCTCCCTCTCTCATTCTCTCTAGACATAGCAGTGGTCTGCCCATGGGAGGCCTACGGCGACATGGAGCTCAGTGATCTGGCCAAATATGGAATCATCTAAGACTGCTGCCTCCTGCCTTCCCTTAACCTCTCCGCTCTTGACCCTTTCCTTCTGTGTTAGTCTGGCGCGCCACCATAAGGCGACTGGCCATCCCCCTAAAGTGGTCTCGTCACTCCACACTGTTCTTAAGTCTGTTGTGGTCAGGCACTGCGGCCTGAAAGACCACATACGGTGGGCAGACGGAACACTGAACTGTTTATTTTTATTATTATCATATAATAGTATTATACTGTATTTTATACAGGACATAAGAAATACTTGATGTGATACAACAAGACCACCCCCACCGCTCCTCTCTACAATAGCCTACCTCGGCTCCCCCTTCCCTCTGTCCTTTTGTAATCACTCAGATCCCTTTAGTCCTCCAATTCCTCTGTGAACCATCAACCACAGCAGTGGACGCAAGCAAAGACTAGCTATGACTAGCTTGTACTTGCTTATAGTCTACTACAGAACTGTAAATATGTCTCTGTTTCCACTGCAACCTCCACCTTCGTTACCCTCCCTTTTTACCCCAATCTCTTTTTTTTGCATTGTGTTTTTTACTTGTTGTTGATAAGGTGTGCTACTGTGAACACACAGGAAACGAAAGGGATGAGACCAGGGAGGAGGGTGTGTGATGCTTTGTCATAGATCATTATGGTGAAGGCATTCCCTGTTATCCCTGTGGTGCTACCACACTGCCCCCTTCTTAGTGTATGGTATGCCACCAAACAAAATATAAATATATTGATGTGTTACAAACACATTTATATGACGGAATGTGTATGTGTGATTGTATGTCCTGATAGATCCAGTAAAGTTATTATTTTCAATACTCATGTTGTCCTTTACTCTTCTGTCATCTCTGAGAAAATATGAGAAAATACAACCCCTTCCATGATGGGGTATAAAATGAAAATTTGAGTATGTTATACTTTTCACTAATATCTGACATTCTTTTAAAGAACATTCATTCAGAACAGCAATTAACATTCATAAGCATATAATTCAACCATATTCTTTCTACATTGCTCCACAATAACTGTAACGGATTGGCAGTCGTGGTGAAGGAATGAGGCACAGGAAGCAGCGAGCACAGGGTAGTGGCGTATTTAATGTACACTCACTCATTAAACAAAATACTCCCACACACAGGGGAGAAAATACACACGCCGTAAAATAGCGCCGACACGAACATGAACCGTCACTTTAGAAATAATCCCGCACAACACGGAAGCGGACCAGCTAACATAAATAGCCCCGCTAATTAACCAAACTAAACACAGGTGCACAAAACCAAAAGGAAGGGAAAACCAAAAAAGGGAAACAGTGGCAGTTAATAGGCCGGTGACGACGACCGCCGAGCGCCACCCGAGCAGGAGGGGGCGCCACCGTCGGTGGGAATCGTGACAATAACATACTGTAGTTTGAAACTTTAACAAATGTACAGTACCAATCAAAAGTTTGGACACACCTACTCATTCAAGGATTTTCCTTTATTTTTTTACTATTTTCTACATTGTAGAATAATAGTGAAGACATCAAAACGATGAAATAACACATATGGAAACCTATAGTAACCAAAAAAGTGTTAAACAAATCAAAATATATTTTATATTTGAGATTCTTCAAAGTAGCCACCCTTTGCCTTGATGACAGCTTTGCACACTCTTGGCATTCTTTCAACCCGCTTCATGAGGTAGTCACCTGGAATGCATTTCAATTAACAGGTGTGCCTAATTTGTGGAATTTCTTTCCTTCTTTATGCTTTGAGCCAATCAGTTGTGTTGTGACAAGGTAGGGGTTCAAAACAGAAGATAGCCTAAAAGACCAAGTCCATATTATGGCAAGAACAGCTCAAATAAGCAAAGAGAAATGACAGTCCATCATTACTCTAAGACATGAAGGTCAGTCAATACGGAAAATGTCAAGAACTTTAAAAGTTTCTTCAAGTGCAGTTGCAAAAAACATCAAGCGCTATGATGAAACTGGCTCTCATGAGGACTGCCACAGGAAAGAAAGACCCCTAGTCACCTCTGCAGCAGAGGATAAGTTCAATATTGTTAACTGCACCTCAGATTGCAGCCCAAATAAATTCTTCACAGAGTTCAAGTCACAGACACATCTCAGCATCAACTGTTCAGAGGATACTGCGAGAATCACGCCTTCATGGTCAAATTGCAACAAAGAAGCCACTACTGAAGGACACCAATAAGAAGAAGAGACTTTCTTGGGCCAAGAAACACGTGCAATGGACATTAGACTGGTGGAAATCTGTCCTTTGGTCTGATGAGTCCAAATTTGAGATTTTTGGTTCTAACCGCCATGTCTTTGTGAGACGCAGAGCAGGTGAACGGATGATTTCACGTGTGTGGTTCCCACCGTGAAGCATGGAGGAGGTGGTGTGATGGTGCTTTGCTGGTAACACTGTCTGTGATTTATTTAGAATTCAAGGCACACTTAACCAGCATGGCTACCACAGTATTCTGCAGCGATACGCCATCCCATCTGGTCTGCACTTAGTCCCACTATCATTTATTTTTCAACAGGACAATGACCCAAAACATACCTCCAGGCTGTGTAAGGGCTATTTGACCGGGGAGAGTGATGGAGTGCAGCATCAGATGAACTGGCCTCCTCAATCACTCGACCTCAACCCCAATTGAGATGGCTTTGGATGAGTTGGACCGTAGAGTGAAGGAAAAGAAGCCAACAAGTGCTCAGCACATGTGGGAACTCCTTCAAGACTGTTGGAAAAGCATTCCTCATGAAGCTGGTTAAGAGAATGCCAAGAGTGTGCAAAGCTGTCATCAAGGCAAAGGGTGGCTACTTTGAATTTGATTTGTTTAACACTTTTTGGATACTACATGATTCCATATGTGTTATTTCATAGTTTTGATGTCTTCACTATTATTCTACAATGTAGAAAATAGTAAAAATAAAGGAAAACCCTTGAATGAGTAGGTGTGTTCAAACTTTTGACTGGTATTGTATATATTTCTCACAACCGGTTTACTATGTTAGGTTTTTCACAAACATACTGTACATGTCCTTATCTCAGAGACACATCCAACTGTTACCAGTGTCTTATAGAACAACGTCTCATTTCCATGACATAGCAACCACAAATATTGAGAAAGAATAATACAGTATGCCACTCTTAGAATATTCCAGACAATGTCCTGGGTGTTACAATCCCTTAGCACACGAAAGGAGGAAATCAACTCCTTTATTTCACAGTCCCCCAAATATCTTTCTCAAAATGTCTTTCCCATTTGTGTGTAACGCCCTGGCCATAGAGAGGGGTTTTTGTTCTTTATTTTGGTTAGGCCAGGGTGTTACATTGGGTGGGCGTTCTATGTTCGTTTTCTAGGTTTTTGTATTTCTTTGTTTTGGGCCGTGTGTGGCTCCCAATCAGGCACAGCGGAAGTTCGTTGTTTCTGATTGGGAGTCACACATAAGGAGCCTGTTTTTCCTTTGGGTTTTGTGGGGGATTGTTTCTGTTTAGATTATTTCCTAACAGGACTGTTTTGCTGTTGTGTTTTTGTTCATTTTTGTAGTGTTCTCTTTTGTTCTAATTAAATTTCAAGATGAACACTAACTCCGCTGCACCTTGGTTTACTCTCTCTCCCGACAGCCGTAACATTGTGTTGCTACATTGTTTTGGTTGATGCCCTGTGGTCATAGGTCACTCTCTGTGTCTGTGCTTTAATATTTATTTAGTAACTCTTGATAGTCTACTGATACTGTAACTTCTTCTCCTAGGTCCCTGAAGCTTATGGAAATCCTATACTGTGAGCAGACAAACTATCCCGGCCTTTATGTCTGTCTCTATGAAAGCTTCAGTGTTTATCCCCTCTGCTCCATTTACACACACCTTACAGAACGTCCTTGCCTGTACAGACTTGAACCCAGGAGCTCAGCACGGGCTTGTTCATACAGAGACCCATTGGAAGGCATTCTCCCTCCCTGACATACACCACCCGAGGGGTATCAGTGTTGTGAGGTTATGTCTAAGTGGTTACTGTTAGTCTTAGGGACAGTTAGATGAGTCAGTTGTGTTATTCAGCCTCCTCCTCCCTCCTCCTCGGTCATCACTAGTTACTACAGCCACAAAGTAATAAACCATGTCTATTTCTACAAAAATTTGATTTTAAACCTAACCTTAATCCTAACCACACTTATGTCTAACCTTAAATTAAAAGCAAAGATCAAATTTAACCTCTCTCTGTAACATAGCAGTGTGATTATTTATGATGACCTGGCATTCAGATCTGGGCCTATGCATATCACTTCCAATCACGTGGTCAACTCTCATAGCTAGATGTTCAACTTTAGCATTTCCTTAATACTGTGTGTGTGTGTGTGTGTGTGTGTGTGTGTGTGTGTGTGTGTGTGTGTGTGTGTGTGTGTGTGTGTGTGTGTGTGTGTGTGTGTGTGTGTGTGTGTGTGTGTGTGTGTGTGTGTGTGTGTGTGTGTGTGTGTGGCGCGCGCGTGTGTGTTTGTGGGCGTGTGGGCGTGTGCGTGTGCGCATGTGTGTTCGTGGGCGTGCGTGTGTGTATGTGTGTGGGCGTGCGTGTGTGTGTGCGCGTGCATGCTTGCGCATGTGTGTTTGTGGGCGTGTGTGTGCGTGTGTGTATCAGTGCCTGTTCCATAGCCTCCAGGGATTTGAGCCCCACCTATACTTTGCTGTTTTGTGAGATAGACTAAGAAAAAGAGAGTGAGAGGAGGGGAAGTCAGGGGTGGGTCAGTCCAAACTTCTCTCCTATCGCTTCACCAGTAGATGTAAATGTGGCTGAGGTGAAAACCAATCATCTTTAGTTTCCAAAATAATTTACTCCCTCTCTCATTCCTCTCTTCCTGCTTTCCCTCCCTCCCTCCCTCCCTCTCTCCCTCCCTCCCTCCCTCCCTCTCTCCCTCCCTCCCTCCCTCCCTCTTGCACTGCCTGTAAGAGATATGGGAACATCCTTGAGTTAGGAGGCATGTTCATACATAGATGACTGTCTACTGATGCATCAGCTGAGAGTTAATTGCAAATCTCAAGTGGAACTACAAGTAGGAGAGAAATAACCACCAAGCACAGAGGTGGATGCACTGAAGCCTCCGGATAAAGGGTAAATCAATTAATGTTACTTGTCCTTGCTAGTTTGAAAGTAGCTTGAATGGAGGTATATCCTACCATTTTTTTGCCACCTGTTTTTCCACAGGATGAGTTTGTTGTTTTAAAGTAAAAATGTTGCTCAAGATTAAAAGTAAGCAGTTGAAGCAGCGATGCCTTCATGTCTCCTGTTGTTGGATGATAATTAATCATTATCGTTTAGACTGTTGTTACTGTCAACCAATTAATCATTATCGTTTAGACTGTTGTTACTGTCAACCAATTAATCATTATCGTTTAGACTGTTGTTACTGTCAACCAATTAATCATTATCGTTTAGACTGTTGTTACTGTCAACCAATTCAACGACCCAATCAACTGAAAAATATTCAAAACAATTCTTTTAGTAAATATTTGTTTATGTTATATAACAAATTACCAGCCACATGAACATGTTCCTGAAATAATCGGTAAAGATAGACTTGACAGAGAGGTTTTAGTGACTTTTAGAGGTTTCATCTCCTGCCCTCTGTGCAACACAGTTATCCTTAAGGGTTAAATAAAGGGGCCAGGGCCATATTTACCCAGCGATAAGCAAATGAAATGTCATATTTGAATCTCTGACACTGAAACAAGGGCTCTGTTATGAACTAGAGGAAGTGACAATCAACTATCAGGAGAGTATATCTCTGGCTTCTCTCTCTCACTACCTCTCACTTCCAATCTCAGTGTGTCAACCCCCCCTCCGCATTTGTATTTCACTGTCACGCTCACTCCCTATTGCCCTCTTTCCTGGTTTCACATGGCTTTATGAGTTAATGTAGTCTACATTTTTCCTCTGTGTAGAGCAGGGATGGGGATCGGGACGTCCCAATTTGTATTTATTTATTACGAAATCAGTTGGGGTTTCAACTTATTGCTGCGAGTTAAAATAGTGGAATATACAAGGTGCAATTTCGAAATGTGGTTGTCATCAGCAGTTATTCTCTTGTCATATAAAGCACTGATAGTCAGTCAATTAGCCCATGTCAGCTAACAGTTTTTAGATCCCTAAGTTAGTTTTGCAGCCAGCTATCTAAACTGTCCTGTATAAAATACAGTATAATACTATGATATGATTATGTTAGTCACTCAGTTATAATATTAAAAACTGCAAACATTTCTCTCTACCCTATGGCAAAATGTGTAGAATTGCAATTATCTGTAAACAATGTGGGTACGCAGACCCGCGAGCAACTGCAGCCCCTCATGATGAGTTCAGATTTTCTGTGGCCCCGACTTCCTCCAAGTTGTCCATCCCTGATGTAGAGTATCTAGAATCAATTCCTAATGAAATCACTCCTAATTCCTCTGTTCTTACTGTGTACACAAAGTTATTTCCCTGTCTTGGCATGTCTGTGGTCTGTCTGCTCCCTTCCCTCTGGCTGCTCTCTCTCTCTCTCTCTCTCTCTCTCTCTCTCTCTCTCTCTCTCTCTCTCTCTCTCTCTCTCTCTCTCTGATCTTTATTCAAACGCACCTTAATTGATTTGATTGTCCTAAATACCGCTATGCTCTATAAATAAAGATATTCAGAGTCAAAAATACATGCGCTCATGGATGCTACTTTTTCCAGGTAGCAAAGGCCCATCTGAGCAGGGAGTATACCATCAAAACAGAAAACCAGAGAGGAAGGACACAACAACATGCATACAAAACAAAACAAAAGGATGGTCTTTCCATTCCAGACACACAAATCTCTTTTTCTCATCCTACTATTCAATGTCCCACTTCCCAGCACATGTCAGACCACACTGAATGCCAGCACCCTCAACCAAACCATCCCTCCCAGTGCTGCCACTAGCTCTAAGGCTATCCCCAATATCTCCGCTAACAATCCCACTGTAAAATCCATTATCAACCGAGGCACCACTTCCTTCCTCCAGCGCAACTCTTCCTCAAACTCTACTTCCCAGGATGCAATCCTGGGGTGTGGGGCGGATCTGGACCCCGTGTACTCCTACCTGTGTGACCGTCAGGCGGCGTGGGGTATCGTGGTGGAGAGCCTGGCCTCACTGGGTTTTGTGGTCAGTTCAGGGCTGCTGGTGGGGCTGCTGTTCTGGACCCTGTGGATGTGTGTGTCGTCCCGCCAGCGCAGGGGCATTGGGGGGAGCGTAGCCTCCATGGCTTTGTTCCTGCTCAGCACGGCGGGGGTCTTCGCCCTGACCTTTGCCTTCGTCATCCGCCTCACCACCCAGACATGCCCCACGCGCCTCTTCCTGTTCGGGGTGCTGTTCTCCCTGGCTTTCTCCTGCCTGCTGGCACACTGCCTGGCCCTGCTGGGCTTCTCTGTGGCCCGGGGCTGGGGGGAGGCTGGGGTGGCCCTGGCCCTCTTCACCCTCCAGGTGGTCATCGCTACAGAGTGGCTGATCATTGTGCTGCTGCGGGACGGCCAGCCCTGCCAGTACTTCCAGGGGGAGTTTGTCATGTTGCTCATCTACGTGCTGGTTCTGCTGGCCGCCGGCCTGGTCCTCTCCCTGTGCTGCCTCTGCAGCTCCTGTCTCACCTACAGCTACAGCTACAGCGGGGGCAGCCGCCGACAGACCCAGGTCCAGGCCACGCTGCTCTGCCTCACCCTGCTGCTGTCTGCTGCCATCTGGGTGGTGTGGATCGCCCTGCTGACCCGGGGTAACATGGAGATGGGCCGGCGGCCGCAGTGGGATGACCCGGTGCTGAGTATAGCCCTGGTGGCCAACGGCTGGGTCCTGCTGCTGGGCCACGGACTAGCCCAAGTGGTTCTCCTCTGCAGGTGGGAGGCCAGCTCAAAGGAGGGCCCCCTAGACTTTGGCGGATGGACCAGTCCCAACGCCAACCTGCCAGGGCTGGGGAACCTGATAGAAGGGAGGGAGAACAGAAGCTTTGAGAACGACGGTGAGGAACGGAGAAGTGAGAAACAGTAGCACTGGAAAGGAGTAAAGCAGGGAAATGTACTGTACTGCATGTCTACGTTTAGTTAATCAGTAACATAACATTAGAAACACAGAAAATTTACTGGTGGTACAGTACTAATAAGTTGCATGGAAGCTAAATTATATATGGACTAGCTCCAATGAATAAAATATGACATATGAGGTTAATTACACAATCTGTTACTTGAATACTTACTGTATGGAATCTGCAGATAATTGAGTCATTGTATTGTGTTCTCTTCCCCAGGCAGAAAACAAGACCCCGTTTTCCAATCACCATATGAGTCTGGATTCTCAATGACAGTGAGTAGGCTTCAAAATGGCTCTGGGCTTACTAGATGATTAATAGGAATGAGAATCAGCATGTTGTAATAAAGAATAACTAACAAAAATACATGCTTAATCCAGTATAAGATCATGTATAGAATTGTATTATACAAAAGACAAAATTCACAAATTCTACAGCACAAGCATAGAGTCATGTCTCAATAATCGATGCCTTCTGGGAATGCAATTAAGTCCAGAATTTGTGGGCGGAGCTATAAAGTTGGCTGTCTGAAGTATTAAAATGTAAATGTACTTTTAATCAGTCTATCTGCATATTTCAAGACATGGCACATGGGGGTGTAGTGAGATACCCGGTGGTTTGGATGATTCTCTTACAAAAACTGAAAAACATACGCACATCCAGGTACTTTACATGGATGCCTGATGACACTCTTGACACAAACTGCTACAGACCTATATCTATCCTACCCTGCCTTTCTAAGGTCTTCGAAAGCCAAGTCAACAAACAGATTACCGACCATTTCGAATCCCACCGCACCTTCTCCGCTATGCAATCTGGTTTCAGAGCTGGTCATGGGTGCACCTCAGCCATGCTCAAGGTCCTAAACGATATCGTAACCGCCATCGATAAGAAACAATACTGTGCTGCTGTATTCATTGACCTGGCCAAGGCTTTCGACTCTGTCAATCACCACATCCTCATCGGCAGACTCAATAGCCTTGGTTTCTCAAATGATTGCCTTGCATGGTTCACCAACTACTTCTCTGATAGAGTTCAATGTGTCAAATCGGATGGCCTTTTATCCGGGCCTCTGGCAGTCTCTATGGGGGTGCCACAGGGTTCAATTCTTGGGCCAACTCTTTTCTCTGTATACATCAATGATGTCGCTCTTGCTGCTGGTGATTCTCTGATCCACCTCTACGCAGACGATACCATTCTGTATACTTCTGGCCCTTCTTTGGACACTGTGTTAACAACCCTCCAGACGAGCTTCAATGCCATACAACTCTACTTCCGTGGCCTCCAACTGCTCTTAAATACAAGTAAAACTAAATGCATGCTCTTCAACCGATCGCTGCCCGCACGTCCAGCATCACTACTCTGGACGGTTCTGACTTAGAATATGTGGACAACTACAAATACCTAGGTGTCTGGTTAGACTGTAAACTCTCCTTCCAGACTCACATCAAACATCTCCAATCCAAAGTTAAATCTAGAATTGGCTTCCTATTTCGCAACAAAGCATCCTTCACTCATGCTGCCAAAAATACCCTCGTAAAACTGACCATCCTACCGATCCTCGACTTCGGCGATGTCATTTACAAAATAGGCTCCAATACCCTACTCAATAAACTGGATGCAGTCTATCACAGTGCCATCTGTTTTGTCACCAAAGCCCCATATACTACCCACCACTGCGACCTGTACGCTCTCGTTGGCTGGCCCTCGCTTCATACTCGTCGCCAAACCCACTGGCTCCAGGTCATCTACAAGACCTTGCTAGGTAAAGTCCCCCTTATCTCAGCTCACTGGTCACCATAGCAGCACCAAAGCTAATTCCTCCTTTGGCCGTCTCTCCTTCCAGTTCTCTGCTGCCAATGACTGAAACGAACTACAAAAATCTCTGAAACTGGAAACACTTATCTCCCTCACTAGCTTTAAGCACCAGCTGTCAGAGCAGCTCACAGATCACTGCACCTGTACATAGCCCATCTATAATTTAGCCTAAACAACTACCCCTTCCCCTACTGTATTTATTTATTTATTTTGCTCCTTTGCACCCCATTATTTCTATTTCTACTTTGCACTTTCTTCCACTACAAATCTACCATTCCAGTGTTTTACTTGCTATATTGTACACTGCTCAAAAAAATAAAGGGAACACTTAAACAACACAATGTAACTCCAAGTCAATCACACTTCTGTGAAATCAAACTGTCCACTTAGGAAGCAACACTGATTGACAATAAATTTCACATGCTGTTGTGCAAATGGAATAGACAACATGTGGAAATTATAGGCAATTAGCAAGACACCCCCAATAAAGGAGTGGTTCTGCAGGTGGGGACCACAGACCACTTCTCAGTTCTTTGCTTCCTGGCTGATGTTTTGGTCACTTTTGAATGCTGGCGATGCTTTCACTCTAGTGGTAGCATGAGACGGAGTCTACAACCCACACAAGTGGCTCAGGTAGTGCAGCTCATCCAGGATGGCACATCAATGCGAGCTGTGGCAAGAAGGTTTGCTGTGTCTGTCAACATAGTGTCCAGAGCATGGAGGCGCTACCAGGAGACAGGCCAGTACATCAGGAGACGTGGAGGAGGCCGTAGGAGGGCAACAACCCAGCAGTAGGACCGCTACCTCCGCATTTGTGCAAGGAGGAGCAGGAGAAGCACTGGCAGAACCCTGCAAAATGACCTCCAGCAGGCCACAAATGTGCATGTGTCTGCTCAAACGGTCAGAAACAGACTCCATGAGGGTGGTATGAGGGCCTGACGTCCACAGGTGGGGGTTGTGCTTACAGCCCAACACCGTGCAGGACGTTTGGCATTTGCCAGAGAACACCAAGATTGGCAATTTCGCCACTGGCGCCCTGTGCTCTTCACAGATGAAAGCAGGTTCACACTGAGCACGTGACAGACGTGACAGAGTCTGGAGACGCCGTGGAGAACGTTCTGCTGCCTGCCTCAACTATGTAAAGAAAAAAGTATTTAATAAGATTATTTCTTTCATTCAGATCTAGGATGTGTTGTTTAAGTGTTCCCTTTATTTTTTTGAGCAGTATATTTACTTTGCCACCATGGCCTTTTTTGCCTTTACCTCCCTTATCTCACCTCATTTGCTCACATTGTATATAGACTTAATTTTCTACTGTATTATTGACTGTATGTTTGTTTATTCCATGTGTAACTCTGTGTTGTTGTATGTGTCGAACTGCTTTGCTTTATCTTGGCCAGGTCGCAATTGTAAATGAGAACGTGTTCTCAACTTGCCTACCTGGTTAAATGAAGGTGAAATAAACATTTAAGGGTCGAAACGTTGTTATAAATAAATATCACCTGGGAGTAGCAGTGTGCGGTATTTTCCTTTGTTTTCCATGGACAATTCTCTTCTCATTACTCATCTTGAAAAAACGTATACTAAAAATGTGGAAATCAATCAATTCACCATCATTAACACCATGGAAAAATCTATTTATTATTCCAATATTGAAAACGCGTGGGCTACGGAGAGAAACAAAATGGTGCAGTTTCAGGCCATGTGGAGGAAAGTGATGCGGGCGCTGGAGATGGGGTTGTGTGCTAGTGGGTCTGGGCAGGTGTGATGTAGTTGATGTTTTTATGATGTCATTTGTATGTTTATGTTTTGTATTGTTCATAAAAGATAAATAACATCTTACAAAAGAATATGACCCTTGCCATTACAAGCAATGTATATGTAATGTTGAACAACTAATTGCCATTATTTACTGCACTAATGTTTTAATGTTTCACATGTTTGTGTTTCAGGAAATAGATCCTGACAAAGATTACTCCATCCCTCGTCCTCAGACCACCAACATCAGCGAGCCCTATGATGTATACTATGGACACAGCCTGTCTGATTAAGATCACATTGCTTTTCATGTATACACACCCACACACAAAGACAACATTTTTTTTAAAACGTTACACCGGCAATAGCATCTTCTAAATATGTGTATGTGACTAATACAATTTGATTTGATTTATACATGCACTCTCACATGACCCAGAAATGTTTTGGAAGTTCAGCTACAAATGTATATTTCTTAAATAGAACCTGCATTGCAACATGATTTCCATAATTATGTGACTAAGGCTCAATTGATTAGTTAAATTTTTCTTTACTCAGGCTGGATCCAGATAGAATGAGCTTACTGAATCTGAGCTAATGTGACAAGAGTGTTTTTGCAACATGCTGCTTGAAAACACCAGAGACAGTGTCTAATAGTCTCAGGCAGGAGGAGGCGTGATTCTGTCTGTATCAGGGTGCCAAACTGCAGGGATGTGTGAAGAAGAGAAAGGACCTGGCAGCGATAAAATAGACCCTTGTCATCATGTCTTAACATCTTACATAAAGGTGCATGCCATTTTTTTTTTTTACACCCCACTCTATAAATACATGTTTAAATCAATGTTATGCTATGCATATTGTGCAGTTTGAAAAAGTGTTATTAAAATGGAATGTTAAAAGGTATATTTGTTAGTCATATCTAACAGCAGAGGGCTGATTCATTCTCACACAAAAAGAAGCACAAGCTAGACTGAGTGGTAGTACTGTTTTAACCACTAGGTGACACTGTACAAGATGTGAATTATTGTTGGTGGGATTCAATTTACCTCAATGTTCATACCATTATTGAGTCACCAAATGTAAACAAATGCATTCCATCATGTAATTTCCCCATGCAAATAGCAGTTTACTGAGATGAATGATAGATCTGTAGCGCTCTAGGAATGACATGAGCACAATATAACTTGGCTATAGGCCATAGTGGGCGAGTCAGTCAGGTCAATACCTCAATAATTCACTGGATCCATATGCTTTATTGTTTCACTGATCAAACAGCCCTCAATGTAATCCTTTCAATTAGTCCTACTTCAAAAATCTGGAAGTGCATGTCATCAAATTGGCAATTAGCCTCTTGTGCATTAGAGCAATTAACAGGGATATGAGATTTCCTCCAAACTCAACCCAGACATTCACATTCATTAACTTTAGATGCAATGAGAGATTGGTTACAGAAAATTGACTACTTTAGATTTTAGGTTGTCATAGTTGCCACCAGCTCTACTACTAGTGAACAATAGGTACAGTGAGGGGGAAAAGTATTTGATCCCCTGCTGATTTTGGACGTTTGCCCACTGACAAAGAAATGATCAGTCTATAATTTTAATGGTAGGTTTATTTGAACAGTGAGAGACAGAATAACAACAACAAAAATCCAGAAAAACACGTCAAAAATGTTATAAATTCATTTGCATTTTAATGAGGGAAATAAGTATTTGACCCCCTCTCAATCAGAAAGATTTCTGGCTCCCAGGTGTCTTTTATACAGGTAACGAGCTGAGATTACGAGCACACTCTTAAAGGGAGTGCTCCTAATCTCAGTTTGTTACCTGTATAAAAGACACCTGTCCATAGAAGCAAACAATCAATCAGATTCCAAACTCTCCACCATGGCCAAGACCAAAGAGCTCTCCAAGGATGTCAGGGACAAGATTGTAGACCTACACAAGGCTGGAATGGGCTACAAGACCATTGCCAAGCAGCTTGGTGAGGTGACAACAGTTGGTGCGATTATTCGCAAATGGAAGAAACACAAAAGGACTGTCAATCTCCCTCGGCCTGGGGCTCCATGCAAGATCTCACCTTGTGGAGTTGCAATGATCATGAGAACGGTGAGGAATCAGCCCAGAACTACACGGGAGGATCTTGTCAATGATCTCAAGGCAGCTGGGACCATAGTCACCAAGAAAACAATTGGTAACACACTACGCAGTGAAGGACTGAAATCCTGCAGCGCCCGCAAGGTCCCCTTGCTCAAGAAAGCACATATACATGCCCGTCTGAAGTTTGCCAATGAACATCTGAATGATTCAGAGGACAACTGGGTGAAAGTGTTGTGGTCAGATGAGACCAAAATTGAGCTCCTTGGCATCAACTCAACTCGCCGTGTTTGGAGGAGGAATGCTGCCTATGACCCCAAGAATACCATCCCCACTGTCAAACATGGAGGTGGAAACATTATGCGTTGGGGGTGTTTTTCTGCTAAGGGGACAGGACAACTTCACCGCATCAAAGGGACGATGGACGGGGCCATGTACCGTCAAATCTTGGGTGAGAACCTCCTTCCCTCAGCCAGGGCATTGAAAATGGGTCGTGGATGGGTATTCCAGCATGACAATGACCCATAACACACGGCCAAGGCAACAAAGGAGTGGCTCAAGAAGAAGCACATTAAGGTCCTGGAGTGGCCTAGCCAGTCTCCAGACCTTAATCCCATAGAAAATGGGTGGAGGGAGCTGAAGGTTCGAGTTGCCAAACGTCAGCCTCGAAACCTTAATGACTTGGAGAAGCTCTGCAAAGAGGAGTGGGACAAAATCCCTCCTGAGATGTGTGCAAACCTGGTGGCCAACTACAAGAAACGTCTGACCTCTGATTGCCAACAAGGGTTTTGTCACCAAGTACTAAGTCATGTTTTGCAGAGGGGTCAAATACTTATTTCCCTCATTAAATTGCAAATCAATTTATAACATTTTTGACATGTGTTTTTCTGGATTGTTTTGTTGTTATCCTGTCTCTCACTGTTCAAATAAACCTACCATTAAAATTATAGACTGATCATTTCTTTGTCAGTGGGCAAACGTACAAAATCAGCAGGGGATCAAATACTTTTTCCCCCTCACTGTATGGCCATGCCATACCCTATGATTACATAACAATAATCAATGGCAACAAAATCTACCAAGCATTTTACCCAAATAAGGAGTTGAGAAAAGAAGAGTATAAAAACCAAACCGTTTATTATGTACATTCAATAACAATGACATGAAATAGAAGGAAAACATGAAGATGGCAAAAATGAAGAGAAATACAAGTCACTTGAAGAAAATAAAAAATATCTTGGATCAATGAGCTTAGCAATGCACATGAGAAAACAAAAAAGTCACATGCAATTCCAACTCATATGAAATCTCTGTCCAACAACTCCCACTAGGTTGACTTCAGCACAGTGCAGGGAGGGGTAAGTCAGACACACAGCTGGGTCTAAGGTGATCTCAGCAGCCGTGAGAGGGCACATGTGAGTCTCCACTGCTGGATAACAAGTGGAAACCTATGGAGGGATGGTCAGTTGCTGTGCCATAGAGCGGTCTTGTGCTACAATGCAAGGCATTGGAAACATTAGTTCAGTCTGTGCTGAACTGCTGTGTGCATGGTGGGGCAACATCATTGGTTACTTAACATACTTCAAAAGAAAAACTGCAGGGGTTCAACATTCCAAATTAAAATTTAATTAAGAGATATAACTGGTAATTCAAATGATACCATGACCACAGAAGAACATAAGATAACCCAGGCATAAACTTAACAAAACAAGCAGTATTTTACATATCATTATTCCCCACAACTAGAAACAATCTCAAGTGGACTACGTTGAAACCCCTCTCAATCCAGCCTTCATATTTCACATAACCTCCTTTCCATAGAAATTGTTTTGATTCATGCAACAAATGAAATGACTTTTGACCCTGTCCTTCTCACAGAAACATGCATACTGATACTTTTAATACTTAAGAGAAGTTCAAAATTCTTATTGTCATGATATCATGGCATAAATACTCAACAGAATAACTAATGCAGCTGTATGCATCCTTCCGGCCCTGATAAAACAGCTAGTAACATGGTAATCGTCATGTCAAAAGGTGGTTAATGGCTCAACTCTCTACCTGGGTCCTCCACCCGACAGCTGTCCCTGAACTACACACTCACGCCCAACTAGAAAAAGGAGGCATGTGGGGGCTCTTTAAAATGGTGTGTAATGGAACGCTTTGTTTCACCACCACACTCACTCTAGTCTGACATCTATTATGGATCAAAATGCCAAATTCCCCTCGCAAGTCTACTGTGGACTCCTAAATGTTATATTGAAGGCAGTGTAAAATGTTGGGTTATCATCTGCCTGGGACCACTTCATCAAAACCCCTCGGCACATTCAGCAGCCCTGTTTTAAAAGACCAACTTTGCCAGTTCCCAAATGTATTTTGGGGATTTTAAGTTTATTCATCTGTTGCTATAAAATTATGTAAATAAATTCATGTTTGCCCCCATCTTCTCTCTCCACTTCTCAGATGACATTTTCCAGGACATGGTGCTTTTAAAACACCACCATCAGCAAACTGAAAGGGAGCACTTTGAACCCACCATAAAATAGAAAAAGAGCTAAAATAACAGCAAGAACAATCAGAAAAAGTATAATAAATGTGCACACTTGACCAACAAATGTGCTTTTAGAGAATCTTTGGAACCAAAAGACAAACAATAGCAATAACATATTCAGAGTATATGGAGATACATAATAGGTCAAAGACTATTTCTATATTTTTGTTGGTCACTTCCTGTACCTTAAAGTAGCATTGAGGCAGTGACTTTAATACATACTGGACTAGAACATTCCCAAAGACTTAGGAGGGAGGAAGATTGCATTAGGTGAACATTACGGTGTTTCACTTCTCACGTGTCTATATGTGTCAATTTGACAAAAATATATATTATTAATGGTGAAACCAAAAGTAACATCAACTTGTAGTGTTTGTAACTCTCATATGTTTCCTACCATCTGGTTTGTTCCCTCAAACCCCTAAGAATTCCATTCTTATCTGTAAATAGCTGGGTCCAGCTTGCATGACTGGTTTCTACAGCATGTTAGCTATGCCCAGACACTTTCAATGTTTTTACCCCTTTCTGTCACAATGTTGATGCTACACCTGGAATGTCATATAGTCTAGTAAAGAGAACATGTATAAGGAGTTGTGTTGAGCAGGAATGAGTTGTACAATATTCTCAAAAGGAAAAATGAAGACAATGTAGGTATATAATAGTAAGGATACATGATACAGATCAAAAGACTTGTGTCATTATAGTTTCAACTACAGTAAGAATCATAATACTTATAGACCAGCAATAACAGCATTAATCAACTGGAAAATGATGATGATAGTGGATGTAATTTCATTGCATCCACATTATATAACAATAATCATTTTAAGCAACGCTGTTTCATAGACAATTAAAGAAAAGAAAAACTGAGGTAATGCAGAACAAAAACAAGTCATTTTGTTTCTTTTCCTTGTCATTTTCACACCGTTTATCTTTTTTTGTCTTTTACAGTTGGGTTGGTGGTGTAATGGTAGACTGTTTGGATTTCTCTAATCATTTTCAAAGCAACAGCTGTTACCTAGATTTAACTGCGTCGTCGCTCAGCTTTTGTAGTTCAGATTGACTTTTTGCGTTTCTTCGTGCCATTCACCTTTTTGTTGAACAGGTTCTTTTAAAAAACAACTTGGATGTGTTCATTGTTTAACTGATGGGATTCCTCCACTGGGCAAGTTTTTGTCAATGTAGTGTTTCATATAAAGGACCTAAGATTTCAGGCTAGTGATGGCCTACTTTTAGGTCGTACTAACACATTGAGCTGTGTACATATGTGTGCATTTTACATTTGAGTATTATTACCACAGACTATTAGGAGAAAAGGTTTGTAGTGATGTAGTGTAAAAAGTTACTGGTGGGCAGCAATTTCTCCATCCATGTCCAATAGTGTTTTTTTTTTATGTAACCATTCTTGTTCTTCCCACAGTTGTCTTCAATTATTGTTGCCAGTCTTGAAATTCACAGGCAGTTTTCATTCGTCCATTACTATGCCACTGAGTGTGACAGTTGAAGCAAGCCGAGTTACAGTTGAGTTTATCTTGAGTGGATGACCTTTTTCCAAAACACATGGGTTAATACTACCACCCGTAGAAAATGGAGGGGAGCTCTTTCCAAATGAAGAGGTTCAGAAATGTGGAATTCCATGGTGCGAGTGCTGTTTAGTACGGAGCAAACCTACTGTATCCAGCCCGATATAAACTAGCCTGGAGGAGAGAGATAAAGAGAAATTAGAAATAAGGAAAGGAGGATGCAGCTGTTTTTAAACAACAGACAGCAGTGAAAAAGACGTGCGAGAAGTAAATAACTACATTTACATAAAGTGAAGATAACTCAGTTTCCAGCCTGTTGTTGTAGTGTTGCGGCTGGGGGGCTCTTACCATGGCACCGACTCCATAGGCAGCTGCAGCAGGACCTAGAGCGTGGTAGGGATCTGTAGTGTACACTCGCCCATAACTGTCCCAGAGGAATACCAACACATATGGATTTCAGCTGCACATAGTTACAGTGAGAATATAACACACACCTTGCACTGACTCATAAATAGGCTGAGATATTACAAATCACATAACAAAAGATTTGTAAGATCAAGTGTATCATAAATACCCACCAAAAAAACACAACTAAATCATTTATTCTGTGACTCATAGTCTAGCATGTTATTGTGTTAAAGTCTGGCCACATTATTGCATTTCGAGGATGCTGCTTTTGGATGCGAGTCCTCAGACGATCCTCCTTATTCTTACCTGTCACTGTAAGCAGCAGCTGCGGCGGCAGCAGTTGCCCCGGTTACAGCAGTAGGCTGAGCAAAGCGATAGGCAGCGGCAGGATAGCCTCCCTGGGAGACAGAGGGACAAATGGAGGTTGTCACCATGGTACAGCTGAGGTAGACAGGATCATTACTGAGGCAGAGTTGTGTAAGTGCAGAGTGAGTTAAAGAATCACACAGTACAACAACCAAGTTTAGAACATTTATGGTTAAAGATTGAAGTATTAACAAATGTAAAAAAAAATCATAATAATTACACTGGAGGTTGTTGACAATCGTCAATAATGCAGCATATCAAAGATTCAGAATTATAGAGAAAGATAAGTAACATTTACACGAACCATCCATATTATCGTTGTGATCTCTCATATGCATATCAGACAAAGAAAGAGGGGGAAATAGAGATGCCACACTCAAACACACTCAGTGTCACCTCCTGGCATTGAGACTGCATGCATGCCTCAATTCAATGCAAATCAATTTGAACACACCACTGCATTTGGACCTAATCATACAGAACACAACCCACAGCATTCCCCTGGAAACCTGCAGTACGACTAGTGACAGGCCAGAGGGAGGGGGGCTGTGAGAGGAGGTAAGGGGAGAGAGAAAGGGTAGGCCTATATCTGTAGTGCATGCAGACGTGAATCAGCATGCTTCAGTAATTGTAGCTCCAGACAGAGTCGAGACCGGGAAGGGGTTGGGGACAGGCTTTAGTAATAAGAAACCGTGTTCTCCTCATCTTAATTTCAGCCCCACAGGGCACTGCTGCTACACAGATAGAATATCTTCCAGCTCATCTCTGTACCAACTATGGATGTTACTCAGCATAATGGATGTGGTAACTTCCAATCATAAGAAATGGTGCTGGGAACATTGGTGTTTGTATGAAATAAGAGGCTCTCTGCCAGTGACTTAAAGACAAATACAACTGCCTCCTTTCATGTTATCACTGCCAGCAGTCTACCTTTCAGAGACCAGGTTCTCTTTGAACAAACTGGCAAAACACACACGCTGTTTAGTAGCTTAGTAACAAACCCCTTCCCCACAATCCACCTGTGCAGATGTCAGTGAGTTAGTAGGAAAATGAAAAGCAAGTTACCGTTTCAAAACAAAACAACATCAAAAGATCCTAATCACCAGAGGGATAATAAAACAGTGTGTGAGGTAATGACCCTACCTGAGACAATCTGCTACTAATGACAGAGTCCTGAAACACTATTCTATAGAGAGAACAGAAACAGCCATTGTCAACCTGGACACACGCGCCCACACTGACAGACACGCGCCCACACTGACAGACACGCGCCCACACTGACAGACACGCGCCCACACTGACAGACACGCGCCCACACTGACAGACACGCGCCCACACTGACAGACACGCGCCCACACTGACAGACACGCGCCCTGACACAAGCGCACACAGAGCGGCCCGGCTACCCATGTTGGAACCCCGTGTTACAACGCCAGACTACAACACCCTCTGTTACAGTCTGTCTTCTGGGAAAACTCAGACCCACAGGTGTGATCCCAGGCAGCGGTGGAATGGTAAAGTACAGAGCGTAACCCTTAGCATAATTCAACATAGGAGCTGTGTGCACGAAACAGTCGCTTTTTTCAGTCACATTTGGGCAGCTCTGTGCAGCGCATTTAATTATGCACATGCAGAAACGCACAGAGAGAAAGGAGAGTCGTGAGGGAGTGTGAGGACTGGGAATCTACTTACGTATAAGTCTGCAGCTCCATAAAACCCACCATCCTGATACACCACGCTAAGACAGACAGGCAAACAGAGGAGATGGCAGACAGAGGAGATGGCAGACAGAGGAGATGGCAGACAGAGGAGATGGCAGACAGAGGAGATGACAGACAGAGGAGAAGCAGACAGAGGAGAAGGCAGACAGAGGAGAAGGCAGACAGAGGAGAAGGCAGACAGAGGAGATGGCAGGTGAAGAGAGGGGTGGAGGGAGGGTGAAGAGAGGAGATTGGGAGGGACAAAGGAGGGAGGAACAGGAGCAGTGGAGATGGAAGGGTAGGTGTGTACAGTGAGATGGGAGGAACAGGAGCAGTGGAGATGGAAGGGTAGGTGTGTACAGTGAGATGGTCCAAGACCAGAGTGGCAGGAATGAAAGCCAGTGTGGAGGAAAGTAAACAGGGAGATGATTGAGGGGAAACGTGAACGCACAAGGAGAGAGATAGAACAGTTATTTCACACACATGCAGCATGCAGAGGAAATAGACTACCATTTATTTGTTCCATTACTGCTGAACCAAGTGGTATTATAAACATGACTGTATTATAGGGTACCATCCTCTATCAGCATCCCCCAGGGAGAGGGAATGGAGGCCATTTACATTGAAGAGGATAAGGTCCTGGACAGACTGAGGACAAGTCAGCCAGTTGTTTGTTTGAAGTCAGGCAGTAGTGGATTAAATATGGAAGAGGCATTTCCTGCAGCACTAGTTTCAAATATAATCCAGAATATCACAGCAGTTGCATCCCCATTAACCAATTGGCACAGCCCAGCAACATGCAACACAGTACAGTTTCTCTGTGAGTCAATCTAGTGGAATTACTGGAACATAGAAAAATAGAAAGAAAATGTGTCTGGTCTTTGTGTGCAGTGTGACGCAGAGGATCAAATTATTGTTCTGCTCAGAGGGAGTTTGTGTCTATACTACCAAACTAATGACATTACATGTATTGGTATTTATAGTAAACTACTGAATTTACTGAAGGAACGTATATAAATGTCATGTTAAGTGTGTCCGTTCAGAGGATGGATTCTGTAGTTGAATCCCTTACCCAGGGTAGGCAGGGAGGGCAGGCTGCGGCACCGCCGCACGCACCGCGCTGTACACTGGCCTTCCCCGGCCCCTAAGGTGGGCACCACGGAACGCAGCTGCCGTGGAGGCTGCCGCTGCCGCAGACGGGTAGGGGAACCCTGGAACTGAGGGAGAGGGAAGGAGAGAGAGGGTATGAACGTCCAATGCCTGGGGGCACTATGAATTAGGGATGCTTAAATGAAGACAGATTTGGGTGAAATGAAGGGCATGCAATCTAAGAGGAAGACGAGGTTTACCTGCATAGAGCTCTGGTCCGTACATGGCCTGCACCATTGGGCTTAGCTTCCATCCTGCTGAGAAGCAGAGAGGAGGCAGAAACAGGAGGGTTTCATATAGATAGGGGTTCCACAGGGAGATGGGCAGCTGACTAACAGTTAGTTAGGGATCATAATGAGGCTAATGGAGTGGTTTGCATCTGGTTACCATATGGCAGGGTGCTAAGGGCCTCTCCGTTGGGGTAGGGGCTGACCATCTTCTTATTGGTCATCACCCTGGCCGTGGCATTGTTAACCTGGGGAGTGGGAGGAGGGACAGTGAGCACAACGTTTGGCCCGTTCTATTCAATTGAGGAAACACACAAGTGGACCAATATTAGACATTTACACGTGATAGATATTCATAAAACAAACCATATCTAACTATGAATGTGTGAATAATACAATGGTAATAACACTCCTGCTGTCTAAGACCATCAGATCATTTGCCAAGAAAATGGTGATTGTGTGTACACATACAGGGAGGCCACAGTTACAGTCTGCTCCCATTCACCATCGCTGGATCATTCACATCAATATGGTGGTGGGTTTGATGCATCACATCGTTACCTCCTCCCTAGCCAGTTATACGACAGCTGACAACATCGGTTATGATGAAGTAGTCTCTGCTCTCCCTTACGGTGTTTGTGTGCGCGTGTGTACATGAGTGGGTGGAGGATTATTAGGGGGAATCTTAGTCATGCAATTAAAGTGTTCTGCCCAAGAGGAGTGTAATCGATGATTCCTTGTGGAGACAACTAGCTACACGGAGGGCCAGTGGTTGAGCCCAGCGGTGAGAGGAAGAGAGAGATTTATAGGTAAGAGAAGAAAAGAAGAGAGATAAGATAAGGAGAAGAGCTGGGAGAAGATAGGAGAATAATAATGTGTTTGCAGTATGCAGGTGTGTGAACAAAGACGGGTATTTCTGTCTAGTGCTGCGCCCGGCTGTTGAATCAAGATGGCTGCTAGTTAGGCTAATCCCCTCACTGAACTTCAAAGAGCCATACTAGGCTCCCTTAATCTTTTTCCATCTCCTTTGATGGGGTTTATGAGAATGACTGTTGTCGTGCAATTTCACAGTTTGAGTGTGCCGTCGCGCCATGTCAAACTTTGTTGTGAGCTACTAATGACCTATTGGCCAATTGGAGAGCTTTGAGAGTTCTATGTGACGAAGTTCCACTTAGAAATCCATTATGGATTCAGCCACCTTCAACACCCCACTAGTCATACTCTATCACTGCAGCCCTCATTCAAATGGAAATGAGAATTACCTCATTTTCCTTCATTGCAAATGAGATGGTCAGCCTTGAGTGATTCAATTAGCTGACATAATTGTCCCTGTGAGTGAAGACACTAAAATAAAACGAATAAAATCAGCCTAATGAATCAGATTAATGCTGATAATCTTTTTATATCACAGCATTCATATCTGGGTCATTTATAAACCTCTATTTTGGGTGTGATAACTGGGCAATGATCCATTTCCTTATGTATAGTTAGTGGTGTGTCAATGCCAGGGGAGGTAATGCAATTTGATCAATCTCACAGAGAGGTAGACATGCAAATCAAACAGAGACCAGTGAGAAACACATCTGCATGGGTTTATAATAAACATTCAACCCCATCCATCCCACCCCACCCCTCAACTTAGGACATAAGCCCACAGCAGTACCAATAGAACTGGGCCAAAATAACCCAAACCACCCCCAAATTAAACCAAACTTGTTGGGGTTAACCTAAAAAGAAATCAACATCAATACATAAAAAGGGGGGGGGGGGGGGGGGGGAGAGGGGTGCAAAAAACATTTGTTGGACAAAATTAATAATTTTATAAAGACAGAAATTATACGCAGCCAAATATGGGTGCATCACATGACCAAGAGTGAGAATAAAGAACCAAAAAAATATAATTCAGCCAAATCAGCAAGCGTCGGATGCAGCATAGAGACCAATCAAAACAATCGCAGCACTCCCATATCAAACACATTCAGAGACAGATGGGACAGGTAAGGAGTTCAGGAGAGGGATGCAGGTGAAAGAGAGAGAGATAGATAGATAGATACAGAGCCAGTCCACATACAGAAACAGGGAAACACAAAGATGGTGTAAGGGAGAGAGACATCGTCTAGATAAGCAACAACAAAAATCAACAATTATTTTCTCAAAAACAAAAATAACAAATACCAAGGTGCGTCATTCAAAAAAAGCAATTAGATTCTGTGACCATTCTCCCAAAAATCTCACTAAGTTATATGTGGAGGGATAGAGAGACAGAGCACCAAAGGATGGAGGGAAGAGAGAGGAGAAGAGCAATCCTCATACCCCAAAAAAAGAGAGAAATCAAATAATACATGAGACACTGCCAGGCATTATTACTGTGTGTCACAAACTAAGACCAGTACACAAACTAATACACACACCATTCAATAAAGGAAAACCAAACCAAAGAGAAGTTAAAAGGACAGCAAAAGACAGACCAAAGGATCACCCAGTTAAACCCAATGTGTTTATATACAGTTGCTTAAACCCCTTATCTTTTCAGGCTACTCCACAAAGGAATTCACAGAACAGAATGAATCTCTGTGTGCTTTTAACTCCTGGTTGTTAATCCCATTACTACACTCACTGCAGAGGTGAGTTATTGCTGTTATAAACTTTATTGAGGGGAACGTGAGGGGAACGGTGAGGGGGAACGGCACCTCCGTACCTTCAGGCTCTGATCAGGCCCTACACCCAAACAAGGGCACTCCGTTCATCCACCTCTGGCCTGCTCGCCTCCCTACCTCTGAGGAAGCACAGTTCCCGCTCAGCCCAGTCAAAACTGTTCGCTGCTCTGGCACCCCAATGGTGGAACAAGCTCCCTCACGACGCCAGGACAGCGGAGTCAATCACCACCTTCCGGAGACACCTGAAACCCCACCTCTTCAAGGAATACCTGGGATAGGATAAAGTAATCCTTCTAACCCCCCCCCTTAAAAGATTTAGATGCACTATTGTAAAGTGGTTGTTCCACTGGATATTATAAGGTGAATGCACCAATTTGTAAGTCGCTCTGGATAAGAGCGTCTGCTAAATGACTTAAATGTAAATGTAAGTGCATTCAATAAGATTCCCTGCTGCTGCTCGCAATTTGAACTTCAAAAATCCTCAAACTTTAAGAGCAACACTATTAACGCTGCTTATCATTGTGAAGAGAAAATATGGACAGATGGATGAGATATCTTTTCTAAACAATTACAATTTCACCTACTCCTGTAACAGATATACTTATGATGACTGCTGAATGGACATAAATCTTGTACCTTTTGTTAATGCAGGGGCGTAGACAGAAATTGGTGGGTGGGCCTGCAGAAATTTGGTTTGGCCAACAGGACCAATCCAATCTGATTGGGTGGGTCTGGCAGGGCCTGGCTCCCCAGTGGGTGGGCCTGTGTCCACCCCACAAATGCTTATGCCCCTGTGTTAATCTATCGGCTTCCATGAGTGATTCTCCCTGAAGTTTCAAAATGTGAAATACATAAGCATATACACTTTAGTGCAGTACACTTTCACATTTAGAACACAGAAAAACACATAGAATTAGGAATTAGAATACTAGAATTGACATTAATATTTTTATGATTGGATAAAGGTCAGCCATTTTGGTCAGGGAGTTGGTCAACTATGGTTTGCCAGTGCTGTGATAAGATAATGTAAAACAGGGCTGGGAAACTGGTGGCTTTTTTGGGCTGGGAAACAGCCCCCTTTTTTGAAGCCCCTCGGATATTTTTTTTTGGGGGGGCGAACTTACTATTGCGAAGCAGAATACACAAGGTGCAATTTCAAAATGTTGTCAACTGTTTTCATCTTATGTCAGTCAAATTAGCCCATGTCAGCTAACATTTTTTTAGATTGGAAAGTTAGTCTAGCAGCCAGTTATCCAAACTTCTAGTAATCAAGGTCGAATTAGAGCCCGGGGGCCCCCATTAATTTTGTTAGTTAGTCTCACAGATATTATATTAAAAACTGGAAACATCGCTCTCCACCTTATGGAAAAATTTGTAGAATTGCATGTAATTAACTCTAAAACAAACAAAAAAATTGCATGAAATTAGTTCTAAAATTGGAAAAATCTTCTCTCCACCCCACGGCACATTTTTTGGAATTGCAGTAAACTAGCTTTAAAACAGCAACATTTTATCTACACCCCATGGTGCCCATCCCTGATATAAAGTAATGAATTTGAAGAATGTATCTGCCATGTATGTTTGTTAGCTAGCAAGCCAGCCAGTTTTAGAGGAATGATTTTATTTTAAAAAACTTTTTTTTTTTTTATTAACTGCCAATATGCCAACATTCCATTCGAACAATGCAGTCAATCCACAGCCATACATTGGCTGAAATCAGTTGATGATAGGACTTAGACAAGTTGGAAATACAACAAGTACTGCTATTATATCATATAATGGCACTCAACTTACATACATATATTTTAGAGGCTATTTATACGGAAAATTAGTATAAACCTTTAAACTGTATTTATAATTATATCACAATATTTGAGGTTGACAATAATTCGATTACACAATTTGTGATATATCACATGCATTACTTTAATTTTCCTGCATAAGTAAAATCTGGATTATGCCTTAGCCATTCATTCCAATTAGCCTGGTTTGGATTTCTCCCTGACCAATATGGGTGCCATTTTAACCCCATTCTGGAACTTTGAGGGCTTATGAAATAGCCCCTCTAGTAATTGAATAGGATATCTATGGAAAAACACACCATGTTGTAGGATCAATGCTGTGTTCTAAGCATGTCCAACTGCAATATGTAACTTTGTGGGCGACCCGGCCAAATTCACATAGAAATGTGAGTTATGGATCTGTCATTCTCAATGAAAGCAGGTCTAAGAAACGGTAGATCTGTTCCATGTGCATCATTTCTATGCTTCCCGTTCTTAAGCTTAGTTTGAGTCTTTACTTTAATTTTTCTACACCAGCTTCAAATTAGAGGTCGACCGATTAAATCGGCCATGCCGATTAATTAGGGACGACTTCAAGTTTTCATAACAATCGGTAATCGGCCTTTTTGGATGCCGATTATGGCCGATTACATTGCAATCCATGAGGAAACTGCGTGGCAGGCTGACCACCTGTCAAAAGGACCTTGTGGCTGCAAGGAGCCAAGGTAAGTTGCTAACCAGCATTAAACTTTCTTATAAAAAACAATCAAGCTTCACATAATCACTAGTTAACTACACATGGTTGATGATATTACTAGGTTAACTAGCTTGTCCTGTGTTGCATGTAATGAATGTGGTGCCTGTTAATTTATCATCGAATCACAGCCTACTTCAACTTCGCCAAACGGGTGATGATTTAACAAAAGCATATTCGCGAAAAAAGCACAATCGTTTGACAAATGTACCTAACCATAAACATCAATGCCTTTCTTAAAATCAATACACAGAAGTATATTTAGTTAAAATAAATTCATGTTAGCAGGCAATATTAACTAGGGAAATTGTGTTACTTCTCTTGCATTCAGTGCAAGCAGAGTCAGGGTATATGCAACAGTTTGGGCCGCCTGGCTCGTTACGAACTGTGTGAAGACCGTAATTAATTTGCCAGTATTTTACATAATTATGACATAACATTGAAGGTTGTGCAATGTAACAGCAATATTTAGACTTAGGGTTGCCACCCGTTCGATAAAATACGCAACGATTCCGTATTTCACTGAAAGAATAAACATTTTGTTTTCGAAATTATAGTTTCCGGATTGGAGTTAAAATAAAAAAGTGTTCATTCAGTATTGTTGTAATTGTCATTATTACAAATATATATACATAAAAATCGGCCGATTAATCGGTATCGTCTCTTTTTTGGGGCCACCAATAATCGGTATCGGCGGTGAAAAATCATAATCGGTCGACCTCTACTTCAAACAGCTGAAAATACAATATTTTTCCGTTATTGAAAATATATTACACAGCGGTTTAAATGGTACAATGACTCTCTACACTATAGGTCACTTGTTTGTAACATAAACAGAAATTAGGCTAACTATTAGAATTTCAGCAACCAGGAAATGGCAAAGCGATTTCTGCATATTGCACCTTTACACAGGCCCTCCCATGAATCTGAAACCCATCCAATACCGGAGACAAACAAAAGTTATCCTCAAAAGAATAATGACAGATTTATTTTCCCCTTAACTAACATTGACTGAAGCAGCTGAAGGAATGATAACACAATTGAACAGGAGCCTCCCAGAGAGCCATGGGTTATTGTCATTACTGGGGATAACAATTAATTAGGAAAAATATACATACAATGAAGTATTAATCAAATGGGTTCTGGTAAGCCATGTCATTGCAAAGAGGAGGATGATTAAACTTGGACATTCCGGGGAGGTGTTAATGAGAGGAGGGGAGGGGGGGTGGATCCATTATTATTACTAGTTGGACCAGGCTGTCAATGGGCTGTGTGTCTGTCTGTCTATGTGTGTGTGTGTGTGTGTGTGTGCCTCGTCACTGCTACCTTCCCTATCAATACAGGCCCCATCATAAAAGGGACTTATACTCTGGATAGCTGGGAGATCAGAACAATGCTAGGCTACCATACTTCAAATTGATTTGTAAGATACAATACAAATATGCTGTGGACATAACTAAAGCATGCAACTACTGTACATCTTGCTCCCAGCATCTACTGCCACTAAGCTAATTAACAGATTGGAACTACCAAATCAACGGTTCCTTTAGGAATATTCAAAACAATGTGTGATTTCGCATCTACTGCCTTTTTCAAGGGAGGGGTGGGGGTCAGATCAGCGATTATGTCATTTATACACAACTTACCATTGCCGAAGAAACAGCGTGAGGACACGCGAGTGGTTACCGTGGAGACTGACAACACACAGAAGTCATCAGGGAAACAGAAAAAATATAATAACAAATAAATAAACCAACAAACAACCCAATAAATTAAAATTAAAATCCCCCCAATGTGAAATAAAATGGGGATAATAGTTGAAAGCAGTGATACAGTTTTTGAGAGAGAGAAAAATCAACCAAAATGACTTTCTGCTCAATGCATGAAGGTCTTTCCATTTCTAGAGAGACAGACGGACTGGAGGGGTGCTTCTTTCAATGTATGCAAATTAAAGTGGTCATAAGAGAGGAGTAAGGGACACAAAAACCAGGTCGACCACTTTTGTATTAAGAGATTGGCTTAATGCCGTCTGAACATAGGTCTCCCACAGTCAAGAGTGGCAGTTAAAATACTTAAGTGAATTGTAGCGTAAAATGATTCTTAGTAAAAGCGACGTTGGCAGGATTCATATTTTGATCTGTAGAGGGGGGTAATTATATAAAGAAATGACTTTGGAACATTTAGTTCCGCCATGAATCACCACAAAATAACTTTCGAAAAAAAAAGAGATAAAAAGAGAGAAGGATGGGGTAAGGGACTAAAGATGAAAATATAACATGTGAAAGGAAATACAATGAGAGATATTACACACACAGGTGCACATATACAAGACAAGAGGGTGAGGACTGGGGAGTGTCACACAGGGACAGACATAACAGTGGAGAAACAAAGGAAGACAAACTTGACTGGCTTGGAGAGAATGGGAGAGTGAAGGAGAGAGAGAGAGTGAAGGAGAGAGAGAGAGTGAAGGAGAGAGAGAGAGATGGAGCAGCCTGTGGTCTGGGAGAAAGAGAGAGGAGTGGAAAGGGAACAGTTCATACTCCTTGTTTGCCCTCCTCTCACATAAACACACACAACCACACCAATCCATTCACAAGTTCACCTCTTTCTCTCTGTCAATCATGCAAAGTATCTGAAACAAGCAACAACCATGACTAAATCCAAAGCTAAGCCCAGTTTATCACAAACAGCCCATTTAGAGCAGTAATACAGTTCTGGGGAGCAGAGTGATCACAGTCTTCTTTTGATTTGAGCCAATTCAAATCTAAAGCTCAAGTAAAAGAGCTCGTGTTGAAAAGGATTCAAATCAATGCCTTTTCAATTAGGTTGACACCGAGGTGGAATGTCAGGATTAAACAGCAAGTCTGATTGGTTTTCTTGAAGAACATGGCCCTTTTCTTTAAAAGACTCATAGAACTGTTTCAAATGGAGGCTGTGAGCAGTTTGCCACCTGCAGTAGTGTAGCGTACATCTATCACTGAATGAGAACGGATCAGCCATGCAGGATCAGATGAACAGTCCCAGTAAGGTAGTCCTTATCACACCCAGCTCTCTCTTTAGTCAGAGACTCAGGCTCATGCAGTGGTGACATGGTTGCTCTCTGAGTGAGGAGCTCTCCTCTCTGCGACCCTGTGTCTGATGAGATGCATGCAGACTCAAGAGCACCAGGAGACGAGACGTCGCTCGTTCTCATTACCACCACTACTGGGGTGATAGACTGCACCTTCCTATTCTACTGCATCTAATGTCTGTCTAAAACTCTGCGCCACGGAGCAATCCCTTCCCATCACACCAACACATCAACAAGAGCGGCATGCTTCACGGTGAGAGAGACACACCTACATGTTCAATACGCTGTTACAACTACAGTAGTTCAGGGTGGGAAATGTGGTGTGACAGCACGGTGACAAGACTTAAAGGGCTTTATCCGTCAAATGTTGGGGTATCCCACAGTCAAATGTCTTAAATGTCACTTTCAAAACATCAGTGTGATGAGTTGCTTGATGGCATATAATTGTCACTGCCAGGAAATTGATTAAGCGTCTATGGGAGGGCTCTCCAACCCTGTTCCTGGAGAACTACCGTCCTGTAGGTTTTCACTCCAACCCTGTTCCTGGAGAACTACCGTCCTGTAGGTTATCACTCCAACCCTGTTCCTGGAGAACTACCGTCCTGTAGGTTATCACTCCAACCCTGTTCCTGGAGAGCTACCCTCCTGTAGGTTATCACTCCAACCCTGTTCCTGGAGAACTACCGTCCTGTAGGTTTTCACTCCAACCCTGTTCCTGGAGAACTACCGTCCTGTAGGTTATCACTCCAACCCTGTTCCTGGAGAACTACCGTCCTGTAGGTTTTCACTCCAACCCTGTTCCTGGAGAACTACCGTCCTGTAGGTTATCACTCCAACCCTGTTCCTGGAGAGCTACCCTCCTGTAGGTTTTCACTCCAACCCTGTTCCTGGAGAACTACCGTCCTGTAGGTTATCACTCCAACCCTGTTCCTGGAGAACTACCCTCCTGTAGGTTTTCACTCCAACCCTGTTCCTGGAGAGCTACCCTCCTGTAGGTTATCACTCCAACCCTGTTCCTGGAGAACTACCGTCCTGTAGGTTTTCACTCCAACCCTGTTCCTGGAGAACTACCGTCCTGTAGGTTATCACTCCAACCCTGTTCCTGGAGAGCTACCCTCCTGTAGGTTTTCACTCCAACCCTGTTCCTGGAGAACTACCGTCCTGTAGGTTATCACTCCAACCCTGTTCCTGGAGAACTACCCTCCTGTAGGTTTTCACTCCAACCCTGTTCCTGGAGAACTACCGTCCTGTAGGTTATCACTCCAACCCTGTTCCTGGAGAACTACCGTCCTGTAGGTTATCACTCCAACCCTGTTCCTGGAGAGCTACCGTCCTGTAGGTTTTCACTCCAACCCTGTTCCTGGAGAACTACCGTCCTGTAGGTTATCACTCCAACCCTGTTCCTGGAGAACTACCGTCCTGTAGGTTATCACTCCAACCCTGTTCCTGGAGAACTACCGTCCTGTAGGTTTTCACTCCAACCCTGTTCCTGGAGAACTACCGTCCTGTAGGTTATCACTCCAACCCTGTTCCTGGAGAACTACCGTCCTGTAGGTTTTCACTCCAACCCTGTTCCTGGAGAACTACCGTCCTGTAGGTTTTCACTCCAACCCTGTTCCTGGAGAACTACCGTCCTGTAGGTTATCACTCCAACCCTGTTCCTGGAGAACTACCGTCCTGTAGGTTATCACTCCAACCCTGTTCCTGGAGAACTACCGTCCTGTAGGTTATCACTCCAACCCTGTTCCTGGAGAACTACCGTCCTGTAGGTTTTCACTCCAACCCTGTTCCTGGAGAACTACCGTCCTGTAGGTTTTCACTCCAACCCTGTTCCTGGAGAACTACCGTCCTGTAGGTTTTCACTCCAACCCTGTTCCTGGAGAACTACCGTCCTGTAGGTTTTCACTCCAACCCTGTTCCTGGAGAACTACCGTCCTGTAGGTTTTCACTCCAACCCTGTTCCTGGAGAACTACCGTCCTGTAGGTTTTCACTCCAACCCTGTTCCTGGAGAACTACCGTCCTGTAGGTTTTCACTCCAACCCTGTTCCTGGAGAACTACCGTCCTGTAGGTTTTCACTCCAACCCTGTTCCTGGAGAACTACCGTCCTGTAGGTTTTCACTCCAACCCTGTTCCTGGAGAACTACCGTCCTGTAGGTTTTCACTCCAACCCTGTTCCTGGAGAACTACCGTCCTGTAGGTTATCACTCCAACCCTGTTCCTGGAGAACTACCGTCCTGTAGGTTTTCACTCCAACCCTGTTCCTGGAGAACTACCGTCCTGTAGGTTATCACTCCAACCCTGTTCCTGGAGAACTACCGTCCTGTAGGTTTTCACTCCAACCCTGTTCCTGGAGAACTACCGTCCTGTAGGTTATCACTCCAACCCTGTTCCTGGAGAACTACCGTCCTGTAGGTTATCTAGCACGCTCGATTCTAATAATTAGCTGGTTGAAAAGCTGAATCAGGTACGTCGCAACTGGGGTTGGAGTGAAAACCTACAGGAGGGTAGCTCTCCAGGAACAGGGTTGGAGTGAAAACCTACAGGAGGGTAGCTCTCCAGGAACAGGGTTGGAGTGAAAACCTACAGGAGGGTAGCTCTCCAGGAACAGGGTTGGAGAGCCCTGGTCTATGGGTGGTGATGTCAATGTCTTTAGTTAGAGTGCTTTTTGTGGAATACCCTTCGATATGAGGAGGACACAGAGAGACTGATGGAGGAGATGCATGGTGTGTGTGCAGACAGACACACACAGTAGTGCGGAGTGGAGACACAAACAGCAGGAAGACAAGTGAATTGGACCACTTACATGGGTACATTGGACGCGCACGGGAAACTGACTTCTTCAAAGCGCAGAGTTTTATTCCAGACAAAAAGAAGTACACTTCGATGTAATAGAATAAGCCTGTGCAGAGATCAATACTACACTCTGTGTAGAACCAACAGCCATGCACACTTAGGATTCCAAACTGACTAGCTAGGAGAACAATCGCTACAGATTCCCATGCACGGACAGACTTTAGTCAACAACATGAAATAAATGATTGAATCCAATCAACAACTATTGCCTTTTCTCGTTTTATGGATAAACAGACCTTCATAAAAGTAGTAAGGCATTTTCAACTTTGAGAAGATGTCATGCTAAACAACCAAAAGTCCACATCACTATCACCAACATCATCTAGTCTAAACAAAATAGCTGATATAAAAGACATGCAAGAAATCCCAGACTCTCCGCACTAGTGCTGCAGTGACAGCCATGTTACAACACCATAGTATTATCATGCACACATACTTCCAATAAATCCCATGCAAAAGGATAGCAAACAGAATATTCACACTCGTGATTTCAAAAACAATCTGGTAAAATACTACCATGGTATATCTTTCAGAGTTTCCTAAGCAAAACAATGTGTTAGGAAACTGAATGACATACCATGATAGTATTTTAAGCAAAACAATGTGTAATCTAAGCCTAGCCTAGTACGGGGCCATTAAAACATCTAAACATTCCCCATGTCTGAACATTGCCTCTAAGCTTAGCCAGTTTTTAATTAGCATCTTCACATTTGTTAGAATAACGGCCAGTAAAAAAAAAAAAAATATGAAATTATATGACCAATGACTAAACTAGGGTTGCAAACAACTTCTAGGAGAAAGAAGAATCGTCACATAGCATTGCCTCAAAGGAATGCTGGGCTTTTCCTTCGGTGTTGAATGAGCGTATAAACACAGAACAACCTTTATTTGCCCTTAGTCTGTACGGCTGTTCTATCCCATGCACTAGTCAAACACAGACAAACCTGATGACAGATACTCCTGTTGACCCCATGCAGATTACAAAGGACTGGCCACAGCTTCAGAGAATACAACTACTGTCACACATGCAGCAATGATAAAAGGCGAAGAGAGAGAGAGAAACTTCCTTACAATTAAAGTGATAACGATCATGCATGAAACAAGAAGATACTCCAAAGACTACAGAGACAGAGGTTACAGAACCACCAGGGCCAAACAAATAGGTTGTTGATTTATAGAGGTTTAACTGATGTGGGTTTTCATTGGGCTCCATCAGTATCCATTCAACTTGCTGATTGACTGAAGGTGAAATTTAGGGCCTACAGACCATTGGATGCAGGTGTCATTCAGAACCAGACGTTAGAGAGCTGACAGATGAAACCCAAGCAGGTCCAGCCATCACCATCATGCAGGACACAACTACCACAGTTAACCACAGCAAGGAGGCAGGAGCCCATGCAGAATCATGATTGGCTAAGAACCTGGCTTAAAATAGATCTGCTTCAGAGATGGGTAGGATATCACTGGCACGCAAACGGACAATATTTTAAAGAAAAACATGCATCTTCTCAGATTCTCCCCAACCCTGAAACAGTCACATACAAGCCAAAGCTTCATTTAAAGAAATGATAGTGAAAGGAGGGAGCTTAATGTCAAGTATATGGTGTAGTTATTTTACAGATGGAGAGGAGAGCATGCACTGTGCTGCATGCTGGAGGCCAGGAGACATAAGCTTGTCACTACCACTTTGCAGCACGGGGGGGAAGGAACATTCTAGACTAGGAACTAAGATATGATCAACCTGGCTACAATCGGCCATGCATCATCGTCTCATCACGTTCTCCTAATGTCCTGCGGTTCCAGCAACAGAGAAAGATGATTGTATTTTGAAATCAAAGCAGTGGAAGCTATAATAAGAAATGGTGCAAGACAGAACCGAGACCTAAACGATCTAGAGAGCGAAAACTTCCCAGCATGCCTTGAGGTTTCAACTCTCCCCCCGCCCCAAATGAACCAGGAAACAAGACAAACACCCCGAAAAAAGGCAGCAACCCATCTGGGGGGGTACCCGCAGAGACCACATCAGAGCATGTCAGTGGAAAAGGATGGCAGCTAGCGGAATCAGTGTACAGGCAGAGGAACGATGGGAGGAGGAGGAGATGGGTTAAATTACCTCTATCTTGCGACCTTCCACTAGCGTGCCGTGAAGCCTTTCCCGGGCTTTCTCCGCGTCGGCGCTGGTCTCAAACGTGACAAAGCCAAAGCCCTGGGGTAGACAGACAGAGGGGAAAGAGGAGCACCACAAAGACAGCGTAAGGAGAGGGGTGGAAGAAACACACCAGTTGTTCTATAGAAAATCAAAACCCTTTGATTTAGCTAGTTTTACTCATTTCATTACACATTTACTGAACAGGTACACAGTTGTAATCACTGGTTTGTACTGTTTGTTCTAGAACTGATACGGTGGTTACTGATTAGGGAAGGGTTGGGCAAACGGAATGTCGAAATTCAACAGAGGGCCGCACAGATTTTCATGGGACCGATTTGCTTTTCAAAATCTATTTGCAGTTAATAGAAAATATATAGGTCCATTATAATTTTGACTTACTTTCAATCTAGTTTCAGACGTTCAATAGTGAGTGGCCTGGAGTTTTTTTTTTACCATAATACTACATTGTTGTTTATACTATCAGTGCAGGTCAGTAGGACACAGTGTGTGTGAAACATGTATCATTGAGACACAGTGAACACTTCATCATAACGTCCACAGCGGTGGGACTGAGGACATGTTTACCATCTCACTCACCTTTGAGCCCCTCTCATTGAAAATGATCTCAACATCAATAATCTTCCCAAATTGCTGAAAATAAACAAAACACAAGAAATTAGGATACAAACAAAAACTCAACTTGCATTATGTACTCTGTGTAATTAATTGACAATCAGGGGTGAACTACACCTGCAGCACACTAGGAGGCAGTATTGTACCAAAATAAATTCAATCAAATTGCAACTACCTTCTGTTGTCTATTTTTCTATCCCTTTGTTACTACATGCCTTCCTTTCCTCACTCGTTCACTAACTACCTCTCTGTGGCTCTCATGATAGAGCAAATCAAAGGACATGAGTGTTCCTTCCTTTGTGACTGTCTGGCCCTTTGTTCTTCTCAACACCCACTCTGACACCAACCATCAATTAAACAACAGGAGGGTTAAAGTGATTTACTCCTCATCTCAAAGTGCAGCAAGGAAGTTCCCAGATTCTTACCCCAAACATCTGCCTGAGGTCAGGGTCTCGGAAGCGGAAGGGGATGTTGGAGACGTGAAGTCGTTTTGGGGTTCCTTTGGCCTCTGCGGAGTCAGCCCCGGATAGTCCTCCTGCTAATTCTACTGCCACACACTGCCCCACTCCATCTACCTGACCTGGGGACACTTCTGTCTGCTGGGGGAGAGAGAGAGTGGAGGGAGAGAGAGGGAAAGGGAGAGGCTGATAAATGGAATGAACCGAGTAATCTTGAACATTGTCGGGACAAATGCAGAGTGAACCTAACAACACCACCAACCATAACACTGACCGGGGTGGGTAAGATGTTGGAAGTGGTGGCTGAGCCATTTGTTCCAGCCCCTGAATCCGAAGGCCCCTGCCCACCAGCACCAAACAAAGCACCGACAAACTCTGTCCCCAGGCCGTTCTGCGGAGGGGGTGGTGGAGGGAACGCTGAGAAGGGCGGGGGCACCAGCCCCTCCTGGCCCCCCGTTGAATCTTGAGAACCCTGACAGAGAGGAGAAGACAGGGTTAATACTGGTAGGCATTACTGTACTGTACCGTGCAGATGGGGGGCAGGGAGAGAGACTAGAACGAGGGTTAAAAACACAGCTTCAATTTCACCCTCCCTCCTACTCGGTCTCTCGCTCCATATCTCTGACAGCAGAGCGTTTCAGTCAGCCTACCATGAAATATTCACTGCAACCACATCTATTATTGACAAATCACTAAATCTGATACACACACACACACATTGCTACACAAGCCTGCTCACTATTCATGTACATGCATATCCAGAGAATATTTACAACAATCAGTACCTGTTATACCCTGTGAACAGATACGGTTATCCTATTTAGGTACACTTGATATGAATTCATATAACCAGTTGAGTTGGGAGACGCCTCCAGGCCATTGCCACAGCACTGTTACTATGCTGTCTTCATGATAAGCATGGTAATGGATTGTAGCGCCGGCCGGTCACCATTTTAAAAAAGGTGTCAGTTATGTGTTGTGGTATGGTGACACTGTGATATAGCACTCTGCAGTCACACACTCAAGGACATCCTGTAATAACTTCGAAAACACCCCAACTGTGCTCAGAAAGAGCAAAGCCTGTAGGGGGAGGGAGGAATGGGGGGGCGCCATTTTGTTTCGGGCCATGAAACTGCTTCGTGGCCTTCCAGGCGTGATGACAGCATCCAATACCATTAAAACGGGCCAGTCAGTCAGCCGGCCAGCCAGCCAGGCCTCGGCGAGGCGACACCCAGGCTCCAGACAGCCTTTTTAATTACCAGGGAAACTAAGTTGCGGGGCAGTAAAGCAAATGAGGATTCACTAATCCCAGAGACTGCAGACTTCTCATCTTGAAACGACAGTGGAAAGAACCGTCCCGGCTACTGTTAAATCCCCTCTACTTGATAAGGAGGACTGAGCTCTCGGTTCTGTGCCTCCAAGATAACGAGTGCAACAAAAGTAGGTTTAATTTAGAACAGGATGGAAAAACTGTTCTACTGCTATATTCCGCCAGCCTCTCCTTACGTATTCTGGTCCATATGAATCGCTTATGAGGCTGACTGCATACTGCATTCATTGCAATGTCATTAACTTAATAATAACAATAGCACATAAATCCGGGGAGGATGATTAAAGGAGGATGATTAAATGAAGGAGGATTCCAAATAGGTTAAATGTAGGCAATCAAAGACGCCTTCCTCCTGTAAAGACATGTCATCCATAAACATGTAGAAGTCTGGAACCAGGAAGTAAAGGGTGCTTCCCATCATCTGAGTCACAGTGACCAAATCCAAATCTGTGTTGGAGGCTCAGAGGATGGGGGAGGGGTGGAAGTGTAGTAGGTGTTTCTAACAGTACAGTATCTCGATCATGTGAGTAGTGGAATGGATATTTAGGCTACTCACTGGTATCCACTGATGGATGGACAAAGCTAAATAGTAGAGAGAAGGTACTGGCTGAGGGCTGGTAGCACTCAACCCATTGGTCAACGGGACATTCCTGCCACACTCACTGAGAGGTAACAGTAACACTGCCCTAAATGGCAGTATTTCACACACAGAGCAGAGAGCGAGAGAGAGCGAGAGAAGAGATAGAGAAGAGAGAGAGGGAGAGAAGAGAGAGAGAGAAAAGAGAGAGGCTATTATAAAAGGGAGTAATTCTGTGTTGAAAAAAGCAAAGAATGAAATCAAGTGGAAAAACATGTTTTAAAAACGGAAACTGAATGATCAAATTGTTTACAAATTTCAAGAGACAGAGGGGGTTGTACAGTCAAATTGTATAATATTTCACATGTATATTTGTATACAATATCATATATATCATAACTCACTAGTAAGCCACTAGGCGATGTTCAAAGGCAATGCAGGAATGAATATAAAATAGTCTAAGCATAACAAATCTCATTTGACCACATGATACCCTTTCAAAATAACTTCAGATTTACTGCTCTGCATGAACGTATAACACAATATGAAATGCACCATCTGAATTACGATAGGCTAAACTCTGCATCCCTCTTTCTCTACACACTGGACAGCGGTAGTACAGAAGTGTTACCTGAGAGACCATAGGTTTTTCCATACACCAAGAGGACCGGGGGGAGAGAGAGGGCTTGCAATGTGGGTCAAAATATTCAGCGAACGTTGCGAGAGCGCATGTGTTAAAATGTGTGCAGTGACTGCAGCGTAATGAAATAATTTGAATTCAATTGCAAGGTACAGTAGACAGTCAGTGAAGAGTGTTAGTAGACTACAGTAATCTCTTTAACCAGCTAGTTACTCTAATCCCAATCCGTGTATCATGAATGAATAACTGAATGACCACTATTAATCTAATCTACAGCCTACTGTGACGCATTGCTTTGCATTAAATATGCCGCCTCTTCCCCCTCTCTCTCCAATGCAGTAGTACGCTCCTCTTCCTTTTTCTGCAGCTGGAGAAATAGATATGCTTTTCCTCTCCTTCTTTCTCCCTCCTCGCTTGATGAAATCCAGACGAGGGTTTCTACCTCCGCCCCGCCTCCCCCAAGTCAGTCAAAGCCACCGCCGCTATGAAACGTGACCCACGGATCCCAAGAGCCAGTCAAGCATAGCGCTGTAGCCGCCTCCCATCTCCATGTAAGGGCGCCTATGTACTGAAACCCTGTCACTCCTTCAGGGTTGTCAACCAATGAAAATCACGACACATAATATACAGCCTATCCCTCCGCGGTACATTAACAGCTAATTGGCTTAAACCCTACAGGCACCACAAGCAAAATAGCACATGGCAATTCATTTAAGGCTAACAGAGGACTCTTAACAAAAAAGTTAGTGAGTTTCTAAAGGTCTGGTTGGTAGTACAGGATACTGTATTCACTGACTCAGTCAATATTACATAAACACATCAGAGATCAGAGGATGTGGAAGGAAGGGACCATGCAAGGCCAGTTGGATGTTCAGCCGTACCACACTGATTCTGAAAGCCTGGCTGGTCCCGTCTCACAGGACACCTTTAAAAAGACTTCCCTCAGCAGCCTCCCCATTAAATACACCTACAGACGGCCCAACGTGAGCCACGTCTACTAGGGCACCAACACCACGGTGGCCATACACGGTCCCAAAACTCTGAAAGATGTCTGGTATGGTGGAGGAGCTAACCTCCTCCCTGACGCTTAGCCTTTTCCCTCCTAATCCTTCAGTCTCTCTATGAAACGCTGCTCTATGCAGCTAATTGCAGAGGGAAACAACCCAGCACCCTAAGACCTGCTGTAGGGGTACGAATCAGTGTATTTGGGAGGATTAACATCCATGCCCAATCGCTGTTAAAGTTGCCCCACAATATTTGATTGAGTCAGCCACCAACAGTAGTGAGGATTTCTTCTCTTTCAGCCCACAGAAGAAGACAAGAGAATAAACGTTGCTGCGCCATGTGTCCATTGAACTGAACCAGCTTCGTCAGCCGATAGTGGGGGAAGGGGCTTAAGGAGCCTCTGAGACTCAACACTGCACTGCAGCAGAACTGGCCATTGTTTCTGTCAGTCACAATAGTGCATGTGTGAAAATTAACATACTTGCTGTGCTGTCTATTCAAAGCTCAATGCTTTTCTGCACGTCCCTTGAGCCAGCTGGATTGTCAGTACTGCAGGTTTAGATGGGCAGTGAGGAGCAGCAGTAAGCCTGTAGTGGAGACAGATGTCTCAGAGTGCATTAGTGCTGTAATACTGTCTGTCAGTTCTGCAGCAGTTTGGTTGGTGCAAATGTGAAGCAGCAGGTAAGTCTCTTACCCCTGGGGGCGAACACTTGGGTGGGGCTCCGCAAAATACTTTCAATCCTTGCCTTCCCTCTCTAAACCAAGCAGGGTGGCTGCAGTAATGGAGGAGAGGCAGCAAAATACACCACCATCACGCCATTTCTCAGAACCTGACATTAATATGGTTGGTTGCTGTGTTTGCACTTTGCTTGGTTGCTTAATAGCAAAGCTGTAAGTTAAATTGATGGGGTAGCAAACAGCATTTATAACCCTAACGCACTCACACTTTAAATCTGCCAACTAAAAGAAGGCATTTTCTTAACCTCACTTCTCTCTGATCGCATGGGACAGTGGATGATTGGTGACACCTTTAAAATCCATTCACACTTGAACCCCCCCCATCCCCCATTTGGCTGCCCGTGCCCTTTGAGGAGAAAAACATGTTTAGGTAACAGCTGCTGATGCCTGAGGGAAGAGAAACAGCAGAGAAATGGGAGAGAGGGGAGGGTCGAGCTCCAAGTCACACAGCCCTAGAAATGCATGTGCTGGAGTTAAAAGCACTTGGGGAGATTCCTGCTGCTAACTGTCCAATCAGCACCCAGAGCACAGAACCTCACAGCACCCCATCCAGTATTGTGGCGGGAGGAAAGGGGAGGCTGGGTCGTACCAACAGAGAAGGGTTGAGGGGGAAGAGTCACAACTGTTTCGCTTTCACTCAGAAAGGGGTGGGTTAACAGCAAAGACAGCTGGGAAGACAACAAAGAATTGCTGTAGCACCCCCTTCTCATTCCAACAGCCCCCCACCGCACCCCCTGGACTATCATGATGTCCTGTACAGTCAGCAAGGCCGCAACGTGCGACATACACACAGCTCAACACTGCTAATTTACAGAGACATTTGCAGAAGCCTGGACCTCCTTGAGGGCCCTGAAGCACAGACAGGACCACAGAACATGTTGGGGCAGCAGGCTCATTAGAACATGTACACAGTTAACCCCTCTGCCTGCCAGTAACACATCTACATATTTAAATGATACAAAACAAGTTACGTTACATAAGTCGTTACACAAAACACTGAGCGTTCCTCAATGTCTAGGCTATGTGCATGTATTTGTGGTAAAAGAGAAACAACAGTATAACTCCATGTAGTAATCTGAGGCCTTGCCTTATGCAACCTATCAAAACTAGCTAGGTAAACATCAGTCCAATCAACTGCATAGTTTTCCAAAACGTGTAGAAAAGAGCAAAGTATTTGGTTGTTTAGATGTTCCAGGTCTAAACCTGCTATACTGGATAGGAGCGTACAGAAAACTGGCTATGACATGAACTCACCGGCAACACCGCAGGATAGTACAGCCCCATCATTGTCTGCACGGGAAGGAAGAGTCTCTCCTCTCTCTCTATTCCGCTCTGAATGTGGTCTGTTACCATCCGCCGGGAAGCACCTTCTGTCCACGTCTCTCACAGATTCAAATTCTCCCTCGCTCTCCGCCAGTGTTCCCCCTTCCCTTAGCACCACGCAAGCCTTGTGTCCTTGTCACTTTCCCCCTCTCACTACCCCCTCCCTACCCCTCTTCTCCGTTTGCCCCTTGTCAGTTCTCTCCTCTGACAGCTCGAGTCTCTTCTCTTCTTCCTCTGACGTGTGTCACTTCTCACTCACACTACCTCTCCTGCTCTGCTCGGTCATGGCTTCTGCATGTTCCATCCCCCTTCAAACTTTCCCTCTCTGTGAGCCTGGCTGGGTCCCTCCTCTCCATCAGTCTCTCCATCCCCTCCCCTCTCCTCTCTGGCTAGGTACTGACAGGTTAGGAAGGAAGGAGCTGCTGTTTGGCAGCCCTGAGTAGAAGACGCTCCGTTTCACACTGTAACGCTACCCACTGCATTGCAGGTTTTTTTAATCATTTATTTATTGGATGGCAGCTTGTCAACCCCATGTTAGGCTGGCAGGCAGGCAGCTCCCCCTCACCTCCCCATGTTCATTACCCAGAGAGGAAACAGCTTCAAACTGCTACGGCCCAATTCTACACCTTCACAACATGTATATTTATTACTCTGCATTGCGCTTTTTCATTTCCTACACTACAGTACTGTTGGGGTTCGATGGGAGAGAGGAGAGCAGTTCCCCTGCACTTCTTGTTTTTTTTCTCCCCTTTTCTGCCCTGCCTGCAAAACGTCTATGCCAGTATGCAGACATCTGCTGAGGCTGGCTACTACAGAGGGGAGAGAGAGAGATGGAGAGATGGAGAGAGGGAGGGAGGGAGGGAGGGAGGGAGGGAGGGAGGGAGGGAGGGAGGGAGGGAGGGAGGGAGGGAGGGAGGGAGGGAGGGAGGGAGGGAGGGAGAGGGACCAAAAGAGGTGATGGGAAAGGGGTAAACGAGGGGCTGAGAGAGGCTGAGAGAGGCAGCGGATGCGAGCGAGAGATAACGGGATAGAGATAAAAGGATAAAGGGATGGGGAAAGAGCGAGGGATGACGGGATTAGGGTGTAAGTGAGGAGGATGAGAGGATGAATGGGGGATGATCTAAGGATTAACTACACAGACTGAACACACTGATAAACACACAGATGCACAGCCATATTTATTGTGCACCCTGGCAGGCACACAAACACACACACGCTTTCAAACAAAGGGCTATTTCCATCACACTCTCTCTCACACACATACATTCAAACAATGCCCCTCCCCCACAAACACAGATCATCATAAGGCCATGCATATAGGGATGCACTGATATCCCTAATCAATATTTTCTTGTCCATGATGGATTATATATATCGATATGGCAATATTAATTTGAAGGCCAATGCGTGCATCCCTACATACCAACAAACAATACATAGCTCTACTAATTAGGTAGATTGAATTTGACTATTAAAAGGAGCAGGCTGGTCCAGCCGGAGAGGTAGAATACCTCATGATAAGCTGCAGACCACACTATTTACCAAGACACTTTTCATCTATATTTTTTTTTTTAGCTGTCTATTTACCACCACAAACTGATGCTGGCACTAAGACTGCACTCAACAAACTGTATAAAGCCATAAGCAAATAATACTCGTCCAGAGGCAGCGCTCCTAGCGGCCGGTGATTTTAATGCAGGAACACTGAAATCCGTCTTCCACAATTTGTACCAGCATTTAACCTGTGCAACTAGAGGCGAAAAAATGTCTAAATCACCTTTACTCCACACACAGAGACGCATAACAAAGCTCTCCCTCCCCCGCCATTTGGCAAATCTGACCATAACTCTATCCCCCGGACTCCTGCTCACAAGCAAAAACTCAAATAGGAAGTAGCAGTGACGCCCTCAATACGGAAGCAGTCCAATGAAGCAGATGCTAAACTACAGGACTGTTTTACTAACGAGACTGGAATATATTCCGGAACTCATCCGATAGTATTGAGGAGTATACCACATCAGTCACTGGCTTCATTAATAAATGCATCGATAACATCGTCTCCACAGTGACCGTACGTACATATCCCAACCAGAAGCAATGGATTATAGGCAACATCCACACTGAGCTAAAGGCTAACGCTGATGCTTTCAAGGAGCGGGACACTAACCCAGACACAAAAAAAAATCCCACTACGCCCTCTGACAAACCATCAAACAGGCGAAAGAGTCAAAACAGGACTAAGATCGAATCGTACTACACCGGGTCTGATGCTCGTCGGATATGGCAGAGCTTGCAAACTATCATGGACTACAAAGGGAAACTCAGCCACGAGCTGCCCAGTGAAGTGAGCCTACCAGATGAGCTAAATGCCTTCTATGCTCTGAACCATGCGTGAGAGCACCAGCTGATCTGGACAACTGTGATCACGCTCTCCGTAGCCGATGTGAGTAAGACCTTTAAACAGGTTAACATTCACAAGGCTGCAAGGCTAGACAGATTACCAGGACGCATACATGCACTGACCAGCTGGCAAGTGTTTTCACTGACATTTTCAACCTATCCCTGACCTGGTCTGTAATACCAACTTGTATGTCCAAGAATGCCAAGGTAACCTGTCTAAATGACTATAGTCTCGTAGCACTCATATCTGTAGCCATGAAATGGTTTGAAATGCTGGTCATGGCTCACATCAATACCATGATCCCAGACACCCTGAATCCACTCCAATTCACATACCACCCTGACGAGATCCACAGATTATGCAATCTCTGTTGCACTAGACAGTGCCCTTTTCCACTTGGACAAAATACACATCTATGTGAGAATGCTGTTTATTGACTATAGCTCAGCGTTCAACACCGTAGTACCCTCCAAGCTCATCACTAAGCTAAGGACCCTGGATATCCTGACGGACCACCCCCAGTTGATGAGGGTAGGCAACAACACATCCACCACGCTTACCCTTAACATGGGGGCCCCTCAGGGGTGCGTGCTTAGTCCCCTCCTGTATTCCCCATTCACCCACAACTGTGTGGCTGCGCACGACTCCAACACAATCAATAAGTTTCCCGACGACACGATGGTGGTAGGCCTGATCACCGACGATGATGAAACAGCCTATAATGAGTGTGATGCCTGGACAACAACCTCTCCCTTAACGTCAGCAACACAAAGGAGCTGATCGTGGACTACAGGTTACAGAGGGCCAAGCACGCTCCCATTCACATCGACTGGGCTGTAGTGGAGCGGGTCGAAAGCTTTCAGTTCCTTGGTGTCCACATCACTAAGGATCTATCATGGTCCAAACACACAAACACAGTCATGAAGAGGGCACAACAACGCCTCTTCACCCTTATGAGGCTGAAAAGATTTTGAATGGGCCCTCAGATCCTCAAAAAGTTCTACAGCAGCACCATTGAGAGCATCTTGACTGCCTACATCATCGCTTGGTATGGCAACCGCAAGGCGCTACAGAGGGTAGTGCGTACGGCCCAGTACATCACTGGGGCCAAGCTCCCTGCCATTCAGGACCTCTATACCAGGCGGTGTCAGAGGAAGGCCCTAAAAAAAATGTGAAAGACTCCAGCCACCCAAGACTGTTCTCCGATGCACCAAGTCTGGAACCAACAGGAACCTGAACAGCTACTGCCCCCAAGCCATAAGACTGCTAAATAGTTAGGTAAATAGTTAACCAAACAGCTACCCGGACTATCTGCATTGACCCTTTCTGCACTAACTTTGACTCAGTAAACAGTAGCAGCAGCAGCGTATGTGCTATCTGCCACTTTATTCCTAGTTATATGTACATATCTACATCAATTACCTCACACCCCTGCACATCGACTCAGTACTGGCACCAGTTGTATATAACCAAGTGATCGTTACTCATTTTGTATCTATTAATACATGTTTTATTTTTATTTTATTTCTCAATTGTCTTTCTCTGTATTGTTATTAAACTGGGTAGTATGGCCGAGTGGTCTAAGGCGCTGGATTTAGGCTTCAGGCTCTCTGGAGATGTGGGTTTGAATCCCTCCTCTGCCAACGTTGATATTATCGGGGCGGCAGCATAGCCTAGTGGTTAGAGCGTTGGACTAGTAATCGAAAGGTTGCAAGTTCGAAGGCAGTTAACCCACTGTTTCTAGGCCGTCATTGAAAATAAGAATTTGTTCTTAACTGACCTGTAAAATAAAATAAAAATCTTGGGTGGCAGGTAGCCTAGTGGTTAGAGTGTTGGGCCAGTAACCGAAAGGTTGCTAGATCGAATCCCCGAGCTGACAAAGTAAAAATCTGTCGTTCTGCCCCTGAACAAGGCAGTTAACCCACTGTTCCTAGGCCGTCATTGTATATAAGAATTTGTTCTTAACTGACTTGCCTAGTTAAATAAAGGTTCAATTAAAAAAATACTAAAATTATTAAGGGCCCCCTAAGTAAGAATTTCACTGTTAGTCCACACCTGTTGTTTACGAAGCAAGTGAAGAATAAAATTTGATTTGAAACAAAAATACATACATATAAATTAAGGATGAAAACACAATAAAGCCAGAAGGCTTATTTCCATTGTGGTCCTAGGTATGGATGTGATTTTGCTGCAGTAAATGCACAACACACTACTGACCCCACAGTCAAACGTATTATTTTCTATATCAGCAGAGGCAGATACAGCACTGTGTGGTCACTGTATACTGACTGACTAGAACCATCATGGCTTCTGAGGAGGGGCACTAGACTCAGACCCTACCAACCTCCAGACAAACCAAAATACATAGGGTTTCGGCTAAGCCACAATGCATAAACATTGTCCCTATTGACTCAGCCAAACCTACAGCCAGATCAACCAACACACAATAGCCCATAGGAACTCCAGCTAGAGTGTAGGTAAGTTAGACTAACTCCTCCAACCCTTTGCATGACAACCGGCTCAACTCCTGTGTACCCGATTACATCACTAACAACTAGCTAGCAAACATTTGTTGTATATTTGACTAGTCTTGAATCAAATAAGTAAGTTATGATCCAAACAAACACATGAGAACCTAACTATTTTAACAACCTTACCAAATGCATGTTATTTCAGATGTTTCTAGCCCAATGGTATTCAAACTTCTTCAGCTGGGACCCAATTCCCTCGGCAAGAATTTCTGGCATCCCCATTTTTTTTCTCAGGGATTTCTCACCAAATCTAACATTGGTCAAATTATTTTTACATCAACAAATAATATTCAATTCGTTACATTTTCATCTCTTATCAATATTAAAAGAAAAACCAAATACATTTACTCAATAAAATTGTATTTAAAAATAACATTTGTAAATTGTCCTACACAATAAACCAAGCATAATATAGCAGGCACTCTTAATTTTTATAAAAATATATATTTTGGCAACCCCACTGCAGTTCCCCCGTTCCCTCCCAACTTTGAATACCACTGGTCTAACCTGTAAATTACCTCACCACAGAAAGCTTAACTTCAATATGGTGGCTCACTTGCTTCAGTCTCTATCCTCCCCTCCTCTCGCTTTCCCTCTCTCCTGCCTCTTCTACTTTCCATCCACCCCCTTTCTCTCCAGCACAAGCAGCGAGCGAACTGCATTCCCAAGAAAGGAGTAGAGGAGGAACGCACGTTGGAGGAAAAAACACATAATGGAGATAAAGCTGTGGAGATCCATCATGTTGAGAGGAGTGGGAGGGCAGGCAGACCAACACCCCCCTCCTGTGGCTCTGCCAGAGACCTGCACTCACATCTCAGCCATGACAACAGACAGAAGACACAGCACTGTGCTGCTGCTCCCAGGCAGATAAGAGACTGTCAGAAACAGCCCTGTCTGGCGCACATAAGGTACTCATTACTGGAACCGATATTTAAAACCGCGTCCAAACCCGACGACGCTGGGCCAATTGTGCGCCGCCCTATGGGACTCCTGATCGCGGACGGATGTGTCACAGCCTGGATTCGAACCAGGGACTGTAATGACACCTCTTGCACTGAGATGCAGTGCCTTAGACTGCTGCGCCACTCGATATGGAGGGAGAGCACAAGAAACTAAAAGAAAGAAGGAGAAAGAGAGCAGGGGAATGTGGATTGTGGAAAAATGTGCACAGCAGACAGGCAGATCAAATTGATTCAGAGAAAATGTTGTCACAGTTTCTGTAGGCTGTTCGTGTTGGGCCTTCTGAAGTACTATAATAGTACTATAACGTGTTTCATGAAACTCCACGATACATCCATCAATTATACCTAAATTAAAGGAGACTTCAGTAAGATGGTACTCTTACCTGGCTGTGAGGTGGGTATCCAAGGAAACCTGGGGTTAAAGGGTCGTTGTTCTAAAAAAAATAAAAATAAAGAGAGTTAAGGGTTTGGAAAATGTGATGTGACTCAACATGAGTCTAACATTTTGCAATGAAGTCTATTTTCAGCTCCCATCTTCACCCCTAACAAAGTAATATGCTCCAGAGGAGAAAGAGCCTAGCTGTTACTTGTGATGGGGGAAAAATGGATACAGTAAGATATCAGGATATCATTTTTGCCGATCACATGATTTAGACAATTTCGCAATATTATGTTTGTACTAGTGTGCTGTACCTGCACCAATACTCCAGTACTTTTCCTTCAAAGCTTGTTCTCCAGCTTGTTTTTAGCAGTTTTATCAAAACTTGTTTTCTCATGGCTCTCTCTAGTCCCTCTGCAGCAGACGTATGGTGAGCAATATGTTTGGAATCGCAACACATATAGAATCGTAAGAATTGCATTACATATCGTATCGGCACCTAAGTATGGTGATAATATTGTATCGTGAGGTCCCTGGCAGTTCCCAGCCCTAGCTGTATACCCTACAGACCAATACATTTATGAAAATACGTATGGTGCAGGAAAGAAGCAGGGAAATTAAGGGGGAACATTTCACAAAGGATTATGCAAGTTAACAGTTAACATGATGACTCTTTTGGTTTAGACCCGGAGCGCTGCCTCAACCATGTAGAGCAGCTGGTGAATCATTCTGCAGCCAGGCCAGGTCCTTATTCAGCCGACAAAACAAATTGCACTCCGCAACAACAAAAAGAACGGACCCTTCCCCCGTCCATGCCCCAGAATGTAGTGTTGTGGTTAATTGATCTGTAATTACTTGTAATTAGATTATTTCTGTCACCCCTCCCTCTCCCCCTGGCAGAAGAGCCATTGTTCATGGCAATGTAAGAGGAGGGAAAAGAACGGGGGAGAGGGGGTGGGATAGAACCATAGGGGAAAAGTTAAACCAAACAATGATATTGACAACAGTAAGGAGAGAGGATTCCAGCGATCCCGTCTGATATGCTAGCAGTACACTGTGCAGGGAAAAGAGGCAGAGTAACAAGACTCCGGCCTTTTCAATCAGGGAAAGGAGGGTGGAACATCCTACGTGTTAAAAAGGGTGAATGTTTCCACTGTGTTTGTGCTAAAAGACGAGAGTCAGCAACTCATTTTAAAATCATACACTATCTCCATTAGCTTCCATTCAGTGAGCAGCCAGTGCTGGTGTAATGTAGTAAAAAGGTGGTTGTGGCCTCTTCATTGTAAACAGACAGAGGTAACCTCCTGCTTCTGCCCCAACCTGCTTCCTGGGGGAATTGGTCCCTCCCTACTATCATTTTTTCAACCAATCATGGGAAAGGCCTGACTCAGGATGCCATGGCGACAGCACGGGAGAGATTCCTTCTCAGAAAGCTAGCTGTGCTTACTGCACTAACCCTGGATGGGGCTCCACAGCCACACCACAATGAGACATGGCGGTGGTAGAGAGAGGGAGTGGCAGAACTGATGGGGTCAAATTGGGGTCATGATAGGGCTGCACCAAATGTTTGATGTATTATGATAATTGATTATAATATGTTGTATTAATAGAAGGGGAGGGGCTATGGGACCCCTCCTCCTCTACATTTATAGGGTCCTAACCTACAGATTAACTATATATGTATTCATTGTAAGGTTTTAGAATTGTTCCACAGTCTTTAAGTCTCTGCCTATTATAAAGAAATGGGGGGTCTGTGAGAAAGCATTTCAAAGATAAACAAAGAGCCCTGCAGGGGAGTAGAAGAGATAAGAGGCTAGTCAGACATACCTCTATAAATCAACTTGGGGGAATGGGCTTTTACTGCTGAGGCCTTAGAAAACACTGGAACTATTGTATCTCTTGCAAGTTTGTATAGCTGTGTATGCATGGGCTTGGTCTGAGGAGTAGCAGGTAATGACATCACAGGGGGTTGACTACAAGCATGATAAAAGCAACTTGGACTTTTCCTATGGGGCAGAACTCATGAGAGACATCAGATCGTTATGTGACGTTTGATCTTTGACTTCTGTCTACAGCTGTATTTTGATAAAAATGTTTATGATTTATAAGTGCACATTTTGAGTGTTCCTTATTTGTTAAGTAAATAAAACGGAGCACAGAAAAACGGAACCAACATTTGGCGAGCTTTCCAGGACGGAATCTGAACCCCCCTTCTCTGATCACCAAATTGTAAGGTAGGCAGACACCTGTTATATCGAAGTCTGTAATTTATAAGAAGTGGGTGTTCAGTGTTTCGCTGGTATGTAAAAGCGCCGCCTCCCTCTTGTAATTGTAAAAACAAAGGAACCTAAAATGTGCATGTATAAGACAATGAATGTGTGGTAATTGTTGTATGTCAATGTGTGTTATATGTTATATGTACTAAGAAGAGTAGCTCGCGTGTTGGGGGTGCTGGGGTAACTTCCGGAAGGGTACTGAAGAGTAGTTAGGATCAGAAGCTGTATCTAGCGTGAAAGTTCTGAAAACAGGCGATAACCTGGAAGATAGGAATAATGTTGTCTGTCCTTATGTGTTTGTTTGGTGTGAGTGAAATGCGCAGTGGGTGAGGAGATAGCCAATTCTCGATTTGTTTATTTGGTCTGAGGACTGAGGGGCCGTTAGAAGTAGATTTTTGATAAAGAGGAGGATGAGGAACAGTATATAGATAAAGGCATTACATTGGAATAATATAAGAAACGGATTTTTGGATGTGAGGACGGCAGGAAGGAGTTCTGTCATTGGATAAGAAAAGCTGTGTTTGATAAAGATAAGATCTATAAGACGTATATTACCCTACACCCTGAGGAACTAGTAATACCCTCAACAGATTTTAGATTAGTTGAAATACGACCTATAATTACTTGTAGGTGGATAGATAAGGAGACTTTTAAGTGAAATAGCTGGAGGAGGTTGTGTTTTATGGACATATGAGAAGACAGTGGAGGAAATAGTTAGAACTGATACAACTCCCACTACTGACATTATTGCAGGTTAGATAATAGGCTAACATAGGGCACCTACACTATTATCATTACACGCAGACTATCTAAATAAAAATCCGCAGCACCGTGGCACAGTCAAACCAGAATGAGGAGATAGGAGCAATGAAGCCTATCACGCCTGTTGAATATATGCAAAATATGTTTCCTGCTGTGGAATGTACATTCACTTTTAAGAAATGGCATGTTTGGACTGAGATGGCAGGAGAACACAGATTTCCAATGGCTGGTTCATTCAACAAGACTAGGTTGGATTTAGTCAAGGAGATAATTCAGACAGGAAGAATGGACAAGGAGAAGGGGATGAGGAAGAAGTGCCCTTGTATCAGACACTGTGATGGGGGATGATGGTGCTGGGAGAAAAAGGAGGCACAGTTCCTGTAGGGGGTTTCCCTCGCCACCCCAACTCACTCCACATAAAGGGACAGACTGGAAGACAAGACCCTAGATGGCTGCTCAAGTTGTTTCTACAGGCTCACCCCAACCACAGCCTGCAGCTCCCCCACATTCACATCAGTCACACCTGTGAACCTGGTGCCTGAAGGGTCTGTGCTTTTCACCACTTAACATTATGGTGACCCACAAACATGGACTGGAAAAGGACGTGGACCCGCCAGAGCCCTTTGTGAATGGAACTACACTCAATGCTGGACCTGTGGGCAGTTGGGGCATGTGAGTTTGCAGTGTGGGGGAAATGGAAGAGGAAGAGGTTACAACGGGGGAAGAGGAAACTTTGTGTCTGCAAGAGGAAACTCAGCCACAGTACCACTCGCCCTGAGCTGGAAATGCTCCCTGGGCCACTTATGCCCTATGGACAAGGAGGACAAGTTAATGACAGAGGACAGCCGTGGCCAATGGGAAATCACAACACTAACAGTTATTATTTCCCTCCGAATCAACAATGAAGGCGCCCGACTCCCCTGCTCCAGTATGAATTCAATGATGGAAGAGAAGAGCCAATGGATACTCTTAATGTTAAGGACATGACCTATCATTTATAATAGACACTAAAGCTCACTGTTCCTGTTTAGGCAAACCTGGACAAGTTGTTGGAGAGCTTCCCTGAGCAAATCATCAGTAACAATAACAGGGACATCGGGACAGCCTAGGAATGTGTACCGGACAAAGACTTTTTTGATGTACCACTGCTTGACATGGTGTTGTTCGTTGATGAATCTGCCTATATAGATCAAAGCACAGGGAAGACACGTAAGATTAGCTGAAGTAGATGTGGAAGGTGATATAGAGGTTATACCAGACCATTTATCAGCGCAACAGACAGATTTATTAGCTGAAAACAGCTTGTGAATTGGGGGAAGGGAAGGCCCTTACTTGCTAGTGGGGTTTAGAGAGCAAGAGGGTTTACTAATACCACAGGCACACCTATTAAAAACAGACCTTATGTTGAACCGGTGATTGAAGATATGTGAAAACCTAACACATTGGCTATTGTTAAGGTTGAGGCACACACGGGTTGGTGTGATTATGCTAGAATTGGTAACAGCATAGCTGATGAGGTGAACAAATTGGCTGTTTCCCGTTGTCACACACATGCATTTTATTTTTGATCGTTTGGTTTGTGTCATCTGAAACTACTGATCTGAGAAACAGCATCAGGCTGGTATTCTCAGTCACCAGGCGTGGAGGGAGAGAGAGTGTTCTCTCTGTCCCAGGTCTGGCTTATGGCTACATCTTTTGTCTGGCATGCTCTGTTTACCATCAACCACGATCTTTAATATTTGCCGATTGGCTCATGGATTGAGCCATTCGTCAAAGGGGGGATTTAGGAGGAGATGATTTTGGCCCAATGGTTTTGCCAAAATTTTAACCAACGCAATAAAAATAAATAAATAAATAAATGTGAAAAAACAACAAAAAACAGTTAATTTACTGTTGCGCAACATGTTTGTTATATAACATAGACAAGGGAACTCCACTGCAACCAGGGAAGTTCCCCACTCCAAAAGGACCTTTTGTCCACCTTGCTATGGATTTCATAGACATGGTAGAGCGAAAAGAAACAAAGAGATACTGCCTGGTGATAATTGACAGGTTTACCAGGTGGGTGGAACCATCCCACTACCAACTGCGTTGCGCGAACAGTTGCAAAATTGCTAGTTAGGGAAATTTTACTAGGGTTTGGAGTGCCTGAGGTTTGTCTGCAGACAATGGGACCCATCTCATAGGAGATGTGGTTGCCCAAGTGGCCAAAATGATGGGTGTTGACCAGAAGTTTGTGTCCATCTATCACCCGTGGAGTAACGGGATTACAGAGAGGCTAATTAAATGATCAAAGAAGGATTACAAAAGCCTGCCATCAAAAACAAATGAGCTGGGTGGAATGCTTGCCCTTGTCCTCATGAAAATGCGCAGCAGCCTTAACAAAGGTATTGGGTGTACACCTTATTAGATGTTAACAAGACGACCAATGAACACCCCAGGGGTGAGACCTATGACTGACCGACAGATAGACATAACTGAGACATAGTGTGACCGTCTTGAGTACATGAAGGAACTAACTTCTGTTGGAAGTTTTCTCCATTCTCACACTAGGAAAGCAGCAGAACCGATCCCAGGTGAGGATCCAGATGCTCTAACCATCTGTATAGGAGACTGGGTGAAACTACGAGTCCATAAAAGACAATGGAACCAGCCAAGATGGAAACCATCCTGCTTGGAGGACACAGAGGAGGAAAGAGGCTGAGACCCACCGATGAGGAGGGGCCAGAGGAGAAACGGGGAAGACCACAGCCAGAGGAGAAACGGGGAAGACCACAGCCAGAGGAGAAACGGGGAAGACCACAGCCAGAGGAGAAACGGGGAAGACCACAGCCAGAGGAGAAACGGGGAAGACCACAGCCAGAGGAGAAACGGGGAAGACCACAGCCAGAGGAGAAACGGGGAAGACCACAGCCAGAGGAGAAACGGGGAAGACCACAGCCAGAGGAGAAACGGGGAAGACCACAGCCAGAGGAGAAACGGGGAAGACCACAGCCAGAGGGCCGAGACCAAAGGCCAGAAGAACCAACAGAGGGTTCAGCCACAGAACCTGAAGAGTCAACAGATGTCGAGGACACCATCATACACACACTATGGTTGTGAAACAAGAACATTTCAACCATGGAAACACACATGCAGGGTATTTATTGTTCTCCAAATCCTACTCGTTCCCTTTGTGGACGGGGATGTGGAGAATAATAAATGGGTGGAAGCAGTGACAGACATAGGATTACAGGGGAAGGGGAACACATCTGGCACACGGGTAATGATTTTCCAGAAACCCACCTCCACAGCCTTTCTGTGGGGAACCCAGGTAGTACCAATTGGAAAGAATGATTTTGGATGTTAATCAACAATACTAGGGTTCGACAAAGAAAAAGCAATTATACGATTCTGATGTTGGTCACTAGGGGGAAGGAAGCAGCATGGGAAGGAGGATTATCCAATAAGTCAATAGGTAACAGTTCAGATGCAGCTAAAGGATTTAAGGAGGGTGGATCCATTGAGAGTAAATGGAAAGGTGGACGAAGGTTCCTAGCGAACAACCAGGTAACATTTCCCAGCTGATTAAATGCATAGGACCTCCAAAAGTACAATGGAGGGAGTATCTGACGGGTAGTAGATGATGTGTTGACAGGATTAAAACCCACAATAACTCCCCCTGTTTGTATCTGCAACTCTGGGAATGTGGATGTAGGAAACACCACTACTTGCCTGTCTTACACAGACCTAAAAACGGATACCAGTAGTTTTGGTGTACTGGATGGGCAACAATTGATAACTTGGGTAAATATGTCAAACATAGGCAAAGGCATGGGGACACCTCCGGATCATTTCTGGATCTGTGGGGGTAAAGGCTACATGTTCCTCCCCATGGGATGGAAAGGGTGTTATTATCTGGGGAAAACTGAACTGACAGTAGCAACATTACTTGCTTTTGAGCTGCTGAACAGTTCACTGCAAATTAGTATCAGATCGAATGGCAGAGCTAAAAGAGCATAGGCTCAAAATAATGAGGCTTATGGACATGTGCTGTCTCAGGTAGAGACAGCCCTAGTAATGTTTTCAGGTGCAGGAGTTGAACTAAAGGGTAAGGGGATTAACAATTTGAAATACTCCATGCAGGCCCTTACTAATTTGAAAGTACAGGGTTTTACTCAGTTGTCACTAAATGTGCAGAATTTGAAGGCAGTAGTGACCAGAGACGAAATGGCACATATTGGCTAAAGACAGAGGGGCCTGCAGGGCCCTTGGAATAGACGATGAGGATTACTGTGTCATGTTGCTTCCTGACTCCTGTGACAACATGACAGCTATTATCAATGACCTGGCCAAATTAGGTTGTACTCTGGGAAAATCTGACAAATTGGACACTGGTTTAAGGGTGTATTTTCACGTGATGGGTAAGGTAATGACATGATTGTTACACTTCTGGTTGGGCTACTGTGCTTTGCTGTTGCTTTCTGCATAATAAAGTGATTGGCTAAAAATACTGTTGAACATTTGAGGATGTGACAAGAAGGGAGCAAACTTACTTCATGTGGTAGAAGGAGGAATGGGAGTATAGACAGACTCACCCCACCACCACCAGCATTCCAGGAACCTCAGGAGTTGTTTCTCCCTTTAGCAGGCCATCCCTGGGATCAAATGGATCCGGGGGATTGCCAAATCTGTTTCATTTCAGAGGAGAATATTATGATTGATGGTGTGAGACTCTGGGTGAGTCTCAAAGGGGGGAATGATGGGGTCAAATTGGGGTCATGATAGGGCTGCACCAAATGTTTGATGTATTATAATAATTGATTATAATATGTTTGATCTTTGACTTCTGTCTACAGCTGTATTTTGATGAAAATTGTTATGATTTATAAGTGCACATTTTGAGTGTTCCTTATTTGTTAAGTAAATAAAACAGAGCACAGAAAAACTGAATCAACAGAACAAAAACAGGGAGGGGAAAGGGGAATGAGGTCAATCAAACAAGTAGAGAGGGACAACACTTGACGGGGCACAGAGAGCGTTTAAGTAGTGAGCAGCAGAAGTGAGTGACAGAGTGATGTGTGATGCTGTCTGGACAGTACAGACTATAGCATACATGACCCATGCCAGAGGAGTGAGGTGTATGCTATTCAGCCCAGCAGTGTCCGGGCTCCCTCTCCTGCATATAACAGCCCTCTCTTTGTCTCCCCCTATCCACTTCCTGTTTCATCTGGAACCAATTTCCCCCTCGTGCCTCATCCCCTGGGGGAACACACTCCTCAGTGCGCCGCATTAAAGTGGGAGAGCCGCCGAACGGACAGTGCTGTATTCAGCAACACACGAGGTAAAAACACTGGTAGTCTTCAAAGGCTGGACAGTGGAGAACTGATGAAGATGCGACACACTGAACATTTGAAAGGACGCTGGCAATGGCAATGTAAACCCAAGTGAGTGTAACTGACAAGGCACCATCAGTGGGAAAACAATGTAGCGCATCACTTGGAAACCAGAACTACCCCACACGATTCAATACATAACAAGGTTGCAGTAAAAAAAAAAAAAAAAAAATTCTAGTAGAAAGGCAGGATGAAGAGGGAGGAGTTTAGGTTAGAACAGGGGGAGGGAGAGGAGAAGAATTTGGTAACATCTGGAATCAATCTGTCTGGAGGAAAGGGGGAGGGAGACGAATGGGGGATGGAGGAAAAAGAAAGAACAAGAGAGTGAGATGGAAATTAGGAGAGAAAGAAAGGGGTGGAAGAATGTGGGGATTAAGAAAGACAAAGACAAGAAGTGAAAAATACAGCAAAAAGAAGAGACCAAGAAATGGAGACAATGACTCATACTCCAAGAATGTCATGTGACTTATATTTCCTTAAATGGTGGGGGAGGGGGTCTGAACTTGATACTCATTGTTAAAACACACATACACACACTTTCTTTTGCGGGGCATATGGCGCTTTGGCCAAGTATGCATATCAGGCCTGCTTTGAGTTTGAAGTTTTTCAAGCTTTTATTACGCTCAACGAAAGTCATGAGACCCTCTTTCATGCAGATACAGACAGTAATTTAACAGGGTACCATCCACTTTGGTATTAATTACACACATTTACAGTAGAGGGGTAGTTATGAGGTGTGGCTGCTCTGAGGGCCAGGAGTTCCAGACTATATGGATCAGAAATGTACAGACACACCTCATACAGTGACTTTCTCTCTGTATGCTCTACTAAAGGGCGTTGCTCTGCTGGGTTTTTCTCTCCCCGACTTTCTATTTTAGGAAAAGTTAAAAAGTTGAGAGTTGGAGCAAATGGGCAGAAAAAGAGAGCAGTGGAGGGAGGAGGGCAAAATGGCATGAGGTCAACAGATGGTGAGGGAGGAGGGGGATGGGGAAGAAGGGATGGAGGGCTCAGACAGAGGGGACAAAAAGAGGAGAAAGAAGACAGGATGAATCAACGTTACCGACAGGGAGACATTCGCGGGCGGAGATGGAAGTACATATGACAGTTTGGGGGCAGCGGGGTAGAAGGGGAGGTGACAACAACATGACAACAATAACCAGTGTCCAGAGTTAACATGTGAGTGTAAGTGGCAGGCCCTGCATCTGATTAAATGAGTGACGGACTGTAAAAAAAGGGGGAAAAAGTTTGAGCACTGTTGTGTTGAGCAACATCTTGAAGAGAATTTTGAGCTTATCTCAAGGGGTGAAAGGTCAAAGGTGACACCGCTGCATTGCGCTCAAAGTTCAGTGACAACCATTAGTGAGTGTCCACTAGTGTGCTGCACATTATAACTCCTACTTTTTTCTTTGGGGTTTTAATGACAGCCAATGTTCCCGCAATTACTAGTCAACATTCCCTGGTAGCCTGATAGTTTCATAGAATACTGCACCTTTGGAGCTTATCTGTGCAAAACTGTATCATTTTAATGGTTTGTTTATATCGTAGTTTCCCCCTCAACACTTGCCCACCCTCTCCCACCTTTGCTGTCCTCCCCTTGAAGCGATCAGTCTGGTTAATGCTCTCTCCTAAATGAGCTTTGATCTCGTTTAGCGCGACACAAAGCCTCTTTACTGCCAACGATAGGATAAATCTGCTCTCGGGGAGCCGGAGGGAGGCATATACAGCACACTGTACACTATCAGGCTGGTCTAGGGCACATCAATACTGCATAGTGGGGGGGGGGGGGGAGAGAGAGAGAGAGAGAGAGAGAGAGAGAGAGAGAGAGAGAGAGAGAGAGAGAGAGAACGGTTGGGACAGTGAGCAGGGGTGGGGAGGTTTGTCTCACTGGCAGTGCACACTCAAATTCTATGGACCAGGAGTCAATTAGCAATCTGGAAATATGCCTTAGGGGGAGGATGACGGAAACAAAAGAAGAGGATGGAGATGAGGACACTCCTCTCTCATTTAATATGTCAGCCATGATTTAGGCTGTTACCCATCCTGTCCTCTGGGTAGCAATGAATATCAAATAGCTATCCATCGCCGCACCAAAAATATTTAGTGAACTCATCTTCTCAGCACTGAACATGATGTCACCTACAGGACTGGATGATGTAATCCAGTCTAATAACATTAAGCACCACCATTGTAATTTCTTAATTTTTACCTTTAGTTATCGTCAAACCTCACCTAAGCTGCATAGAGGATTTTTCTACATCTTTCTCCTTCTCTCGTATTAATGTTCTCTCTCATAGTGTATATCCTGCCTTCTATCCTCCTGTTTCTTCCCTCTATCCTGTGGGCGTATTTCCAGCCTGACCCACAACGGCAGAAGATCAATATAAGTGATTGGCAGCGAGATCCTGTTGCACCTCTCATTGTCACACCATCTACACGTAACCTTTTGTCATCACCATTCATCCATTATATGGTGTGAGGAACATGGCCTGCCCATTTGTCATTGCAATAGATATGCAGCAGTACCAATTAAAGCATTTTCCCAATCCCCAGGATTCAATTATCCACAGCTGACCCTGAACCATGTTTGACTGCTGCCTCAAACAAAAACACTATGTCAGCTATTTTCAATGATGCTTACGGATACTGTATGTGCATGTAATATCACTGGTTAGCCGAAGAGCAGAGCACTGTTGCTATGCTGTATCAGCAGTCAAGTCATGGAGAGGCCCATAGCTAGAGGCAAGGTATCCTAAACCCCTTTCCTTCCTACTCCCTTATTCACGAAAAGGGGTCTGTTCTTTGTCTCTCCCATAATGACCCCTCCCCCAACCTCCTGTCTCTCTCCTCTTTTTAGCAACTAGCTCCAATCACAGACCAGGGGGACTGGCACAAATTACTGTTCCCAATGCAGGTACCCTCCTGTATCGGAGGCTTTGATGTGATGCCCATCGACAAAGACAGACCATCATGGTAAAGGCGGGAATATCAGTGTGTACATAAGTGCAGTGCACGTAAATGCATGAACGGCCCTTGTGTATCGTCGGATCTATGCTGTAGCTTAACTGTCATTGCCGATAAACTGTGGGCTATCATATTACCTTTGTCTCGGCCATAATCATGGTGTTAGTCTAGCTGCCACGAGCACAGAGCAATGTGCAAGACACGTTTAGTACCTAGATTGTAATTCTACCGCACGTTCGTTACTGCAGTTGATGCGACGAGGCATGCTATTGATAGGTGGGCCTGCCTGTCAGCAGAATCATGATGTTCTTGAAACAATAGACGTAACGTGCTACTGAAATGAAATCATTTAATACAGGGGTTACAATGTTGTACACATTCAATGAAAACAGCACATCGAACGGAAACAAACAACAATTTGGCTTAATTTGTTGATATTCTACTCCTTACCTGTCCAATGTCACCAACACCCACCGTCCCGTCTATCCTTGGCCGTTTGCACTCTGCTCCTACTAATTCAGTCAAAGCTGCAGCTGTTTGCTCAGGATCCCCTCGTTTCATTCCCCGGACTACTGCTGCTGGACCCCCGGTCGTGTTCACGTGGGGACCGGTTGCTGTATCAATGTCCTTTTCCCGGTCCATCATTCCCCGAGTAACGGGTAACATTATGGATGCGACGTCGGTCGACATTAACATTGGACGGCAGCTAGTCTACACTTACAAGTCTAGCTACCTTTGACTTCTTCCCTATTCTGGGATAAGGAATGCTATTCCTTGAATGTGCAAATAGCTGATTGTAGCTGGTCTTCTCGGCCAAATGTATTGTACCGCTAGCTAGATTGTTATTGTCTAATCAATACAGAACACCATGACCATGTGTGGCTCGTGCACATTTCACACAATTACTAGCCTTAGAAAAATAGTCACAATAGAACACGTAAACCAAGTAAATACAAAACACAAATTTCTTGCTAATTAGCTAGCTACACATTCCGCTACCTCGTAACAGTAGCTAACTAGCTAGCTAACGATACTTTTTTTCTCCGCCCAATATAGAAAATGTTAGGAAATTATTTGAATCACTAATCTTCTCCTTGCGAACCAATGCGCCCTCCGCTCCCAACCAAATATATTTTTAAGCCCTTCTTTGCTTCCACCTTCTCTTTCTCCTAGCCTTCTTTTTACCACCGTTCTTTTTCTCGCAGTATGTTCAATGAATTCTAGTGGCGTGTTCGGACTGGCGAAGAACACGATTTCCTCTCTATCGTGTACGTCCCGATTGGTGTGGTATGGAACGGACCGCAGAGAGTACACTGATCTGGTGTCAGTTTGTTTTATTTTCCATGTGCTAAGATTACGATAGGGGTAAACAATTTAGACGGGTCCTAGATCTGCCGTCTCTATATTCCCCTCCTTTTCCTCTGTCGTATTCCCTCCTGCACTCCCTTCTCTTCTTTTTTTACCATAACATACACAGTGGCATTTCATTTAGAGTAGCCTACCTCAAATGTATTTTTAGGACTTTTGTCATTACCGAAATATTACATTTAAATAATTGCATTTCGTAAACATTTAAACGTGTAAATTTGTATGTTTATTTTTAGGGGATTGTTTGCGTGTAAATATGAGACGGCTTGCCACGATTTATGGCGAAGTATTTATCCTCTTTTTCCTTTTTCTTTACGACTGCGCGCACGCACCCCTCTGCATGCAGCTTTCACGCTTGAGCGAGTATCTCAAGTCAAGGAATAGAACAAGGAACCGAGTGTAAACAGTTTCCCCCCGACGCTTTAATTGACTTTCACTAGTCAGTTGGCGGTGATATAGCTAATGAAGCAGAGGGGGAGGGGTTATAAATAAAGAAGGAATAGATGGGGTAGGCCTAAAATAACACACAACTAGCAATTTAACAATGTAGAATACGAATGGGTGAGGAAAAGCCGCAGGGTAGTATAGGCCTGGCTAAACACATGTTAAAGGTGATCTATTTTAAACCACTCAAACCTAGGCAACTTCAAAGGCGAATTATCTTACAGGACTGATATGAAAGCATATTTTTTTATGATAGTGCGACGCCTGGTGGATATCAAACAACTTAATCAATGGACATGCAAGTAACAAGTTTCACGTTTTTAATGTCACATGCACAAATCCAGGGAAATTATTTCTTGCAAAGCTCTAAACCCAACAAAACTGTAATGAATAACAATGTAATAAGAAATAACATAAGGTAGAACAAAAACACACGAGAAATAAAAAATAAGAAATAAGAAGAACATGAGAAAGTAAGTAAGAACACTATATACAGGGTCAGTCAGCTCCAGTACCATATTTACAATGTGCAAGGATACTGGAGTGATAGAGGTAGATCTTTGTGCTCCCAAGTGGCGCAGCAGTCAAAGGCACTGCATCTCAGTGCTAGAGGCATCACTACAGACCCTGGTTCAATTCCAGGCTGTATCACAACTGGCAGTGATTGGGAGTTCCATAGGGCGGCACACAATTGGCCCAGCGTCGTCCAGGTTAGGGTTTGGCCGGGGTAGGCCGTCATTGTAAATAAGAATTTGTTCTTAACTGACTTGCCTAGTTAAATAAAATATAAATCAGTGGGAGCTCATAATAATGTCTGGAATGGTGCAAATGGAATGGCATCAAACACATAAAAACCATGTGTTTGATACCATTGTGCTCCAGCCATTACCACAAGCCCGTCCTCCCCAATTAAGGTGACACCAACCTCCTTTGGTAGATATGTATAGGGGTAAGGTGACTAGGCATCAGGATATATGATAAACAGAGAAGCAGCAGCATATATGATGATTGTATGTGAGTGGGTGGGTGTGTGTGTGTAAAGTCAGTATAAATGTATGTGCATATTATGTGTGTGAGCAAATGATGGCGTGAGTGTTTGTGTGTGTGTGTTGGAGTGTCAGTGTGCGTGAGTGTATAGGGAGGGACCTGTGAGTGTGCATAGAGACAGTGCAAAAATAAAATACAAGGGTCAACTCTGATAATCCGTGTAGCCATTTCGTTAGCTCTTTAGCAGTCTTATGGCTTGGGGATAGAAGCTGTTCAGGAGCTTCTTGGTGTCAGACTTGATGCACCGGCACCGCTTGCCATGTGGAAGCAGAGAGAACAGTGTGGTTTAGGTGGCTGGAGTATTTAACAATTTTCCTTGCCTTCCTTTCACACTGCCTGATATAGAGGTCCTGGTTGGAAGGGAGCTCAGCCCCAGTGATGTACCGGGCTGTCCACACCACCCTCTGTAGTGCCATACAATCGAGGGTGGTGCTATTACCATACCAAGCAGTGATGTAGCCAATCAAGATGCTCTCAATAGTACAGCTGTAGAACGTTTTGAGGATTTGAGGGCCCATGCCAAACCTTTTCAACCTCCGGAGGAGAAAGAGGCGCTTTCACGCCTTCTTCATGACTGTGCGCATGTGTGTAGGCCATTTTAAGTCCTTAGTGATTTGGAAACCAAGGAACTTGAAGCTCTTGACCCGCTCCACTGCAGCCCCGTCGTTGTGGATGGGGGCGTGCTCGCCCCCCTGTTTCCTGTAGTCCACGATCAGCTCCTTGGTCTCACTGACATTGAGGGAAAGGTTGTTGTCCCAGCACTACACTGCCAGGTCACTGACCTCCTCCCTGTAGGCTGTCTCATCGTTGCCGGTGATCAGGCCTACCACCGTTGTGTTGTCAGCAAACTTGATAATGGTGTTGGAGTCATGCGTGGCCATGCAGTCGTGGGTGAACCGGGAGTACAGGAGGGGACTAAGCACACACACCTGTGGGGCCTTTGTGCTGAGGGTCAGCGTGGCGGAGGTGATGTTGCCTACTCTCACCACCTGGGGTCGGCCTGCCAGGAAGTCCAGGATCCAGTTGCAGAGGGAGGTGTTCAGTCCCAGGGTCTTAAGATTGGTGATGAGCTTGGAGGGGACAATGGTTTTGAACGCTGAGTTGTAGTCAATGAACAGCATTCTCACATAGGTACTCCTCTTATCTAGATGGGTGAGGGCAGTGTGGAGTGCAATTGAGAATGCGTTGTCTAAGGATCTGTTGGGGCGGTATGCAAATTGGAGTGTGTCTAGGGTGTCTGGGATGATGGAGTTGATGTATGCCATAACCAGCCTCTCAAAGCACTTCATGATTACAGATGTGAGAGCTACAGGGCGGTAGTCATTGTGGCATGAAGCCTTAGAGTTCTTGGGAACAGGAATGATGGTGGTCATCTTAAAACGTGGGGGTTACAGACTGGGACAAGGAGAGGTTGAACATTCTCTCACCCTAACCTAACGTAGCAAGTGTAAAATAATCTCACCCCAACAACAACTAGGGAAAGTAAATGCATGCGAGTAATACTATCAGTGAGCTCAAAAAGTATTGGGACAGTGACAATTTTGTTGTTGTTTTGGCTCTGTACTCCAGCACTTTGAATTTGAAATGATACAATGACTTTGAGGTTAAAGCGCAGACTGTCAGTTTTAATTTGAGGATATTTTATTCCATATCAGGTGAACTGTTTAGAAATTACAGCACTTTTTATACACTGTCCCCCCCATTTTAAGGGACCAAAGGTATTGGGACAAATTCACTTATGTGTATTAAAGTAGTATAAAGTATTTGGTCCCGTATTCCTAGCACGCAATTACTACATTAAAAGCTTTGACTGTAAAAACTTGTTGGATGCATTTGCTGTTTGTTTTGGTTGTGTTTCAGATTATTTTGTGCCCAATAGAAATTAATGGTAAATAATGTTTTGTGTCATTTTGGAGTCACTTTTATTGTAAATAAGAATATAATATGTTTCTAAACACTTCTACATTAATGTGGATGCTACCATGATTACGGATAATCCTGAATAAATTGTGAATCATGAGTGAGAAAGTTACAGATGCACAAATATATCCCCAAGACATGCAAACCTCTCACCATTACAATAACAGGGGAGGTTCGCGTTTTGGGGGGGGATATGATATTTATACCTCTGTAACTTTCTCACTCATCATTATTCACGATTCATTCAGGTTTATCCACAATCATGGTAGCAGCCACATTAATGTAGAAGTGTTAATTGCAATGGAAAGGAGAAGAAGCATGTGATATAACAGGCCAATACTTTCTGCAGCAGTTTCAGCAATCCATAAAGTGCATACAAGTTCAATCACAAGTAGTTATTGACACTACTCCAATCAGGTTAGGGTTGGGGGGGGGGGGGGGGGGGGGGGAAACTAAACTAACGGACAGCAATACTTCTATTGCTACTTACAGCTATTTTTGCTCACATGTACGTTACATGTAGTTAAATAATTATAGATAAAGTATATTGCTAATTTATTCAAGTGCTGGATTTTCACCCACAGTGGCCAATCCACCAAGTTATTATTTTAGTGGTGATTTAATGGTCACCAAAATTGCGGCATCAATTGCTGTGTCTGTGATAACACTCACATTTTTATTGAAAGCAAGAACATCACAGCAAAAAAAACCCATCAAAGATGAACAAGCAACAATCAATTCAACCCTATCTCTACTTCACCTTTGTGATTGCTCCTCCACAATCCCTTCAGCATCACTACTTCAGAAAACATTATTGCAGCCACTTTGAGATGGGTGTCCATCAGTGCTATCACAGCCCTCTCTTCAGCAGCCACTGAACCTGCTATGAGCTTCCAGGGGTCATTCCATTGTCTGCTTTGGCCCAGGGAGGGCAGGCCAGATATAATTCTGTCCTGTAATATCATGGATTTTTTTATTTGTTTTATTTGTTTAACACTTTTTGGGTTACTACATGATTCCATATGTGTTATTTCATAGTTTTGATGTGGTCACTATTATTCTACAATGTAGAAAATAGTCAAATAAAGAAACCCCCCCCAGGACCATGCCTTAGGACTAACTGGCCTGATGGCTCCTGGCTGTCCCCAGTCCACCTGGTTGTGCTGCTGATCCAGTTCTGCCTGTGGCTATGAAACTCTGTTCCTGTTCACCAGACATGATACCTTGTCATGCTGCTGCTCCAGTTTCAACTGTTCTGTCTGCAACTATGGAACCCTAACCTGTTCACTGAACATGCTACCCTGGACCTTCTTTTTTTCGTACTCATTTTTACATTTTAGTCATTTAGCAGACACTTTTATCCAGAGCGACTTACAGTAGTGAATGTATACATTTCATACATTTTTTTTCTCCATACTGGTCCCCCGTGGGAATCGAACCCACAACCCTTGCGTTGCAAACACCATACTCTACCAACTGAGCCAGACGGGACCTCCTGAGGTGCTGGCCTGTTACACCCTCTACAACCACTGTGACTATTATTTCACCCTGTTGGTCATCTATGAACGTTTGAATATCTTGAAGAACGACCTGACCTTAATTGCTTGCTGTTTGGGGTTTTAGGCTGACGTAAAAATGGCTTTATAAATACATTTGATTTGATTATGAAAGGCCTATATGATATACTGTGTGTGGCTATAACTGTACAGTACACTCTTATCTGCTCATTATTACTTGCACAACACAACTGCTTGTCGCATAACACAAGTGTTTCCCAGAACTGGGCAAAAATAAGTTTCATTTCTCCATCATTGCCACCCCCCCCGTCCCCCCCCCGTCCCCCCCCCCCCGTCCCCCCCGTCCAGTCACTCAACAACCTAATCCAATCAGATGGTTCAATCGGACTGGGGGTTGGACTTAATCCAGATGAAATCCAACAATAAATTGTCTTCTTCACTCACATCGTCTGAAATTTAAGAACGGTTTGTTGTCGAAGTTGCATGCTGCAGTGTGAAGAGACTGGTCTGCGCGCAAAGAATCCAGGTAGGTTTACGTTACATTTCCCTCACTGTAGCTCGAGGTAGAAGATCAAACTGTTACAACATTTTTCTAATGAAAGATTAACCTTGCAATGATTCAACTCTGGCTATGATACTGTATAGTTAACTAAATACTTCCACCAACCCTCGACACATAACACCGCTTGCCCCCCCCCCCCCCCCCCACACATATTGTAAACATTTAGATGTTTGAACATCTTCAATTATTTTCCACCAGACTGTATTTCTGACTTCCTTAGTGTAGCGTGTAAGCAAACCTTTGGTAATGGCATTGGACGGATGTGGCCAGCTGTGCAAGTGTATCCTCCTCCTTTTCAACATCATTTTTGCCGTAAGTATCCACAATCTCACTGTAACTGTAGACCTAATGGTAACACCTTGGTATCTGGTGTGTATGAGAAAGATAAGGGGGCTGGTGTCAAATTTAAATTAATTGTGGTACGTGAATAGTTCAAATGTATTTATTTTAATTTTAACTTTATTTAACTAGGCAAGTGGGTTATAACACGTTCTTATTTACAATAACGGCCTACCCGTCATTGGGCATTGTCTATTTATCTTTGATCAACCTAAGCAGCATTTGCCATTTGCTGATTTGGAAATACACTTTGTTAAATTCAAATAATTGAATCACTTATTGAAATTTTGCCCAGAACCTTGCTACCATCTCTGTATGGGAAATACATTTTCACTGCTGTTATTAAAAGGCTGCATGTATTGTCTGTCTGACTGATTAAACCACTTTCCCATCAAAGTACCAGCTCATGTCTATTGCTCACAGTTGTCCATAAAATTGGTGTCACATGCCCGAATATAACTGGTGTAAACTTTACTGTGGAATACTTGCTTATGATCCCTTCCCTTGCAGAGTTTAAAAGAACAATACAAATAAAATAGTAACACAAGGAATAAAATATTGTTCAGCAGTCTAATGGCTTGGGGGTAGAAGCTGTTGAGGAGCCTTTTGATCCTGGACTTGGCGCTCCGGTACCGCTTGCCGTGCGGTAGCAGAGAAAACAGTCTATGACTTGGGTGACTGGAGTTTTATGGGCTTTCCTCTGGCATCGCCTATTATATAGGTCCTGGATGGCAGGAAGCTTGGCCCCCCGTTCGCACTACCCTCTGGAGCGCCTTATGGTCAGATTCCGAGCAGTTGCCATACCAGGCGGTGATGTAACCGGTCAGGATGCTCTCAATGGTGCAGCTGTAGAACCTTTTGAGGATCTGGGGACCCATGCCAAATCTTTTCAGTCTCCTGAGAGGGAAAATGTTTTGTTGTGCCCTCTTCACGACTGTCTTGGTATGTTTGGACCATGATTTTTCGTTGGTGATGTGGACACCAAGGAACTTGAAACTCTCGACCCGCTACACTACAGCCCGTTGATGTTAATGGGGTCTGTTCGGCCCGTCTTTTCCACACTGCCAGTTCTCTGACCTCCTCCCTATATGCCGTCTCATCGTTGTCGGTGATCAGGCCTACCACTGTTGTTGTCAGCAAACGTAATGATTGTGTTGGAGTCGTGTTTGGCTATGCAGTCGTGGGTGAACAGGGAATACAGGAGGGGACTAAGTACACACCCCTGAGGGGCCCCAGTGTTAAGGATCAGCGTGGCAGATGTGTTGTTGCCTACTCTTACCACCTGGGGTCGGCCCGTCAGGAAGTCCAGGATCCAGTTGCAGAGGGAGGTGTTTAGTCCCAGAGTCCTTAGCTTAGTGATGAGCTTCGTGGGCACTATGGTGTTGAATGCTGAGCTGTAGTCAATGAACAGCATTCTCACATAGGTGTTCCTTTTGTTCAGGTGAGAAAGAGCAGTATAGAGTGCGATTGAGATTGCGTCATCTGTGGATCTGTTGGGGCGGTATGCGAATTGGAGTGGGTCTAGGGTGTCCGGGAGGATGCTGTTGATGTGAGCCATGACCAGCCTTTCAAAGCACTTCATGGCTACCGACGTGAGTGCCAAGGGGCAGTAATCATTTAGGCAGGTTACCTTCGCTTCCATTGGCACAGGGACTATGGTGGTCTGCTTGAAACGGGTAGGTATTACAGACTCGGTCAGGGAGAGGTTGAAAATGTCAGTGAAGACACTTGCCAGTTGGTCGGTGCATGCTTTGAGTACACGTCCTGGTAATCAGTCTGGCCTAGCAGTGTTGAATGTTGACCTGTTTAAAGGTTTTGTTCACATCGGCTACCAAGAGCGTTATCACACAGTCATCCAGAACAGCTGGTGCTCTCGTGCATGCTTCAGTGTTGCTTGCTTCAAAGCGAGCATAAAAGGCATTTAGCTCGTCTGGTAGGCTCGCGTCACTGGGCAGCTCGTCTGGGTTTCCCTTTGTAGTCCGTAATAGTTTTCAAGCCCTGTCACATCTGACAAGCATCAGAACCGGTGTCGTAGGATTCAATCTTAATCCTGTATTGCCGCTTTGCTTGTTTGATGGTTCGTCTGAGGGCATAGCGGGATTTCATATAAGCGTTCGGATTAGTCTCCTGCTCCTTGAAAGCGGCAGCTCTAGCCTTTAGCTCGATGCGGATGTTGCCTGTAATCCATGGCTTCTGGTTGGGATATGTACGTACAGTCACTGTGGGGACGACGTCATCGATGCACTTATTGATGAAGCCGATGACTGAGGTGATTTATTCCTTAATGCCATTGGATGAATCCCGGAACATATTCCAGTCTGTGTTAGCAAAACAGTCCTGTAGTGTCGCATCCGCGTTATTTGACCACTTTCGTATTGAGCGAGTCACTGGTACTTCCTGCTTTAGTTTTTGCTTGTAAGCAGGAATCAGGATAGAATTATGGCCAGATTTGCCAAATGGAGGGCTGGGGAGAGCTTTGTATGCATCTCTGGGTGAGCATTTTCTTCTTTGCTTATGACCTTATCGAGTTGGTTGAGAGTGGTCTTAGTGCCAGCTTCGCTTTGTGGTGGTAAATAGACGGCTACGAATAATACAGATGAGAACTCGCTTGGTAGATAGTGTGGTCAACAGCTTATCATAAGGTACTCTACCTCAGGCGAGCAATACCTCGAGACTTCTTTAATTATTAGACATCGCGCACCAGCTGTTATTGACAAAAAGATACACACCCCCACCCCTCATCTTAGCAGAGGTAGCGTCTCTGTTCTGCTGGTGCATGGAAAATCCCACCAGCTCTATATTGTCCATTTCTTCGTTCAGCCACATCTCGGTGAAACATAAGATGTTACAGTTTTTAATGTCCTGTTGGTAGGATAATCTTAATGGTAGGTCATCAATTTTATTTTCCAACGATTGCACGTTAGCAAGAAGAATGGAAGGCATTGGGAGTTTACTCGCTCGCCCCCGGATTCTCAGAAGGATCCCTGATCTGCGTCCCCTTTTCCGGTGTCTTTTCTTCACGCAAAAGGCGTGAATCTGTGCCTGTTCCAGTGAAAGCAGGATATCCTTCTCGTCGGACTCGTTAAAGGAAAAAGTTTCTTCCAGTCTGCAGTGAGTAATCGCTTTTCTGATGTCCAGAAGTTATTTTCGGTCATAAGAGACAGTAGCAGCAACATTATGTACACAATAAGTAAAAAAATAAGTTGTACAAAACGCAACAAAATTGCACAATTGGTTGGGAGAATGTAAAACGTCAGCCATGTTTTTCAGTGCCATCTTTTAGAGCATGCGTGTGTGTGCGTATGTAGTGTACACAACACACACACACACAAGTTCATTCCATTAGTGAATTTCTCCTTCATTAATGGAAGTGAGCGAGAAGTTTAGTGTCATGTTAAGTTTCAAAATGTTGTCGTTCATCCAGACAACCTCTTAGGTTGTGTTCAGGCTTTTTAATCCAATCAATGTAATACGAATACAAAAGAAGCAACAAAACATTTACCTTGCTGCTGAAAAGCAGGCCTAAATCATAAAAAAAAAAATATATATATATATATATATATATATATATATATATATATATATATATATATATATATATATATATATATATATTTATTTCACCTTTTATTTAACCAGGTAGGCTAGTTGAGAACAAGTTCTCATTTACAACTGCGGACCTGGCCAAGATAAAGCAAAGCAGTGCGACACAAACAACAACAACACAGAGTTACACATGGAATAAACAAACATACAGTCAATAACACAATAGAAAAAAGTATATATACAGTGTGTGCAAATGAGGTAAGATAAGGAGGTAAGGCAATATGAGATATGAGCCGACAGTTGCAAAACCACAGACTTACTTCATCATTGGGGTGTGGTTAGTTCACTTTACCAGCTAACTGATATTCCAAGCAGGGGAATTCCAAATAAATGAATCAAAAGTAAGAAACGAAACCAAAAACTTAAATAGCAGTGTAGAATCACACAGTTGTGCTGTTTAATTCATTGAACTAGTTTATTCCTAGCCCCTGGTTGAGGAAGCTATTCTGTTCAGTATTTATGCTAATGCTATTTTGTGCTTTGAAAGGAATGCCTATTGTGAAACATTCTTTCTTTATGTCTTGTTTATCTAGCTTTCCCAAACTAGACTATATTTATTCGTAGTCCATTTTTGCAAAACAGTGCTGCAGCTGACATTTACATTTATATTTAACCTTTATTTAACTAGGCAAGTCAGTTAAGAACAAATTCTTATTTACAATGACGGCCTACCCCGACCAAACCCTAACCTGGACGACGCTGGGCCAATTGTGCGCCGCCCTATGGGACTCCCAATCAGGGCCGGGTTGTGATACAGCATGGAATCGAACCGGGGCCTGTAGTGACGCCTCTAGCACTGAGATGCCTTAGACCGCTGCGCCACTTGGAGCCCATGACTGTCATCATGTTACCAATCATCGTTCAAAACTTCAAAACAGAACATTTCAGGAAATGGAAAAAACTGCCATATTCTCCCATTAACAAACATACAATTATGAAACTTCAGAAGCAATTTTGAATACATTTCTTGGTCCTAGAGTCATGAAATGAAATATTCACAGTTCATTGAGGGGAGTTACTGCTTTCAGTTTGAAGGAAGTTGCTAACTAGCGTAGCGCAACCGCTAACGAGCTAGTATGCTAGTAGATACCATAGACGTCCAGCCATTGTGCTAACGCTAGTTAATATTGGTTCCTTCATACTCAGTGCTTGACTTGGGCAGAAACTCTCCTCAATTGTTTTCCTGCTTGAGCTTCTGTTCCTCTTATAGAATATTAGCTCAAGAGTATTGTGGAGCTCCTGCACCTAAATATAAACAGTACCGGCACCCAAAATGAGTTCTGGCACCTACAGTGGCAAGAGAAAGTATGTGAACCCTTTGGAATTACCTAGATGTCTGCATAAATTGGTCATAAAATTGTATCTGATCTTCATCAATAGACAAACACAGTCTGCTTAAACTAATAACACACAAACAATTATACGTTTTCATGTCTTTATTGAACACACTGTGTAAACATTCACAGTGTAGGGTGGAAAAAGTATGTGAACCCTTGGATTTAATAACTGGTTGACCCTCCTTTGGCAGCAATGACCTCAACCAAATGTTTTCTGTAGTTGTGGATCAGACCTACACAACGGTCAGGAGGAATTTTGGACCATTCCTCTTTACAAAACTGTTTCAGTTCAGCAATATTCTTAGGATGTCTGGTGTGAACCGCTCTTGAGGTCATGCCACAGCATTTTAAATCAGGTTGAGGTCAGGACTCTGACTGGGCCACTCCAGGTGTATTTTCTTCTGTTGAAGGCATTCTGTTGTTGATTTACTTCTGTGTTTTGGGTCGTTGTCCTGTTGCATCACCCAACTTCTGTTGAGCTTCAATTGGCGGACAGATAGCCTAACATTCTCCTGTGTTGATAAACTTGGGAATTCATTTTTCCGGCGATGATAGCAAGCTGTCCAGGCCCTGAGGCAGCAAAGCAGCCCCAAACCATGATGCTTCCTCCACCATACTTTACAGTCGGAATGAGGTTTTGATGTTGGTGTACTGTGCCCTTTTTTTCTCCACACAGTGTTGTGTGTTCCTTCCAAACAATTCAACTGTAGTTTCATCTGTCCACAGAATAATTTGCCAGAAGTGCTGTGGAACATCCAGGTACTCTTTTGCGAACTTCAGACATGCAGCAATGCTTTTTATGGACAGCAGTGGCTTCTTTCGTGGTATCCTCCCATGAACACCATTCTTGTTTAGTGTTTTTCGTATCATTCACTCGTCAACAGAGATGTTAGCATGTTCCAGAGATTTCTGTAAGTCATTAGCTGACACTCTAGGATTCTTCTTAACCTCATTGAGCATTCTGCACTGTGCTCTTGCAGTCATCTTTGCAGGACGGCCACTCCTAGGGAGAGTAGCAACAGTGCTGAACTTTCTACATTTATAGACAATTTGTCTTACCGTGGACTGATGAACATCAGGACTTTTAGAGATACTTTTGTAAACCTTTCCAGCTTTTATGTAAGTCAACAATTCTTAATCTTAGGTCTTCTGAGATCTCTTTTGTTCGAGGCGTGGTTCACATCAGGCAATGCTTCTTGTGAATAGCAAACTCAAATTTTGTGAGTGTTTTTTATAGGGCAGGGCAGTTCTAACCAACATCTCCAATCTCGTCTCATTGATTGGACTCCAAGTTAGCTGACACCTGACTACAATTAGCTTTTGGAGAAGTCATTAACCTAGGGGTTCAAATACTTTCCCCAACCAACACTGTGAATGTTTAAATTCTGTATTCAATATAGACAAGAAAAATACAATAATTTGTGTGTTATTAGTTTAAGCACACTGTTTGTCTATTATTGTGACTAAGATCAAATCAAATTTCATGACTAATTTATGCAGAAATCCAGGTAATTCCAAAGGGTTCACATACTTTTTCTTGCCACTGTATTTCAGTCCAAGTCAAGCACTGTTCATCATTCTGGATGTAGAGACATGTAAATGGTATCCATGAGTTCATCTGACTCTGGGGAAGTATTGCCAAAATCCCGAAGTATCCCTTTAATACTAGTACATCTTGTACACTATTTGTAACATATTGTGTGAGACTGATCTTTAGGTATGCTTTCACAACCTGTTTCATGCACAGTTTTTGTGGTCTCTTCCTCTGATAGCTGGTGGGTTTTGTGATGTTCGGGTTGGGCTTGTGGCTGAGATTCAGCTCTGAGACCAGAGGACTTTTCAACATAGACCTCAACACGCAACAGTTTGTCAGCGGTGAGCTCACACAATTCTGCTCTACTAATTTCAGCCCCAGATTTGTTGGAAAACCTTTTGCAGCTGTATGCCATGGATAGACTATACAACTTTAGGTCACTTTATATATTTTATTACAGGTTTATAAACTAATAATTACTTTATTAATGACTTATAAATATTTTAAAACCATTAATAAAGTTAATCTCTTAAGTGTTACTGACAAATTATTCAAATCACCATTAGTGCTGAACAGCTAACATTGACAAATCTCTCTCTCTCTCATACTGTAGTTGTGTCAGTGTTAATTGTGTTAGGAGCAGTGATGTTGCTCGTGGCTGTTTTCGGAGACTATGGAGCGTGCAATGAGAATAAGACTGCATTGGAAGTGGTAAGCTACAACGAAAAGAAAAACGGCAACCATTTTCCATTAGTTACACTACACTGAAGGGGGGGCACGAAGTATTTAACAGCCCTGATTTAGAGGCTTGAGTGGGCAGAGGTAGGTAACCTTAGTTCATTCAATTGTCCTCAAACAAGTCAAGGAAGATCAAAAGACTGAAACGTGAGACCAGACATGCTTTCAGAAACCAGGTGTGGATATTCACCCATTTCTAGTGACCAACCAACCCTTCTTCCACATGGAACATTGGCGTCTAAGAACATACATATTAGTTTAACTTCTTACTTTCTAGTGAGGAACTCTTATTATCTAAACTTGTTCAACCCAATATTTTGCCCAAAGCCCTTACCCACAAAGCACCGGTGGAAATCTAAGCTGTCACATGGAGCGTATGGAATGTTGAGTGAACCTGCTGCTTTTTCCCGCCACTCTCTGGTTCTCCTTGCTGCACCTCTGACCTCTCTCTCTCAGGGGCCTAGCAAGCACTTATTGTCATCAATCCCTCAACTGATCCACTACCTCAAGAGCCATGGTGCACTTTGCAACCATAGAGGAGCACTGGGAGTCTCACCTCTTGGTCTGAGAAGGCCAGAGACTTAAGATCCCATTTAACAAGGGCTCGAGATAAGAAATTCTTACTTCCTGTGTGAAGCTTTGCTGCAGGACATTTTTGTGAATGACTAGCTCAGTGGGTGACCTGTTTCCTGGTTTAACACCATTCCATGGGTATAGCGACAGGTTTCCAGTTCTTAGGGATAGTGAGTTCAGGGAAGAGGTCAAAGGCTCTAACAAAGTTTCTAGATTTGGAAAACACTTTCACAGCTTGAAATAACCCAAACTATTATTATTATTAGCTATTCCCCTACGAAACACACTACAGTCCAAGATGTCAGAAACAGATGATGCAATTATGATTGCTTCGTATCTCAAATTGACAAAGATTGACAAAGCAATGCGCTTACTAATTTACAGCTATGATGAGCTGAAACTTGTTTTTGGCTGCAGGTTCAAGGTAGAAATCACAGTGAATGGTTTATCTTGCCCAGAGCTTCCTGTTGCCATTTTGAGGCAGCGGTTGCTTTCACTCTGTGGTTTATTATTGGATGCATGACTGTGAGCGTGTCATACAGTATGTGATCTCTCTCACATTAAATTCAGAACTCAGGTTGAGGAATGTCATTACTTCTATGCTTCTGTAGCTTGTGAAGATAGCCAGTGATTTATTTTAGAGGCACATAGTAACCTTCACACAGTTTCTCAGAAAGGTCATGGTCTTTTCTCATTGTCGCAACTTCAAATTCAACTTGATTTATTGTGCATACATTTAACGTCACAACACAAATAAGAAACAAGTCAATTTAAAGGACAGTTTATACATATACAGTGATACTGTGGTTTTATGTGTGGTAATTCATAGAGTATGTGTCTTGTTTTCCTGCCTCTCAGTCTTCCTGCCTGCTGTCTTTCCTGACTGTATTAGTGATTGGAGCCGGTGGGGGAGCCTACGTGATGAGCGATGAGGTGAGAGAGGGAAGGGAAAAGGGGAGCGAGAGAAAAGGATTAATGATAAACAACTTAAAGCCAAGGCTTCCCTTTCACGCAGATCACCAAACCCTGTGCTATTTCATGAAGTGGTAGTAGTCAACAGTGTAAGTCTACCTCATGTGTTGTTGTCTTGTCTTTGTGCTGTGCTGTGCAGGTTGGGAAGCAGGTGGCAATATTCTATACGACTGTGTACGCTCAGTATCTGGACAAACAAGACCCTGGCTTGGCTGTTACCCTGTCCATGTTCCACAATGTGGTAAAGACCAAACCTATTCCCAAACTATTAATAGAATCACAGCTTTAGTTAGGCACATTTCACTCCATCATAGCTAATTCAATCCACAGCTCTATAACAATTATGTACACATTCTAAATAGCACTTTCCTTCTCTCTTTCTTCTAGTTGCACTGCTGTGGTCTCCTTGGTGGCTTGGACCTCTTGGTCAAAATCACATGTCCCATTACTGGCTTTTTGGGGACCTTAGCTGTCCCTGTGAGTGTGTTCATCATAGGCCAAATCCTATAAACTTGAGAAACATGAACTTGAACTTCAATGTATTTCATGCATTGTTGTCCATCCAATGGATATTTGTGAGTAAATGTAAGTTACAGGTGCAGGCAGGGTACCACATGAGGGAGGAGGATGTCTTCCTGTAACGCACAGCGTTGAGATTGCCTGCAATGACAACAAGCTCAATCTGATGATGCTGTGACACACCGCCCCAGACCACGGCGGACCCTCCACCTCCAAATCGATCCCGCTCCAGAGTACAGGCCTCGGTGTAACGCTCATTCCTTCGATGATAAACGCGAATACGACCATCACCAATGGTGAGACAAAACCGCGACTCGTCAGTGAAGACCACTTTTTGCCAGTCCTGTCTGGTCCAGCGACGGTGGGTTTGTGCCCATAAGCGACATTGTTGCCGGTGATGTCTGGTGAGGAACTGCCTTACAACAGGCCTACAAGCCCTCAGTCCAGCCTCTCTCAGCCTATTGCGGACAGTCTGAGCACTGATGGAGGGATTGTGCGTTCTTGGTGTAACTCAGGCAGTTGTTGCCATCCTGTACCTGTCCCGCAGGTGTGATGTTCAGATGTACCGATCCTGTGCAGGTGTTGTTACACGTGGTCTGCCACTGAGAGGACGATCAGCTGTCCGTCCTGTCTCCCTATAGCACTCTTAGGCGTCTCACAGTACGGACATTGCAATGTATTGCCCTGGCCACATCTGCAGTCAGCATGCCTAAGGCACATTCACACAGATGAGCAGGGACCCTGGGCATCTTTCTTTTGGTGTTTTTCAGTGTCAGTAGAAAAGCCTCTTTAGTTTCTTAAGAGTTCATAACTGTAACCTTAATTGCCTACCGTCTGTAAACTGTTAGTGTCTTAACGACCGTTCCACAGGTGCATGTTCATGGTTCATTGAACAAGTATGGGAAATGGTGTTTAAACCCTTTACAATGAAGATCTGTGGATTTTTACAAATTATCTTTGAAAGGCAGGGTCCTGAAAAAGGGACGTTTCTTTTTTTGCTGAGTTTATGTAAAATAATCTCTCAAGACTGACAAATGACATTTGTTACCTTATGTTTATTCCACTATGGAGGCATCGAGGAGGATGGCCTCGATTTCCATATCTCTGCTCTGTACTGAGCCCAAGGCCCTAACCCGTCCCCCTCTGGTCTCTCTGTCCCCCTGCAGGCCTGCCCCACAGTGATCATCAACCTCCTTGAGTCCAAAGCGCCTCTGGTGATTGGCCTCTTCCTTGGGACTGCTGCTATGATGGTAGGCAATACTACACACAGTTCAGTGGACAAATTCGTTAACCAGGGTATATGTTGCTGCAGGGTTAGAAATGCACTGGTTAGAAGAGAGCAACAGATGGGTGTTGTGTTACACATTGTTCCCGTGCTGAATGTGATGAAACTGATTGTCAGAGGAGAGTTGAAGCAAACCCCAAGACTTAACTGTTTTCGTTTTTCAACCCTCTGCTTCTCCTTTGTAATAACCCCTACCTTCATCTGTTTCTCCCATCCTTTACCATCCCTCCCTTCAAATCACTCTTCTCCCCCTTCCTTTCCCTCCTTTCAGATCTTGGCCCTGGTGTGCATCTCCCTCCTCAGGAAAGAGATCCAGCACTCCCAGTCCTCTCCCCTACATCCTCCTCTACTACTGTCCCCCCCCCAACCAGGACCCTGTGGTCTTTACCCCACTTCCCGTCATCATACCTGTGGCTGATGCACTAACTCCTTACTCCTCCATCTTTATTTACACCAATGATCTATGATTCTTTCCTCGCACACTCACAGATCCTCTTTCCACTGCTCAGTAAGGTCAATGTCTAGTCTTACTGCAAGCTATCCATCTTCTACTGTTAAATGTCTGGAATGAGTGTGTCTTCAATTCACACACTATTTAGGTACATTTGCTTGTCTAAGGCAATATTTTAGGTGGGGATTTGCACTCATGAATCTCACCCTGTTACTTCATGTGGTCTAATCCTGAAGGTGATGGGGGGCGATCGCTCACCCTGTTACTTCATGTGGTCTACTCCTGAAGGTGGCTGTGATCGCTCACCCTGCTCTCTTTCTCTGATCCCATTCTGCTTAACCCTTTCCTCCCTGCTCCTAGATCACAGCCGTGGTGTGCTGCAGCATCCTCGTGAAACAGATCAAGAGGAGTCACCTCTCTGCCCCCGTGTACTGAGGGGACAGGACCACCATGTTCAAACATTTCTCCATTGAGACCAAACCAGATGGTTGTCATTCAGTGACCATCACCCCATTCTTTCACTTAATACTTCTGGAGAGGCGCCCAATAAAAATGGATGTCCTAATTAGCTTGTATTCATTTGCGTAGCTGGACAGGGCTCTAGATCCTCTGGACGTGCTTTAGCAGGGCTCAGAATGAGACCACACCATCCATTTAGATGACATATGAACATTGCAGACAAGATACTGTTGCTCAGTAGCTCAGTAGCAGCTGTTTGTTCTGCCCCTCTTCCCACTGTAGTCCTTAATCTTCATATTTTTTACCTTTTTAAAAATCACTTACCAAATGTATATAGCTGCTCTTGCTGACAATGCTGCTTACATGAAAGGGACCATTTTATTAAGATAGTCATACGGAGCATTGAATGAGGGCACTGCTGTAATCAGACAAGTGAAGCACGTTTCAAAGTTAAAATATCCATAGCAATGTACTGCTGACAGAATTAGCATCTTAACATGATCTTAGACTGTTAGGAAATTAATTTACAAGGATTTAACTGCAAACTGGATTAATCCGTAGTTGGTTCTCTATGCCAAATGAAGTACATTTATTAATAACATCTAATCATTCTACACAATTACAATACTAATCCCAACTCCAGCTCCACTTGTACGCCCTGAGGTGATACGAAAGACTGATTTCTTCATTCCATGTTTGGATGTTGACGTGGGATGATATCATATGCAAAGTTGAGTCAGGAATCCTTAAATATGTCTCTAACGTTCTGTTTGCTTGACTTCGTATGCTATTACTTTGATGCCGATGTGAAATGGCTAGCTAGTTAGTAGTGGCACTCGCTCTGAGACCTGAAGTAGTTCTTCCCCTTGCTCTGCAAGGGCCGCGGCTTTTGTGGTGCAATGGGTAACGATGCTTCGTGGGTGTCAGTTGTCAATGTGTGCAGAGGGTCCCTGGTTCGAGCGAGGAGAGGGACGGAAGCTAAACTGTTACACTGATTTTTATAAGCAAACATTTTTGTAATTTTGAGTCACTCCAATCGCAGCGGATGTGAACCTTATTGCTATTGGGAATCATATCGCCCTGAATGCCCCGTCAAGCAGCAGTTGTACTGGAGGCTGTTGAGTGTGATAGAATAAACACTTCAAATGGAGTGGCTTGGTACACAAGCCAAAGTGTTGCCCTGTAAATGCAGGCCATGTCAGGCAGGAGTAGGCCAAATGGTGTACCTAACCAGGTCAAGTGTCTTGTAGGAAGTCTTAATTTATGAGAACTACAATTTCCAATGTTTTTTTTACACTGAGTACCGCTTATGTTCTGTTACAAGCTAATACTACTGACTAACTTGGCACCAAATGTGGAGCTTTTTGTTAAAATAAAAAAAAAAATGTCTTCCTCCTTGTCTGATGTCATTGTGCTTACTGCATGACTGAATAAGTGCTGGAGAAAAACAAATCATTGACCAATTGTGAATTTATTAATTTCTTCAGTTGTCCAGCTTTGGTCCTACAAATGAATAACAGTTAATGTAACAAAGATTGCAAATACATTAGTGTCACATTGAATACTGTAAGAAACAAGTACATTTTATGCTCACGATTGTCCAAACCATTATAGGAGTGTTAATTCAACTCACCGCTAAAGCAGCCCTCAATACAGTCCCCATCTGCTGGGGAGCACAACTCCGTGGAGCACATGAAGTAGATCTGTTGTGGATGAGGACAGGACAACACACTCAAATGCACTGACCAGACAGTATGTATCAAACTCTGTCTATAATATGACACCATTGGCTGAAACTGACCTCCTGGTCCTCCAGGTGGGAGGGACTTCCTGTGGGTAAAGACTGGAAGGTGGTGATTGTGAGCCTCCGGGTGTGACGGGGTTGGGCTGGTGGTGGGGGAGGGGCCTGGGAGTCACCACGGCAGCTGAAAAACGAGACAAAACAACGTAGAGGTTTTCAGACAAAATAACTGCTTGTTCACTATATGGACAGTTATTTAGTGGAGCTGAGCAGCAGGTTCTGTGGAAAAACCTAAAGAATATGGATATTTCATGCAGCTACAGTGAGGGAAAAAAGTATTTGATCCCCTGCTGATTTTGTACATTTGCCCACTGACAAAGAAATAATCAGTCTATAATTTTAATGGTAGGTTTATTTGAACAGTGAGAGACAGAATAACAACAAATCCAGAAAAACACGTCAAAAATGTAGAGGTGAGGTGCCCTCTTGTGGCTCTTTATAGTGCATGCACTGATATGAGACAACCACAGCCTTTCAATAGTGGTGCAGTTCACACATACAGTAGAAATATTAAAGATGAAGACTTACCTTTCATCACTGTGTCTGGCAGATCTCCAGGGGGCCCTGGGTTGGGACGATGATGGGAAGGAATGGTTGAAGTTTGTGGATGAATGATGTGATGGTGTGAGGGGTTATGAATGGGTTTGGTGGTAGGATGGGGTGCATGGGTTGGACTCGCCACAGGAGTGCGGGCAAAGCTTCCTCTTCTATAATGGTCAGAATCTAGGGGAGCTTGAGCCCCTGATGTCTTTTCGGCGTGTGTACTGGGATCATAGCTTTGGTCCTGGTTGTAGATGGACATTCCAGGATGGTAGTAGTAGTAGTAGTAGTAGTAGTAGTAAGGGTCAAAGGGAAAAGGTGGGATTTCAGGAGTTGTAGATTCTGGGGTTGGAGTGGGGGTTTGAGGACTGTTAGTGGCAGGAGGAATAGGCTGAGTTTGGGTAGTAATCTGGATAGGCATTTTGGCCTGGGCATAGTCATATGGAAGGGCTGGTTGGTGAGAAGTTTCCATAGTGTGAGGAGCAGAGGTCTGAGATGGAGGAGTCGGAGCTCCTTTAGATGGGGCAGAAAATGCATGATCAACAGGTTGGGGTAATCTGTATGGATCATAAGGCAATGAGTGGTAATAGTATGGGTGATCGTAGTAGTGTGGATAAACTGGATGGCCAGATGCTGGAGTAGAGGTTGAAGAGGATGCAGGCGGAGCAGTGGGGAGGACAGTAACAGGGTTTTGTTCTTGTTGAGGTTTGCTGATGGGTGATTTGAGATAAGGGTAGTACAACGGGGGGAAGTTTGGAAAGAGAAGAGGTTGGGTTGCAGCATGGGCAACAGAGGTAGAACTAGTAGACAGGCTCTGGGCTGTGTGTGAATTGGAGGGTTGTTGTTGTGGAGGCCATTTCAGGTGACCATGAGGGTGTGACTTTCCACTTTGATCAGGAGACGACGCAGGGGGAGATGGGACAACTGGAGGTTGTTCGTCCATGGGTCTAGAGGGATTGTTGGTCTGGAGAACAATTCTGTGTTTCTGGATCGGTGGAGGCTTGTATGGAAAATGAAGAGTGTATTGGTAGAATGGGATCTCTATTAAGGTGGGAGATGAGTTAGGGGAAGTGATAGGTTTCAAAGGTTGAAGATGAATAAAAGGGTCATCAGGGTGATGGGATCTCTTGACTTCACCACTGGGTGTTTGTGGGGTGTAGTAGTGAGGATAGGGTGGAGGGTGAGGCACAGGAGTTCTACGGTGTGTTTGTGAACTGCTAACAGGGAGAGTAGAGGAGTGAGAGGCAGGGGTAACAGGCTGAGGGCGTTGGGGTGGGTTATAGGGAGGCACTTTGGGGTGGTAGAGGTAGTAGTGTGGAAACACCGGGAAGATCGGGTTAGGGGTGTAAGGGGCAGGTGGTTCAACCTGAGGACCATTGGTGGAAGTACCCGTCTTGGCACCAGGACTGGGCCCTTGAGGTGGCTCAAGGATAGGGATGTTGGGGTGATGGTAGTTGTGGTAGTATGGGTGGAGAGTATACTCAGGGGTTCGGAGATTGGGGGTTTCAGAGTGAACTGGATGACCAGCTGTAGTGGTAGAATACTGAGTAACATGGGAGTTATTGTAGTTGGGGTGGCTTGGGACAGGAGTGTGGCCTGGCTTCGACTCAGTGGGGCCTGTAGTTGGGAGTTGAGAGGGGGGACTAGAGGAAAGGGGTGACTGGTATGACTCACTGAGGGGCATCGTGTGGAGGTAGTAATACTGATAGAATGGGTAGGCCTGAAGACGCTGAGCCAGGGGAGGATGGACAGAGGGGCCATTAGTCAAGGGAGAAGTAACATGGATACCAGGGCTGGAAGGCTGATCAGGGGGAAATGTGGGCAGGGGATTGAATGGGTGAAGCACCGGGTAAGACGGGGTTATGGAAGAAGGGTTAGACAGCAGGGTTGTGGAAACTGAGTTTGTTGGGCCCATAGTTGCATAATGGGGGAAATCTGCTGCAGGTCGGAGGGGTTGTATTACTTGGTCAGGCGGAGAAGAAGGACAGGCCAGTGTGACGGCTTTCTCTCCTATCTGAAGAGAGAGAGTGTATTTTCCATCCTGGAAGAAAATGTCCACTATTTCAGTTAGGTGGGGAAAAGATCATTTCACTGAGTGTACAAAATATTAGGAACAAGTTTCCTAATATTGAGTTGCACCCTCTTCTCTCAAAACAGCCTCAATTCTTCAGGGTATGGACTATAAGGTGTCGAAAGCGTTCCACAGAGATGCTGTCCCATGTTGACTCCAATGCTTCCCACAGTTGTGTCAAGTTGGCTGGATGTCCTTTGGGTGGTCGACCATCCTTGATACACACAGGAAACTTTTGAGCATGAAAAACCCAGCAGCGTTGCAGTTCTTGACACAAACTGGTGAGCTTGGCACCTACTACCATATCCCATTCAAAGGCATTGCAATCTTTTGTCTTGCCCATTCAACCCTCTGAATGGCACACATACACAATCCATGTCTCAAGGCTTAAAATTATATTTTACCCATCTCCTCCCCTTCATCTACACTGATTGAAGTGGATCTAACAAGTGACATCAATAAGGGATCATAGCTTTCACCTGGTCAGTCTCATGGAAAGAGCAGGTGTTCCTAATGTTCTGTTCACTCAGTGTAAAATGCAACATTATTAAGCAAAGAAATTGTTTTAGCAAATTTCATATAAAAACAAAAAGGACAGTCAAGTAGCCCTGAGTCATCATTTCCATCCCATGGCTCACCTTTGATGTGATCCCACAGGCAGTGAAGGGTGCAGATATGAGCAGCTCTCCATGTTGCCTGTCCATTCTGTAGCCACACTGCAGGGCCAGCGAAAGCAGTGGTGTCCATTTTCCTGTAACTGCAGGGGGAAACCAACACAGCTCACATACAGACCTGACAATATCCCCACAAACTCATCATAGCAGTAGAAATATAGTTACAGAAACATTGGATTCAGTCCAAATGATGCCTCTAAATCTGTCTGTTCAGCAGCCAGTGTGCAGGCTGTGCACAATTGTGATAAATTATACTATAGAACTCCACACTTACCCTGGACTCTGAGCTCCTCTTTGGCTCCATGAACTTGCAGTCTGACAGTCATTCCCTGAGATGAGCAGCAGAGGGAGGAGGGGGCCAGGGCCTGGGACACTGGGCAGGACATCTTCACAGGGGTCCCTCTCCAGATCAGAGGTAACACATAACTACCATCCTGTCAGCAGCACCGCAGGCCACGGGAAAGAAGTGAATAATGGTGTGTGAAGAACAATAGAAAAAGCTTTTAGGTTGACAGAACGACAGTCACAGAACAGTTTTGACCTGCCAGTCTGACAAGTTCGGAGAATGGATTGTGACTATGGACATCGAGTTACTTTTAAAGAGGGGGGGGGGGGGGGGTGCTACTTTACCACTTCTTGCTTGACGTGACAGGCATTATAAGGTACCACAAACGTCAGGTCTCGCCATGTCGACTCGACAGAGTAGCCACATTGAGAGGGTAGATGGGCCAGGGGGACAGCAGAGGCATTCGCTAAAGGCAAGAGGACAAATTAACAGAATAACCTTCAGCTATGCATCATTCACACCCACACACCTTGTGGTCAGACTTTGCCCAATAATGGACTAAATGAGCTTAACTTTACTCCTTATAGTCCAAGGACTTTACATGTTCTGTTTAAAGGCGAATTGGCTCTGGAAGGCAAAATAGTCAAATACTCCATCTAAAACATGAATCAATTCTCAATTGCAGTAGGTTTCTATAAACATAAATCCCTCTACTTTCATATCACGTCAAAATCATTTCATAAATGAAAATAATGTACACTGTTTTTAACACAGTTGCAGACAATAGTATTTTTTGGTGACGACTCAAGTTTGTGGAGTCCGTCTTCCATTTACACAAAGATGTTCAGAGACGCAGATAGCTAATTAGCACAGTAGTCCACTGTCTTCCGTATTATTCTGTACATAAATCCGTGACACTCCATTTAGTATGATATGCTACGTTTCGTATGGTATGTATTCATTTGTAGTAAAAATGGCTACCGTTAGCTAGGCTTGAGATTAAGGTTAAAGGTTATTAAGTAACCTTCTGTTTTATGTAACCATAGCAAACTAATTTGAGTGTCCCAGATTTACACTTATTATGTTACCTCTAGGCTGGGGAACCCTAACTCTAGAAAGGTGTGTATCAATTTAACTTTTAGTTTTTATAAAATGATGTCTTGCTGATATGAAAGATAAGGTCCTTAAGCTTCCAAAACCCTAACCCAAGCGATGTGAGTTAATGTTCAGACCGAGCATCAGGGCTCTTAAAAAAATATCATAAAGGGCTCTTAAAAAATATATAATAAAATAAACACTCCCCTGTACAGAAGACACCTTCATCCAATGACTAATGTGTAATGGAACTGAGAGTCATGGTCAACGGGATAGGTCACTGTCCGACTTACCTCTATCTACTAGCAGATGTAGGGCTCTTCTCCCTCTGATACTGAGGATCATAGTCTCATCTCCACATTCTACCTCTGGCTCCATTCTCATCCAGCTCTCTGCTTTTGCTATCTCACCTCGAACTCGGATCTTTCCTGCACGCACTCCTAAAACAGACATAACATTCAGTGGCGGTTCTAGACCATTTCAACTTGGGGGGCCAAACTGGGGCCAGTTGTACTGTTAGAGGGGCCAGTTACATTAGTTATTGTTGTCATATCGTTTTCTTCACTGCATTGCAGGCATTAGCAGGCAAAATACCATGTTCATAATCATCATCGTTGCCACTGTCTAATAACGGATCTGATGTAAAAAGAAAAATGATAGCCAAAATGTAAAAATTATTTCATACTCCACATTTAGGGGGGCCACAAAGGGGTCCAAAATTGTTGTCACAGCCCCCCCCCCCAGAACCGCTAGTGTTAACATTAGCCTATTATGCATATTCTGAGCAAAGAAATACGTGGCTAGTCAAACTAAACAAGTTGAATGGTAGTGACAAACAGAGCCCACCTATAGTTTACCTGGAGTTACTGAATCTGAGTGGTTCTCATCGTTTCCCGTGATGGAAAACTTTCCACGATGTAAATTCTGAATTTTTCCTTGATTGCAATCGATATTACTAAATGATTTAAATGGAAAATCTTCCGAATGCTTCTCCTCGTGTTGTTTGGAATGGTACTTGCCGTTCTTATCATTGAATACCACCGTTCTTGTTCTACCCGAACGTCGTGATCTGTTCAATTCTTCAAAGTCCTGAGATAATTTATATTTTCGCACGTTTTCGTATGATTCACCCATTTCACCTGGCTTGGTGTCGTGGAGCTGTCTTCGCGCTGGCATTTCTACGCTGATTCTTGACTGGTTTGTTTGACGGACGTTGGTCTTTGTCGTCGGGATGTAATGAGTCAGTTTATCGTTACGGGTTACACTGTCGCTTGAAATAGGATTTTGTGTGGATTCTGTGAACTCAACAGGTGTATGAATTATTATTTTACCTGTTGAATCGTGAGCCTGACCTCGCAGATACCGAGTGATTGTTAGAATGTAAAGTAGGAGAATACCGTAGCCTTTTTGTTTAAAATACATTGTCAATGTGATTGTTTCTCAACGTGCATCAACACACTGGGACGAGGCAAAAGGGAAAGGTATATTTTGAATGCTCCCGCAAGCATGCGTTCACTGATTCAACCTCAAGTAGTCTTAATTGGTAATTAGTCTCAACAATGACATGCTGATTCCAATTACGCTTGCCATTTCTACAGGGGTATATAATTACAGGTTTGCTATATAATTTACCATAATAAAAGTCATGTTGAAACAACCACAATACGTTAGAGATGACAAGCTCTCTTCTCTCCACAAGAGGGTGGCAATGTCATACAAGTCAAATCACACATTGAATTCTCCACTCCCCCCCGAGGAGCCTCTGACCATTCCACCCTTACCCTGGTATGGCCAAGTAACCTTACGCAGTTCCTATAACTTTGCTTTGTTATTATGGTAGGAAAATAAACCATCATCTGCTGTAGCATAAGAACATCAGCAATTGCTGAGAGGTGAACCTGACCCTAATCAAGTTTCACCTTTGAATGTATGGGCTAGGAAACCTGCTTTTGTACCAACCCACATGACATAATACTACAGTATTGCTATATTTATATACTATAGTATTCGCCATAGTGTTTTAGCAGAGTAGTGTATTATTTACTTCACTGTATTGTTTTTAGATCTTTGACATAGAAGTGGGGTCTTTCTCCTTGAGGAAACCTGCTGGACAAATACTAAAAGAGCAAATGTTCCATAACCTGTATGTAGGTAGGACTGGAGCCTGAACAGGTAGTTCAGCTCTTCTGTAACCTGTATGTAGGTAGGACTGGAGCTTGAACAGATAGTTCAGCTCTTCTGTAACCTGTATGTAGGTAGGACTGGAGCTTGAACAGATAGTTCAGCTCTTCTGTAACCTGTATGTAGGTAGGACTGGAGCCTGAACAGATAGTTCAGCTCTTCTGTAACCTGTATGTAGGTAGGACTGGAGCCTGAACAGGTAGTTCAGCTCTTCTGTAACCTGTATGTAGGTAGGACTGGAGCCTGAACAGATAGTTCAGCTCTTCTGTAACCTGTATGTAGGTAGGACTGGAGCTTGAACAGATAGTTCAGCTCTTCTGTAACCTGTATGTAGGTAGGACTGGAGCCTGAACAGGTAGTTCAGCTCTTCTGTAACCTGTATGTAGGTAGGACTGGAGCCTGAACAGGTAGTTCAGCTCTTCTGTAACCTGTATGTAGGTAGGACTGGAGCCTGAACAGATAGTTCAGCTCTTCTGTAACCTGTATGTAGGTAGGACTGGAGCCTGAACAGGTAGTTCAGCTCTTCTGCTCTCTTCTGTAACCTGTGGGGAATACAACATGTGATCTATACTTGACATGTAGGTTTCTCATTCATGGTTGGCACAAGTTGGGATATTTTTTGTGTGGAAATTGCCCTGAAATCAACTTGGAATAATCTAGCAAATTTGTGCATCATAGGGATTTTATTTAGTGTTTCGTTTGTAATATCATCATTATAACCATTGCTATTATTGTCATAGTGACACTGTGCCACCATATGACAACATCAATGTTGATCATTATCAACCAAATTGTACAGTGGCATGAATTGTACGGACAACAGTAGGCCTAAGAGTGACAGTGAAAAACAAAAACTAATTCCACTGTACTTTCCTCTTATCAGGCATCTGCATACTAACTACTGTAATATTCAAGAAGGACCCGTAAGTAAGAGGGATTTCATTGAAACTGAGCATAATGTACACTGTCTAACTGAACCACACTGTTCAATAGGCTACATGAAGAGAGTGTACAGGGGAGGAGAGGGGGTTGATGGGCGCGGCAGAGTGATGAGTCATATTGTGAGTTGCCTAGCTACCAACAGTCAGGAGTTGTTTTCTTTTCAACGTTTCAAAGCAAAAATATGTATGTCTGGATTTCATTGAGAGAAAAGAGGGAGAGGGGGTGGTAAACGAGGGCCGAGCAGGAAAAGGAGGGACAAAACAGTCAGAGGAGCTGGACGAGGGTAGATCATGTGCAAACTAAGTGAAATGTAGCAATAATGTGAGATCTAAAAAAGAGCTACAGGGTGGAAGTGACAGAGAGGGAGTGGATCAAGAATAAAACCCTGACCAGTCACCATGGAAACGGGCGGCTCCACTAAATATCAGGATTTTTTTTGTATTGAATGTAAACAGTTGCTGGAACAACCAAAACAACTAGCGGCTACATTTCTTATCTGTCTTCTGTTACTACATTGGGCTTCATGTCCCTTAAAACTATCCCCGACAGTTTACAATTTCTTCTTAAAAAAAAACAACAGACTGCTTTAAGACCTGTTGGAATTCCCCTTGCAGGGACCCACATGAAAAAATACTATAGTATTCTATGGTATAAATACTATAATATTCACTGTAGTGTTTTTGCGGACTTTACTGTAGTATTCACTGTAGTGTTTTTGGAGTATTTACTGTAGTACACTGTAGTATTTATTATTTTTTGTACCATTTTTTAACTAGGCAAGCCAGTTAAGAACAAATTCTTATTTACAATGACGGCCTACCGGGGAACAGTGGGTTAACTGCCTTGTTCAGGGGCAGAACGACAGATTTTTACGTTGTCAGCTCAGGGATTCGATCCAGTTAACTATAGTATAAATACGGTAGTAAAAGAAAATGGTAGTATAAACTATAGTTATTTATGTAGTGCTTTTGCAGATTGTAGTACACAGTAGTATTTACTGTAGTGTTTTTGTGGCCTGTAGTATGTACTGTAGTGTTTTTGCGGACTGTAGTATACTGTAGTATTTACTGTAGTGTTTTGTAGACATTACTGTAGTATTTAGCTTACTATAGTGTTTTTGTTTTATTATCTTAGATGTGGAGGCTTTCTCCTTCAGGAAACCTACTGGAGAAATACTAAAAGATCACATTTTCCATAACCTTTAGACAGTAGGACTGGGGTCTGAACAGATAGCTCAGAGCTTCCACTCTTTTCTATAACCTGTAGGGAACAGGTTGGTCTGTACTTGGCATGTAGGTTTCTCACTTATTTTTTGCGGGCATTACTGTAATATTTACTAAAGTGTTTTGTTGGGGGGGATAATACTGAGTATTTACAGTTCCCGCTCAGCCCAGTCAAAACTGTTCGCTGCTCTGGCACCCCAATGGTGGAACAAGCTCCCTCACGACGCCAGGACAGCGGAGTCAATGACCACCTTCCGTAGACACCTGAAACCCCACCTCTTTAAGGAATACCTAGGATAGGATAAAGTAATCCTTCTAACCCCCCCCCCCCCCCTTAAAAGATTTAGATGCACTATTGTAAAGTGGTTGTTCCACTGGATATCATAAGGTGAATGCACCAATTTGTAAGTCGCTCTGGATAAGAGCGTCTGCTAAATGACTTAAATGTAATGTAAATGTACTATACTGTTCTACAGTATACTTCAACATTATATAGTAAGTACTACACATTATCGAGGGATACTACAGTTACAGTATAGTATTCTACAGTATAATACAGTTTATCATTCTATAGTAAGTACTGTAGTATTGTATAGGAAACTGTAGTATTTTTTTAAACGTGGGGAGCATTTTGAAACCCCAGACGAATCTAAAGGAACCACAGACTGCCATAGTTTTGCCGTTACAGGCCTCAACTGATCACTGTCCCTATCATCCCCAGGGAAATCAGTGTTATGCAAAAGTAGATATAATCTCATGAAACCAAAATGATGATGACAGAGCAATTAAAATGGCATTCTAATTCTGGTCACGTAAAGGGTAACACAAATCACAGGATGTCCATGTACTCTGTGCATAATGATATCATTTAGTTTCGAGGCTTACATAAAATCACATTGATGTACATGTCCTAGGACCTAGTCCAACTCTACCTGTTTCTGGCTGACCTATGATGGCACCTGGCTGACCTGAATGTTGCTCCACCTTAATTAGGCTCATACGTCTCTTACTTTGGCTGGCTCTCCGGTGGCTTACCAGGTTCACCACATAATCACAGACCCCTACTACTTTACACTTTCCTCTTGAATCTTTCTGCCTGAATTGTGTCCCTGGGATCTCTAATGGAGGGAGTGAGCAGATTTAGCAGCCCTCGCTACACTAATATGGGTGGTAGCTGCACCTGGGCTGTTTCAAGGGGCTTGATCTTGCTTGTGAATTACTTGTGCATTACAGAGAATAATGTATGTGGAAGGAGCATGCAAACAACATGTAGATCATGGGAGTAGTATCTTTCAACTGGCAGCAATGTTCCCTCTAAACTGTGAGCACGTGTGTGGGCGTGCAGCTCCCCAGGACTGCCACGCAGAAGAAATATCAGCGTGCAGAGAAGCACGAGATTAAACTTCACTCAACTTTCTAGTTTCCCCCCTTAGTTAACACAATCACTGTTTCAATTTACTGTGGCAATTGTGATCAAATCAACGCAATATTAGCCACTTTCAATGCAACATACTGAAACAAAATGAACTATACAAGACTTAGTATGCAAAACGAACTATGCAAGAGATTTTATTGTAGGCCGAAAGCATCGGAGTCGGATTCTATTGCATTGACATGCGTGACTCAGGCCCCTACTCTACACAGACCAGTGTGCCATAACCAATCAGAGCTGCAGTAGTCCTATATGCAAATAGACCATTGCTATATATGGATCTGTGCCGTTCACTTTGAACTAGACTGTATTTACAGCATGAGCAGATGCCCTTGTTTTGAGATCAAAGCGAGAACTGCATGTAGCGACGTGTACATTTGTTCATATCCTTTGCTAGTTAGTGAGTTATTAGCCCCGTTATAGATCATTTCTAGTCAGCAATGGGGGAGTGATTGCTTCCTACAAGAGCGCAAAACGTGTGCATTTCTAGACATCTTTGAAAAGCAAGTCAGTTTAAGTGCCTTTTTGGTCTTAAAGGGGCGGTGTTGTATTTTGAGACAGGCTTGAATAAGCTAAGTAGCCAATAGGCAGAGGGCAGCAACATTTGTCTGATTCTCTGTAATAATGGGATGAGAATAATAATGCATTTTATTTTGTAAAGTGGTTTCTTGCATCAAAAAATACAAGGACAAGTGTATAAACAGGCTAATGTCAAGCCCTGCATATTTTTTTCAAGTCTCATGGAATGTAGGCCTATATTGAACACCACACATTAGCTGCTACTGTAGGCTGAACGACAGAACAGCTATTACCATGTTAAAATGTTATGTGATGCATTTTCTCCATTGTTTTTGATGGTAGGCCACTTTGGTAGGCCTACATTAAATAGCCACAGTAGTCTACTTGACCACTGTTAGAACTAACTTAAAGCAGGTACAACCTCGGTGTTCACAGTAAACGCACGCCGGAAGTTGCACAGAATTTTCACAACTTTCAAGTTTGCTTTCAGCAGACCTGAAACTTGCTAAGTGATGAAAAGAATTAGAGGGAACATTGACTGGCAGGCATAGAATTAGACGGTCCATTTTCTCCTTTGATCCAGGTAGTATTCCCTGTAGGATAGGGAGCTCCTTTCAGCTTCCACTGTGTGTGTGTGTGTGTCAGAATGTGTCTGGCTATGACATTCATCCGAGGGCCGGAAGGGTGTGATCATGTGTGTTACAACGGCACCATGACATCAGTGTGTACCTTACCTGTATAGGAAACCAGTTAAGCGACAAGTGGGAGTGAAGGGATGAGTGAGATCCCAATAGCCTCATCCCAATTAGGCAACACTGGGTAGGGTGAGAGTTTCAACACACTTTTTTGATACAGGCTATTATCTGTTCTGACTCATTAAACAGTACACAGTTCTCTTTAAAATTACTCAGCAAATCCCCTTGCTGTCTTTCTAAATTTAAACCTAGCAATCAGACATCCAGGATAGTCATGTTGCTGTAGGCAGACTCAGACAGGCAGAGACCGGGGAGAATGACAGTTAACCACAGCAGATTATTTTACCATTGTAAAGCGACGTGCTTATGGTCACGCTTACTCCCTTTGGCATGTGGACACTGGAATTGTTTCACACGGCCGTGTGGAAATACTCTGTCAGTGAGCAGCCCTGGGAGTTCCTCAGCGTTGAGTCACAAGCGGCGTGGTCTTTCTCAGCGCTCCCAGAAGTAACCCACGCATTCGAACTTCTCATCCCACACAAGACAAGGTGAGCCACGGCCACGCTGTAGATCTGCCTTGAATATGAAGGCGCGAACTCGTTATTAATACTGTACATACAACACTTCAATTCAAACAATATCACAACTGTTCCAGTCTGCCTTTAGGGCACGTGTCAAACTGATTCCACAGAGGGCTGAGTGGCTGCAGGTTTTCACTCCACCCTTCTACTTGATTGATTGATTAATTAAGGTCACTGATTAGTAAGGAACTCGCCTCACCTGGTTGTCTAAGTCTTAATTGAAAAGAAAAAACCAAACCCGCAGACACTCAGCCCTCCTGGAATGAGTTTGACACCCCTGCTTTATGGGCTCTGGTTTTTCCAGTTTTGATTAAGGAAGGGAAACAAAGGGCTGATTGTTGATGAAACGATCCCATTGGTCCTCTCAAAAGGCATGTTATTTGTTAATTTCACTGGGGCCCCGCCTAGCTCGGGACCAGCTTCCATAGGCAGACAGGGGCAGCAGGGATAAATAGTAGGCCACACTGTACCCAAGCTAACTTACTTCACCTGCCAGGTAGGTGGGGTCAATACACCGTGGGAAGAGGCAGGCTAGACAACATTTCTAAATTCCCTCTCTGAATTTTCTATATGTGAGGCCCAGTATTTGAGTTGCCTGTCCCTCTAGGGGCAAGGGTGTATCCTATTGGCTTTGTGACAGTCACAGCCTTAGTGTTGGTTGTGGGGAGTCCGCAGTACATCTTTAGAGGTTGCTCTGTATTCCTTGACTTTGACCCAAGTGAGGAATGCTGTTTGTGGAACCGTATCCACCAATAACCAGTATGTGACGTGCCCAGTGGATAATACTTTGAGGTCTGAGAGTCACTTGGCCAAACATGTCTGAAACCCTATCATTACCCTGTGACATCCCCTGAGGCTGCTGAAGCACTCTGTATGTAGCACATTACCTCAGTACATGTCAATAGAAGTCGTTTTCTTTCCCTCTACTTATATTGTCAGACTATTGTCCTAGATAGTGCACTATATCTATCAATCAAGTGTGAATATGAGGTGAACTAGTGGGAAACGGGTTTCTCTCACTCGTTCTCATGCAAACACACAATCTCTCTCTTTCTCTCTCTCAGGCTATGACTTGCACTTGTTACCTCCTCCTCTCCCTCCCTCCCTCCCAACCAACTACATTCCTTCATCCTGACTATCCTCCCGGAGAGAGAGCTTTGGAGGGGGAATGGAGAGAGTGGGTGGGGATCAGGCAGAAACACTACACCCACCACGTCAGTGTGTGGAGATACAACAGCAACAATGTGGTCGCTCTGGCTACTACTGAGTCTCCATGGCAGCAGGGATTTGAATTCATGACAATATTTTGGGAGTTCCCCAAACATCAGTGGGTGAGTCAGTGTGCTTCCTCTGAGTACTCATGGATATAATGGCCTAAATAGACAGAGTGACAAAGACATAGCTAGAGCATGAAAAACAAATAAACCACCACAAAGTTGTTGAAATAGTGGCTTTTGGGTAATTGCATGCATGTGAGAGAGAGACCGAGAGAGCAACGGAGGGAGAGAGAAAAACGGAGGGAGAGAGAGAGATAGAAAAAAGGAGTGAGAGATTTGGGTGGGGTGTGGACTCGAGGAAAAGAGGGAGGGAAGTGGGTGGAGGTGTGGTTGTGAGTGTTTGTGCGTGCCTTGGCGGCGAGGGCTGAGTCTGACATTTGGAACATAGAGAGCAGAAGGAGTTGGGCTTCAACAGAAAGGCTACCATCAAAAAGTAAGTTGAACATTTGTGTTCTCCTTCAGAACTCTCAACTCTTTGACATGCTCGTCATGTGTTTTTTAAATGATAATAGCCTATATAAAAGCCTATATGCATGCCTTCTATTTTATTACTGTTAAGACTAATAAAATTGCACACAGTCAGTAGGGGCGTAAATGAATTAGAATTGTAGCTAGCACGTCTTTTGTAGTGCAAGTGATACTGGTAGTTTATTCCTTTGCCAGGTAAGTTCAGTGTGGGCGTGTTCAGGTAATTGATCAGGTAGCTGGTTCTGAAACAAACATTACAAGGTGAAAATCCAAATGCACTGAAATTCTGAAACTTTAAGTATACATTTAGTTAAAGTTCATAATGCACACACTTTAGCCCATGAAACCTGTCCTGTAATTTCTGGTAGATAGCTGAGTTCATGATGGAACTATGCTCCATCCTAGAAGGCAGGGAGATTGTCATGAATTCAGTGTTTACTCTCTGTGACTCTGGCAAACTGCTGACGTTGGATAGGGTGTACTTTGTATTTCCTTCACATAACAGAACAGGGCTAAACTTCCCTCAGCAGCTGTCAGCTCAGACAGTCAGAGGTTTAATTGTCTAAGACTAGCTCGAGTTTCCTCTTTATTTGTCCCTTCAGCACTTAGATGAGAAGCTCTCATATGAGAAATTACACAGACCATCTTTTGTGTACTCAAATGTTTACACACAGTTGAGCTAACTAAGAAGTACTTGTTCCCAATTACAGTAATTTTGAAGTGTACATGGGTGGGAAACAACTTGGGGTGGGTCAGTGTTGATGTAGATCACATGTCTGGACCCAACCCAGACCAGCCCTTTATCCCAGAGAGGGTGCATTCCAGATGGGCTCTCGCCTCGCTCTCTCCACACCCACCAGATCCCAAGCCGCTCTATTGCTAGTAGTAGGGGTGGGAAGGAACTCTAAAGTGTATCCGTGAGTAGTTCTCACAATATGATTGTATTTAGGAAGAACAAGCATCAAGCAACCTCGCCTTCTCTCTACTGACAATGGCCATTCATACAGTCATTCAGCTTTTTTTGTATTGTTTATGATCTTTACTGAATGAACAAATCAAATAATGGCCATTATAATTCGTGAATTGAGATCGTTTATCAATATTTTGAGTTGAGCTGCCTAGTTAATCTGAATTGGTTAAGGCATGGGTTCTCAAAGTGGGGTCATTCAAACCGACTAACAATGGCTTGCAGTGGGTTCGCAACCAGATCTCAAAATATATATAAAAAAATGTGTGTGTGTGTGTATGTATATGTGTGTGTGTATTTATATATATATATATATATAACATTCATTTTATTATATAAATATTACTAACAACAACAATTTAAAAATGAAAAAAATGTCCAAGGGATCCGTGGAGTAAGTTTATGGGTTGTAATATTATTAATCTACAATATGTTCTTAACCCTGAGCAACATGGGCCTGGGAAGCTCACAGGGATATTGGTATTCACAATACTTTTACATAAATGCAGTGTAATTTAATCTTTAAAACTGCAAAGTCTTTCTCTCTGCCTCATAGAAAAATGTGTAGAATTGTAGGATATTAGCTTAAAAGCTGCAACAACAAAAGATCTCTCTGCCACATGACAAAATCTGTAGATTTGCATGAAATTAGCTTGGAAACGGCAACGTTTTCTCTCCGATGGCAAGAGGCAAGCATTTAAAATGTTCCAACCTAGGGCCCAAAACTTGCTTTGTCTGACCATGCACTGCCAAAGTCATGGCAATACTCCTTGTATGCTATTATTACCTAACTTGAGTTGTGTTCTGATTATGGGGGAGGGGGTACATGAGGAGTTTACTATCGGCCCCATAACGTTTGAGAACCCCTGGGTTAAGGTGGGTGTTTATTTGGGGGAGGTGGGGCAGGCAGGGGAGTAGGTATTTTGTGCAGTTATTTTAAGGAGTGGCGGTTTGTTGCAAGCTGCAAACAAGTTACAACTCATCTCCTGCCAACACTTCCCCCTTTATCCCTCAGATTTTCTCGCTCTCTGTTTCCCAGGGCTATCACTACCTCGCTTGATCAATCACTGTGTCCTATCTCAAATCTCTTCCTCGGAATCCTTTTAGATTCATTTTTTATCAAGCGTCCCTCCATTTCTGTTAGTGTGTGTGGCTATAACCCATGGTATTCAAGAGTTCTAAAGCCGCACCCTGAGGGGGTGCAGACTCAGGCCTTCCATCATTAATGACTGCCTGTTTCAAAGTGCTGAAGCCAAGCCACACAGTGCAGCCTTTGTCAACATCCATATCTAATAATATTTAATAATAAAAATGCATGAGATTTAAAGCAACTTTCAAGAAACCAAAGGACACTGTACAGCAAGAGTACAAAACAATAGAGTATCTGATTCATGTCACTCATGTTAAGCCCTGTGACAGTGTCTGTGTCCCCCAGTATCCCTTTATTTGATATGGTATAGAATGAGGAAGTGTTTGACCAACTTTTAACAAAATGTATACATTTTCTCCCTCTCCCTTGTTCTGTCTTTCTCTCAGTCATCATGTTGGTTCTTCTAGCCGGAATCTTTCTCCTTCACCTCACCAGCATCATCCTCCTCCTAGTGGCAACTATCGACAATGTAAGTAATCCCCCACTGCTGCTCCTCCACTTAGTTGTCTTCATGTTGACATAGCCCTGTGGAGCTACACATGAGTGCACGTCTCTTTCACTATGTATATGGGGTGTTGAATCAAAAGATGAAAGCATGCTATGTTAGCCCTCATCGGCTCAGGCCTTTGGTGCTGTTCTGTGTGTTCCACTTTGGTATTCTGGACTACATTTCTGAGATCACTCTCACCCCTGAAAGAAGATAGGTGACAAACCGGTTGGCCAGTGTTTCATCACCCTGAGTGTGTGTTTGTGTGTGTGTGGTGTCCGTGTACCTGTGCGTTATCGTCAACAATGTGGCTGCATATACATGCTCTTGTTCGTATGTGGGATTCCAGTGAGTGTTAAATGGCCTGTCATAGTGAGAGGAGCATACCTGTCTGCTGTGGTATGCTGCTACGTTCTACCCATGTACATTCCACCCATTGACTGTTATCCCTGTGCCTGGACATCCAAATGCATGTTACAACACAACACATGAACCTGTGGATGTCCATTGACTATCTCTCCTCTCTGTCCTGTCCAGGCCTGGTGGATGACAAAAATCGTGTCCACTGATGTGTGGGCCAGGTGGATACTGACCAATGGAACCTGGAGCTCCAACGATCTCCCCAGCTACTACCATCAAGGTAAGCCTGGGCCATACTGAACTGCTAAGCTAAAATGTAATGAAACATTCTCTGTGAAAAAAAAACAGCACTGCAGGAAATTAGCATTGCTCCTGGATATACAGTATATGTAAATATCAACCTACACATGAATAAAAAAAAAAAAATTCTGTCTCAAGTTACCCCAAGATACACATTTTCCAGCACAGAAACAGGAACAGTGTAGTTTCTCCAGGATGTGGGTTTACTGCACTGGAGGTTTGGTTGAATTCAGGGTAAAGCTCCATAACAACTGTCAGACTAAGCCTCCCATCTAGCCTGTCAGTGTGAAGCATGATTGATCAGTAAGCACTCTATTGCCCAACGAGGGAGAACAATGCCATTTTCTCATAGAGGAAACTGAACAGAGGGTGTGGCAGGATCAGAGACAGAGTTGGGGCTGGTGGGGAGGTTCAGATTTGCTTGAGGACGTACACTGAAAGTGCATTACAAATACAGTGAGTCTGTGTGTAGACCTTTAGTGAATGTGTGGTCAAAAGTATGTATGTAGCAATGTTGTGTCTCTCATAAAGTGTTTTATTTGATTGCTGAGAAACCCTTTTACAACCTATGAAATGAACTTGTCTTAAATCCTCTCATAAATTTTCCTTAGCACACAATTTTCCAGATTAAAATACGTTCATTGTGTCTCTAAAAAACAGAACTGCCCCTTTCACCTCTGCATTCCAGAACGTGACACAACACTGTTTCGTTAATATGGTGTTGATTTCTGGGTGTGTCTGTTCTGTAAATAGTCCTTACTCAGTGTCTGTCTCTGTCTCCCTCTACAGAATACCTCCAGGCAGTGCAGGCTAGCTCCATTCTGGCCTGCATATTCTCTTCCCTTGGCCTGTTTGTGTTTGTGGGACAGCTCTTCACTCTGTCAAAGGGACAGAGATTCACCTTCTCTGGCATCTTCCAGCTCCTAGCCTGTACGTATTGCCCTGAACACTTTCAATCTTCAACCTGTTAAACAACTAGTTCTGTCTTTGCTTGATGTTTGTCCCTCCCTCCCTCCAGGCCTGTGCATCATGATCGCTGCTTCCATCTACACAGACATCTTTCACAAGAATGAATCGGATGGTTGGTATGGCCACTCCTTCATTCTGGCCTGGATCTCCTTTGCATTCACCTTCATCTCCAGTATAATCTACTTTGTCCTGCGAAAGAAGACAGCAAACTAGAAGCAGAAGACTAGCCCAAACCCAAGGGACAGGCTCAATATCTTACGATCTGATCGTTTTTTGTACAATTAGGTATGGATATGAGTGTGGAATACAAAAGGGGAGAGTTGTTATCCACAGATTTTCATCCATGTATCTCTTTTGGTTCCCACTGAAGTGTCTAAACATATGGATTTACATTTTACATTTTAGTCATTTAGCAGACGCTCTTATCCAGAGCGACTTACAGTAGTGAATGCATACATTTCATACATTTCTCTCCGTACTGGTCCCCCGTGGGAATCGAACCCACAACCCTGGCGTTGCAAACACCATGCTCTACCAACTGAGCCACACGGGCCTGCCAACATAGTTATAACCTACCTGTCCTCCCCACATAGTTATAACCTACCTGTCCTGCCCACATAGTTATAACCTACCTGTCCTGCCCACATAGTGAGGTGGCAGGTAGCCTAGTGGTTAGAGCATTGGGCCAGTAACCCAAAGGTTGCTAGATCAAATCCCCGAGCTGACAAGGTAAAAATATGTCGTTCTACCCCTGAACAAGGCAGTTAACCCACTGTTCCTAGGCCGTCATTGAAAATAAGAATTTGTTCTTAACTGACTTGCCTAGTTAAATAAAGGTTAAAAAAATGATATAGTAATAACTTACCTGTCCTGCCCACATAGTTATAACCTACCTGTCCTGCCCACATAGTTATAACCTACCTGTCCTGCCCACATAGTTATAACCTACCTGTCCTGCCCACATAGTTATAACCTACCTGTCCTGCCCACATATTACCAAGTCCTTGTTTAGTTTTCATGGACTCTTAATATAAAGTGGGACAACATTTTCAAAGATAATGAAACTTTCACAGACCTCATATTTGTTGGAGAAGGTATAGGGGAGTCAGAGAGTATAGAGCGACAGTATCTCATTATTTCAGAATCATAGTCCTGAACTATTCTTGCTTTCATTTGATTTATTTCTCAATTAGGCTCATAATACAATGCCAAAACACTCAAAACCAAATAGAAGAATGAATTGACTAGAGTGCCGCAAACAGAATCCAATTTCGGAAACTGTCAACGATCATTACCCCGTTTGACTTACAGCCCTACTATAGTGTGCTGAATAAGACAAAGAATATAATGTATTTGCCAATGTCCATAAATGGAATGGATTATTATTTCTAACCTCACTGCTAACTGGACCCCTCCCCTTTTTAGTTATGTAATTATTTTTGCCAATTATTTTATGCTTTGTACCATTAGTCTTATTGTGTAGGTTAACTTCCGTTTGTCTGAATCAACCTACCCCCAGACACACCCATGGACTGACAGACGGATAGATCTTGAGTGCCTTGAAATCTGACAGAGCATGTTTGCTCGCTGCACATTGAGATATGTGTAAATATGAACATGTTTGGCTTCACATTATGCTTTGTATGTCTAATGCAATTTTATTTTTGTTACTATTTCTTATCAGTATGATAATGATAATAATTTGTATTAAAACCTGATTTAAATCAAATTTCTCCTGTCAATGCTAAACAATTTTATATGAATCATAATCGGTGAAGGAGGACAGATTGCAGGAAGATGAATGATACCTAGTCACTGGTAGAGGGAAACCACAGTGAAACTGACAGAAGGCATACTAATCTCTGCATGAAATCATTTTGCACATTTTCACCAAGTTTTATTGACAGCATGCATACAAGTTTGGACAGAGAGCTTCAGACTACTTCACACTGATTTGCTCTGTCAAAATCCAAATGCATGTTGGCTCATAGGTAAGTATCACACACATACAGTCAAAGTGGGCTGTACTCATCTGAGTACTCCCTCCCCTCTTCATCTCTCTGCCCCTGTCCTCTGAGTAGTACTGGGGTGTGTAACTGTGGACGGAGAGGGGGAGGGAGTGGCGTGGACAGGGGAACACAGAGGGACGGGGGAGGTGGGAAGTATTCAGGGTGGGGGAGTGTGTAGCAGTGGGGGCGGGAGAGGGAGTGGGTGAGTGGACGGGCTGATGAGGTTGGGGGTGGCGAAGGGGAGTCATAGTAGGGTGACAGGGGTGAGAGTTCTGGGGATGGTGGGGACATGTGGGGGCGGAGGGCAGTAGTAGGGGGCCGGGGGTAGCAGGGGCTCTATGTCAGGGAATCGAGGGGGGTACAGGCGGGCTTTGCGCCTCCGCTCCATTACAGCCTTCTTGATGTAGTTGTTGAGGGTGGAGACTTCTGACAACATGCAGCAGGTAAAGGCCAGCCATGCCACACTAAGACTGAAAAATAGAGTAGAGAGACAGGAGCAGCAAGGAGGATTGTGTTAATCTGAACCCATGTGTGCAAGCCTACTGTTGCAAACATATTCCATACCCTTTTCTTACTAAAACACAATTGCTTCAAGGCATATGCGTTATTGCAATAATCTATTTGAGATGGACAGAGGTCTTTAACAGGAGCCCAGGCCTCATGAGAGTCCTTGAGATACATTACTGGGTGTCTCTTATTTAAAGGGGAAAATGTAAACACTTAACCACACTTGCTCTTGGTGGCCAAAGAATCAAGAGAGCACACTGAAGATCAGAGAACAAGTAGTGGTACTGTAGTAAACAGTGTGTGTGTGTGTGCGCAGACTCACTAAAAGCCCCAGGAGTAGCCATAGCTGTGTGGTTTGAAGTCCTCTGGACCCATAGAGGCTGTAGTCTGAAACACCTGCATGAACATCATGTGAGCCACCATTCCCAGTCGCCCTAAGAGAATAAAACAGAGATTCAATGGCAGACATTGAAAGCTTTTATGTGGATTCCATCAGAGAGACATTTTTATTTCTCATACAAGCACTGATTTCGCTAATATCTTTATTGAGGAAAGTTTTACTTGCAATGACTGATGTGTGGTTGTCTTACCTACCTTAGTTGGGACACACTGATGGTAAGTTGCTCTGCATAAGAGCTTCTGCTATATCAGGGTTTCCCAAACTCGGTTCTGGCCTGTATAGCAGCCTGTATAGCATCTGCAATTCAACCAAAAGATAGACAACACATACAGTAGAGGCCTAGGGTTTCAAGCTTTGGTTGATTTGAAATCTTCAAGTTAATCATTAACATGTTGGATTCACATCTCCATCTAAACCAAAAATCTAAGTTAAAGAACAGGACTAAATAAATGCATTTAAAGTTTGATTAAATTAGATTTAGTCCTATTCTTTCATTTAGATGGAGACTTGAATCCAACATACAAATTATTAATTTGGAGACAAATTAGCTCTATCAAGTCTTCTCCAGCCCCAGCTTTAGGGTCTTGAGTCCAGTCAAGGCGGGGGGTTGAATATTGTCATAATCGTGTATGTAGGTGGCACGGAAGTCAGGCGCAGGAGAAACCAAATTGGTTAAAATTGAGTATTTAATAATGACAAAACAAACTCCAAAACCAAAGTACAAAATAACATGGGTAAAAATCACCCGTCGCACACAGATACAAAAAAACCACGTAACATAACATCACAAACAATCACCGACAAGGACATGAGGGGAAACAGAGGGTTAAATACACAACATGTAATTAATGGGATAGGAAACAGGTGTGTAGGAAGACAAGACAAAACCAATGGAAAATGAAAACTGATCAATGATGGCTAGAAGACTGGTGACGTCGACCGCCAAGCACCACCCGAGCAAGGAGGGGCATCGACTTCGGTAGAAGTCGTGACAGTACCCCCCCCCCCAACGCGCGGCTCCAGCAGCGCGTCGACACCGGCCTCGGGGACGACCCGGAGGACGAGGTGCAGGGCGATCCGGACGGAGACGATGGAACTCTCGCAGCAGGGAAGGATCTAACAACCCCTCGCCCGACGTCTCGAATCCAGGATGGATCTAACGGAGTACGCCGGGGCCCCCTCAATGTCCAGAGGGGGCGGAGGAACCTCCCACACCTCAGCCTCCTGGAGCGGGCCAGCCACCACCGGCCTGAGGAGACACACATGGAACGAGGGGTTAATGCGGTAATAGGGGGGAGCTTTAACCTATAACATACCTCGTTCACTCTCCTCAGGACTTTAAATGGCCCCACAAACCACGGACCCAGCTTCCGGCAGGGCAGGCGGAGGGGCAGGTTTCTGGTCGAGAGCCAGACCCTGTCCCCCGGCGCGAACACCGGGGCCTCACTGCGGCGACGGTCTGCTCCAACTTTCTGGCGCCGCGCGGCGCGCTGAAGGCGGACATGAGCGGCATCCCAGGTTTCCTCCACGCGCCGGAACCAGTCGTCCACCACAGGAGCCTCGGTCTAACTCTGATGCCAAGGGGCCAGAACCGGCTGATACCCCAACACACACTGAAAGGGAGAGAGGTTAGTGGAGGACTGGCGGAGCGAGTTCTGAGCCATCTCTGCCCAGGGCACAAACTTCGCCCACTTCCCCGGCCGGTCCTGGCAATAAGACCTCAGAAAACTACCCACATCCTGGTTAACTCTCTCCACCTGCCCGTTACTCTCAGGGTGAAAACCCGAGGTAAGGCTGACGGAGACCCCCAGACGTTCCATGAACGCCTTCCAGACCCTAGAAGTGAACTGGGGACCCCGATCAGACACTATATCCTCAGGCACCCCATAGTGCCGAAAGACGTGTGTAAACAGAGCCTCCGCCGTTTGTATGGCCGTAGGGAGACCGGGCAAAGGGAGGAGATGACAGGACTTAGAAAAACGATCCCCAACGACCAGGATCGTGGTGTTACCACAGCGACCACGGCCGTTGTGGAACGGGTAAGGGTTGTAACTTACCCCTGGGTAGGTGTCTAGGAGCCTTGCACTGAGCGCACACTGAGCAGGAGGAAACATAAACCCACCAGTACCTCTCACTAAGACAGCGCATTGTCCGATCAATCCCAGGATGACCAGAGGAGGGTGATGTGTGAGCCCTTTAGATCAATCGGTCGCGGACAGCAGATGGAACATACTGATGCCCAGCTGGACACTCAGGGGGAACTGGCTCTGCACGTGACGTCCGTTCAATGTCCGCGTCCAGCTCCCACACTACCGGTGCCACCAAACAAGAAGCTGGAATTATGGGAGTGGGATCCATGGACCGCTCCTCTGTGTCATACAGCCGGGACAATGCGTCTGCCTTAACATTCTGGGAACCTGGTCTGTAAGAGAGGGTAAACACAAAACGGGTGAAAAACATGGCCCACTTGCCTGGTGAGAATTTAGTCTCCTCGCTTCCCGGATGTACTCCAGATTGCGGTGGTCAGTCCAGATGAGAAAAGGGTGTTTAGCCCCCTCAAGCCAATGTCTCCACACCTTCAAAGCCTTGACAACAGCCAACAGCTCCCGGTCCCCCACATCATAGTTTCGCTCCGCCGTGCTCATCTTCTTAGAAAAGAAGGCACAGGGGCGGAGCTTAGATGGCGTACCCAAACGCTGAGAGAGCACAGCTCCTATCCCAGCCTCAGACGCGTCCACCTCCACTATGAATTGCAAAGACGGATCCGGATGAGCCAACACAGGAACCGAGGTAAACAGAGCCTTCAGTTTCCTAAAAGCCCTGTCCACCCCATCCGACCACTGCAAACGCACCGGACCCCCCTTCAATAGTGAGGTAATTGGAGCAGCTACCTGACCAAAACCCCTGATAAACCTCCGGTAGTAATTGGCAAACCCTAAAAATCGCTGCACCTCCTTCACCATGGTTGGAGTCGGCCAATTACGCACGGCTGCAATGCGGTCACTCTCCATCGCCACTCCTGACATGGATATGCGATACCCTAAGAAGAAGACGGACTGTTGAAAAAAACAGGCATTTCTCAGCCTTGACATACAGGTCATGCTCCAACAGGCGACCAAGTACTCTGCGCACAGGGGCGAAAATCTGATATCAACTTTGGAGGGGACAATTACATGAAATTTTCTCAAGAGCAATTCTTGAGGGGGACACCAAAAGTAGTGCTCTAACACATAGCCTACATTGTAATATGGTAAATGTATATTGAGGAACCAAAGAAATAAGGTGTTTGGGTACCGGTAGTTAGGAGTACGGCAAAACTACACAACTAATCACAACAGCAATACCATTGCCTTTAACAAATCTTAGTTCAGTCACCAGTTTAAGTTGAGAGTGGGGGTATCCATGCCATTTTTAAATTATGTTCCTATTTTACAAGTAAAAAAAATTGAGAACCTTTCATAATGTTGCCAAACAAAGACTCAACAAACTTACCTGAGACTCCCTGTCTCTGCCAGTCTGTCCCTGCATATCTGTCCCCAACTCTGCTGTCTGTGTGCCATCTGTTGCCTGCTCTGCCTAATGACATAATTGTGAAACATTTCCATTAGAATTTCATTTCTTTCTTATGAACATTTTATCAACTAGTCTTTGAGATATTAGGCTACTAGGGTTGTTACTTTGCGTTTTGGTGTACTGAAAAATACTCTGATGTCTGTCTTTTATTTTTCTGCCATTTTTCTACCTGGCTGGCTGGCTACACACACACACAGTGTGTAGGTTATTTACAGTAGGAGATGGGCTTCTATCATCTTATCTTTTATCATTCTATTTGGGCTTCGATCTAAAAGGTAGCTAGCAAATGTGAAACGGATTAAAATGACAAGAGTTGACAGCTGTATGAGTTCACCATTTACACAACATATGCTGCAACCTTTTTTAATTTTAATAGTTTGTTTCATATTGGCTGGCTTCCAACAATAGCTGAATTTGCAAAGCTAGCGAGCACCAATTCCATTTCAGTGGTGTTTGCTATAATCTTTGCTACCCGGGTTAAATAAAGGTGAAATAAAATAAATACATAAAAGTTCCCTTGCGACAATTTAGCTTTTGCAACGAGACCATTAAATATATTTAAGACAATGGTAGAAGAGAGTGTAGTTCTGTTCAGTTTGGACTTCAGTTTATCGCTAACCTTATCACAGGGACTTTGAAGCACTAATTTACATCATCTGCATGCTGATCTTGGAATAAATTGACGATAGCAAAGATTCCATCTTTGACAAGGCCACATAAATGGAATAGGTACTAGCTAGCTTAATAGTTAATATTTGCGCGCTAGCTCTGCATATTCAGCTAGTGTGTGTGCGCGATTGACTGGATTAACCTCACGTCAGTTACGTTCATTGAGTGCCTTTCAGACAGTGGATACGACCCCTCTGTTACCTTGCCAACTAAGGAACTGGCAGTGGATCAAACCATTGTGAGGCAAAGGGTGGGGGGGGGTCGCAATCGTTTGTGGACACGCAATCTTAATCAGCACCATTGCTTTCATTGCGTATTATTAATATTATTTAAATTACATAGTTATGTTTCAGTGATATATTGGGAGGGACAAATCATATTTTTCCCAGGATGGGGGGGTCGTGTCCCCCCCGTCCCCCCCGGGATTTCCGCCCCTGTCTGCGCACCAGGGACACATGCTCAGCGCGTGTAGCGGAGTATATCAAAATGTTATCAATATACACCACTACACCCTGCCCGTGCAGGTCCATGAAAATCTTGTCTACAAAAGATTGGAAGACTGATGGAGCATTCTTAAACCCGTACGGCATGACGAGGTACTCACAATGCCCTGAGGTGGTACTAAATGCTGTCTTCCACTCGTCCCCTCTCGGATACGCACCAAATTGTACACACTCCTGAGATCCAGTTTAGTGAAGAAGCGCGCCCTGTGCATTAACTCAATTGCCGTGGCAATCAGAGGTAGTGGGTAACTGTATCCCACCGTGATTTTATTTAGACCTCGATAATCAATGCACGGGCACAGACCTCCATCCTTCTTCTTCACAAAAAAGAAACTCGAGGAGACGGGGGAAATGGAGGACCTAATGTACCCCTGACGCAGGGATTCGGAGATATATGTCTCCATAGCCACTGTCTTCGATTGCGACAGGGGATACACGTGACTCTTGGGAAGTACAGCGTCCACCATGAGATTTATCGCACAATCCCCCTGTCGATGGGGTGGTAATTGAGTCGCCTTCCTTTTACAGAAGGCGAGAGCCAAATCGACATATTCGCGGGGAACGTGCACGGTGGAGACCTGGTCTGGACTTTCAACCGTAGTAGCAACAACAGAAACCCCTACACACCTACCTGAGCACTCTCGCGACCACCCCGTGAGAGCCCTCTGTTGCCAAGAAAAAGTGGGGTTATGACACGTTAACCAAGGTAGACCCAGCACCACGGGATACACAGGAGTGTCAATAAGGAAAAAAAGACAGTTTTTTTCCTTGTGACCCCCCTGCGTCACCATACTCAAAGGAGCTGTGGCATCCTTGATCAACCCTGACCCTAATGGTCGACTATCTAAGGTGTGAACGGGGAAAGGCACATCCACGGGTACAATGGGGATCTCTAAACTACGAGCAAGAGCATGATCAATGAAATTCCCAGCCGCGCCTGAATCTACTAGCGCCTTATGCTGGGAACGCGGGGGATTTGTATTTTTTTTTTTATCAGGAAAAGTAACAGACACAAATATATGTGCAACAGAGGGCTCTGGATGAGAATGGTGCCTACTCACCTGGGGTGGCGCCAGAGTGCCCTGCCTGTTACCTCGATTCACAGAGGAACCTACCCGGCACCGACCAGCAGTGTGACCTCTGCGGCCACCGATGGTGCACGAGCGGGAACCCCCTCCAGTCTCCCTGTGCACCTTCCCTCCCAGTTCCATGGGAAGAGGAGAGGGGGTGCGGGAGGATGGAACCACCAGACCCCGATCTGGACGTCCGCGAGCAGCCAGCAAGTTGTCCAGCCAGATGGACAGATCCACCAGCTGGTCGAAGGTGCGGGTGGTGTATCTGCAGGCCAGCCCCCGACAGACATCCTCACGCAGACTGCAGCGGTAATGGTCGATCAGGGCCCTGTGATTCCATCCCGTACCGGCTGTCAGGGTCCTGAACTCCAGGGCGAAATCCTGGACGCTCCTCGTCTCCTGCCTCAGATGGTAGAGGCGCTCATCACCGTTCTGCCCTCGGCTGGGTGGTCGAAAACTGCCCGAAAATGGCGGGTGAACTCCTCATAATGGTCCAATGCCGCATCTCCTTCTCCACACACAGCGCTGGCCCATTCCAGGGCTCTCCTGGTGAGGCATGAGACGAGGGTGAAACTCTTCTCCCGGTCAGTTGGAACTGGGTGGACCGTGGCCAGATAAAGTTCTAATTGGAGCAGGAAACCCCGGCAGTTGGCAGGACTTCTGTCGTAACTCTGAGGCAAGGCTAGACTGATGCCACCGGGTTCAGGTTTGCACTGGGCGCTTCGGATAGACCCCGGTTGGGCTGCTGGAGGCGCTGGAGTAAATTCCCTGTATCTCCCAGCGGTCCAGATTCTGGACAACGCGATCCATGGCGGCGCATAGATGGTGTAGCTTCTCCGCATTCTCCTGGATGCGCTCCTCCACCTCTCTGCCCGAGGTATCTTCTCCTGCTGACTTCAATATTTTGGTCGGTGATTCTGTCATAATCGTGTATGTAGATGGCAGGGAAGTCAGGCGCAGGAGAAACCAAATTGGTTAAACTGGAGTATTTAATGACAAAACAAACTCCAAAACCAAAGTACAAAATAACATGGGTAAAAATCACCCGTCGCACACCGATACAAGAAACACACGTAACATAACATCACAAACAATCACCGACAAGGACATGAGGGGAAACAGAGGGTTAAATACACAACATGTAATTAATGGGACAGGAAACAGGTGTGTAGGAAGACAAGACAAAACCAATGGAAAATGAAAAACTGATCAATGATGGCTAGAAGACCGGTGACGCCGAGCACCACCCGAGCAAGGCGAGGCATCGACTTCGGCAGAAGTCGTGACAATAATATAAACCTTTCTCTCTATTTGGTCATAACCCATAATTGAGTCATGCTGTTAGAATCTAAATCCCCCTGAACAGAGCACCGATAATAATCCTCTTTATAGAGTGCAAGAGCTCACACACACACACACACACACTCCACCGTACCTAGACTCTCATTGCGTTTAATCTCACCAGTGATTTTCATTTTGATCCTCACTTCCCATTGTTACATTACTGTGTGACTGCAACTGCCCCACTTTGAACCCACTATATGCAACTCTTGTGAACAATCCTAGAGTTATTAAAGTTCCAACCATCCATTTTCATCCCCCAAAGTCTCACCCCAGGCATCAGTGTAGATGTCCTCCTCACAGCTCATCCACATGCCTGCATGGAAGGCAGGGAAGACGAAGCGGTCGTCCCCCGTCTCCCAGGAGAACTGGATGGAGGTGGAGTTATGCGAGACCCCGGGCACAGGTATGCATTTGGTCAGTTTGTTGGCCGAGCAGAGGGACTTGGGGACCTTCTGACTGCCCTCACACCAGTAGGACGACAAGAGGGCCATGGCCCTCAGGACCAGAGACACTAGCGTCTGGAAGAAGGTGAGCTTGGGGGACCGCACCCTGGACAGAAACGACATGATGAAGGGAGAGAGAGGGAACCTGGGGTGGGAGGAGGTGTTGGAGAGGGGGAGAAGAGAGGAAGAACGAGAGAAGTTGTATTTTTAACAGCTGGTCAAACACTCCCTCAGTCTATACTATATAATGACAAAGGGAGACGGGGCCACTTCAGACACAGAGACTCTGTCAGAGAGTGACAGGAAGAGAGACATGTGACAGGAATCAGATATGGACGTTGACAAAGGCTGCACTGAGAGGCTCGACTCCAGCTCTCTTTTAAACAGCATTAAGATAGTTGAGAGATATGGAAAAGGAAAAGATAAAGTATTCAGAGGAATTGCCAACACAACTGAAAGAAAACAATCTAATCCCCCAATGTCTTTCCTTGCCTGGACTGTGTGATTGTGTTCTCTGTAGCCGATATGAGCGAGATTTTTAAACAGGTCAACATTCACAAAACCCCCCACCCACGTTATTTTGACCTCCACACATAATTGGAAGAGGAAGTATAAACTCTAACATAGCCTATTAGCTACAAAGGTAACTCCAAACACATTTTCTTTTTTTTCAATTTAAAGTTTTATTAAGTTTTCTTGTTTTTCAATCAACCAACAAAACACATTCCACATTCACAGATGTGACAGACTTAAAAAAAAATATATAATAATAATATATATATATATATATACAAATAATAATAATAATAAATATATATACACACACACACACACACACACACACACACACACACACACACAAAGAATAATTATTACAAAAGTAAATATATATATATAAAACTTGCAGCAGCACTATCAAGGTTCTTATTAGCTATTTCCAGCCTTAGCTGAGACGACGAGCAAATAATTCGTTTTTAGATTTTACAGCACCTTACACAACATGTATCTGCTCATTTTCCTAATCACCCCATTCACTCTGTCCAATTTGAAATATAGTTGAGTAGTGGAGACCAGAGTCTATCAAACTTGGGCTGTCTCTTGCGGAGGTCATAAGTGAGCTTTTCAAGAGGGAGAAAGTCAACAATCTGGTCAATCCACATTTTAAATGTAGGAGAAGTATTAGAGGCCCACAATAGAAGAATACATTTCTTAGCAAAGTATGTAATAGTCATAAACAAATTTTCTCTGTCAGGATCAAGAACAGAGTCCTGCTGGGCATTAAGAAGATTGATACACGGGGTAATATCAAACTGTACATCTAGTATTTTCTGTGCAGCAGTATGTATAGATTGCCAAAATCTGGCAATCTCTCTACAGCTCCAAAATACATGCATATAGGTTCCACCTTCAGAGGTACATCTTTTACAGTTAGGAGAAATGTCTGTTTTCATTCTATGGAGTCTCATTGGAGTGTAATAAAATTTGTACAAAAATGTGTAATTAGATTCTTTCATTTTAACATTAGTAGAGAAGCAGTATACCCTGTCGCAAACCTCCGCCCATAACTCATCACTGATAGTCAGACCAAGGTCCTTTTCGCAGATTATTTTCTAAGGAGTAAAGGAGGAGCCTCCGTTCTCAGGAGTCTATAGATATAAGATATTTTGCCTTTAATGGATTGTGCTTTGACAAGAAGGGTTTCAACTTCATTCAGCTGAGCTCTAAACCTCCTCTTGGAAGTACAGACATTTCACCATTTTATTACGTTTGCAATTACGTTTGCAATCGCAACGAATAATCTGCTCAGACCCCAACCAAGGAGCATCAAAAGTCGTGCTACAAATTCTCAGACAACCCAAAGATTCCTTGATGCCCTTCCAGACTCCCTCTGCCTACCCAAGGACATCAGAGGACAAAAATCAGTTAACCACCTAACTGAGGAACTCAATTTAACTTTGCGCAATACCCTAGATGCAGTTGCACCCCTAAAAACTAAAAACATTTGTCATAAGAAACTAGCTCCCTGGTATACAGAAAATACACGAGCTCTGAAGCAAGCTTCCAGAAAATTGGAACGGAAATGGCGCCACACCAAACTGGAAGTCTTCCGACTAGCTTGGAAAGACATTACCGTGCAGTATCGAAGAGCCCTCACTGCTGCTCGATCATCCTATTTTTCCAACTTAATTGAGGAAAATAAGACAATCCGAAATTTATTTTTGATACTGTCGCAAAGCTAACTAAAAAGCAGCATTCCCCAAGAGAGGATGGCTTTGACTTCAGCAGTAATAAATTCATGAACTTCTTTGAGGAAAAGATCATGATCATTAGAAAGCAAATTACGGACTCCTCTTTAAATCTGCGTATTCCTCCAAAGCTCTGTTGTCCTGAGTCTGCACAACTCTGCCAGGACCTAGGATCAAGGGAGACAATCAAGTGTTTTAGTACTATATCTCTTGACACAATGATGAAAATAATCATGGCCTCTAAAGCTTCAAGCTGCATACTGGACCCTATTCCAACTAACCTACTGAAAGAGCTGCTTCCTGTGCTTGGCCCTCCTATGTTGAACATAATAAACGGTTCTCTATCCACCGGATGTGTACCAAACTCACTAAAAGTGGCAGTAATAAAGCCTCTCTTGAAAAAGTCAAACCTTGACCCAAAACTATCGGCCTATATCTAATCTTCCATTCCTCTCAAAAAAAATTGAAAAAGCTGTTGCGCAGCAACTGACTGCCTTCCCGAAGACAAACAATGTATACGAAACGCTTCAGTCTGGTTATAGACCCCATCATAGCACTGAGACTGCACTTGTGAAGGTGGTAAATTACATTTTAATGATGTCAGACTGAGGCTCCGCATCTGTCCTCGTGCTCCTAGATCTTACTGCTGCTTTTGATACCATCGATCACCACATTCTTTTGGAGAGATTGGAAACCCAAATTGGTCTACACAGACAAGTTCTGGCCTGGTTTAGATCTTATCTGTCGGAAAGATATCAGTTTGTCTCTGTGAATGGTTTGTCCTCTGACAAATCAACTGTAAATTTCGGTGTTCCTCAAGGTTCCGTTTTAGGACCACTATTGTTTTCACTATATATTTTACCTCTTGGGGATGTCATTCAAAAACATAATGTTAAATTTCACTGCTATGCGGATGACACACAGCTGTACATTTCAATGAAACATGGTGAAGCCCAAAAATTGCCCTCGCTAGAAGCCTGTGTTTCAGACATAAGGAAGTGGATGGCTGCAAACTTTCTACTTTTAAACTCGGACAAAACAGAGATGCTTGTTCTAAGTCCTAAGAAACAAAGAGATCTTCTGTTAAATCTGACAATTAATCTTGATGGTTGTTCAGTCATCTCAAATAAAACTGTGAAGGACCTCGGCATTACTCTGGACCCTGATCTCTCTTTTGAAGAACATATCAAGACTGTTTCAAGGGCAGCTTTTTTCCATCTACGTAACATTGCAAAAATCAGAAACTTTCTGTCCACAAATGATGCAGAAAAATTTATCCGTGCTTTTGTTACTTCTAGGTTGGACTACTGCAATGCTCTACTTTCCGGCTACCCGGATAAAGCACTAAATAAACTTCAGTTAGTGCTAAATACAGCTGCTAGAATCCTGACTAGAACCAAAAAATGTGATCATATTACTCCAGTGTTAGCCTCCCTACACTGGCTTCCTGTTAAGGCAAGGGCTGATTTCAAGGTTTTACTGCCAACCTACAAAGCATTACATGGGCTTGCTCCTACCTATCTTTCCGATTTGGTGCTGCCGTACATACCTACACGTACGCTACGGTCACAAGACGCAGGCCTCCTAATTGTCCATAGAATTTCTAAGCAAACAGCTGGAGGCAGGGCTTTCTCCTATAGAGCTCCATCTTTATGGAATAGTCTGCCTACCCATGTGAGAGATGCAGACTCGGTCTCAACCTTTAAGTCTTTACTGAAGACTCATCTCTTCAGTGGGTCCTATGATTGAGTGTAGTCTGGCCCAGGAGTGTGAAGGTGAATGGTAAGGCTCTGGAGCAACGAACCGCCCTTGCTGTCTCTGCCTGGCCGGTTCCCCTCTCTCCACTGGGATTCTCTGCCTCTAACCCTATTACAGGGGCTGAGTCACTGGCTTATTGGTGTTCTTCCATGCCGTACCTAGGAGGGGTGCGTCACTTGAGTGGGTTGAGTCACTGACGTGGTCTTCCTGTCTGGGTTGGCGCCCCCCCTTGGGTTGTGCCGTGGCGGAGATCTTTGTGGGCTATACTCGGCCTTGTCTCAGGATGGTAAGTTGGTGGTTGAAGATATCCCTCTAGTGGTGTGGGGGCTGTGCTTTGGCAAAGGTTGGGGTTATATCCTTCCTGTTTGGCCCTGTCCGGGGGTATCGTCGGATGGAGCCACAGTGTCTCCTGACCCCTCCTGTCTCAGCCTCCAGTATTTATGCTGCAGTAGTTTATGTGTTGGGGGGCTAGGGTCAGTCTGTTATATCTGGAGTATTTCTCCTGTCTTATCCGGTGTCCTGTGTGAATTTAAGTATGCTCTCTCTAATTCTCTCTTTCTCTCTTTCTCTCTCTCGGAGGACTTGAGCCCTATGACCATGCCTCAGGACTACCTGACATGATGACTCCTTGCTGTCCCCAGGTTCCTGGCCGTGCTGCTGCTCCAGTTTCAACTGTTCTGCCTGCGGCTATGGAACCCTGACCTGTTCACCAGACGTGCTACCTGTCCCAGACCTGCTGTTTTCAACTCTCTAGAGACAGCAGGAGCGGTAGAGATACTCTCAATGATCGGCTATGAAAAGCCAACTGACATTTACTCTTGAGGTGCTGACTTGTTACACCCTCGACAACTGTGAATATTATTATTTGACCATGCTGGTCATTTATGAACATTTGAACATCTTGGCCATGTTCTGTTATAATCTCCACCCAGCACAGCCAGAAGAGGACTGGCCACCCCTCATAGCCTGGTTCCTCTCTAGGTTTCTTCCTAGGTTTTGGCCTTTCTAGGGAGTTTTTCCTAGCCACCGTGCTTCTACACCTGCATTGCTTGATGTTTGGGGTTTTAGGCTGGGTTTCTGTACAGCACTTTGAAATGTATCAGCTGATGTAAGAATGGCTATATAAATACATTTGATTTGATTTGATTAAATGAGGAAATTACATGTCTAATTTGAAGATTTTTTTAAAAATGGGATCTTGGCGCATTGAATTCACTGCAGAGCTCTTGAAAGGATTTCAGTGTAGTGGTTGTCTAATGAAATAGGTCTGAAAAGGTCCTGATTCCTAGAGTATGCCAAAGGTTAAAGTTGGCATCCCTCAGGGCTTTTGGAAAGTCTGGGTTGCCTACTATAGGCGAGTGAGAACATATTTGGGAGGAAATGCCCAGGTATTTCTTACAGTCCCTCCACGCTAGTAGGGTGCTGTAAATCACAAAGGTTTTGGCTATGTTGCCCACTTCACTAAAGTTATTAATGAATATAATTGAGCTTAGGGGCAATGAACCACAGGATTGGGCTTCTATCTGAATCCACGTTGACTCTTGTCTGTTTGTGATCCATGTTAGCATGTTGCGGATTTGGGCAGACCAGTAGTACAATTGAAGGGAGGAAAGGGCAAGACCACCCTTAGATTCAGGTTTCGATAGAGTGGAGAACTTGATCCTAGGTTTTTTATTGCCCCATATAAATTTAGTGATGCTTTGGTTAGTTGTTTTGAAAAAGGAAACTGGGAGATAGCATGGGAGCATCTGAAATAAATAGTTCAGTCCAGGGAGGACGTTCATACAGATGACATTAATTCTTCCTACTAAGCTAATTGGGAGGGAGATCCAGGTTTGGAGATCGTTCTTGATTCGATCCATGGGAGATCAATTTCCTTGAAAAGGCTATTCAGATCTGGTGTGTCTTCATAGAGCTGGTGAGTGTAATATTGAGAGGGCAGACAGTGGATTTGTTAAAATGTATCTTATAATCTGAAAACTTGCCATACTGAGCAATTGTGTCTAAAATGGGAGGGATTTCTCAGGGTTGGATATGTAGAGCAAGACATCATCCGCGTAGAGCGAAATCTTGTGCTGCAGGCCGCCTGCAGAAACACCCATAATACTTGGATTGCTCCTTATCAACTCTGCCAGAGGCTCCGCCCCCAACAAGTAGAGCAGGGGGGACATCGAGCACCCTTGTCTTGTGCCCCGTCCCAAAGGGAATCTGTCAGAGTTCAGTCCGTTAGTAGTCACCACAGCATTTGGATGAGAGTATAGAGATTTGATCCATTTAATAAAGTTTGGGCCCATATTGAACTTTTCTAAGACTGAGAACAGAAAGCTCCACTCCATCCTGTCAAACGCCTTCTCAGCATGCAGTGAAGCCAGCAGGACAGGGGTCTTCTGTGCGTTTACTTGATCAATAATATCAAAAAGACAGCGAATGTTATCAGAAGAGTATCTGTTTCTAATAAATCCAGTTTGGTCCGCTTTTATTATTTTGGGAAGAAGAGTGTTTAGTCTTTTGGCGAGCAATTTGGCAATTATTTTGTAGTCGAAATCCAACAAGCTTATGGGCCGGAAGGATGTTAAAATAATTTTATATCTTGATGATAATAATCAATACGCCTTGACTAATGCCCAAGGTTTGTAAGACAATGGGTTAAATAATTAGGCAAGGACTCAGCTTTCTGCAAAAGGTTCATTCAGCTTTATTCAGAGAACGTTCTGAGGTCAAGATAACAAAACAGTCATTATATAGTTTCTTGCTTACTTACGCACTTGCATTTACACACAAACTGTTGGTGAACTGCATCCCCCTTTGACTTCCCACACTGTTTATCACTATCCAGCTCAGCCTGTTCCTTTCCCTCAAGGTTAGGAACCCCTTGAAGTTTCTGCTCCCTTTACCATCTGGCCCCTGCCCTCTTGGGCCCACTAAACACACACACACACATTTCTCCCCCTCCAGCCTCTACTAGACTTTCTGGGACTAATCGATCATTACATTGATTATTCATTAAGCATGCTACATGACTTATAATTCATAATGATTTATTGATTCATTTACCTTTATTAGATAATTTTCTTATCAAAGGACGAGCAGGATAGAGGGTCCTTGTCTTTTTTGAGCAACACTGTAATGCGAGCTGTGTGCATTGAGTCTGGGAGAACTCAGTTTTTGCAAAGATCCTCCAGCATTGGCATGAAAATAGGGCTAAGCTGGGGCCAAAAAGCTTTATAGAACTCTCTGTGGAATCCATCTGGACCTGGGGACTTATTAGGTGGCATGGAGGTAATTGCCTCCAGGACCTCCTCAGGAGTGAAGGGGGAGTTGAGATCTTCTTGGTCGGTCTCTGATAATTTAGGTAGTGAGAGTCCCTCTAGGAAGGAGTGGAGTTCTGCCTATGTGTGTTTTCTCTCAGAGGTATATAGTTTGCAGTAAAAATCATGAAAAGCTAAATGTATATTTTTGGGGTCATATGTGACCTCGTCCTCTGCTGTTCGGATAGCTATGATTGTACGCTCTGACTGCTCTTTTTTTAATTGGTAAGCAAGCAATCTACTCGGCCTATTGCTATACTCATGGTATTTCTGTTTAGTAAAGAAAACTTTTTTTTAATCAACCGAGTATAGTCCAAATTCAGTTTGGCTTTTGCTGCTTTAAGTTGACTCCAGGAGGTGCTGTCTGGGGATTGTTTATGTACTTTTTCACAGCGTTCCTGCTCCCTCTGAAGATCTAGCCTGTGTGCTTCCATTGCTTTTTTCTTAGAGGAAGCATATGCAATTAGATGACCTCTTAGTATGGCTCCCGCAGCGTCGCACATTGTGGCCAGAGAAACAGGAGAGTCTTTGTTGTCTTGTTTGTAGTTGTCTATCCATGTAGTTACCAATGTATGGAACGCTTCGTTTGATAACATGGAGGTGTTGAATTTCCAGCTCTTTGACCTCGGGATGTTTTTGCAGAGGTCAAAGCGGAGGTGGACAAAGGCGTGATCTGAAAGTGCTATTGGTCCGATGGTACACGTGGCTGAATTTATGAAAATCTTTGGGATAAAAATGTAATCTATACGGGAGTTGGTGTTATGGACATTAGAGTAGTATGTATAGTCCATAGATGAGCTATTAGTCTCTCTCCAGATATCTATCAGTCCCATCTCTTTAGTAAGAGAGTTCAACATCTTTGCAGATCTAGGATTTGTGGTGGGGACTTGAGATGATTTGTCTAGGGTTTGGTACAATTAAAATCTCCGGCCACCACGCCAAAGGAAACATAATGCTCATTGAACATATCATTTTTGACATGAAAGCAGGAATGTCTGTGTTAGGGGCGTATATGTTTAAGATAGTAATTGGTTGCCCATACAATGACCCAGTTATCAAATAAATCTCCCCTCCGGATCAGATGTGTTTTTGTCAATTATGAATGGAACATTCTTATGGCTAAGTATGGCTGTACCTCTACTGTTTGATTTGAAAGATGAGAAATACACCTGTCCCACCCAAGCTCTGCGGAGTTTGGCATGTTCGGCATCACAGAGGTGTGTCTCTTGTAATAGTGCAATGTCTGCTTTTTCCTTTTTTAGAGCACATAGTGTCTTTTTCCGTTTTATTGCATGACCTAGACCATGGCAGTTCCATGTCAATAGATTTAAGGTACTAGTCATTGTCATCGAACAGTAATCGAACTTTAGTGCAAGTCATCTCTGGGTAAAGGTGGATAATAGTTACAGCTGCGTTCACATAAAATGTACATAAAATAACAATCTCTGAACACCCCAGCCGAGTTCCCAAACAACTCGACATATCCTGTTGGATCTATTACCCCCCCGCTCAGTCTCAATTCTGTGTTCCGAAAAAATAATAAAAAATAAAAAATAATTTAAAAAAACGGGAACAGTTAGCAACGCACAACGTCTCCCCCTCCCCACCAAAGAAATGCGTCATCCTCTCCTCTCCGCCCCACATTGAGTAAATGACAACGTAGCCCCCGTCCAGACCACATTAAAAGAGGGAGAACATAAAATCAATAGTCCAGCCTACATATACCTCCCCCAATGGACATAGGGAACCACAAGTAATAATAGCAACAACAGAAAAAGGGAAATAAAAGTAGGCTGAAACGTTAGTAGGCCTAGGTTAGGCTATATAGCCTATCCCTCTCAGCTAAAGGAAAATAAATCTAGATTAGTCGGCTATAATGACATTTAGCGGGGCGGGTGGGTTTTTGGATGTTGTCTATATGTTGTCTTACCTCCTTTAGTAATAACAGTAATCACATTTAGTCATTGGTCCATTTCTCATTGACCAGGATTGTCTTTTCAAAAAAGGTTTTACCTCTTCGGGAGTTTTGAAGTGTCGCAGGGCTCTTTGGTGAAAAATCCTGAGCTCGTTTGGTTTTTGAATCCCCTAAAGATGCCTCGGTCAATGGAGTATTTCTTCACCTCGTCAAACTCTCAGCACTTTCGGCGTATTCCAGCTGACAGGTCCTGGTGTAAAGTGAGTTTGGCATTTCCCACTGTAATGGTATTGATTTTCGCCGCTTGTAGGACTCGTTCCTTGTCGGTGAATCTCAGGAAACGTATGGTGATTGGGCGCGGTGGTTGTCTGGCTGCTGGTGGGGGCCTCAGTGCTCGGTGAGCTCTCTCCAGTTCTATGGGCCTGTCGGTGGACAGGTGGAGCCACTCGGGAAGTTTGTCTTGCAGGTAGCAGATCAGTGGCATATTTCCCTCTTCTTTTTCACCCAGATTTAATAGAACACAATTATTCCCCCTGTTTTCCAGGTCCTCTGTTTTCTCCTCCAGATCCTCTATTTTCTTTTTAGCATATGCTATTGTTTCCATGGCATCTGTCAATAAGTTTTCCATGGATAGGATTCGCCCCTCTGCCTCGTCCAGGCGCCCCGCATTTATGGTTATCTTGTTGTTGATGTCAGGCAAAGCATTTTCCAGGATTGTCACCTTGCCCCCCATCGCACTGAGCTGAGAGTTAATGGCATCTAATTTAATGTTGAGTTCTGTACGTTGGGATCTCAGCCCAGAAAGGATGTCTTCGACAGGGTGCGAGGTTGGCATTCGTTGGGCCTCGGGGGGAATGGGTCCTCTTGCTCCTGGCTAATGGCGCTAGCTTTTTCTGAAGCTAGCTGCTTCTTGGAGGCTTTTTCCGTCGCTAGTGCTCGAGTCCGGGTAAAAATGTCACCTGTAATGTCGACTTTTGTAGCCGCCATGACTTTTTGACTAAAGCTAAAGGAGTTTAAACTTGAAGTGGAGGTAAGATTAGGAATTGGAAACTACTTGTGCGGAACTCTTAGTTCATGCGGCCATCTCGTTCAAGTGTCACGTGATCCCCCAAACACATTTTCAATAAGAGTAGCTGTTTAAACAAAGGTTAGCCATGTGTTGGCAAACATTTATGTCCAAGTCAAGAAAGCTTACCAGCAGCCAGCAGCACTTTTCCCACATTTTGTTACATTACAGCCTTATTCTAAAATGCAGGTAGCCTAGTGGTTAGAGCATTGGGCCAGTAACCAAAAGGTTGCTGGATCGAATTCCCAAGTTGACAAGGTAAAAATCTGTCGTTCTGCCCCTGAACAAGGCAGTTAACCCACTGTTCTCCGGCCGGCCGTCATTTGAAATAATCATTTGTTTTTAACTGACTTGCCTAGTTAAATAAAGACAAAATTAAAGACAGAAATACCCCATAATGACAATGCAACAACAGGTTTGCAAATTTATAAAACATAAAAAACAGAAATACCTTATTAGTATTTAGACCCTTTGCTATGAGACTCGAAATTGAGCTCAGGTGATGATTTGGAAAGGCACACACCTGTCTACAGTATATAAGGTCCCACAGTTGACAGTGCATGTAGGAGCAGAAACCAAGCCATGAGGTCGAAGGAATTGTCCGTAGTGAGCCGAGACAGGATTCTGTCGAGGCACAGATCTGGGGAAGGGTACCAAAAAATGTCTGCAGCATTGAAGGTTCCCAAGAATAAAGTGGCCTCCAACATTCTTAAATGGAAGAAAGTTTGGAACCACCAAGACTCTTACTAGAGCTGACCGCTCGGCCAAACTGAGCAATCGGGGGAGAAGGGCCTTGGTCAGGGAGGTGACCAAGAACCCGATGGTCACTCAGAGAGCTCCAGAGTTCCTCTGTGGAGATGGGAGAACCTTCCAGAAGGACAACCATCTCTGCAGCCCTCCACCAATCAGGCCTTTATGGTAGTGGCCAGATGGAAGCCACTCCTCAGTAAAAAGGCACATGACAGCGTACTTGGAGTTTGCCAAAAGGCACCTAAAGGACTCTCAGACCCTGAGAAGCAAGATTCTCTGGTCTGATGAAACCAAGATTGAACTCTTTGGCCTGAATGCCAAGCGTCATGTCTGGAGGAAACCTGGCACCATCTCTTCGGTAAAGTATGGTGGTAGCATGTCCTTGAGTGGCCCAGCCAGAGCCCGGACTTGAACCCGATCGAATATCTCTGGAGAGACTTCAATATAGCTGTGCAGCAACACTCCCCATCCAACCTGACAGCTTGAGAGGATCTGTAGAGAAGAATGGGAGAAACTCCCAATACAGGTGTGCCAAGCTTGTAGCGTCATATCCAAGAAGATTCAAGGCTGTAATTGCTGGCAAAGGTGCTTCAACAAAGTACTGAGTAAAGAGTCTGAATACTTACGTAAATGTATATTTGGGTTTTTACCCCTGTGCAAGAGGGCAGGTATAGTTTGAGATGGATTACATCCCTATTTATATAACTGAATGACAAAAAATGGGAGAATACAAATCGAAATGGTAGGAAGACCAGCAGGAGTAAAAAATGTCAGCAATTACAGAAAATAGCTTATCTGTGAATCCTATAGAACAAATAATGGCTCAAATGTTCAGAAGCATTGACGACAGACAGTAAGGATCATTTGAAAGAGAAAAAGGATCCACTTTCTTCAACCTGTCTTATTTCCTCTTTATCTTCAGTACTTCATGTACTGAGTGTGGATTGTGGTAGTATTTAATGGACTCCTATTCCTCTTCCCATCGCCTCTCTCTCGTGTCTTCCTCTCCATCAGATAGCATGTCAGTGATTCAGGGTGTTGACCCTCACAGTAACCTCTGGAGTGTGTGGCTGTCACTCTTCATGTTACCACTTGGTCAGTAAGTCAGTGTGCTCAACCAAGCCTTAAGCTCCCCTCTTCTTTAATCTATTGATACAACTCTAAATCCACAGTGGACAACTCCATTCAATCTGTTCTCATTTTCATCCATTTCATCTACTCTTTTACCCCTCTTGTCTTCCCGCTTTCTCTCAAACTGGCCACACTCTCCTAATACCACCAGTTTGAATATAGTGTACCAGATATAGTTTACTAGCATCACCGCCTGAACTCCAATCTAGCGACTTTCTAAGTAAAATGTATGACTTCACATTACTTGAATGCCTTCCCTGTAGCTCAGTTGGTAGAGCATGGTGTTTGCAACACCAGGGTTGTGGGTTCAATTCCCACGGGGGGCCAGCACAGAAAAAAAAAAAATGTATGAGTTGTATGAAATGTATGCATTCACTACTGTAAGTCGCTCTGGATAAGAGCGTCTGCTAAATGACTAAAATGTAAAATGTAAAATGTTGAACATTAATTACACTGTATGATGTATTTCATCTCACAAATAAGAAACTCCTGGACAAATTCTATTCCCACAGACATGTTCCTGGTAGTTAGTCGCTGAGAGACTTTCCATAGAACTTTACCAGAATGGTAAATCTCCCATCTGTTTTTCCTCAGAACATCCTGAATAAATATAATCTTTTTACTATTTTATTTATTGGAAGGTCTTGATTCAATCCGTAGTGCTGAAGATCCACGCTGTAGCGAAATTGAAATGTAAAGGCCCAGCGCAATCAACATTCTGTTTTGCCTGTGTCTTATATCATATGGTACAACAGCTGTAAAGGCGTGAAAAAATGTGATCTGTGTTAGTTTCTGGTTGGAAATACACTGAACAAAAAATATAAACACAACATGCAACAATTTCAAAGATGTTACATAGTTACAGTTCATATAAAGAAATTAGTCAACTTAAATAAACTCTAATCTATAGCTGTCACATTTGTTTTTATTTTATTTCACCTTTACTTAACCAGGTAGGCCAGTTGAGAACAAGTTCTCATTTACAACTGCGACCTGGCCAAGATAAAGCAAAGCAGTGCGACACAAACAACCGAGTTACACATGGAATAAACAAACATACAGTCAATAACACAATAGAAAAGTCTATATACAATGTGTGCACATGACTGGGGCGTGGATCAGAAAAACAGTCAGTAACTGGTTTGACCACCATTTGCCTCATACAACGCGACACATTTCCTTCAAATAGATTTGATCAGGCTGTTGATTGTGACTTGTGGAATGTTGTCTCACTCCTCTTCAATGGCTGTGCAAAGTTGCTGGATATTGGCGGGAACTGGAACACGCTGTCGTACATGTCGATCCAGAGCATCCCAAACATGCTCAATGGGTGATATGTCTGGTGAGCATGCAGGCCATCGAAGAACTGGGACATTTTCAGCTTCCAGGAATTGCGTACAGATCCTTGTGACATGGGGCCGTGCACTATAATGCTGAAACATGAGGTGATGGCGGTGGATGAATGGCACAACAATGAACCTCAGGATCTCATCACGGTATCTCTGCATTCAAATTGCCATCAATAAAATGCAATTGTGTTCATTGTCCGTAGCTTATGCCTTCCCATACCATAACCCCATCGCCACCATGGATCACTCTGTTCACAACTTTGACATTAGCAAACCGCTCGCCCACACAACACCATACACGCCGTCTGCCCGATAGAGTTTAAACCGGGATTCATTCATGAAGAACACACTTCTTTAGTGTGCCAATGGCCATCGAAGGTCAGCATTTGCCCACTGAAGTCAGTTACGATGCAGAACTACAGTCAAGACCCTGATGAGAACGACGAGCACGCAGATGAGCTTCCCTGAGACGGTTTCTGACAATTTGGGCAGGTTATTGGTGGCTGGTCTCAGACGATCCCACAGGTGAAGCCAGATGTGGAGGTCCTGGGCTGGCGTGGTTACACATGGTCTGTGGTTGTGAGGCTGGTTGGACGTACTGCCAAATTCTCTAAAACGACATTGGAGGCGTCTTATGGTAGAGAAATGAACACAAAATTGTATGGCAACAGCTCTGGTGGACATTCCTGCAGTCTGCATTCCAATTGCACACTCCCTTATGACATCTCGGGCAATGTGTTGTATGATAAAACTGCACATTTTAGAGTGGCATTTTGTTCCCAGCACCAGGTGCACCTGTGTAATGATCCTGCTCTTAAATATCTTGGCAAAGGAGAAATGCTAACAGGGATGTATTTAAATTATATATATCTCTTTATTTAACTAGGCAATTCAGTTAAGAACAAATTCTTATTTACAATGACGGCCTACCCCGGCCAAATCATATCCAAGACAACGCTGGGCCAATTGCGCACCGCCCTATGGGACTTCCAATCACAGCCGTTTGTGATACAGCCTGAAATCGAACCAGGGTCTGTAGTGACACCTCTAGCACTGAGATGCAGTGCCTTAGACTGCTGCACCACTCGGGAGCCCCGTAAACATGTTGTCCCAAACATTTCAGAGAAATAAGCTTTTTGTGCTTATGTAAAATTTCTGGCTGCATTGGGCTTTTAAAAAACTTAATTTCCGTTTGAGCTGACATATGCAGTGTTCACCGTGAATGCAGTCTCCGTGAACACAGGAACATTGCCTTTAAATTTCAATCATGCTGTAGTGCGGATCTTCAGCGCAACGGATTGAATCGAGCCCTTGGGGTTTTCAGGAAAGTGGTGAGCTGGCTCCAACCACAAGGAGCTCTTCATCGACATTAAGGAAAAAACTGAACTACACAACACACATCCATGATGAAACATACAGTACAGTACTCAAAACACCATGATGTCAAAACACATACTAGCATCCCTACTGAATTTCAAGGAGACATGCAGAGGGACAGACACTCATAACTCAAAAAGGTGTTACTGCTAAGACAATATGGCGACCATGCTTCAACCAAAACGTAGTGCACAATTCTCAGCACATTTCTGACATTTGGTTTCTGAATGACATTTGTGACTGAACGCATCACTCACACTTGGGTCTGATATGTGGAGCCAGATTTAATCCTCACTTGAATATACAGTGAACCTGAGGCTCACTGTCAGCAGTACACAATTTAAGACACAGCAGGAGTGAGAAGAGTGTGTGCGTGTGAGAGAGAAATACTGAGAAGAAAAGGAATGACAGAATGAAAGGAGAGTCTATTGGGCTGAGAGAACCCAGAAAGGATCTTCCTCTCCAATAAAAACAAATTAAGTTTGAATTAAAAAAATGAATGGCTTAAAGGGACAACAGTACAATGTGAAATATTCAAAAGGATAGCATTCTTTGAAGCAGTTAGTAAGTGTATTCATAGTTCATATACATATTGACAGGTTTCTAATACAGCATGTTTTCAATATCATACTTGTTTTCTTTCAGTTCAACATTTTTTTTTACAAGTACAATAATAAAAAAATGATAGACAACACCACGTACGACTCACTTTTTTAGTTTATGGCAACGCTTCTTTTGAATGCATTTAGCATATCTTGATCCATATCTTAAGTGTCATTGAGAAATTAACCTATTAAAGTACTTAGGATATACTGACTCCTTGTTCCACAGTAAAGGTGGGGACTCCCAGTCCCAGTCATTCCAAAAACCCTCTAGATTCCAAAAGGTTTTGGTAATGCTCGTTAGAATTTTGTCAGCCAAATGTGACTTTCTTTTCACATAAAACCCCACCCATATACTGAACAGGGTCCACCACAACGAAAACACTTGGTTTACCTGTCAAGTGACGTCTTCTCCCAATCCACATGGTCAAAGATGGCAGGCATGCATTAGTCAATATTGTGATCTCCTCCTGTCAGGGTTCAATTGTTCTCTCAGCACATTATTAATATTTTGTTTGAAAAATAAGATCATGTCCATTCGATTTTCATGAATACTATCTGTACCGTAAAAACCCCAAGGATGAAAAATAAGAACACTTTTCAAAGGACCAAAAATGGACACTCAAATCCACATTTTCACACACATTCACTCTTATACATACGCACTTTGAAAGGCAACAAATGTCCATTCTCCAAGGCAATAATGTCTTTGTGGCAACTCGGCCTTGACATTCCAAATGATGTCATTCTGGCACCTCCCTCTCCAGGAATGATAAAATATCCGATGTTTGATAAATGTTGACAAAATATAAATGGAGATACATCCATTTCAGTAAATACTGATGCAGATACAAAATAATAATGATAACTAAAATAATGATTATGAAGGTTATGATAAAATACTACATGAAGTAGATACATTGCCTCTCCTTTCAACTATAATGTCAACTTTTCACCCCAACGCTCTCTTATAGTCCTCTGGGTGGGTTGTTCCCAATACTCTGATTCATAACATTTGGACAAAAAAACATGATCGATAAAATGACTAGAGCCATGATGGAAAGAAGAGTTTGAAGGTATTTCCAGAAATGCAAAGTTTGCCTAGAGAGGCTGTTTGTTTCTTTTAAGAGGAAGTTCCTTTCTGTTCCGTCACTCGCAATGTCTCGTTCTGTCCCACCTTGGTCTTCCTTTTTAGTCTTCCTCAGCGTTGCTTTGATCGTTTTTTTCTTTTTAAAGTAAGGAGTTTTTTAAAGTTAATTCCTGTTCAGAAATTTTACAATCCTCTTTTTTCTCCGTCATCATAGTCCATCCGTCAAAAGATGCACGTCCCATCCTGTTTAGGGCTGTTTGTTTCACTGACAATCCTCATCGTCCAAGCATACCTAGGAAAGGATACAAAAAGCAAGTGTGTATTGACACCAGGGATTAAACAACCCTGTGTGTGGTCGAAACAGTGGGCATATCCAAATCTATGATGAGCAGAATACTTTATTTTTTAACTTTATGCTACCTTGAAGCTTATGATATAAACAAAAATAATAAGCAGCCCTGGGCTAATAAATACTTGGCTTCATCTTTAACAGACACTTTCTTTGGTTTAACAATTTGCTAATTTGAGGATCATTTGGGGGGGATATGAACACAAACAAATAGAACAGGGTGCTCAGTCTCATAAACAAATATTAGTCTTTTCCAATCCTTCAGAGTTGCAACGTCGCACCACTGCCTTTTAAAAACTTACCGATCCTATACTCCTGCGTCTCTTCCTCCTCAGTGTCTCTCTCAGCCTCTTTCAGACTGCTCAAGGTACACAGATTTAGCTGGCTGGCTGCTCTGGGGAAACTGCCGAATATAAGAGGGGGTGGGGGAGGTGCAAAGGAGAGAAGGTAATTCAAGTGGTAATTAGTTTCAACTATAGTGGCAGAATTTAGTTTCTTAATAACTATAGTGGCATAATTTTGTTTCTTAATAACTACAGTGGCATAATTTTGTTTCTTAATAACTATAGTGGCATCATTTTGTTTCTTAATAACTATAGTGGCATCATTTTGTTTCTTAATAACTATAGTGGCACATGAAATAAAGGAATTTTAAATATATTAACACAATGAAGAGTCACAAATATTTGGTTTTCCTAGGAATTATATAATAACCAACCTCTCCCTTTTTACCTTGTGCTTCGGACATCGTAGTGAAAAATTATCTTCATTCAGAGAGCAGTCTGAGGAGAGGTGAAGGAAAAGTGATACAAATGACATAACCATCAACTCAGAAAATTATAACACTCAATATAATTGGGTACTATTGTTATAGTTACAGTAGGCAGTGGGAGGCAAGGTTTAGGGCACAGCATATGAGTAATGAGATATAACATTCGGTATTAAGGAACTATTTTGCTGCTCTTACCTGCATCCATGGCACACGGGTAGTGATATCTCAGTGTGCAGCCTTTGCTGTAACAGCCAAGGGTTGAGCCAACCATTTCACAATATGAGCAGACCTGAACACAGACAGACATAACATGGAGAATAACAGAAGAAAGTGCAAAAATCGATTAAACTTAGAACTGTGGACTTCTGAGAACTGCTTTAGGTATATTGAGCTGAAAAAAATCTCTATATAGCAACCAATATCATTACATTGTATACTGTATAGACGTCAACAACAAAAAAGATTACTCACTGTGTCTCTGGCACCATCTAGTGCCTCCTGTAGGCCATACAGTCTTCCATTGACCAGGTAAACCCCACTGGTCCAGACCATGCATGCCTCATGCACCCACAGCTCCTCTGGGTCTATAGGCATCTGAGGAAGTTGGGCCAGCTGTGCCAAAGGCCCAAGGGAGTCCAAGGTTGGGGGAGGAGGCTGGAATGGCAATGAGGCTTTGCTGTTGGATGGTACCATTCTTGGGGAATCCTCACTGGATTTCTGCCTCCTTTTAAATCTCGGGTGCGAGGTCAGCTTTCTGTGTTGTGGCCTTTGTTGAGTGTCTTCTGTCTGCTGTTGCTGGCATGGTTGGTTTTGCTGACTGTAAGTGGGATCATTCTGAAGTTCGGGTTGTTTCCTTAGCTCAGTAACTGGTTTTAACTCTGGAGGCATGTCCCACTTAAGAACTGTTGTCTTGGTGGTGGTTTTAGCAAGTTTGCTGGCCAGATAAAGCATCTCCCCTCCACCTGCTGGAGAGGCAGTGCCAACAGCAGTGGCAGGGGAAGTTGTATTTGTCTCTTGACTGAACATGCAATCACTATAAGTTGAGGACTTGATAGTTGGCACATCTTTCAGTTCAGGGCCCTGGGTGGTCAACACATTTGAAATGGTGTCTAGATTTTGCACATTTCTACTCATCCCAGTAGTTACAAGACTCTGTCGAATCTGGGGCTGATTCTTGGGAAGCCTTGTAGCATATTCAGGAGGGTAGTAAGGTCCATAGAGATCCCCAAGGTTTTTGTAATTGGCCCATTTCTGGCACAGGCAGCAGAGAAGACGGCCAGAATGAATGGATTCAGTAATCACAGGGCCTGGTAGAAGGTACTCAGATGAAGGTAGAACCTTTCCTGCCTGGAGGGCAGAGTCTACATCCTCCAGTTCCCTCTTCTCTTTGACCCTCTCAATTTCTCCGTCTCTCCTAGGCAGTTGAGACAAAAGAGCTGAGGTCAAAAGAGCTTCAATACCACTACTGCTTGCTTTCCCTCCAACTGCTCCACGCTCTCCCTTCATCTTTTCCTCTTCACCATTCACAATTGTGCACACGGCTCCTATCTCAGCTACTTTCCTCTCCACATGTATGTATGGAGCAAAGGCACACTTGCTATTATCAGGAAAAACTCTGCTGTTATCAAAATATTCCCCTGCTCTTGTAGCCGCTTCCAGGTCATCTTTGGCCGCCGCTGCTGCTACTCCTCTTCTTCTCCTCCTCTGCCTGCCTCTTGATCCCACCACCTCACTCTCGTCTTTCACCCCCCCTTGTTTCTGGCAGACTGATTTCACCTCCGTCTCTGGCTGAGTGTCCTCACTTTCAGCATCCACTTTTACTGCTTGGGTCAAGACTGGTGGAATCTCAGGAGGAGTCATTTTCTGATCAGTCGGAGGAGTGACTGATGGGGCAGAGGCTGTAGTGCTAGGGCTTGGGGCTACCTGTGGGCTAACAGTTGCAGGAGATTGAATGGGTGGGCCAGACAGAGCACTTGGGCTCACATTCTGTGTCTGGGCCTGGGTGGCTTGAGCACGTTTTTGCTTATTCACACTTCCAACAGGCCTTCCCTTCTTCTTGCCTGATGGGAAATAGCCTTTGGGTACAGAATTGTCTGATTGTTTGGAATCTTGTGGTGACCCTGTCATTGCCAAAGATGACCTTGGAGAAGTTTGATGTGGCTGTCTTAGTAAGTGCCCTTGAGCCTGACTGTGGTGTGGTGGGGTGGTTCCATAATAGTCACTCCTACTGTAATCATCAAATCCAATCCCAGTTTCTTCAAGTTTTTGTCTCAGAAGGTTAGCAGCAGATTTTTCACCTCTTCGAGTCTCAAGTTGCTGGTAAGTATTAGTGAAATGTTGAATATCAGACAAGGCAGATGAAGAAGGAGGGGGGGAGCCCTGTACTGGACAAGGTAGTGGTGGAGGTGGGGGTAAGGGCCCTAACAAGGTGAAGTCAGCGGGTATCTCTTTATCTCTATCACCAGTACTAGATGCTGCAGTCCCTAACCCAAAGTCAAAGTCTGGCTGCAAAGGTCTTGTAACAGTTCCTGTGGTGCCACGTTTAAGAACTTGTGATGTCTGGTGAGGATCACAAGGGTATGCGGTGGGAGGTAACGGTCCAGTCTCATCAACCCCTCTGTAGGGCATAATGTCACTTAATGAGAGACTTTCTTCTAGATAAGGTAAACATTCCTCTTCGTCCTGTGTGTCAGTAAACTGTGACATTTCAGTGTGAGAAAATCCAGCAAAATCATTTGAGTCAACATCGGTATGGCCGCTGTTAGTAGATTTCTTCACATTTGGTGTAATTTTCTGAACAATAGCCTCCAGTTTCAAACCTCTCCCTTTTCTTGGAGGCAGACTCTTTTTACCCTGAACAGGTGAGGAGGATTGTGAATAAGTGCTTTGTCCAGGTGTGGGACAAGGAGTATTAGGCGAACCAAGTGTAGTTATATCTGAACTGGATGAGTCATCGTCATTTTGGAGGCTGGATTCAGAGTAGGCCAAAGGTGAGTGATATGAACTAGGGGCACTCCTTTGCTGTGATACATCCTGATGCTGCCTCTTGGCAGGGATAGGGGAAATGAAAGATCGAACTCTCCTCCTCAACATTAATGGATTAGTGTCCCCAGAACCCCCAGTTTTATTTGGTCGATGGCTCTGTGGCATCACGGAATTGACATTGCCACCAATACTGTGACCAACTGTTTTCATGGAATTAGGTGTAGGTGTTGGATGGAGTGATTTAAAGATGTCCTCTGTAACCACTTGGGAGACAGGTGATTCAAGAATGTTGGAGACTGGTGAAGCTGTTGGAACCAATTGGGGGGCAACAGACCCAAGAGGAGCAGCAGGAGGTGGCTGTTGATTTCTCTGGTAAGGGTCCCCCTCCATCATCCCTACACTCGCTCTACCAGAGTGTGTTGACTCCCACATTTTCATGTCATAGTAAGTGTTCTGATGAGGAACTTGCTGTTTAGCGAATGGTTGGCGATTGTGCAAAATGTCAGTTGGAGATTGCATTCTTTGTCTCTGCTCTGAATGACTGAGTTTATGTCTACCTGGAGAAGTACTGGACTGCATCATATCCTTGGTGGGTCTATTAATGGTAGCTGCCCAATCAAGTCTGTCATCCAAGTCATGAGCATGGAGGTGAGTATACATTTGTAATTTGTTTGCGGCTTGTGGGTTTTGTAATTGAACTTGGGGTGAGTGGTAGGGATTGTGAAAATGGGGGTTACGTGGCATCATATTGCCCTCTCTTGTATCACCAAACCTGGAACCAGGAAAGCCACTGGCATGCCCTGTAGATAAATCTACACCATGTGGGTATGACTGACGTCTTGATGGTGGAGACAGAGGGTTAGTGGTAGAGGGATAGTGAGAGGTTTGCTGCAGATGTCGAGAGGGCATGGTGGTGGTCAAATCAATCTTACCTCTTCTAAGAGGCTCTGAATTCATAACCACAGATGGGTGTAAAGCCTTGTTATGATGCTCAACATCGGTTTCCTTGGTTGTAAGACCACTATGATGGACAGCCTCTGCAGTCTCCTTTGATGCTACCTTCACTCCAACCTCTTTTTTATCTCCCATCTCCTTACTGTTCCCTAGATCATTTGTTGATGGCAGTTGGATCACAGAGGCACCAATTGGACTTTTTTCCTGCTCTCTTTCACGTTCCCCATCCCTTTCTGGTGTACTGCGGCGATTGGGACAAACATCACATATAACAGAGCGGCGCTCTTTAGATGGAGGTAAAAGGGAGGACGTCAACATTTGAGACTCAATTTGACCTATGGTTCCAACACTGCCTGCTAGCGGCTCTGTTTCCTGCAATAGGAGTTCCTGTACAGCTGACGATGAGCTGGGCAGACCTGAAGGGGGTTTCCTGTGAGGTAACGAGTAGTCGGCTAAATTGATGTGTTTTGGTGGAGGTCCAGACAAAAACTCTGTAGACTGTGGCATATGGGTGGGGTGACGCTGCGGTGTTGCCATTTTATTTTTCTCTGAAGAAGCACTGTGAGATCCCTTAGTATCTACTCCTTCAGACCTCAAGGAGGGTTGAGGTGATTCTGGTACAAAATCAGATCCAGGCCCCTGGCGCTGATTTAGTTGAAGAGGCTTTCCAGGGCTGGTCATTCGGGAGGGGTGGGAAGTGACCTCTCCAACTCCAGTTTGGGTTCTCATACTTTCAGCCATGCCATAAGGATGCCTGGTTTGGTACTGTTGCCGAGTCATATTTTGAGCCTGGAGATGGGCAGTTAGTGCCTGTTCAGATCGCCCATAGCGCCGGTCTAAGTGATAACCCTGTAGAACCTCCTGCAAGAGGCTTGGAAATGGATGCTGGAGTTGAGAATTATCATCATGTCCTCTTGCTCCTGATCCTTCTCTTCTCCTCACTGATCCCTCAACTGTAGTACCTGCGACATCCTTGGTGTGTTCAGGGCCATAATTGGGCTTTGGCTGATGGAAGCCTTGATACCTTGAATTTGATCCCGTTACACTCCCTGGACTAGGTCTCCCCCTGTTCTTCAAACCCATGGCAGCACCATGTGGTGACTCTTGGTAACCATATTTTTGAGGACCTGAGGGGGGATGATTTTGAGGGACAGAACGCCCAAAGTTAGATTTCTGGGGAACTTCATGATGAGAGGAATATACACTCAAATCCATTCCTTCCTCCCCATTATGACGACTAGACTCTCTAAAGAAGCTGTCTGAATGTTTCACCTCTATGCAGTTGTCTTGTGCATGTGTAGCTTTTTCTGGATTATTTACCTCACAACGAGTTGACACAATAACACCCACTCCACCAGCATTTGGCTGTTCCTCAATATTTTGATCTTGACTGGAGTTGTCCAAATCTCGTGTCTTACATCGTTTTCCGTCCTTCTCATCGGCCTTTTTGTTACGCAAGGAAGATCGATCCAATTTATTTTCTTTGTCCTGCCCATCGGGTCGCATGTGTCCCTCTCGGGTCTGCTCTCCATGGGAGCCTTTTTCAATTTTTTCAACCATCCCTCCACTTTCATCTTTAATTCCTTCATATTTAATTTCCCTTGTTTTCCTAAGCCCATTTTTAGTATTAACATCAGTGGCACCAGGCTCAGAAACACAGTTTGGATGGAACTGAGGAGCAGGAGAGGGAATGGGGCATGAGGGAGTAGAGGAAACGGGAGGGTGAGAATGTACGCATGGACCAGGCTCAGCAGATTGAGGAGCAGAGGATAGAGATGACGATGAAGGTGTCCGGGTTTCAGTTGTCTTTCTTTCAGAAACATCTGATGGATTCAGAGATTGTTTTGTAGAAGATTCCGTGAACATCATCTTCCCTTGTGAACCCTGATCCCTCTTTCCAGTATGGGATTGATTTTTACTTGAACCCATGGACATTTGACTCTGAGATGGAGGAGGATAGTAGCCAGTTGGTTCTGATCCACTGCTTGCACCACTCATCTGCCGCATTCTAGATTTTTCCCCCTCAGAAATCGGCTCATCTCGTTCCTCTTTGGCCCTTGATGATACTCTTTCGGACACCAGAAAGGAATCTTCATCACCTCCAGCCTCAGAGCTAGCACCTTCACCACCACCTATCCCACTGCTTGAGGCAGCACTGACACTTCGACTCCTTGGTTGAGTAGAGGGAATGGCTTGTAATGCCTGCAGCATTTGACTTTGTCCATCTTTCCCCCTTCTATGTGACATTAATGTGTCAGTGAGAAGCATATGTTGCACTGTATTAGGTAAATTCGCTACCTGTGATGTCAACGCATTTAGACTGTTCAAGCCAGGATCTTGCATGAGTTTGTCAAGAGGAGAAGATGAATAGACAGACGAGGATGACCCTTCTTCATGTGATCCTTTTCCTGTACCTGCAGCAATTCTGCTTCGGTTTGAGACTAAGTGACCACCTCCAGCGCTTGTATTCAGACCAGTAGCTTTGTTACTGCCACTGCTGCCACAACTACTGATGCTGCTGTTGGAGTTGGGTGTTGGACTCAACTGAGGCATAGTCTGCAATAACCGACCACGGCAACTACGAGGATTTGGGGGAGGAGGATGTGATGGAACATGTGGGGGACATGAAGGGTTTCCATGACCTTCTGAGACACCCATCAACGGGGAAGGTGAGGAGCTACAACTGGGAGACTGCACTGCAGAGGCAGCTGGAGAGGGGTTAGATATAGGGCTGAAGTTTTGGTTAATCTGGCCCTGTTGGGGTTGAGAATGCATTGGCGATTTGGCTATTTCTTGACACGGTTGTTGAGGCATTCCGGGATTGGTGGATTGGTGATGTTTAGAGTATACAGAACCTGGTGGAGGGGCATGATGCTGCATTTTGAGAGAGTTGTCATAACCTATTCCTAAATTGTGCTGAGAATTGCGGTGCTGGAGGGTGGCTTGTTTGTGGAGTGGATGAGTTTGTGGGGAGTATGAGGGGTAACTTGAAGAGTGGTAACTCTTTGCAACATTCTCCAGTGAGCCAACATTGTTTGTTGTAGCTGAACTTGAAATTGAGTTTGAATTAGAGTTCATATTAGGAGAGTTGTTGACTTTAGGTTCAAATCCACCACCACTGCTGGCCCCATCATGATATCGCTGTGGTGGGGAGCTGTACATTCCTGATGACCCTGTGGATGCACTACCCTGTGGGGAGTAGTGTGAGAACTGTGGAGGCATTCTGTGTCCAGAGATGGGATAAGTCCTATGCTGCTGTCCATGTTGCAGAGCTTGATGGGCAGGGTAATTCTGTCCATGTTGGCGGTGCTGCATCTGAGGCCCTGATGCTGGCTGCATAGCAGGGTTCTGACCCATTTTGTACTGATGGGAGGGGGAAAATGCTCCAGCACCACTGCTGCCACTGCTACTACCACCCGAGCCGGCCGTCGAACCATAGTCCAAAGGATAGGGAGACATCATCCCGGAGGACAATCCGGAGCTAGTTCCAGTTTGTCTGTATTGCTGAGGTATATGTCCATCCATATTTGAGTACCCAAAACCTGCCCCATATGCCATACCTCCTCTTCTATGTCTGTCCTTTCCACCCATTGCAAAATAATAATCCATTGTTTCCTTTTGGTAAGGGTTGCTACTACTGCCACTGTGAATATTACCGTGTGATGATTCCCCAGCTCTGTTTCTTGCATCATAAGCAAGCATATGGCCAGCCTGACTAGGGTGGTGGTGCCCTCGATGGAGTAGGTGTCGACTGTGACTTTGAGGGTTTGGGGGTGTTTGCTGTTGCATCCCAGTGTAGTCGTCTGTCATCCTTGGAGATATCTGGGGATCTGTTGACTGTGGTGGGTAAGAGGAGCCACCTCCACCCCTACTAGTAAATCCAGGAGGAAGAGCTGGAGGTGCTGGACTGTTGGGGAAATTCTGCATGTTTTGATGGATTTTTATGAATTGTTTGAGGGAATGTTTTTTGTTCCGTAATGGCAGTTACTGTGTCAGTTGACTTCGTAGGCTTGCAGTTAAATGATGGTGGAGAGTCCAACAAAGTCCAGCAGAGTTGAAGCAAGTGACTTTATCACAAATGTTTTATCATACTTGTAGCAGCAATTGAAGATGAAGCAAATACTGAATGCTTGAGCAGAAAATGACTAGTAATAATTTTCAATTAGATGCAACTCCAAAGAACTTCTGAAATCTGCTGCTGATGTAGAGTAACTCCATTATAGTTGTAATAATTAGAGAGCTGTGTTCAAATTACAACAAAATGTACGTTTTTTTGTACTAAATGTAGTAGCGATTTCAATGTTAAAAAGATATGATACAGATGTTGCAGTTTGGCACTAAATGTGAAAATATCAAGTGCAAGAGAGACAACAGCACTTGAAATAATAGGCCTCAAAGTCCTTTCCACTGTATAAGAGCACAGGCAAACAGAGTTAAGATAAAATTGCAGTGGGATTCAATGGTGTCCCATGTGCAAAAACTTCTCAAAAGTAACTGAGTCACTGCCTTTTAGACTTCTGGACTGCCATTGCAGAAATTATTCAGTTCTGGCAGGAGTAGCCTATGTGAAACAATAATGCTTCCCTCATGTAGGTTTGCATGTATTTGGCTACTACCTGTGTAGAAACAGCCTTAGAAATGCTAACCAATACTTTCATCAAATAAATGTCTCAAACCAAAAGGGGGAAAAAATCCACTGATATTCGTGTGTTCTTGTTGAGATTAATACTTTTTGAAATTCTCATTTTTTCTAATTTCCTTAGATTTTTGACGTATGCAGTTGGATTGTAGAAAAGTATTTGGTCCCCAGTTTCCCCCAACTTTAGTTCTTCTTCACCAGTGTTTATCTTGGTGCTCTTCTAGATCTCCAACATGTTTCGGTCTTACCTTATTTTCTTTTTCTTTCAATCATTATTCAAATTGACCATCTCCCATACCAATTTCCAAAAGTAAGGTATCCATTTAATCAGCTTCTTCTTGTTTTTCTTTTGCAGTTTCTCTCCAGTATTTCCATCCATGTGAGTCCATCTCTCTTCAGTTGTTTACAGGAGCCCTGTGGAAATCTGAAAGAACAGAAAAAGAAACAAAAATAACTGTGTGTGCCACAACGACCACATAGCCTATACTGTACATAGGCTATTACATCCAAAAATGCTGTGTGGGTTTTTGTAGACAAAGTAAGTACAGTGGGTTTGTTGTTAACCATTGCATAACCCATTACTCTTTCTCACTGTGTTCCTTAACATATGCCACATGGTCTATTTTAGTATTGTACTAACTGTAGGTCTTACTGTAGAAATAGTCACATATAATCTGCAATACAATTAAATCAGGTGTCAACATGTCCAACATAATAACATCATACTGTAATTACACTACAGGCCCACCTGCCCATGTAACTACTATGTAAATAAATACACAGGTATTAGGGCACTTGTTGTAAAGTGGTATCAAACTAAAAAGTGCAAAACCACAACTATATGATTTTGAGGGGCAACATTTGTCCAGACGTCAATGGCTACAATATACCGTATTTGTATTGTGTGTGTCAACTGCTGTGCTTGTTCAATTCCTGATAACGCATGTAACTCAAACATCCACGGAATTGCACAAAAACGAAAGGCACTAGAGTAAAAGGTAAATTCATATAAGTTCAATAATTTTTGGACCGCTTCCCTGTGAATTTAAACAAAACTTTCCATACATGTTTGCCCATGGAAAAAGTGGTCATAAAGTGACTTTTTGGACCTGAATGCCAAAACATTCAGGAGACAGAGGTGCTCAAAGTTGACCCATTTTCCATACCCCACCACACCAAGAGACATTAGGTTAGGGACGATACCAGTATCACGATACTAACATTTTTTGTTAGTATTGCGGCAAGGGAAAAAAACACAAAGTGGATTTAAGTTATTTAGGAAAACAGCCCTAGTTTTGCAATATTGCGATACTGGTATCGTCCCGGTCCTATGAGACATGTCTTTATCACTGCAAATGATAAACGGTTGAGTTTGATATCATTTTAAAAGCTTACAAACAGAGTTGTCAAACTATTGTATAATTTCTTTGAGAAAAAAAAACTAAATTAATTATTATTTGTTGTTGCTTAGACCCTACTTTACATCATCTGAAGTTTGTGTGTTGTGCCCGCCATCGGTTGAGACACAACATGCTAGAAATTTATTCATAGAATGACTTATCCCTTCAGACCACTGGAATTTAACTGGTACACCATTCACATTTAATTTAAATTTGTACTTCTAATTACTACCACAAAGATGGCCGCCGGTCCACCCACCGTCAAATGTCAACTTAACTGGTCATGTCTATTCTATTATCTATATTTCAATAGGTTTCCTATGGAGGATTGACAGTGTTATTTAAACCAACTTATATTCCCATTCAAGTCAACATTCTCTAATGTGTGGTCCTCCAACCATGTTTGTTGTACCATTTCAAAGTATAAATTTCATTTTTTTTTTTTATACATTTATCAGCCAAAACATGACGCCCACCCTGTATTCAAGAACATGTTGTGTCTCAACAGATGGTGAGCACAACACCAAAACCTCAGATGGTAATTAGATAAATCAATCAATTATAAAACAGTTTGACAACACTGTTTGTAAGCTTTTAAATATCAATCTCAATAGTTTATCGTTTCCAGTGAATGCAAAATAGGTCAACTTTGACCACATTTAATGACATTTTATTTAACCTTTATTTACCTTTGACCACATTTATCTCTTGAATGTTTTGGCATTCAGGTTTAAAAAGTCACTTTCTGAGCACTTCTACTATTGGCAAATATGTATGAAAGGTTTCGTTCAAATCAAAAGGGGTGCTTACAAAAAGTGATTGAATTCAAATGTATTTATCCAGAGGCTTAGCAGCATGAGGTCAAAACAGTGGCACAATAATGTCAAGATCACAATGAATCCATGTAGGCCTACATGGATTGTACATGATTACAAATAATCTTATAAAGCTGTGGTAAGCCAGCCATGTGGTTTCTTATCACCCCACTAAATGAATAAAACAGGTTGGTATAGCTCAACGTAAATGTATTTAACAGCCTTCTAAGGCATTAAATCAACAGGGACTCTAATTATGGTGTGACGCCACTTTGATGGGGTCATCATTCATGAGGACCCATGTGACACGTCTATTGTCTGTTTTAAATACACTGTAAAGTGCTTAATTGACCAATTGCTTGCAGCCAACTTCTGCAGTCTTTTGTAAAAGTGTAATTTGTATAGCCAAGGCCTTGAACCTTAGTCACTGTTCTAGCCATCTACCACCCGGTACTCTACCATGCAACTTAGAGACTGCTGCCCTATGTTCAGTCATTAACACTGGTCACTTTAATAATGTTTACATACTGTTTTACCCACTTTATATGTACAGTGCCTTCAGAAAGTATTCACACCCTTTGACTTTTTCCACATTTTGTTGTGTTACAGACTGGATTTAAAATGGATCCAATTTAGATTTTGTGTTACTGAGCTACACACAATTACCCATAATGTCAAAGTGCAATTTTATTTGTAGAGATTTTTTACAAATTAATTAAAAATGAAAAGCTGTAATGTCTTGAGTCAATAACTATTCAACCCTTTTGTTATGGCAAGCCTAATTAAGTTCTGTAGTAAACGTTTGCTTAACTTGTTATGGATAGGGGGCAGTATTTTCACGGCCGGATAAAAAACGTACCCGATTTAATCTGATTATTACTCCTGCCCAGAAACTAGAATATGCATATAATTATTAGCTTTGGATAGAAAACACTCCAACGTTTCTAAAACTGTTTGAATGGTGTCTGTGAGTATAACAGAACTCATTTGGCAGGCCAAAACCTGAGAAGATTCCTTACAGGAAGTGCCCTCTCTGACCATTTCTTGGCCTTCTACACTCTCTTTATTGAAAACTGAGGATCTCTGCTGTAACGTGACACTTCCTACGGCTCCCATAGGCTCTCAGAAGGCGGCAGAACGGTGAATGATGACTTTGCAGGCCATGGCTGAAAAACAGTAGCGCATTTGGATAGTGGTCGATCTGAGAACAATGAGACTGGGGGCGCGTGCACGAGCCGACACCATGTTTTTATTTTCAGTCTTTGAACGAAAACAACGACGCCCGGTCGGAATATTATTGCTTTTTTACGAGAAAAAAATAAAAAATAAAAAATAATCGCATAAAAATGTATTTTAAACAGCGTTTGACATGCTTCGAAGTACAGTAATGGAATATTTTGAATTTTTTTGTCACGAAACGCGCCGGGCGCGTCACCCTTCGGATAGTGTCTTGAACGCACAACAAAATGCCGCTATTTGGATATAGCTATGGATTATTTGGAACCAAACCAACATTTGTTATTGAAGTAGAAGTCCTGGGAGTGCATTCTGACGAAGAACAGCAAAGGTAATCCAATTTTTCTTATAGTAAATCTGAGTTTGGTGAGGGCCAAACTTGGTGGGTGTCAAAATAGCTAGCCCGTGATGGCGAGCTATCTACTCAGAATATTGAAAAATGTGCTTTCACCGAAAAGCTATTTTAAAATCGGACATAGCGATTGCATAAAGGAGTTCTGTATCTATAATTCTTAAAATAATTGTTATGTTTTTTGTGAACGTTTATCGTGAGTAATTTAGTAAATTCACCGGAAGTTTCGGTGGGTATGCTAGTTCTGAACGTCACATGCTAATGTAAAAAGCTGTTTTTTGATATAAATATGAACTTGATTGAACAAAACATGCATGTATTGTATAACATAATGTCCTAGGAGTGTCATCTGATGAAGATCATCAAAGGTTAGTGCTGCATTTAGCTGTGGTTTTGTTTTTTGTGACATTATATGCTAGCTTGAAAAATGGGTGTCTGATTATTTCTGGCTGGGTACTCTGCTGACATAATCTAATGTTTTGCTTTCGCTGTAAAGCCTTTTTGAAATCGGACAGTGTGGTTAGATAAAGGAGAGTCTTGTCTTTAAAATGGTGTAAAATAGTCATATGTTTGAAAAATGGAAGTTTTCGGATTTTCGAGGACTTTGTATTTCGCGCCACGCCCATCATTGGATATTGGAGCAGGTGTTCTACTAGCGGAACGTCTAGATGTAAGAGGTTTTAACAAGTCACATTATGAGTTGCATGGAATCACTATGTGCAATAACAGTGTTTAACATGATTTTTTTTATGCCTACCTCATCTCTGTACCCCACACATATAATTATCTGTAAGGTCCCTCAGACTAGCAGCAAATTTCAAATACAGATTTAACCACAAAGACTGAGGTTTTCTAATGCCTCGCAAAGAATACAAATATTCCAAAACATGCATTCTATTTGCAGTAAGGCACTAAAGTAAAACCGCAAAAAATGTGGCAAAGAAATGTACTTCCTGAACACAAAATGATGTTCGGGGCAAATCTAAAACAACACATCACTGAGTACCACTCTTCATATTTTCAAGCATAGTGGTGGCTGTATCATGTTGTGGGTATGCTTGTCATTGGCAAAGACTAGGGAGTTTGTTGGGAGTATAAAAATAAACGGAATAGAGCTACGCACAGGTAAAATCCAGGAAGAAAACCTGGTTACGTCTGCTTTCCCACAGACACTGGGAGACAAATTCACCTTTCAGCAGGACAATAACCTAAAAAAACAAGGCCAAATATACACTGGAGTTGCTTACCAAGATGACATTGAATGTTCCTGAGTGGCCAAGTCGCAGTTTTGACTTAAATCGACTTGAAAATCTATGGCAAGACTTGTAAATGGTTGTCTAGCAATGATCAACAACCAACTTGACAGAGCTTGAATAACATGAAGAATAATGTGCAAATATTGTACAATCCAGGTGTGCAAAGCTCTTAGAGACGTATGTAGAAAGAGTCACAGCTGTAATCACTGCCAAAGGTGGTTCTAACATGTATTGATTCAGGGGTGTGAATACTTATGTAATGTAAATAATGTATTTAATTTTCAATACATTTGAAAAAAATTCTAAAAACATGTTTTCACTTTGTCATTATAGGTTAGTGTGTGTAGATGGCTGTAACAACTAAATGTGGTATAAGTAACAACTAAATGTGAAATAAATCAAGGGGTATGAATACTTCCTGAAGGATCTGTATATACTGTATTCTAGTCATGGCTCATCTTATAACTACTGCTGTACACACCATTTCTATACTGTCTTTACACACCATTATATATACACAGTTGAAGTCGGAAGTTTACAAACACTTAGGTTGGAGTCATTAAAACTCGTAATTTAAACCACTCCACAAATGTCTTATTAACAAACTATAGTTTTGGCAAGTCAGTTAGGACATCTACTTTGTGCATGACACGTAATTTTTCTAACAATTGTTTACAGACAGATTATTTCACTTATAATTCACTGTATCACAATTCCAGTGGGTCAGAAGTTCACATACACTAAATTGACCGTGCCATCAAACAGCTTGGAAAAATCCAGAAAATTATGTCATGGCTTTAGAAGCTTCTGTTAGGCTAATTGACAACATTTGAGTCAATTGGAGGTGTACCTGTGGATGTATTTTAAGGCCTACCTTCAAACTCAATGCCTCTTTGCATGACATCATAGGAAAATCAAAAGAAATCAGCCCCAAAAAAATGTTGACCTCCACAAGTCTGGTTCATCCTTGGCAGCAATTTCCAAATACCTGAAGGTACCACGTTCATCTGTACAAAGTATGCAAGTATAAACACCATGGGACCACGCAGCCGTTATACCGCTCAGGAAGGAGATGCGTTCTGTCTCCTAGAGATGAACGTACTTTTGTGCGAAAAGTGCAAATCAATCACCGAACAACAGCAAAGGACCTTGTGAAGATGCTGGAGGAAACAGGTACAAAAGTATCTATATCCACAGTAAAACGAGTCCTATATCGCCATAACCCGAATGGTCGCTCAGCAAGGAAGAAGCCACTGCTCCAAAACCGGCATAAAAAGCAAGACTACGGTTTGAAACTGCACATGGGGACAAAGATCGTACTTTTCAGAGAAATGTCCTCTGGTCTGATGAAACAAAAATAGAACTGTTTGGCCATAATAACTAGAGGTCGACCGATTATGATTTTTATTTTGCCGATGCCGATTATTGGAGGACCAAAAACCCGATACCGATTAATTGGACAATTTATTTTATTTTTTGTAATAATGACAATTACAACAATACTAAATGAACACTTATTTTAACTTAATATAATACATAAATACTATCAATTTAGCCTCAAATAAATAATGAAACATGTTCAATTTGGTTTAAATAATGCAAAAACAAAGTGTTGGAGAAGAAAGTAAAAGTGCAATATGTGCCATGTAAAAAAGCTAACGTTTAAGTTCCTCAGAACATGAGAACATATGAAAGCTGGTGGTTCCTTTTAACATGAGTCTTCAATATTCCCAGGTAAGAAGTTTTAGGTTGTAGATATTATAGGAATTATAGGACTATTTCGCTCTATACGATTTATACACTGCTCAAAAAAATAAAGGGAACACTTAAACAACACATCCTAGATCTGAATGAAAGAAATAATCTTATTAAATACTTTTTTCTTTACATAGTTGAATGTGCTGACAACAAAATCACACAAAAATAATCAATGGAAATCCAATTTATCAACCCATGGAGGTCTGGATTTGGAGTCACACTCAAAATTAAAGTGGAAAACCACACTATAGGCTGATCCAACTTTGATATAATGTCCTTAAAACAAGTCAAAATGAGGCTCAGTAGTGTGTGTGGCCTCCACGTGCCTGTATGACCTCCCTACAACACCTGGGCATGCTCCTGATGAGGTGGCGGATGGTCTCCAGAGGGATCTCCTCCCAGACCTGGACTAAAGCATCCGCCAACTCCTGAACAGTCTGTGGTGCAACGTGGCATTGGTGGATGGAGCGAGACATGATGTCCCAGATGTGCTCAATTGGATTCAGGTCTGGGGAACGGGCGGGCCAGTCCATAGCATCAATGCCTTCCTCTTGCAGGAACTGCTGACACACTCCAGCCACATGAGGTCTAGCATTGTCTTGCATTAGGAGGAACCCAGGGCCAACCACACCAGCATATGGTCTCACAAGGGGTCTGAGGATCTCATCTCGGTACCTAATGGCAGTCAGGCTACCTCTGGCGAGCACATGGAGGGCTGTGCGGCCCCCCAAAGAAATGCCACCCCACACCATGACTGACCCACCGCCAAACCGGTCATGCTGGAGGATGTTGCAGGCAGCAGAACGTTCTCCACGGCGTCTCCAGACTCTGTCACATGCTCAGTGTGAACCTGCTTTCATCTGTGAAGAACACAGGGCGCCAGTGGCGAATTTGCCAATCTTGGTGTTCTCTGGCAAATGCCAAACGTCCTGCACGGTGTTGGGCTGTAAGCACAACCCCCACCTGTGGACGTCGGGACCTCATACCACCCTCATGGAGTCTGTTTCTGACCGTTTGAGCAGACACATGCACATTTGTGGCCTGCTGGAGGTCATTTTGCAAGGCTCTGGCAGTGCTTCTCCTGCTCCTCCTTGCACAAAGGCGGAGGTAGCGGTCCTGCTGCTGGGTTGTTGCCCTCCTATGGCCTCCTCCACGTCTCCTGATGTACTGGCCTGTCTCCTGGTAGCGCCTCCATGCTCTGGACACTACGCTGACAGACACAGCAAACCTTCTTGCCACAGCTCGCATTGATGTGCCATCCTGGATGAGCTGCACTGCCTGAGCCACTTGTGTGGGTTGTAGACTCCGTCTCATGCTACCACTAGAGTGAAAGCACCGCCAGCATTCAAAAGTGACCAAAACATCAGCCAGGAAGCATAGGAACTGAGAAGTGGTCTGTGGTCTCCACCTGCAGAACCACTCCTTTATTGGGGGTGTCTTGCTTATTGCCTATCATTTCCACCTGTTGTCTATTCCATTTGCACAACAGCATGTGAAATTTATTGTCAATCAATGTTGCTTCCTAAGTGGACAGTTTGATTTCACAGAAGTGTGATTGACTTGGAGTTACATTGTGTTGTTTAAGTGTTCCCTTTATTTTTTTTAGCAGTATATTTCATATACCTTTGACTATTGGATGTTCTTATAGGCACTTTAGTATTGCCAGTGTAACAGTATAGCTTCCGTACCTCTCCTCGCTCCTACCTGGGCTCGAACCAGGAACACATCAACAACAGCCACTCTCGAAGCAGTGTTACCCATGTAGAGCAAGGGGAACAACCACTCCCAAGTCTCAGAGCGAGTGACGTTTGAAACGCTATTAGCGCGCACCCCGCTAACTAGCTAGCCATTTCACATCGGTTACACCAGCCTAATCTTGGGGGTTGAAGTCATAAACAGCGCAATGCTTAAAGAATTGCGAAGAGCTGCTGGAAATCGCACGAAGGTGCTGTTTGAATGAATGCTTACGAGCCTGCTGCTACCTACCATCGCTCAGTCAGACTGCTCTATCAAATATCAAATCATAGACTTAATTATAACATAATAACACACAGAAATACGAGCCTTTGGTCATTAATATGGTTGAATCCGGAAACGATTATTTCGAAAACGAAACATTTATTATTTCAGTGAAATACGGAACCGTTCCGTATTTTATCTAATGGGTGGCATCCCTAAGTCTAAATATTCCTGTTACCTTGCACAACCTTCAATGTTATGTCATAATTATGTACAATTCTGGCAAATTAGTTACGGCCTTTGTTAGGAATAAATGGACTTCACACAGTTCGCAATGAGCCAGGCGGCCAAACTGCTATGTATATACCCTGACTGCTTGCACGGAACGCAAGAGAAGTAACACAACGTCACATCCCTAGTTATAAGAAATTCATGTTAGCAGGCAATATTAACTAAATATGCAGGTTTAAAAATATATACTTGTGTATTGATTTTAAAGAAAGGCATTGATGTTTATGGTTAGGTACATTGGTGCAACGACAGTGCTTTTTTCGCAAATGCGCTTGTTAAATCATCACCCGTTTGTTGAAGTAGGCTGTGATTTGATGAGAAATTAACAAGCACTGCATCGATTATATGCAACGCAGGACACGTTAGATAACTACACATGGTTGATGATATTACTAGTTTAACTAGTGATTATGTTAAGATTGATAGTTTTTTATAAGATAAGTTTAATGCTAGCTAGCAACTTACCTTGGCTTCTTGCTGCCCTCACGTAACATGTAGTCAGCCTGCCATGCAGGCTCCTTGTGGAGTGCAATGTAAGGCAGGTGGTTAGAGCGTTGGACTAGTAACCGGAAGGTTGCAAAAACGAATCCCCGAGGTGACAAGGTAAAAATCTGTTGTTCTGCCCCTGAACAAGGCAGTTAACCCCCGTTCCTAGGCCATCATTGAAAATAAGAATGTGTTTTTAATCTGACTTGCCTAGTTAAATAAAAGGTGTAAAAAATAAATAAATAAATAAAACGGCAAATCGGTGTCCAAAAATACAGATTACCGATTGTTATAAAAACTTGAAATAGGCCCAAATTAATCGGCCATTCCGATTAATCGGTCGACCTCTAATAATGACCATCGTTATGTTTGGAGGAAAAAGGGGGACGCTTGCAAGCCGAAGAACACCATCCCAACCGTGAAGCACAGGAGTGGCAGCATCATGTTGTGGGGGTGCTTTGATGCAGGAAGGACTGGTTCACTTCACTAAATAGATGGTATCATGAGGAAGAAAGTTATGTGGATATATTGAAGCAACATCTCATGACATCAGTCAGGAAGTTAAAAGTTGGAAGACCCATTTGCAACCAAATGGACAATGACCCCAAGCATACTTCCAAAGTTGTGGCAAAATGGCTTAAGGACAACAAAGTCAAGGTATTGGAGTGGCCATCACAAAGCCCTGACCTCAATCCTATAGCAAATGTGTGGGCAGAACTGAAAAAGCGTGTGTGAGCAAGGAGGCCTACAAACCTGACTCAGTTACACCAGCTCTGTCAGGAAGAATGGGCCAAAATTCACCCAACTTATTGTGGGAAGCTTGTGGAAGGCTACCAGAAACATTTGACCCAAGTTAAACAATTTAAAGGCAAGGCTACCAAATACTAAATTGAGTGTATGTAAACTTCTGACCCACTGGGAATGTGATGAAAGAAATAAAAGCTTAAATAAATCATTCTCTCTACTATTATTCTGACATTTCACATTCTTAAAATAAAGTGGTGATCCTAACTGACCTAAGACATGGAATTTTTACTAGGATTAAATGCCAGGAATTGTGAAAAACTGAGTTTAAATGTATTTGGCTAAGGTGTATATAATGTTCCGACTTCAACTGTGTGTGTGTGTGTGTGTGTGTGTGTGTGTGTGTGTGTGTGTGTGTGTGTGTGTGTGTGTATGTATGTATGTATGTATGTGTATATATATATATATATATATATATATATATATGCGCTGGACATCACTCCTGTGTTCCAATGGCACGTTGTGTTAGCTAATCAAAGTTTAGCATTTTAAAAGGCTAATTGATCATTAGAAAACCCTTTGCAATTATGTTAGCACAGCTGAAAACTGTGGAGCTGATTAAAGAAGCAATAAAACTGGCCTTCTTTAGACTAGTTCAGTATCTGGAGCATCAGCATTTGTGGGATCGATTACAGGCTCAAAATGGCCAGAAACAAATAACTTTCTTCTGAAACTCGTCGGTCTATTCTTGTTCTGAGAAATGAAGGCTATTCCATGCAGGGAATTGCCAAGAAACTGAAGATCTCGTACAATGCTGTGTACTACTCCCTTCACAGAACAGCAAAAACTGTCTCTAACCAGAATAGAAAGAGGAGAGGGAGGCCCCGGTGCATAACTGAGCAAGAGGACAAGTAAATTAGAGTGTCTAGTTTGAGAAACAGATGCCTCACAAGTCCTCAACTGGCAGCTTCATTAAATAGTACCCGCAAAACACCAGTTTCAACGTCAACAGTGAAGAGGTGACTCCGGGATGCTGGCCTTCTAGGCAGAGTTGCAAAGAAAAAGCCATATCTCACACTGGCCAATAAAAATAAAAGATTAAGATGGGCAAAAGAACACAGACACTGGACAGAGGAAGATTGGAAAAAAGTGTTATGGACAGACAAATCTAAGTTTGAGGTGTTAGGATCACAAAAAAGAACACTAGTGAGATGCAGAAAAAATTAAAAGATGCTGGAGGAGTGCTTGACGCCATCTGTCAAGCATGGTGGAGGCAATGTGATGGTCTGGGGGTGCTTTGGTGGTGGTAAAGTGGGAGATTTGTACTGGGTAAAAGGGATCTGGAAGAAGGAAGGCTAGCACTCCATTTTGCAACACCACGCCATACCCTGCAGGCAGCACTTAATTGGAGCCAATTTCCTCCTACAACAGGACAATGACCCAAAGCACAGCTCCAAACTATGAAATAACTATTTAGGGAAGAAGCTGTCAGCTGGTATTCTGTCTATAATGGAGTGGCCAGCACAGTCACCAGATCTCAACCCTATTGAGCTGTTGTGGGAGCAGCTTGACCGTATGGTATGTAAGAAGTGCCCATCAAGCCAATCCAACTTGTGGGAGGTGCTTCAGGAAGCATGGGGTGAAATCTTATCAGATTATCTCAACAAATTGACAACTAGAATGCTAAAGGTCTGCAAGGCTGTAATTGCTGCAAATGGAGGATTCTTTGACGAAAGGAAAGTTTGAAGGACACAATTATTGTTTCCAATGCTTGTTCAATGAACCATAAACAATTAATGAACATGCACCTGTGGAACGGTCGTTAAGACACTAACAGCTTACAGACGGTAGGCAATTAAGGTCACAGTTATGAAAATTTACAACACTAAAGAGGCCTTTCTACTGACTCTGAAAAACACCGAAAGAAAGATGCCCAGGGTCCCTGCTCATCTGTGTGAACGTGCCTTAGGCATGCTGCAAGGAGGCATGAGGACTGCAGATGTGGCCAGGGCAATAAATTCAATGTCCGTACTGTGAGATGGCTAAGACAGCGCTACAGGGAGACAGGATGGACAGCTGACCATCCTCGCAGTGGCAGATCACGTGTAACAACACCTGCACAGGATCGGTACATCCGAACATCACACCTGCGGGACAGGTACAGGATGGCAACAACAACTGCCCGAGTTACACCAGGAACGCACAATCCCTCCATCAGTGCTCAGACTGTCCGCAATAGGCTGAGAGAGGCTGGACTGAGGGCTTGTAGGCCTGTTGTAAGGCAGGTCCTCACCAGACATCACCGGCAACAACATCACCTATGGGCACAAACCCACCGTCGCTGGACCAGACAGAACTGACAAAAAGTGCTCTTCTCTGACGAGTAATGGTTTTGTCTCACCAGGGATGATGGTCGGATTTGCGTTTATCGTCGAAGGAATGAGCGTTACACCGAGGCCTGTACTCTGGAGCGGGATCGATTTGGAGGTGGAGGGTCCGTCATGGTCTGGGGCGGTGTGTCACAGCATCATCAGACTGAGCTTGTTGTCATTGCAGGCAATCTCAACGTTATGGCATTACAGGAAAGATCCTCATCCCTCATGTGGTACCCTTCCTGCAGGCTCATTCTGACATGACCCTCCAGCATGACAATGCCACCAGCCATACTACTCATTCTGTGAGTGATTTCCTGCAAGACAGGAATGTCAGTGTTCTGCTTTGGCCAGCGAAGAGCCCAGATCTCAATCCCATTGAGCACGTCTGGGACCTGTTGGATCGAGGGTGAAGGCTAGGGCCATTCCCCCAGAAAGGTCTGGGAACTTGCAGGGGCCTTGGTGGAAGATTGGGGTAACATTTCATAGAAAGAACTGGCAAATCTGGTGCAGTCCATGAGGAGGAGATGCACTGCAGTACTTAATGCAGCTGGTGGCCACACCAGATACTGACTGTTGCTTTTGATTTTGACCCCCCCTTTGTTCAGGGACACATTATTCCATTTCTGTTAGTCACATGTCTGTGGAACTTGTTCAGTTAATGTCTCAGTTGTTGAATCCTGTTATGTTCATACAAATATTTACACATGTTAAGTTTGCTGAAAATAAATGCAGCTGACAGTGAGAGGACGTTTCATTTTTTTTTGCTGAGTTTATGTACAATACGAGTCAAAGGTTTGGACACACCTACTCATTCAAGGGTTTTTCTTTGTTTTTACTATTTTCCACATTGTAGAATAACAGTGAAGACAACAAAACTATGAAATAACATATGGAATCATGTAGTAACCAAAAAAAGTGTTAAACAAGTCCAAATCTATTTTATATGAGATTCTTCAAAGTAGCCACCCTTTGCCTTGATGACAGCTTTGCACACTCGTGGCATTCTCTCAACCAGCTACATGAGGTAGTCACCTGGAATGCATTTCAATTAACAGGTGTGCCTTGTTAAAAGTCTTTGGAATTTCTTTCCTTCTTAAAGCGTTTGAGCCAATCAGTTGTGTTGTGACAAGGTAGGGGTAGTACACAGAAGACAGCCTTATTTGGTAAAAGACCAAGTCCATATTATGGCAAGAACAGCTCAAATAAGCAAAGAGAAACGACAATCCATCATTACTTTAAGACATGAAGGTCAGTCAATACGGAAAATTTCAAGAACGTTGAAAGTTTCTTCAAGTGCAGTCGCAAAAACCATCAAGCGCTATGATGAAACTCGCTCTCATGAGGACCGCCACAGGAAAGGAAGACCCAGAGTTACCTCTGCGGCAGAGGACAAGTTCATTAGAGTTACCAGCCTCAGAAATTGCAGCCCAAATAAATGCTTCACAGAGTTCAAGTAACCATCCCATTAGGTTTGTGCTTAGTGGGACTATCATTTGTTTTCCAACAGGACAATGACCATACACACCTCCAGGCTGTGTAAGGGCTAATTGACCAAGAAGGAGTGTGATGGAGTGCTGCATCAGATGACCAGGCCTCCACAATCACCCGACCTCAACCCAATTGAGATGGTTTGGAATGAGTTGGACCGCGGAGTGAAGGAAAAGCAGCCGACAAGTGCTCAGCATATGTGGGAACTCCTACAAGACTGTTGGAAAAGCATTCCAGGTGAACCTGGTTGAGAGAATGCCAAGAGTATGCAAAGCTGTTATCAAGGCAAAGGTTGGCTACTTTGAAGAATCTAAAATATATTTTGATTTGTTGAACACTTTTTTGGTTACTACACGATTCCATGTGTTATTTCATAGTTTTGATGTGTTCTCTATTATTCTACAATGTAGAAAATAGTAAAAATAAAGAAAAACCCTTGAATGAGTAGGTGTCCAAACTTTTGACCGGTACTGTATATGTATTTATATTCCATTCTCTGACATTGCTCCTTCTGATATTTCTGAACTTCTTTATTTGTGTTTTTCTGGATTTTGTGTGCATTTTTTCTTTTTTACTGCTATGTATCCACTACTGGATTTCCCTGCACCTACAAATCTGTTTACATGACCAATAATCTTTGATTTGAATGATATTTGGCAGGTTTCAATCGTGACAGTGAAACAAGTGATATCGTTACACATTTGGTCAGTTTCGTTTTCCAAGTCAGTTTACTATACATCCAGTAGCCTAATTGTTTGGGGTTGAATACTTTTGGACCAATATTACTCCGTTTTACTGGCTGTAATTAAAATGTTGATGGTGGTGACGTGATAAATTCATTATGGTATAAAATATGACAGTTTATGAAGAAACAGCCTATTCGATTACAGACCAATGAAGCTTTTATTGACAACACAGTGCTGTCACACCAGGTGCTAAACGTAACCACTGGCCTCACGCACTGTAAACAAGTTGTCTGTAGAGTTATAGGCCAGGACAGAAGTAGGTTGATGAACCACGTCCTCTACTAAACCAATGCCATGGCACATAGCTAGATATTATGATGTAGCTAGCTAGAAAAAACAGTAGCTAGTGAATAACATTGAATAGGATGCTAAATGTTTAATACCAGCTAGCCATTTGAGCACACCCTGTATGTTATTTAGTTAGTTGCAGACCAAACTATGCGCGGGCAGCTTCTAGAATCTAGATAGTAGTTTCATGTTGACGTTAGTTGTAGCTAATATTAGCTAGCTAGCACGTTTAACGTTAGCTTTATGCATCACAATTAGTGGGTGCTGCTGGACTAGCTAGGCTGTGCTATAGAAACCCATTTACGTCATTGCAAATTGGGTTTGAGTTATTTTGCTGCAATTTAGCTACGTTAGCTATCCTGATAAAATAGATTTGTGCACAACGAACACAATTAGCTAGCTAACTAGCAATGTTAGCTACCTGGTCTGGCCAATAATCATAATAGGACGGGAAGGCAAGCAGCTTACAAAAAGAGGGTGATTAGGTGCAGATGTTAGAAATACAGCAGTGGTAGGTGGGTAAGCATATATAACACTGAATAAAGCGGATGTTGCTGCAGACAATCTTCCCCCCAACATGTAATTTCCCCGTACTAAATGCTGAGAAAAACAAGACAGAGACACTCTTTCAATGCATTCGTTACCTGGGAACGCTTAAGGCCCCACGAAGAGTAAAAGGTTGTTTTGTGACACTCCCGCTGCTCTGGCAGGAAACCCCGGTCTTGAGTCGACTGCTCCGCCGCTTTTCCTTCACCCTTTGTAGTCTTGACAACCCCGACCAGCGGCGGCGAGTCGGGGGCCCCGTCACAATCAAATCCTGGGCCTTTCCTCCAATTTTCCCTTTCTTTTGTCCTCACCTCCACAAATTATGAGAGCACAATCGGGGTGCCTGTAGGTCCCGTAACCAGTGAGGTCCATACACCCCCTCCCCTCTTGTTCCCTCTCCTTTCCTCTTTCACACACTGTTTAGGTGAAACCACCTAGCTCGAGCTCAAATTAAACGCATTGCCAGTGTCACCGCACTAACTGTACAACTAATAATTATAAATCTCAAGTGCCTATTTCCATGATACGTACATCGTATAAAAGCATGCATCTATCCGTAGACCTATTCGTTTTCCTGTTACTGTTTTTTTGCTACTGAAAGACCGCCTTGAAAATGCATACACTCATATTCCTGCACCCCCTCCCTCATCTCTTCCCATCACATCCCTCCATCTCCCCTCCCTTTCCCAATGTTTTCTACTTAATGATTTTTGTATTTATATATTATATTATATATATATATAAACACTGAGCGCAAAATATTACTGTTTTAAATCACTGCATTTTGCTATCTTTGCTCTTTCAATCAGTTTCATTGTTCTTATTTCATCCAAGTGCATGATTACTGAATTCACTACAAAGGAACCCATAAAGAGACGTGACAGTGGTTGAAAGATGTTAAGAAAATGGGTTTAATAAAGATACAGACAGCATACTGGTTGATGTGGTTATTTGCCTGGTCTTTAAAATCTCTGATGTTTAGGGATAAAGCCTGCCATTCAGTAACTGTAGCCTACCTTAGCTACAGCACACTGACACCCAACACATAACATAAAGCCCTTCTCAACTGACTCCTGACTTATGAAATGTCTCATTAAATTACCCTACTGCAAGGAATACCATGCACTGAAATTACAGCAATGAAAGCCTAGGTTATCGAATAACCTACCTGATTAGATTTATCACATTGTGATTAGGAAACCATGTTATCATGTACAATAACAGAGGTTCTAAACAATATCGTTTCCCTATTTAATTAGTGTTGTCGCTGAGTGCTTATCTCCTCTCAAGCACAGGCAGTGAATGCAGTACAGACCCACTCACTCTCTCCTAGTCATAATGGCCTGGCCTATGGCCCCCATCCACGCTGATGCACTTTTAATGTACTGCAGTGTGCACACTCATTCACCAATCTTTTATTTTCTGTCTCTATTTCTAAATAACACAGTTCAATTATTTCGTTCCCATGCAGATACCCGTCTATTTCTACCATGGTTACCATAGCAACTGCATCACAGAACCCTAACTGTGGAAAATGTGTCTATGCCAGTTACACATGTGCACATGCACACACTTACCAGTAAATGTAGGCCTTTACATACCTACATACACAGTATGAACATGCATACACTCATAAATACAGTAGCAGTAGTCCTGACATGCATAGAAGCAGCGTAGTACTCAAACATGTTCTATGCTTAGTCACACAAAGAATTTAGAGGTGAAAAGAGCGGCATCAACAAGGACAGATATCCATCCGATATAGATACAGGAAACATAGGCACTGATATAAGTGAATGTAATGTATCACAGGCAATGTTACTGTTGTGTCCTTGACTCTAAAACAAATGATTATCAATCCATTGCTGATATATATATATATATATATATATATATATATATATATATATATATATATATATATATATATATATATATTATCTGTATAAGGAAAAGTGCTATATAAAATAAATAAATAAATATATATATATATACTGTACATTTATTTATTTATTTATTTATTTATTTTATATAGCACTTTTCCTTGTACAGATAATCTCAAAGACGCTTAAAAACAAAAAAGTACATGTCTTCAACAGTCAGAGGCTGGCACGTCCAGGTCACATCCAACTTCGGTGGGCTGCACATAGGTCAAGTCTACAGTACACCCGTCACCAAGTCAGTCAAGAGCCTTCACTCTCCCTTAGAACTCTCCTCCACCATGCTGTTCTCAGCTCCTCTGATACCCGGAAGCAGGCTTGAGTAGGGGGAAATCAGTGGTCACATCCAGCAAGGTGGGGTTGGGGGTGGGGGGTGGGGGGTGGGGGGGCAGAGGCTCACTACACATCAATTATTAGGATAGTCCACCTTGGAGTGAGAGGTCCACTCAAAACTACAAGCCTCTGTGTGATGTCCAAGCTTGTGCCATCTCCAGTTAAAAAAATAAAATAAATAGCTATACATTGTCATAAAACTGGCAAGTCAGTTAGTTTTGTCAAGATAACCCAGAGGCTAGCAAGCTAGCTATCTAGCCTTCGGGTTATCTTGACAAAACTAACTGAATTGCCGGTCTTATGACAATGTTGAATCGATAAGTTAACAAAATAAAAAGTTGATAAAAAACATAAAATCAATAAAAGATTTACAAATTTACAGGAGTTCTCTGCCTCAGCCATGGCATAAATATAAAAATATATTGTTGTCAATAAAGTAGTCCATTATCTATAAAGAAATATATTATTTTTATAGGGACGTTATACCAGGCGAGGTCATAAAATAATTCGAATTTAAATTTAGAATCTACAGTTTGAATGCATGTTTTAATGATCTACCTCTTCAGTGAATTAACCCTCACCTGACATGTCATATACCTTAGGGAGCACAAAGCTGACAATGTTGCTTGGAGAAGGAACTCAAAATCCACCTGAAAGGGACAATCCGCGTTTGAAACAATAACAAAATTAAATCCCCAAGATTTTATCTGTAAAAAGCTGGGGGATGGGGCTGGAGAAATCGAACCACTCTCAAATTCATAGACAGAGCTATGGACGCAAGGACTGACTATCCATGATATCAACATTATAGTTTTAACCATGTTTTGAGGCTATACAGTGCTTAGTTATAAATACATTGTTTACAAACATTGGATTAAAACAAGTTTATATTGTGGGTTCTGATGGGGCACGACAGTTGAATTAAGGTCGTGAGGCATTTCTAAATTATATTCTTCAAGAATCAATGGGTACATATCATTGATTTATAAGTAAAAACAATGCATGTAGCAACTGCTGCTTGCCCCTTACAACAGAACAGTGATCTAAACATAGTCTATAGATTTAGCTAATCTTCAGATTATCAAAGTGAGGAGGGTCAACAATATGCATAATCTCAAGAAAAACGAAGATAGCACTTTAATACATTACGTCGCATTTATACCTGTCTAGGAATACTTCATTTGCTCAAGTAACAGCAAAGCCTCAATGCATGCGTTCGACCGACCTGAGATGGTTTTGTGGAAAAGGTCTAATATATGAAAAGCAAGTGTTCAGGATGCCAATCAAATCCCTGAATGAGCAATTAACAACCCAGTTGGAGCACAGTTCTAAACCCTGAACTCACGTAGGGAGGAACACTGGCTAAGTACCCGTACTGGATGTCTTTCTTTAGCCTACATATTTCAATAGACCTATTTTAACCATCACATTTCCCAATGTATTCTAATGTATAATATTACTAGAATCACATCATCAACTATAAAGCCCTGTTTACTTTTGATCAGAAAAACCGAAAACTCAAATCCAACCAAAGAGTGAAAGGTCCAGGCACTCAGGCAAATGTTAAAGTTACAAAAGGCCTTAATATACTGGGCATATAGCATATGAAAACAGCTATGTGTTTCAGCATAGAGTCTTCATTAAGGTACCACACAGGGTATTTATTTATACCTGCAGGGCTCCTGAAACTTTTCACCTACGACTTCTGCTTTTTGTACTTTATCTGTAAGGATATTGGAGTCTGGTCAAAGGTTGTCACTGTCCAGTAGAATGATCTCTCTTTATAGAAATGCTGTAGGCATGTGGGTGTAGTTCACAGCAGCGGAGGCTGCTGAGGGGACGACGGCTCATAATAATGGAATGGAGCACATGGAATGGCACCAAACACATGGAAACCATGGAAACCATGTGTTTGATGTTGTTGATACCTTTCCACTTATTCCGCTCCGGCCATTACCACGTGTCCATCCTCCCCAATTAAGACTCCAGATGTTTATATTCACAAATGAAGTAGTTTAAAGGAATGCATCAGAAGAGACATGTAAGACACCACCTTACATCTTGTCTGATGACATCCAATTTATATGGCAACCAACTCCCAGCACTGCAAGCATGGCATGCAATGTGCAATTTCTATGATGACCACATGGAGTCAGAGTTATACCAGAAAAATGCAACATGCTAATCAAAAAACATTAGAGCGTCACAGCAGCATGCAAAATATGAGGAATTTGCAGGTGTTAACCTTTTTAATATTAATCCAACAAGGCCTTTGACGTGTGTGCTTGTATACCATGCATCTACAGTTCTACATATATCTACAGTTTACTGTCCTTTGCCCTTTACTGGTGTAGCGTCTGTGTCCTACAATATTTCAATTGGTGCAATTATAATAGACATTGAATCAATAGAATGGGTTGATCTGATACCTTTCTATGGAAAACAAATGTTGTCTAGCACAGCATCTTGAGTAGCTTTGGCTGCATTCATCCCTCCATCTTTCCTTTCCTCCTATGCTTGACAAAAGAGAGGAGGCACTTTACAGTAATGGAGACAGCGAACAAGAGCGCATCCTAGACAGTCTAATTTCACTGCAAATATCTGTCATTTAATAGAGGGAATTCTTAGCATCCTAAAGGCTTTATGCTAAGGAGATGTCCTTTATCAGAGCAGAATAACAGAGATGTAAGATAACTGCATTATGACTAATAGAAAGAGTGACTATGTGTATCCAGCAGGGGGCATCCTCTCCTAAAGGCCCACACAACATCCTCATGGCAGGTTCTCTCTCTCGCTGAAGCCGACTACCTCACTCTCCACATTTCCTAGCAACCGCAGAACCCTGCCTCAATCACTACGGATACCGGGAGGGAAGGGGGGGGGGGGGGGGGGCTGGGCCAGGCAGGCAGGCATCGGCATCCCAGCAAGGCCTCCATACTTAGAGGAGGGAATGGCCTTCTCCAGCAGCAGTGAAAGGCAGGGTGCTGGTTAATGTGTTTGGGTGAGGGTTTACACAAGCCAGGGAACAAGGGCTAAGGGGACCAGAGAAGTCTAAGGGACATATTGAGAACATATTTCAAATTCAGTGATATTACAGAATGAGAAGTGAGGAGAGTGATTACCCCAATTAAGCAGGTTTGTCTTACAGTGGAGGAAAAAAGTATTTGATCCCCTGCTGATTTTGTACATTTGCCCACTGACAAAGAAATTATCAGTCTATAATTTTAATGGTAGGTTTATTTGAACCGTGAGAGACAGAATAACAACAAAAAAATCCAGAAAAACACATGTCAAAAATGTTATAAATTGATTAGCATTTTAATGAGGGAAATAAGTATTTGACCCCTCTGCAAAACATGACTTAGTACTTGGTGGCAAAAACCTTGTTGGCAATCACAGAGGTCAGACGTTTCTTGTAGTTGGCCACCAGGTTTGCACACATCTCAGGAGGGATTTTGTCCTACTCCTCTTTGCAGATCTTCTCCAAGTCATTAAGTTTTCGAGGCTGACGTTTGGCAACTCGAACCTTCAGCTCCCTCCACAGATTTTCTATGGGATTAAGGTCTGGAGACTGGCTAGGCCACTCCAGGACCTTAATGTGCTTCTTCTTGAGCCACTCCTTTGTTGCCTTGGCTGTGTGTTTTGGGTCATTGTCATGCTGGAATACCCATCCACGACCCATTTTCAATGCCCTGGCTGAGGGATGGAGGTTCTCACCCAAGATTTGACGGTACATGGCCCCGTCCATCGTCCCTTTGATGCGGTGAAGTTGTCCTGTCCGCTTAGCAGAAAAACACCCCCAAAGCATAATGTTTCCACCTCCATGTTTGACGGTGGGGATGGTGTTCTTGGGGTCATAGGCAGCATTCCTCCTCCTCCAAACACGGCGAGTTGAGTTGATGCCAAAGAGCTCCATTTTGGTCTCATCTGACCACAACACTTTCACCCAGTTGTCCTCTGAATCATTCAGATGTTCATTGGCAAACTTCAGACGGGCATGTATATGTGCTTTCTTGAGCAGGGGGACCTTGCGGGCGCTGCAGGATTTCAGTCCTTCACGACGTAGTGTGTTACCAATTGTTTTCTTGGTGACTATGGTCCCAGCTGCCTTGAGATCATTGACAAGATCCTCCCGTGTAGTTCTGGGCTGATTCCTCACCGCTCTCATGATCATTGCAACTCCACGAGGTGAGATCTTGCATGGAGCCCCAGGCCAAGGGAGATTGACAGTCCTTTTGTGTTTCTTCAATTTGTGAATAATCGCATCAACTGTTGTCACCTTCTCAGCAAGCTGCTTGGCAATGGTCTTGTAACCCATTCCAGCCTTGTGTAGGTCTACAATCTTGTCCCTGACATCCTTGGAGAGCTCTTTGGTCTTGGCCATGGTGGAGAGTTTGGAATCTGATTGATTGATTGCTTCTGTGGACAGGTGTCTTTTATACAGGTAACAAACTGAGATTAGGAGCACTCCCTTTAAGAGTGTGCTCCTAATCTCAGCTCATTACCTGTATAAAAGACACCTGGGAGCCAGAAAACTTTCTGATTGAGAGGGGGTCAAATACTTATTTCCCTCATTAAAATGCAAATCAATTTATAACATTTTTGACATGCGTTTTTCTGGATTATTTTGTTGTTATTTTGTCTCTCACTGTTCAAATAAACCTACCATTAAAATTATAGACTGATCATTTCTTTGTCAGTGGGCAAACGTCCAAAATCAGCAGGGATCAAATATTGTTTTCCCTCACTGTATGGGTACCCTCTCTAGATCCCCCACCCAGCGGCCATTACATTTGATGGTGCCATCATCTCGGTGCTGTCCCTGTGACTCATGGTGGGCCTCTGTGCTTTATTACTTCTCTCTTCCAGGCTGTCTGAGGTGTCCTTTCTCATGATGTATGGTTTCTACCTTCGATCCCCTGCTGTGACATCACCGTGACCTTACAGCCCATCATTCATCCCTTGGGTGGTTGTCAGGGAAGTATCGCTAAGCCACAAGGTTGACAGTGTTTGGTTCCATACCATCCTGCTTGTATTACCTTGGTGGGTGCAGAGGCTATGTACAAAGAGAGGAAGGTGAGACTATATGCAAATGTTAATTACTTTCAAGTCCTGGCCCTTGCTGGAGTATTGTATAAAACCAAATAAAGAATTATGTACCCCCTCTTGCTGTTACTTCAACTACAACTAATTAGTGTTTTATGAAAGAACCTCATAATGATGTAATGCAGGTTTCTCTTTATGAAGGTTAAGTCATGTTAGTCTTGTATATTGAAATGTTGTCAGTGGGTCTTAGAAAGGACATGCTCTGTAATGATAACACATCTACCAGGGCTAGGAGGTCAATCCATATCAATTCTATTCAATTTAATCATCAAGTTAAAGAGATTCTCCGGTACTTTCGTATACGTTGTATACTTTTGTAAACCAGTAATTCTGAAAGTAGCACTCACGAGCCAAAAGTGGTCCTTGAAAATTGCGTACTACGTCACATACTGTATGAGCAGATATGTGCACCACGTCATTGCTCTCTTGCTAGCTCAAATTGCTAGTGGGTTGGCCCACGTGGGAGAAAATGTAGGGAAAAGGGTGCCAGTAAACAGGAAACAGGAAACAGTAAACAGTCGTTTTTCAGTAAACAGTTGCTTTCAAGCTAGGGATTTCATGGCTAATTGAGGTAAAACAGTAATTTGGCTCTTAGATTATGCATGTATGAACTACACATTGACACATCCAGCCCAAAGCGAGAGGTTTAAAAAATACTTACCAGTCGCAAATGTTCCGGAGCATGTCTTTAATTGAAACACTCCTGATTTATTTGATTAGTTAAGGTACAGTAGTCATTATAGTGTGCTTCCCGAACCTGACGTAGAGCATGTACCGTTTAACCCCTTATGTCACACGAAGGCATTCTGTCATCTCCACCATCAAAACTTTTTCGCTCAGCAATGGAAATGCTGGCTCTTGTTGCCGCGGCAACCATTTCATTCCCCTCTCCTCCTTAACCCTTTCTCTCTAGCGCTTCCTTTCACCTTCTGTCTTTCACCCTCCCAGTGTTCTATCGCTTGTAAATGTCCTTTCACTCCATCTGTTACTCGCTCTCCACATCCCATCCCGCTCTCTCCCTCTTTCTCACACGATACTAAATCTTCAACCCTATTTACTCATGTTATTATAACCATAAACTGTTATGACATCCACGCCTATACCTCATCTATCATCGAACCTATTGCGTCTACATGCATCTACTACTATCTTCTGTGTATCCCACCTTGACTCGCCCTCAGCTCTGAGCAAACAACTGTTTTGCAAATATCAACAAATATTTTGTAAAGGATTAACCGTCATAGCAACAGTCATACGTTCTTAGGTGTGAATCTGTTTTATTCTTCTCTCTATATTACCAGTAAAACAGACATCTGCAACAGTATTTTATTTTTTTAATTAACCTTTATTTAACTAGGCAAGTCAGTTATTAAGAACAAATTCTTATTTACAATGACGGCCTAGGAACAGTGGGTTAACTGCCTTGTTCATAATGACAGATTTTGACATTGTCAGGTCAGGGATTTGATCTAACAACCTTTTGGTTACTGGCCCAACGCTCTAATCACTAGGCTACCTGCCACCTCCAGTATATTACACACCCAACTGTTATCTTTGTCTGAATCCTTTCTCTATGTATGTGTTTCTGCATTTAGTGTGTGTGATTTGATCCTCTCTCTCCCTGCAGGAATGTTGTGGTTGTCGGTGTTAACGTAGCTCATGTATATTGGGCTGCTGTGTTTCAGCTGTGTGCTGCTGTCTCTTCAGTTGTGTCTGGATGCCTTTTGGCCCTCACAGCGCTGGGGACAGCTCCTCAATGCCTACTCCTTCACTATCTTAGGAGGTACACACTATGTATAGACACTGCAACACCTGTCCTGGAGCATCATCCAGCCAAATTCTCTCACAGTTCCTATCCAGTGTTAAGTGCTTGTGTGGGTGTATGTAGTATACAGTATGTGTGATGCAATCAACCTCAAAACATCTGCCATTTTGCCCAGTGCTCATATACTAAATTGAGCAAATTCATGTTCTCTTAATTCATATAACACATGTATGTTTGATATTGTATTGTATGAGAAAATGATTTTAACAGTACTATAAAGCATTACTTCTCTTCACTGCCTAAAACCTTTCTCCCTATACCTCTTTCACTCACACGGTTGCTAGGTAACAGTTAATTGTTAAAAAGTAGGTACTTGTATTGTAGTGCATTCTGGGATTGTGGGGGTGAGATGTAGTGGAAGCGAGGACAGACATTGAGAAAAAGAGAAGATAGGGCAACACGTATTGGAGGAGGAAGAAAAAAGGCATATTCTATATTAATAAAGAGAGTCTGAGACCGACATGTGTTTACAGGATAAGCTAAGAGTTGACATTGAAAAAGCAGCCGGCATTATGGACTTAGAGAGATAGTATCTTCACCGCTGTCATCTGTCCTCCTTACCTCTCGTCCCATTTATATTTTCTCTTACCCTTTCTCGCGCTCCTCTCATTCTCCATAATCCAGTGGACTCTCATCCATAACTCACAGGTCTCCCTCCATTTTATTACATCCCTGCCCCCATCCTAATAACTCAAGGTGACACACAATATATGTGGGCCTTGGAGAGAGAGAGAGGGAAAGAGCGATAAAGAGCAAGAGAAAGAGAGAAAAAAGAGAGAGCGAGAGCAAGAGCAAGAAAGGGTGAAAGAGGGCAAGAGAGAGGCCAAGAGAGCTTTGCCAGTTAGATGGGGTTAAATTAGAGTCCCTGAAAGCTTGGCCTTCAAACAAGCCCTGAATGGGGATTTGCTCTGACTGGATCATTGGCCTCTGCCCTGGCCTCCCAGCCTGTCTACCTCTTGTGTTCCCTCTCCTATATTAACCTCTCTAATCTCTCCCCCTCACTCTCCTCCCCTCTACCTTTCTCCCGTCACCTCTGCCTCCCAGACGTCCGAGGGCTTCAAAAAAGTCCTGCTTTTCTCTTGCGCCTTTTTTTCTCATGCCTCGCCCCCGCTATCAATCATTTAATAAGTCTTGCTTTCCAACTGACTGAAAGATTTATAAGAGGGGGAGAGAGAGACATGCTAGAGGAAGCTGATACATGGGGAGATGAGTGTCATGGTGGTTGTAGGTCTGAACAAGAATGAAGGGATGTGTAAACTGACAGACAGAGGGACAGAGATACTGAGAATCATGAGTAAGGTGTACATTCACAGGCATGTGCTTTTGCTCCAAAGGAGTTATTCGGCTATCCCCATAGGATAACCTTTTTTGGTTCCAAGTAGAACTCTTTGGGGTTCTATGTAGAACCCTCTATGAAAAGGGTACTACATGGAACTCAAAAAGGTTCTACCTGTAACCAAAAGGTTTCTACCTGGAACCAAAAAGGATTCTTCAAAGGGTTCTCATATGGGGACAGCCGAAGAACCCTTTTAAGTTCTAGATAACACCTTTTTTTCTAAGAGTGTATGTCTCCCATGTTCATTCCCACAACTATTTCCTAACCATAGTATAATAGAATAATGTCCCTGACAGACTGTTTAGGTTGACTCCATTAGTCCTACTGGGCCCGGGCAAAATGATGTCTTGAGACAATCTCTATATGAATAGAGCACAGTAACCTAGCTACAGATTCTCTGGGTTCACACCATGGAGGACTGCTTGTCTCTCACAGAAAGTAAGGACACCATGTGGTATTTAAATGTATTAAAATGGAGGAAGGCAGGGTACCAGAGCCGGTCACAGACTACTAGATCTGGTTGAGCACAGGAGCAACCGGAGCCCTGGGCCTGGACTGTGGTGCTGTGGTCTGTAAGGTGCTGTGGAGCGCCAGCAGTGTGGGTCGCAGCGGAAACCCAGCCGCCCTGCAACTCAAGGTACCATATGGCCCTGCTTCCTGGGCCGCCACCTCTCACCCACGGTCCTAGCTCCTTCTAACTCTGCCGAGCTGAGCTCCCAGACAGAGAGAGAGAGGAAGAGGAAGAGGAGAGGGAGGAGGAGGAGGGGAGACAGAGTGAGAGATGGGGTGTAAGGGAGACAGGGAGACTGCAGCCCTGTCCAGTAGACTGAGCAGACAGACTCAGTATGTCTTGCCAGTAAAAGCGATTGAACGTGAGAGACATACACAAGCAGGGAGCAAGGCAGAACTTTACTGGAACATAAATATATCAATATATCAGGGAAATGGAAAATGAAAGATTGAGGGGGTACAGGGGAGATGACAAATCTTTAAAATGACAGGAGGGAAAGAAAGAAAGAGAGGGAGGGAGGGGTACAGAGCACACAAGGGCAGAGAAACTCATCCCCAAATCTGTAAGACTTGGCATGTTTTAATTAATACTCAACACGTAATTTTTGTTCATCACGTACAAAGAGAAATAAGTCATATTTTAGCACTTATCATTGAAGATATCAGTATTATCCTTGTTGGAGGTACCATGATGATTTTTTGTGTGCAAATATCCAATGACTTTATTCATTTGTTATTGTGGGTAATTTAATCATTTCCATACAAAAAAAATGAAGGAATGAGTTTAAATGTTTTCTCCAATATTCATATTTACACAATCTGTACAATTCTTTATTTGTATATACTTTTCTGTTTATATAATGGTGTAAAAATGGTGTAACATTTCAAAGAAAGGGCCACAAAAGGAGAAAATAATGGCCTACAATAATATGTATACAGTTGATACTATTCATGTTACATTTCACCTACTCATGGTAAATTCAATCAGGATATTCAGCTGGGGTAAAGAAAGATCACAAACCTTGCCCTAAAACGCAGGCTGTCTGTACACACTCTCAGCAATTAATATTTTTTTATAAAATACATTTTGCAACAACCCCTTAACCAATGTTACCCACATTACTATAACATTTGTCATGTTATGAATCTTAATCATGAAGACAAAAGAAAATCAAACCGTTATACATGTTATATGCTCCAATAAACACACGACCACAACTGATCAACCATTCAAGCATACACACAAAAACACACACAGTGCACCACTTTCATTCAATCTACAAGAAATGAGAGCACAACAAAAAATGCATAAAGTTGCAATGTTAATCCTTGCAAAACCCATCAATATTCATAAGATTAACTTTTTCGTTAATTTGTCCAAAGCACTCAAGTGAGAATAGGCCTGTAACCAATCACTGTGTTCTCAATGTAATAATTGTAATACTATTACTATCAAAGTTTATATTGTTATACAAATTAAATAGTTCAAAAATTGTAAGTCCTTTTCATCAATATTATAATAAAAACACAATGAAACCAGTGTTGTTTATTCAACTTTGAAATGCAGGAATAAACCGTGGTTGTAGACGTAGTGGTGTTTGTTATCATATTAGATAAACGTGTTCCAGTTGGAGTATTCACCCAATAGCATCGGCCTGTTCTACAGTCCACTACCATGGCAGAGCATTTCCTTGCTTTGGCTGATGTGACATTGCATTTTGCTTCATATCCCATTTAAACAAATGTGTATGTGTACTGACATGCTTGTGCACAGAGTGTGACTGGGACCAAAAGGCCTTGGAGAAATAAACACTGCTTGCTGTTTCTCACTTGCTGGCCGTAGAGTAGTTGTGGTAAAGGGTATGACAGCCTGTATAAAGCAGTATCAATTTATTCCACCCTGTCCAATCAGTGAAAAAAACGGTTAAGACCAGTGTGCCATTTTCAAGAAGAGTTCCTGACCATCCATATCACAATGTAGGCCTGTACGTTTAAAGGGATTCTTACATTCAAGACTAATCAACACACCAGTAGATTCCAACACAAACACTCCAAGGGATCATGCAGTTTATTGCGATGAGTAAAATCAACATGAGGAGTTGCATAAAAAATATGCAGACCCAGACAGAGTGCAGTGAAAACACATCTTTCAATTTCCATTTTCAGAAAAAACCCTCTGGACATGAATGCATTTGAATGAGAAATGTCAAGCTAAAATGATCTCTCCCAAAAAGTTGGAAAATAAACTCATTGAAAGTTATTGAAACCAATAATGCTCAGACAAAAACTAGCAGATGAGTAAATAATGTCTTAGACAACATATATACCTCCTCACACATGCATACCAAACAGTTTGACACACAGTGGAGATCTGATCAAGGATAAATACATCACAAAGGATATCATTCTTTCTCTGACAAGAACCCAAATGAACATAATGATGTCAACTCATTACCTTGAATTACTTGATTCACCCTTCATTTCTAACCATCTGCACTTTATGTTTAGGTGACATGGATGCGAAACATTTCATCATTCTATAAAGGGTTGGAAAACTGCATTTCCATTTCAGATGGATTCTTCAATGTGATGAAGCTCACCACTTCCTTTTGACCCCATCTGCACCACCATCCTCTGTTAGTGTGAGAGCAACACTGGGAAATGTCCAATGTGTTGTGCCCAGTGCTACTGACACGTATCACTGAAGATATCAGTATTATCCTTATTAAAGATACACAGAATGAGGAGGAAGAGCCAGTCCTGCGTAGTGTAGACTCTATCGACACCAGTGCAATCGGCATCAGATCCCAGTTGAATAAAGGGCAACATAACACAAATTATCTTGCAGTCAATTACTTAATTAATGAGGATTGCTTAAATGAAGGATCACAATATACAGTCTCTATATGCAAAAGCCATCTACTGGTATGTATACATGTAATACTGTATTACATAAATGTATAGATAATTGTGTGTGTCCCGTAAAGCATGAAGAGTAGCCTATCTTAATTAAAAGAGAATCTAACACAATTCAAGGGAAACTTAGCAAAGACTCGTAAACTAAACCTTCCCCCTTATCACCAAACGTCTACACTAAATTATCTTCAATTTCCAACACTTTACTGAAATTAAGCAAAAGCATATTCTTAAAATAATAATTATATTTACTGGTGAACTTTTATAATTAAGTAAACATGAGATTTAAAGCAAATAAAAGGTTCAATCATATCACTTATCATTATTAATCATATTTGTCTTAACTATATTTTGCATATTTTTGTTTTTGTATTTTTATGTTTTTATTACCATTTGGTTTATTTCTTAAATTGTTGTAAAACATATTGAAAGTTACATCCTGACTGTCTGCCTACTGTACAAAGGGAAAAAAGCTTTTAAATATATTTACAGGGAAAAAGAGAACATACTAATGCTGACATTGATTGATAATAACTCTATTTTCTTTCTCACTCTCTCTTATTTCTTCCTCTTCTTTTCCATTGCTTCTTCAAACTTTCTGATATTGGACGACCATCCAAAACATGTGCAGATAAAAAGTCCAAAGATACCCATCCATTTGTGAAGTAATTCATGGGGGGTGTTGACTCCGTTTGATTTAAGGCTAACATGAAGGGTTTCATCTTAATAGTATGGAGAAAGAGGTGGGTACTGAATAAATGAATAGATTAGCAGCAGGTCTAGGAAAACAGCTGTTATCACTCAATCATTTCCCCTCCATCTCCCACCTCCATATTACAGAGGTGCAGTTTGATCATATTGGAAGTAGGAATGACTCGGCGCAATCTACTCCCTCAGCACCTTCAATCTCCATTCAGCACTGAAACACAATTTCCTGCAGCCCTTGAACACATGACACCTCATACTAATTGAAGACAAACCTTTAAATAACTGATAGGCTCGTACGCTGTACAATATCTTGTGTCATCAGTCAGTTTCATATGATAAGGCATGTATTTCTGAAAGTCTGAACCCAGGGGGGTGGAGGTTCAGTGCAATATAGAGGTCTCAGGTTAAAAGTACTGTCAACATCTGTCAAAGCATACAGCGTGAGCATTCCCAAGATATCCTCCGTCTAACTGCCTCAGTCTGAGGAGGAATGTCCCTTTTAGAGACATCCTCACGACTTACATTCAGCCTTTAATCAATACCATTACCATCTTCTTTGGGCAACAACATCTTTTAAGAGGATTTGAGTTAAATTTAGAATTACAGAGCATACGCCTATAATACACATGAAACACTCTGACTGACGTGAAGTAAAACTCCATTCACAATGCTTCTTCAATGTGTCTCATAAGCCCGTATGGACCTTCCTAACTTCAGAGCGTGAACGCAACGGCTTTTACGAGATAAGTGGTGTGTTAAAAAGTGAGCCTAGGAGGCTGCTGGCTGTTTTCTAAGAACCTGAATCCAAAAGGGTTGATCAAATGCTTGTTAGATGAGGCACAGCAGTCTGACAGTATATGTGGTGTTCTTTAGTATGGGTGTGTGGCAGGTTTATGAAGCACTTCCGATGGTATTGTAATGTCTGTGTAATAAATGTCCACATCAAGTTAAGTGTTAGTTATCAAATATGTTATTGTCTTGAAACACACCACAGTCTCTCAGTCTCACATCTGTAAATAATGACTTGGTTTCAGAGCAGCACGTTTTCCCTTCAAGACAAGTGGATATTGCACACATCTTAACACCGTGTTCAGTACGCATCATGCCGTTACACCACGCCCCCCTGCTGAGCTCTCTGGGGTACACATCATCTGGAGTCCTTTAAGGCCTTCAGTCAGTATCTTCAGCCATCTGCTTTATGACAAGAGATGTCTTTCACAGTTGTTGACCTGTTCAGAAACAGGGTGTGAAATCTCTTGAAACTTCAAACAAAGAAGAACCGTTCAGCACTGTGCAAATGATGTCTTCCAGATCTTTCCGTAACAATTTTAAAAACAGCAAATTAATGAATGAGCATGGACTGTATATCATTAAAACAAAAACAAGAGACCTAATGACTTTTCACTCAGTCCTTCAGGCTTGTTAGTTGAATTAGATAACAAGCTTCCTGCCACCATCGGGCAGACAAAGAAATAACAACAAATATTAAACAGTATTGAAATATCAAAGGAACATAAAACAAACTTAATGTCATAAGCACTTCATAATATCACTTTTGTTAATCACAATGTTAATAACATTATTGTTGTTTTACCCTGTTATTTCAGTAAGAATATCTTATTTCCATTTATGATTGAATTATCATAACAAACAAGAGTCAAAGGGAGGGAGCAGAAGGGAGCAGAGAGTGTAAGGGAGCAGAACAACTCACTTAGAAAAAGGTGCTATCTAGAACCTTAAAGGGTTCTTCGGCTGTCCCCATAAAATAACCTTTGAAGAATCTTTTTTGGTTACAGGTACAACCCTTTAGGTTCCAGGTAGAACCCTTCTGGGTTCCATGTAGAACCTGTTCTACAGAGGGTGGACCTGGAACCATAAAGGATTCTACCTGGAAACAAAAAGGGTTCTTCTATGGGGTCAGCCAAATAACCCTTTTGGAATCCTTTTCTCTAAGAGTGTAGAGGCGAAAAAGGAAGAGTTAGTGCACAGGGTAAACACGGCCAAACTCATTTTCGGCCTCAGAGCTATCATAAACATGAGTCATGACAACATCTCCTTTCTCTAATAACACTTGACCAGATGGACACTTCACTACTCACTCACATTCCCTTCTCATAATCACTCTGTAGGTGTGACTCTAAGCCATTTGGCTCAAACTTGTAATATCACATTCAGAGGTGTCAATTTTGTGTTCTTTTTGAGTGTGTTGATGGCAACGGCCAAATAAATAATAGAGTTAACATAACCCTACCCACGTGTCACCTCTTGAATTCATTGTTTTGTAACAAAATAACAGGGCATGAATGTCCCCATCTTTCCTTCTAACTCACCCTGCTCTCTTCTGTCGAACCTTTTCACCATTCTGTCGTTCATCTTCTCTTCCCTGACTGTTCTCCTTCCTTGTAACAAGTGTTGTGGTTGCAATGTGGACAGTGGTGCCCCATCATCCCTGACTTCCCAGCACTAATGCCATGCCTCCCTCCCTCCGTGCCTCCCCACCCAGTCTCCTCTCTCACACGTCTGACTCTATGCTGGAGAGTTTCTCGTACACGTGCCCGTTGCTGCCATTGAACGGACGCTGTATTGGCCCCACACCCAGCGTGGAGCCGTGGAGGTTCCCTCCCAGACACAGCTCCATAGGGAACCTGGGGGCCACGGTGGACATGACCCCAGCAGTGGCAGTCGCTGGCAAGAAAGACGTCACACCCACCGAGCCCCGGAAGTCACTTCGGCTGTTTTTGGGGGGCATCTGCTGCTGCTGCTGTTGCTTTTTCATGTAGTATTGTTTGGCGCCATGCAAGAGACACTGGTCGTCACCAAAGGTTGGAATAAAGGGGTTTTGGTTGACCCTATCCGGGTAGAGAGATTTGGATAAGGAGTAGGTTCCTCCTCCACCGCCTTCCATCATGGCTCTTTCTCTGTCCCTCATGTCCCTCTCCCCCACTGAGCGGCGGTGAAGGCCATCGCCACCTCGGAACAAGCCGAACGGCGACCCTGCTTCTTTGGCCATCTCACCACCGTAGAACAGGGGGTCTCTGTCTCGCTCCTTCTCCCTCTCTGAGCCTCCATGCCTCTCAAATATGTGGGCGAAGGGGCTAACACCCTCCATGTAGCGCTCCTTCTCTTTTAAGCTAACACTTCTGGGAGGAGGCAACATCCCGCCCATTCCTACACCCCCCATGCCCCCACCGCCCCCTCCTAGATCCCCCATGACCCCCCTGACTCCGACTGCCTCCTCTTTCTGAAGGTCTACGAAGGTGTCGCACGAGTGTTGCCGTCGGAGGGGCTTTCCAAAGCCGGCAGACTTCCTACGCTGGGCTTGAGATTGAGGTTGGGCGCCTCCACTTAACCCCACAGCTCCCATGCCTCCGCCTTTCCCACCCCCCATCTGTTCCAAGAGGTGGTTGTTGTCCTCACTGATGTCGTACAGGTTGCCTGTCTTTTTGCAGCCCTCGCAGCGCATGCAGGTGGCAGAGCTGGGACGGCTGTTCCCTCCACCGCCCGAGGATCCACAACTAACCCCTCCACCGTACCCACCTCCCCTCTCCCCCGCCCCGCTGCCATGCATCGACATCTGCTTTCCCCCTCCTCCGCTGGCACGGCAGTTACGACACTCCCAGTCTCCTCCTGCCAACCCCGCCCCTGATGTGCCTCCCCCACTCTTAGACTCTGATTTTTTGGGTTTATTTTGTTTCAGAAAGTCGTCCACTGACACCAAACTGGTGCAGTTCCCCCCGCCCCCTCCACCCCCCCCTCCAGGACCGTCTGTCAGATCAACATGTTCCCATTGGGGGACACCATCTTTGGGGCGGAACTGATCCAAATAGAAATCCCTCACACTCTCTTTGTCACGGAACAGGTAGGATGTGCTCCCTGCATTGCCCCCTCCTCCTCTCTTGCGTTCGGAGGCCAGTAGGGGCGGGGAGGAGGAGCGGTGGCCGTGGTAGTGGTGGTAGCCTGTGTGGTAGGGCTTTCTCCGGTAGCCCAGCTCAATCTCATCCAGCTCTCGTCTCGACTTGGCCGAGGCGGGCCTCTTTTTCAGGCTGTCGCGATACTGTTTACGCTTTTTAGCGTTGCCCTCCAGGTTCCCGTAGGTGACAGTGTGAGTGGAGATGTCTGAAACGTCTGAACGAATGTTTCCGTCATCCTCTCTGCCCCCTCCCCCACAGTACCTGTCGTGCCCGGGGATGTAACCTGAGCTGGAGGCCCCTCCCTTGAAAGAAAACTTTCCGTACAGGTCTGAAAGTCCCGATTTGAAGCCTGGCCCGGAGGGTGGGTTCTGACCGGCAATCAGGTCAAACTTACTCATGTTCCTGTGGGTCAGGGCAGAGCGTGGCTGGGTGGTGAAGATGGGTGCCACTCCTCCCCCTAAACTGTCACAGTCAAACATGCCCCCTTCCAGAGAGCTGTTGCTGCCCAGGCTGTGGGGTCTGTTAAGTGGCGGGCCGCTGAGCCCCAGGGCAGAGCCTCCGTGGTGGTGCAGGTAGTGGTCCTGGTACAGGTTGCTGTCCTTCAGGTGGAGGTTCCCGAACGTCCTCTCCACCTCGTTGATGTAGTCACTGAACATGTTATCCTCCGGCATGTACGGAGGCTTGCAGTCCGAGTGACCTGCCAGGCTGCGGCGGTGCTCGGAGATGTCGTAGACGGATGACTCACGACGGATGAAGTCCAGGGCGCTGTGAGGTGAGCCGTTAACCCCGGACAGGGAGGCCATGTTCTTAGCGGTTCGGAGCAGACGCAGGATGTTGGATTGGGTGTTGTTCATGGTGACCGATGGAGAGTCGAGAGCTGAGCTGCTCTTCTCCTCGATCTGAACCCCGTGGATGCAGCTGTAGATGCCCTGTGAGTGAAGAGGGTCATTAAGCAGCATTAGAGAGGGTAACGGAGAGTCAGAGGCAGAATAAAGGAGAACTAAAAATAGGGCTTCTAAGAGTAGACTGAGGAGAATGAGAGGGAAATTGAGACTGTTAAATAACACAGACATGTACATAGCCTACGCAACTGTTGAACATTAGACCGTGGAACATGCACTACACATAATATCTACATTTACTGGTCAAAAGTTTTAGAACACCTACTTATTCAAGTGTTTTTCTTAATGTTTTACTATTTCCTACATTGTAGAATAATAGTGAAGACATCAAAACTATGAAATAACACATATAGTAAAAGTAATAATAGTAAAAATAGTAATAGTAAAAATAAAGAAAAATCCTTGAATGAGTAGGTGTTCTAAAACTTTGGACCAGTAGTGTAAAAAGAGATGAGGAAAGAAGTGTCCACTTCTAGTACCTCTGGACTTGACTCCTTGTTTATTGTTTCTCCATTAAGTGGTAAAATACAGATTCACATGGACTGAATGCAATACATCTAACGTATTTCTACTGTATGTGGGTATATGAGACAGGAGAGCATGAGAATGTAGGAGAGAGGAGAGGATGGGGAGATGATTGATAATGACAGAGATGCAGTTAAGCCCTGTGGGTCTCAGTGGTCAATACCTTCAATCAATGTGATTAGAATTTGGCTGAACAATACCCCGTGGCAGTTAATAAATACCCCCGGCATCGACTGTAGACCGCCATGCAATAACATAAAACTCCAGAGAGAGGATGAGGCCATGAAACACTGACATAATGATGACAGAAAGACAAACCGTGCTATTTGCATCCTGTGATGTACAATACAATATTCAAATACAAATGGATGGAGAGTGGGGTGAACGAGGTGTGACAGATGGATGAGTGGGATCAAATCTATCTCACCCAATGATTTTTTTGTTATTTTGTCTGGGAAATGACAGCAGAGGTAATAGGACCCTTTGGCCGCCATTAAAGGTCAAAGGTGTACTGGTAAATGGCAATGATTGCTTAACAGGGTAATTTTCATGTCATCTGTCCTCTCTCTCAGCCTTGATGCCATGACAACCATGATGCCAACTTTATTCCTTGTCAACTCTTTCATCACGTTTGACATCTCCCTCTTTTAACTATTAGTCATTGGTTGTCTCTGTGGTACTGTATCTCTCTTACTCCTCCTTCTGCCTCTTTGTTTCATCAATGTGCCCTCCATTGCTCCGTTTTGATGTGGCCATGAGCCTGCCATACCACCATTCTCCCCAGTGGCGTGTAATAAAACAATTGAACAAGATAAAATATATAATTATGTATTTTTTGTCTCACTGTGTTTTCATAATTTTCCTTCAATTCGCAAGAGGCTGAATGTATCTCACCGGAGAAAGCATCCGAGCGAGCGAAACAGCGCACCCTCTGTCTCTGTATGTGTAGGTCATATACAGTATCTGATGCTGTCTGGTCATAAAGAGTATGACATTGTTGCCGCCCTTAGCATTGAATGCAAGGGAAGCCAGTGAGCATTTTTCATCCCTTGATAATAAAAAAAACATATAAAATAATAGCCAATCAGTGTTGAGGTTAACTGAGTGAGCTCAACTGTGAATGGTCATGGGGCACCAAAACAAAGTGTCAAGGGAAGCCAGTTTGGATTTGGCTTCACTCCAATCACATCGCATCAAGAGAAATACGTCATTGACAGAAACAACTTGAATTGTTGCATCTCATTGTGTTGTTGTCCTCCGATGGCTAGCTAGCTAGCTAAAATTGTCGCTTTTCTAAACTAGCCATGGATGGAGATATGGATTTGGACTTGTTGGTTTTACTTAATCTCCGTACTGGACAATGAATATACAATGATTCTGATCCAATCATAAATTCATACATTGTTGTGTCCCTGAACTGAGAGGATGAGAGTTCAATATGTAGGTTGTAGCTAGATGTAGAAGGCTAATGTTAACTAGCTAACATTGCCCATGAAAGGAAGTTGGGCTAGCGAGCAAGCATTTTAGCCAGATAGCGTAGGACAACAAAAACTAAAAGTGTGTACTGTACGTCATAGACTGTTTCGTCAACATAAAAGAGAGGAGGATGGCATTGGCGTTTCTCTACACACACACAAATCTGAATTGTGGACAGCCACATCATATTTAGCTTATGTTGATTGGACTAAATTGTTTTGGGTATCTTTTAGTTGTCACTGTATTAGACTAAGCATAGGTGAGTTGATGATGTTGAAATGGTGCTGGAATAGTGGAGGCAGCTCCTGTTTTCTTTGCGACTTGCGGTAACTCTACGTGGTTTTAAATCAATAGTTGTTTAGTAGTCTGAAAATGGCGGAAACATCAACTTGCTTGACCATGCTATAGGTCATGTAACTGATTGTTACATTCAATATGTTTTGTGGACTTCACCGACAGATGTTGCTCTCCGGTTTTGTGATGAAACAAAGGTTTGGTTGAATATTTTCTGCCACTGTCTCTTCTTATTGTCTCAGTTTAGGCCTATATATCACAGTGTCAAGGCATATGAACTAACAGGTTATAGAGCAAGCAATGCAATTATCACAACACATAGGTTGTAATATGGCTTTTTTTCTGGCTTGGCTTCCCCAGTGATTTTACCCACACGCCGCTACTGACTCTCCCATATTCTCTGTGACATGCTGTCCTTGTGTTTACTCAACCCTCAACCCTTGGCAATGTTAGATGACATCATGTGTGCTCCGTTTGAGCGGTTTGCAGAGATGAATAAACAAAACAACAGAATGTCTTAGCATCATCAATGGTGCTTCATACTCAACTGAGATACTCCACATGCCCACATAAAGTAAACATTCACAGACTGTCTCTGGGATTATTGGGGCAGGGACGTGTGAATGGTAATAGCTCTGGCCTGAGTGTTAGAAATGCAAAGTCATGGAGGCACCTACAATTTATAACTGATTACAGAGTGTACATGTGGTTTCAAATTCAAAGATTCGCTAGCTGCCCTGTCCTTGAGTAGCCTATATGTGGCTTTATGCAAATAATACTACCATGTGACCATTTGAAGATGCATCGATTAGGCTTAATATATTTACAGTACTTATCTAAACTCTTAGCTAAAGTCATTAGATGGTTTCTTAAATCGATGTCATGAATTAGTTAGTGAATTAGTTACAGTGTTGCAGGTGTAAGAGGAATACCTTTGCTAACGAAGCCCTGCTTACTGTTTTTCACCAGCGCAGAGGGGGGAAACTGTCACCAACAAGGGCTTGGACACTAGACTCCGATCAGGCATGACAGATTTCTCATTCTTACAGTGCTGAGCTTAAATGTTAATTGCGGTAATAATAATACAGTTTATTGGATTACGCTGTGAAATTAAGAAACAGAATCAATCCAGTGGCACAGGGAAAGGGGCGTCAATGGAAATATCAAACTAAATGAGAATGAACCAATGTGAAGCCTTACCCCAGGATTGTGAAAAGCTAATCAACCATCATTTCCCTCGTTGTTTAATTATCCCTTGAAAATCTATTATGTGGCGATGAATTCTAATAAATAAACATATTGTAGGTTGTTTCCTCTGAATATTTTGGAGGTGCTATATAGAACCTAAAAGTGTCCTTTGGCTGTCCCCATAGGAGAACCCTTTGAAGAACACTTTTCGGTTCCAGGTAGAACCTTTGTGAGTTCCATAGAACCCAAAAGAGTTCTACCTGGAGCCAAAAAAGGGTTCTGACTGGAACTAAAAAGGGTTCTCCCCTATGGGGACAGCCAAAGAAGCATTCTGGAACAGTTTTTGATTGAACTGTATTCAAAGGTCACATCCAGATACCATCACAACAACTAGGAAATAATATCACGAATACATGTCATAATGGAACCTCATTAATTCTCCTCATTCTCATCCTCATACAAACGCTAATGGTATAATCATCAACGCTTACTGACCAATCTGTCTTTGGAATGAGAAGCCAACTGTCATGGATACACACCCAAACAACACACTGACAAACACACACTAAAATTGACACTATAACACTAGACACAAAATAATCCACAGTTTTTCCTCTGCCCTGGTATTCAAATGAAAAGAACATTGTATTGTGTGGCACTGTCGTAAATGAGCCACGTGGTTAACCCCAAGCGTTTCACCTTGGTGAGTTACAGTGGAGCCATGTCAAAACAGTTGGACTAGAAATCAAATACCTCGGGGTGACTTTGCTCCCAGGAGGACTAGTAATCTACCCTTATTTCTCCGGCCAAGTGAACAATTGATTTTGGCTCAATATTTTGTAAATATTTACCCCGGATGTGAAATGGGCATTAGCATCAAAACGAAAGAAGAAAGCTGTCTGTGTTCAAACTAAACTCAGAGTTTGGCATTGGTTGGCCACTGGGGACATAAACTACATGCTGATTTCTGCTATCAGTGCCTATAAGCCTCAACTTGACCAGGTTTCCTTATGGACTACCTTTTCAAAGTATAAAGCGCTCTCATTTACTGGGTATTAGAGACAGTAAAGTTGATGATGTGAGGTTGATGATGAAGGTCATAACTCTAAAAAGATGCCAAAGGGTGCTGATGCAGATCACAGGACCACAGGAAGAAAACCTAAGTGAAGAACAGCCATGTATGAGTGTGTGCAGACAGTTACTATGGGTGTCTGAGGTGGACTGGCTCACCCTGCTGATGGAGAAGACGAAGCCTGGCTTGCCCGTGCAGTAGCCCATGAAGCAGAAGCGCAGTTGCCAGTAAAAGGCATGCTCGGCGATGAAGGTGATGAGCGACAGAGCCATGGCCGCCCCCAGCATGTAGAAGACGCCGGCCATGTTGTCCACGTCCAGCTGGCTGCTCATCACCTCGTTCTTCTCATGGTGGCAGATCCCTGTCAGCCACATGGCCTCCAGCTCCTCCATGTCACCTGGAGAGAGGGACAGGATGGAGGGAGGAGTCAAGGAAGAGTGGGGACGGGAAGAGGAGGGAGAGTGAGGACAGGCGGATGGAGGGAGGGGACCGGGTATGGAGAAGGACGGAGGAGTGGAGGGAGAGAAAGGAGGGAGTAGGAGAAGGGTGTGGAGAAAGGAGGACATGATGTAGCAAGAGGATAAATATTGGAACGGGAGATTGATGCAAAGTGAGCAGAGAAAAGGTATAGGGATGAGGAGTAGGGAAAGACAATTGAAAATACAGGTCTGAAAATGATACCTAAAACTGTAGAGGACAAACACGTAAAGGCTAATGCATGCAAGCCTTGGGTGGCAATTTAATGAATACAGTTTTACAATACATCTCAGTTTTCTTATTCATGACAGCACACTTCAGATTCAGCAAATAGACCCATGTGTGCGCATGACTATATGGAAATATCAGTGTGCGTGCATGATGTGTGTGTGTCCACATGTCCAGCCATGTCCCAGAGTCTCTCTGACTCTTTGTGGGTCACCTTGTGTAACATCAGCAGCAGTTAGTTCTGGCGGACCGTCCGTGGCAGGACTGGTGTTACTTAACTAAGCATACATTCAGATGGCTGTGCACGTCAGCAGAGCTCTCGCATGGCACCACTGGCCCCTGAGCATCAACACACACACACACACACACACACACACACACACACACACACACACACACACACACACACACACACACACACACACACACACACACACACACACACACACACACACACACACACACACACACACACACACACAGATAATCGAACTCAGGGCCCACTGCCTGCTGTGCCTGCATGGCTCCTGGATGACAAGGGCGACTGGTGTGAGAGATGGGGCTCAGTGGCGTCTGTGAGACCAGAGCTCCCTGGGACCCTTGGCATTCTCCTATGTTCTAAGTGACTGTCTGCGAGTCTCATCATCAAACCAGCCAGGACCCCGTCTGCACCCGTCAAAGGCCCCTGGTCTTTCAGCGCATGAGGATCGCTTTCTCAATCTAGGTCACACTGAAAGGAGTGCATGTTGGGGCGTGTCAATGTGACATTGAGGGCCACTTGCTAAGTTTTGGCTGGCTGTACACAGGGGACGGCACCCGATGATGACCCATATTCACACATTCATACATGAGAAAATCTACAAGAAACTGTATACTATACACACACACAATAACATATTGTCACCGATCCCTAAATACAAAAAACCCACTCCTTATCCAAAGCTTATAAACAGTCCTGCCACTTAAAACACACCTGTACATTCAGTAGACAGACACAGAGACCTACACACACAGTCTTCGTAGGGCTGACCCGCATTCACACACACCCCTTGTCTACAGAGAAACAGAGACCTACACACACACACAGTCTTCGCAGGGCTGACCCACATTCACACACACCCCTTGTCCACAGAGTGTAGAATACACCAGCAGCTTTACTGGCACCTCTAACTAGGACACTATAGTGGGGCCTGGAGGGGCCTTGGACCAGGATCCTCAAGACAGGCTGGAACACACCCAGATAAAGTGGCTTCAGCCCAGACAAGCTGTAGAGAGAAAAACAACTTCTATATGGCTTCGAATGCAGCTCTGACTGATGCTCAATCAAGGTGGGACACAGTCTTACTATACACACTATAACATACATAGACAATACCTGTAGGATTGTGTGTTCTATATTTTAGCCAGTCGGCAAGTATGCCAAAAGTATACAGTCAGCTACAATTCCATGGGGAAACATTACGACAGCACACTCTCAAATAATTTTATTGCATTTCTCTTCAGAGGAAGGCAAGTAATCTGACCGGAAAAACTTGGCTGTTTTCCATCAAAGAACACCATTAAAACCCTCAGTAAAATGGCACGACTCCCTAGCTGAAATACATGAAGTCAAACTGTATGTAATTCTAACTGAGCGCCGATCTCACCGTCTCCAAAGAGCTGAAGGATGGCCAGGTCGACGTGTCTCTTCCAGCCAGACTCCTTCTGGATGGCGATGCCGTAGCCCGTGGAGGCAAACACTTTCCCACTGCCAATGGTCACCAGCTTACAGCCCTCGTCCCTTCCGGCCATGTAGTTCAGCACTGCTGCGTCGTAGATGAAGGCGTCCAGTTTACTAATGAGAGAATTTACAGTAATCACTTCTGGCCTAGCTTTACACTGTAACTACTCATCCCAGTTAACCTGCTAAGTGGCCCTAATGTTGTGATAAGGATAATAGACTTCTGCCTGCTTTGCCAAGGGCTACAGTTGTCACATACTGTATAATGGTAGACAGTGTTGTGCTGGGAAATGAATAAAACCAGAGCTTTTAATGAGAAACAAGGAGAATAATTAAACTAAGATATTCAAAAAATACATAGAAGAAAATAGAATACATGTTCCCCTATTCCCCCAGTCTAAGGCCCCATTCCCCCATTCCCCCAGTCCAAGGCCCCATTCCCCCATTCCCCCAGTCCAAGGCCCCATTCCCCCATCCCCCCAGTCCAAGGCCCTATTTTAAGGCCCAATTCCCCCATCCCCCCAGTCCAGGGCCCTATTTTAAGGCCCCATTCCCCCATTCCCCTAGTTTAAGGCCCCATTCCCCTTATTCCCCAAGTCTAAGGCCCCATTCCCCTTATTCCCCCAGTCTAAGGCCCTATTCCCCCATCCCCCCAGTCCAAGGCCCTATTGTAAGGCCCCATTCCCCCATTCCCCTAGTTTAAGGCCCCATTCCCATTATTCCCCCAGTCTAAGGCCCCATTCCCCTTATTCCCCCAGTCTAAGGCTCCATTCCCCTTATTCCCCCAGTCTAAGGCCCTATTCCCCCATCCCCCCCAGTCTAAGGCCCCATTCCCCTTATTCCCCCAGTCTAAGGCCCCATTCCCCCATTCCCCTAGTTTAAGGCCCCATTCTAAGGCCCCATTCCCCCATTCCCCCAGTCTGAGGCCCCATTCTAAGGCCTCATTCCCCCAGTCTGAGGCCCCATTCCCACTCCTCACCCGGTCTAACGCCCCATTCCACCTGCTCACCCAGTCTAAGGCTCTGTTCCCCCTCCTCACCCAGTCTAAGGCCATGTTCTCCCTCCTTACCCAGTCTAAGGCCCTGTTCTCCCTCCTTACCCAGTCGAAGACCCCATTCCCCCTGCTCACCCAGTCTTCAGACCATAGAGGGCCTCGTCCACATTCTTCTGGTGGAACTTGATCATGTAGCCATGCATCTCCTTGTAGTTGTTCTTGATGTTCCTTTCCGTGCTGCCGTTAGGGACCGTCCCAAACCGGAACGGAGGGGAGAAGTCATTGGGTCTCTGGAACTGAGGGGAGGAGATAGGGAGAGTGAGAGAGAGAGAGACGGAGCGAGAGAGATGAGATAAGAGGTGTAGAAATAATGATGGCGTGAGGAAATTGGTGACAGGCAGAGGACAGAGTGAGAGATAGAAATCAAGGGAATCAAGGAAAGATGGACAGTGAGATGGAATGGAGGTGAGATAAGGAGAGGAGAGAGATAGTAAGAAAGAGCGAGTAAAGGACTAATGAAGTTTAATGACAGGCCTTACCTTCTTGTCGCTGAGTCCAGACACCTGGTCCACATACTCCTCCTGGATCATGAAGGCTGCCAGGTTGGCAGTGTAGGAGGCCAGGAAGATGACAGCGAAGAAGGCCCACACCGACACCATGATCTTACTGGTCCAACCCTTGGGGTTCTGCACTGGGACAGAGTTGTTGAAGACCAGACCCCATAGCAGCCAGATGGCCTTGCCGATGGTGAAGGAGGGTCCTCCAGGCTCTGATGGAGAGACAGGTAGTGATCACAATGAGCAATGGTCTCAGGGAGGCGTCTCAGTGTTGTAGTTATGTTGTGGTTAGCTGTAGGATCATGAAGCACAATGTGGCTAGGGAAGCTGGAGAACATGACTGATTGGACCACGGTGCTGTGTCATTCTGATAAACACCTGGGTAAGTGTGTTGTAGTGCAGATGAGGCTTTAGTCCACTACTAAGTATGCCTATTGTTGTTGAATATGTGTGCTGTGGTTCTGTCACTACCACACAAGATTGAATCCATCATGATAATACTTTTTGGCACAGTTGTATTTACTGTTCTGTAAGTAGCCACCCTGAGTATCAGTAGTTGGAATCCAACATTTGATCCAATTCGCACAAACACTGAATTCCCAAGACTACTGTATGACCAGCTAACAATAGCACTCCTACAACGCTTTAGGAAAGAGGGTCTTATTCTCCAGAACATGAAGGATGAGAGAGATTAAAAAAAGATATGGTCTCTAAATATAGTCCCGTCATGAATAGGATGGAGAGGCATTGATTATTTCTTTTAAGCTGGGAGATGTAATAAAAACGGGCCCATCCCTGTCAGGCCTGACATGTGATTCCTGAGAATATGGAAATGAATGCAAAACACAGGGCCCACATTAAAATACATGAAAATCCAGGGAAGTGTGTGTGTGTGAGAGAGAGAGAGAGAGAGAGAGAGAGAGAGAGAGAGAGAGAGAGAGAGAGAGAGAGAGAGAGAGAACGAGTGAGAGAATGAGGAAGAGAAAGAGAAAAATATGTATGTGTGTGTGCATGCGCGTGTGTGCATTTGTGAGAGAGATGTTCATGCCGGTGTGGAGCCAGACCCTCTCACCTCTACCGTCAGCCAGACAGCGGTTGTAGCCCACAGGGCTGAGGTACTCAAACACAAACACAGCAATCGCCGACACCAGCAGCAGCATCACGAACATCATCACCCACACATCAGCACTGAAGGGCTCTGAGAGAGAGGCAGAGAGAGAGAAAGGCCAATGGAGGGAGGGCGAGAGAGAGAAAAATATGCAAATGAAGAGTATACCGAGAAACAAAAAGTGAGTGAGATAGAGGCGAGGGAGAGGAAGTGAGAGAGAGAGAGTGGGAGTAGGAAAGAAAAGATTGGAGGGGAATGAGACAGACAGAAAGAGAGAGCGTTAAGCACATTATAATTCAGTCTCAGTACACACTGGACGGAACATTTGGGTGATACTGTAAAGTTGGCAGCGTTGGCAGAGTCTGTTTGTGGGTCACACTCACCGAGGAAGGCAGAGGGCGAGACGGTGCCGTTGCTACGGGATACCATGACGCTGATGCCTGTCTCGATGAAGGGCACCGAGAAGTCAATGACCTCTGACCTCTCCTTGTTGATGGTGAGGGAGCCCACCGCCATGTGGGCCTTCTTCGTCTCCACCTGAGAGAGAGAGGTAGGGAGACAGGGAGAAACAGTAGGGAGAGAGGGAGTGAGAGAGAAAGAGAAAGGGAAAGGTCAATGAGAGACAGTTTCTACACATCAAGAACAGTCAAAGTGGAGACTTGTGATCCACAGTGCGGGAGGGGAAGGAGAGAGAAACAGAACGAGGGAGGGGAGGCAGAACAGACAGAATGAGGGAGGGAGAGAGACAGAACGAGGGAGGGAGAAAGACAGAACGAGGGAGGGAGAGACAGACAGAATGAAGGAGGGAGAAAGAGAACGAGGGAGGAGAGGGAGAGACAGACAGAACGAGGGAGGGAGAGAGAGAACGAGGGTGGGAGGGAGAAACAGACATGAACGAGGTAGGGAGAGAGAGAATGAGGGGGAGGGGGAGACAGACAGAACGAGGGAGGGAGAATTGGGTTACCACAGTGGGTCACGGCAGCTTGAAATAGCCACCCCATTGCCATTGCCTCCTCCTTCCTCTCCTCCCTGCTTTCCATCCCTCCCTTAGTGCCCCTCCATCTCTACAGGTATATTTAGCCCTAAATACCTGGGCCCTACAGCACCGGGGTAAATTGGGACAGAACTGACGGAGTTAATAAGGTGTGAATGTGAATGACAGAGGGAGGGAAAGAGAAGGGGAATGAGACTTTTTCCTTTACCTGTGGTCTGTAGGTTTGCGTGCCAAGGATTTGTTTGTGTTAGTGTGTGTGTCCCCAGGGGGAGCAAGTCTGTCCAGCAGTGTACCCACTTCCTCTCTCTTTCCGTATTCTCCCTCCCACGGCTTGTACTCTCTCCGTTATGAAAGTGACCTATGTGGGTGGTACTGAGAATGAGCGAGCGAGCGAGAATTCTTGCGTGTGTGTTCTGTGTTCACGTCTGTCGATGTTTGAAGCCAAACTCATGTAATCAAGAGTTTTGCCTCAAATATTTTGGATGATGAGGATTAATGACTGCCTTCCCTCCATCAATGCAGACACCGGTGAGCTAAATGAAGTCAGCACAAAATGGAGAGGAGGAACCAACTTTATCCCTGCAGTGACTTCTTTCTCTCTTTTATGCACAGCTCTGGTACATTGTGTAAGTCAAGAGGCATCTATGTGATCCATACGGTCGTCGTGTGCAGATCTGGGGTCATTAAGAGTGTGAGATACGTCCTCTGAGCGGCGCTGGGACGGACGCTTAACTCCATTAACACTCCTCTTCTAGGTGGAATAGAGACGGTACACCAGCGTCCTTTTAGTCCACATGAAACACACCCCTTTATAACAGGTGACCGTTCTGGGCTTGGAGGCCCAGTATCCATATTGAATCTAAGTGGCTTTGAATAAGAGAGTCTGCTAAATGGCTGAAATGTATAATGTCAATGTGGATTATACTGTAGTAGGACAGTGGATATGTAGTCCTGTCTATGACAGTGGAAGGTTATTCCAACCAGAACATCCCCTGCTACAGTAAACTTACACTATGTATTTCTACCCACAGGGCTGTTACTAAGGTGAGGGGCAACACTAGAACTGTCCTGAAGTTAGAACAAAGTTGTAAACTAAAAACTCTGCTACTCTCTGCCTCAGTGCAGCTGCTGCTACCGCTGTATATTACAACTGACAACAACCTTACCTTGGGACCAATGTCGATTACACAACATCTTCATAACACACACTGGACTTTCATGGTAGACTGCTCTTTACCCTTCAGTGAGGTACTTAACCTGGCTGACATTAGCTAATGCCCAAATGAACAAACTGGTGACATGGAAGTGGAAGAGGAACGTCTGTCTATAAGTCACTCAGAATGAGTTTTCCTTCCAGGTAGCTCCAAGTTAATAACAGAGGGCATGATTCCTGTTGGGATAGCCACTGACACAGATACAGACACAGATACAGACACAGACACTGGCAGACAAACAGAGACAGACAAACATAAGATACAGTAGACAGATTGATACCTGCAGACTGCTAAACAGACAGACTGACACAGGTAGCTAACCCCCAAGACACCATCATACACAGACAGACTAGCTGCAGCTCCGCAGGCCCACCTCTCCCACCATGCCGTTCCAGGTGCCGTTGATCTTCTTGCCGTGTTTTCCATTGGTCACCAGGTAGAGGTCGTAGGTGAACTTGACGTGCTTGGCGATCTTCTTCAGGATGTCGATGCAGAAACCCTTACAGCAGCGCTTGATATAGATCCCAGAATCTATGGTTTTATTTCTAAGAGAGAGAGAGAGAAAGAGAGAGAGGGAAAGAGCGAGGGAGGAGGAGAGCGGCAGAGAAAGGAGAAAAGCATGCAGAGAATTAGGGTAGCATAAAATGGAGGACAGGAAGCGAGAAAACAACGGGACAGAAGAGGGGGAGATATCGTAGGGGAAAGTGCAACAGGAATAGACAGACTGAGCGAACGTAAAAAAAGATGTAAAAGGTGAGAGGGAGAACAATAGGGCTTATTAACACCGGGCATTCATACATCTCCAGGCGGCAGGCAAAGATATTTTTCCCATGCTGAACAACGTATGGTTAGACAGAGATTAGACAGAGGGAGACATTATCAGCATGCTTAAAGCGTTCCGCTTTCTAGAGACTTTAACAGAGCTCTTCCTACCCCGCGAGCCTGGATTTGGATAGCATCACGGCCATGTTGCCACGGCAGAGTGAGACAGGGTGGAGAGAGGAACATATTGAGACACAGGACAGGACGTACCCACACAGTTAGAGGCTTAATACAACTCAGTACAGATGTAGAGATACTGGAGGCAGATGGCAGATACTCATAAAGTACTGTAAGAATGGAGTTTGAGGGTCTAAAGGCTTTTATGGTGGATACTGTGGGACACTATAAGGGGCATAACTAGAATTATTATACAGCTTAAAATTATAGACTTGGAAACTGCTTTGACATCAATACTTTACATTATAGTTGAACACGTTGTGGAATTGTGAGAATTTCTGTGGTATTATACACATTACAGTAGTATTAAGGATATACATTGTGAGAGTTTTCCCCTCACATTGTTTGGAGCTGTCTCCTGCAGGGCACAGTGTTCCTCATACACGTGCCACTGAGGGGGTCCACGTCCTCCACGATGACGAACGGAGCCTCCTCCAGCGTGACGATGGAAAGGTGGTCGTCCTCCCGGCTCTCTGCCCCTGAGTAGATCTCAAAGCGAGGCCAGACGTGGTACTTCATGGACAGGGAGCCATTCTCCCACTTCCCCACCTGAGACAGTAAGCAAACACACTCCATAAGGCTGGCTTCTGTCTTCACATTGGAATTCGGGTTTGGA